>NC_058083.1:429402275-430058560 GCF_014858855.1 Bufo gargarizans | reverse complement strand
TTTTCAAGTGGTCTTAAACTTTTGATCAGTACTGTGTGTGTGTATATATATATCAAAATCTAACAGTTCCCTTAACACATGTCACCACGTTGGCCTGCATCATGACATCATCACGCACCCTATGAGATTTCGTGCTGGATCGTCAATCAAGATGGCCATGACGGACTCTTCGTGAGCAAATGGATAAAGTATTATACATTTTTTATTCATATTAACCCCTGACAGCCCTCAATGGTCATCTCAGATGCCACGATAAACATCATGGCATCTGAGCAGTTCAATGGGGGGGGGGGGGCAGTACCATAGCCGTTCCCCGTCATTGTGCCCCCTACTCACAAAGAGATGTGCTTCGTGACAAAGTAATTCACAAAGTCACGAAGCAAATTTATTTGTGAAATTCGCCAAACAATCGAGTCGAAGTGGTGGCCATAACCCCTTGCTCACAGTTCGCTCCTCCGTAAACCGTTCATAAACCAGTGCCAGTGAGTTCTATGAGGTGTGACATGTTTCCGCATCTTGTTGGAAAAAGCAACATAATCTGATGTGCCCAAAGATGCATAGATGTGAACGGTGACCACTTTCAGCATCTTTTGTGACTTGTGGGTAATTAAAAAAAATAACCCAAAAGAATCCACTTGCTCGTTTATCTTGTTATACTGTACTTTCACTGGAGGTGGGCTACTTTTTCATGGCCCACCCTGTATAACAGGGGTGCACAACCTTTTTTGGTCTGGGGGCTGTATTATCACATTGCTCTATTTCAAGGGGCCGCAAAAAATAAATAAAAAATTGTTAATCAGCGCTTGTTTGCATCACCCTATTACACAGGGCGATGCAAAGTGAATGGGGAGGAATGATCGCTACCACAGTCACTGCTCCCTCATTCAGTTCTGTTGATTATTGGCAGCACATTCCTGATTACACGGTGAGATGTGTTGACAATAATTGTACATCTTTCATCCTGATAAAATATGCAAATCAGCCGACAAACGAGTGATCACTTGTTTATCAGCTGATCAGCGTCACGATTATACCGGCCAGATATCAGGGATGAGTGCTCCTATGAAGACTTATTCCGCTCCAGCCAATGACTGGCTTCAGTGGTGATGTGTACAAATTTTTTTTATGTGAATGGGGCGATAATAGTGATGGTTTTGGTTGACGTGGCCATTTTTTTTTCTTTTATGTATTTTATTATTTTTTCTTTTTTTTTTACCTTTGGGGGACACTGACTTTTTTAGATTCCTTTTTTTCCCCTTTCATTTGTATTTTATTATTTTATATAATCACTTTATTACTTATTTTTAGATATATTTTTGCCACATATATCCCCCTTGAGGCCATAAAAAGGCCGTTGGGGGACAGTGAACAATTTTATTTTGCACTTTCCTTTTTATTTTTTTAAATTTGTTGTTATGTTTGTTTTTTTATATATATTTTTGTAACACTGTATGCAAAAGACCCCTGGGGGAAACTGACATATATATATATATATTATTATTATTATGATTATCATTATTATAATATATATATTACACTCACAGCCAATCCGGTTTCCTGGAAGTCTCCATGACACCACACACTGAGATTGACTTCCTCTGATAGAACAGGAAAACACACAGAGAGGTTAAAAACCCCACCCCTTTCCCCTCATCACCAGTGTATTTTAACGGAGACCAGGATAAAGGGTAGAACCCAATCAATTTATGAGAGGGATATTGGGAGTGGACTGAATAAACCTGTGTCTCGCTGTGATTACTTGAGCAGGGGAACCTTTCGTGCAATGCATGATTTGAAACCATGATGGCGTAGTGTTCTACCGACAGGGACCTTTGAAACTGTGGTCCCAGCTCTCTTCATGTCATTGACCAGCTCCTCCCTTGTAGTTCTGGGCTGATTCCTCACCTTTCTTGTCATCAGTGATACCCCAAGAGGTGAGATCTTGCATGGAGCCCCAGTCCGAGGGAGTCTGACAGTCATCTTTAGCCTGCTCCATTTTCTACCAATTGCTCCAACAGTTGATCTATTTTCACTAAGCTGCTTGGCAATTGTCCCGTAGCCCTTTCCAGCTTTGTGGAGGTCCACAGTTTCGTCTCTGGTGTCTTGCCCACGGTAGTTGTTGGCGTAAATTGAGAGCCAGAATTCTTGCTGTTTCTCAGGTGTTCAAATACCTATGTTCAGCAGTGCAAGACAAAAATTCTAAAAAAAATCTGTGATTTCCTGATTTATTTATTTATTGTCGGTCTCTCAGAGTGGGAATGCACCTACAATGTGAATTTCAGACCCCTCCATGATTTCTAAGTGGGAGAACTTGCAAAATCTCAGGGTGTTCAAATACTTCTGTTCCTCACTGTATCTTCTGGTTCAGACTTAGCTGAGACCTGTTCCATTTCCTGAGGATCAGATCTTGCAGGGGACTCATGTGGTGTTGAGCCCAGGCAACCGGCAGGGATACATGGCAAGAGACGACCCAGCATCTTCATGCTCTCTCTTACAGAGCAAGCTGGAACTCTCAGGAATTGCTGGATTTTGACCTTCAGATCCTGGACATTTAGGGAGTGTAGGAAAGTTTTTGGAGGATGGAATCTAGAAGGATGCCCAAAAAAACTCTGATTGGCTGGAAAAAGGCTGGACTATCCAGCCAAGATTCTGAAGATGAGCAAGGACCACCTGGATATGTGATTGAAGCAGATCTGTACTTTCCGCTACGACTAACAGATCGTACAGATATGGAACTATTAGTATTCCATTTCGGCCTAAGGAGCCACTACTTCTGCCATAACTTTGGAGAAGATGCAAGGGACAGAAGATATTCCGAAAGGAAGGCAGTTGAACCGATAATGATGAACCCTTCCTTCCAGCTGTACCGAATCTTAGATACTTCCTGGATTGAGGATGGATCGGGATGTGGAAGAACGCATCCTTGAGGTCCATCATGGCCATCATAGCCCCTTTATTAATAAGTTTCACTGCAGACTTAACGGTTTCCATTTTGAATCTGTGGTAGATGATTGTTCAGTGGCTTCAAATTTATAATAGTCCTGAACTTGCAGCTTGGCTTTTGAACTTAAAATAGAGGGGAATAGTGACCCCTTCCTACTTCCCAGATGGGAACACATTCTATTGCCCCTAGGCATAATAATTCTTATGCCATCGGACAGAAAGGTCATTTGAGATAAGGGGAGCCGTGTTAAGGTGAATTTTTGTGGGGGAAGAGATTCTAGTTCTATTGCATAACCTTCTCTTAAAATATTAATAAAAGGGTCTGCGATGACACGCTCCCAGGTATCTATGAAGGAGCTGAGTATTCCACCGACCCTGATGGCATCATTGCTTGGAGGTGGAAGGGGAAGGATCCCCCTTATTTGGATTGAAGAGGAAATTTCTTTCTTTCCCCCCTTTTGTATAGCTCCACCTACCTGATTTCCCTCTATCTGTTTTGGTATCCTGATGTTGTTGAACTGCCTCCTGTTTTTAGCTCCGTCTTCGGGAAACCCTTTTTTGCGGTCAGTGGAGTTTTATAGGATTTTATCCAAGTCTGGACTGAATACATACTGGCCATGAAACGGAAGAGAGATCAATTTGTTCTTGGATATCATATCCCCCGACCAGGTCTACTAGGAAGCTAGTGGCCATCTTCAGTAGGGGGAAGGCTGTCCATGATCTGTTCCCTCAGTTTTATTAACTAAATGTAACTAACTGGTCCAGCCATACTTTTAGGCCACACATGGCGCGGCTACCCCCAGTTATAAAAGGGCTGCCGTGGCTTCCCATGTGTTCTTAAGAAGGCTCTCCGCCTTTCTGTCCATAGGATCTTTCAACTGTGCGGCATCCTTGAAAGGAAGGACTGTGCGTTTTGCGATTTTGGCCACAGGAGCATTGACTCTAGGGATGGACTTCCAGTCTGTGCAATCTGCTTCGTTAAAAGGATGCCGCCTCTTAATGTCACGGGGAATGAATGAATCCTTTTCAGGTTTATCCCATTCAGCTTCTGTACGTTATCCGGCACCGGAAACACAGACCTCCGTCTTTCCCCCAGACCCCCGAATATCTCCTCCTGAACAGTTCTAGGCTTCCTAGGAATTTCCATCCTGATCGTGGCCCTTATAGCTCTGATTAACTCTTCAATGTCTGCAGGGTTAAACAGAAACTTCTGTATTCGTTATCTTCATCGGACTCCTGGGTCATATCCAAGATCTCAGGATCCGAAAGATCTGGATTTACTGAATCAGAATCACTTCCCACACTAATAAGATCTCTAGAAATTCCCAGTCTAGGGGGAGCGGGCCTGGGAAGCTTCCCTCCTTTGTGAGGCCAGGGCTGATTGAACCTCCTCTCTAACCATAGACTTGATGTCCTCCAACAGGCTAGAGGACTTGCACAGCAGTTTAGACCCAGAAGAGGGCAGACGCTTTAAACACAAGCCGCACTTCCTGGTCTTAACTTTAACAGAGGAGGAAGACTCTTTTTCTCTCTGAAATTATATAGGGGAGAGAAGGGTCAACTACTACAGGGCAACACAGTACATGAAGGGTGCCTGACTCAGGCGACTCACTGGACCCTAGGCAGTGGGGGCCTCCGATCCTGAGCCAGGTGTGGTAGGGGCACTCATGCTGCACAGGTCCCGTCCACCAGAAACACCAGAGGCACGACAGGGATGAAGATCCGCTGGGCGCCGTTGTCCAACCGGCATCGCCCTCTTTTTGTCCGCTGGGCCTGTGCTGGCGAGCCCCCGCGTCATGGCGCAAGCCACGCCTCCACGCGTCTTACATCACCCGGGGGCTGGAGGGACTCGCGTCCTAGCATCGCTCCAGCTGCCACTACCACTCCGCATATAGTCCTCCTGGACCGCCGCAGGAGGGAACTTCGCCGGGCCCCATCATTTATCAGGGGCCCGGGCACAAACCCCGCTGGAGGAGGAAGAGCCGAACACGCCGGAACTGACCTCCTGTCTGTAAAATAAGATGTCCATTTGGAAATAGTGCTGCCAGGAATCCCAAAGGTCCCTCTCTGGTCTTCCTTCCCTGGCAGGACAGGAAAAAAGACACTGGTGATGAGGGGGAAGGGGTGGGGGTTTTAACCTGTGTGTTTTCCTGTCCTATCTGAGGAAGTCAATCTCAGTGTGTGTTGTCATGGAGACGACTGGGGAAATAAATATTTGCCACATAATTTGTCCCCAAATGGTCCATGAAATACTTTGGGGGACACAGATTAGTTTTTTTGTACTATTTCCACTGTAACTGGAGCATCCAAAGGAGCCCCAGTTACAGGGGAAGCCAGCCTGCTGGGTGGGTAAGGGGAACTTTCTACAGGGCAGAGACGATCAGGGTCTACTGACCCTGCAGCTCTGCGCTGCTCTGCCCCCAAGACACTCTGTGATCACGTGATCGCTGGGTTTAAACTGCAGAGCGCTCCTTGAGGAGAAGGCAGAAGCGCTGACAAACTGTCTGCCTTCTCCTCGGCTCCCCCACTCTCACCAATAGCCAGGGATCCGTCCTGATCCAGACTCCCGATACAGTGCAGGGGCAGGAGCTGTAATCCTTCCCTGTGCGGCGCTCCAGGAAGAAACCTAGCTGATCACACGATCAGCTGTGTTTCTGTCCAGGACAAGGGCCCCAAACCTTGGCTCTGGGGTCCACAGGTTGTGTACCCCTGCTGTATAGTAATAGTCGCCTCCTGCAGCAGTCTTGCATGGGCACCATAGGATTGGTCAATTAAAAAAAAAGTTTGGAAAGCAAAATCCACATTTTCTACACTTTAAATTTCAGAAGGTTTACCTGTGATGTCCTATGGCAGAACTTTGTAATATCACAGCAAATCCTACCTAATGACGAATTCAGCCCTGCTACATCTATATGTGTGGAAACTGAGCCTGTGACTCAGGATGATGCCGTTTACAGCAGCATAATAAGCTACTCTAAATTATTGCTTTCTCCCCCATACGTCAGATGTAGCAGCCCTGAGAGCTGGCTAATATATCCGCTGGCAGCGTCTAATATTACACCTGTTGCTGGTATTACGCTGCGGCTTCCAACTGTCTCACACCTGAATTATTCATACCCACCGAAACCACTTGTTCAGTTAATTGCACTGAACAGTAGAAGACAAACTTCTTCCCTAGACATCCAGACAGCATTCAGCTTTGTTTCTTCCTATTTATTATGATGACATTTAAAATATTTTAGTGTATTATGCTTTTATTTTTAATACTGTTATTTTTCTTTCTAGCAATAAAACCATATTTCAAACTTCCAAGACAGTACAGTCCCTGGGCTTAAAGAGACACTTCCATCATAAAAGGCTATTTTTGTTAAAAATATAAATGCTTTCTATGAATATTGAGTTTATTTTTTTGACATTTTGTCAGTACAATACAAAAGATTGTCCTGCTGTAGCAGTCAACACAAGTAATATGCCTTTCTATATGAATATAGGTATTCCGTTGTCAGTTTACTGCTGCTGTGGGGGGGGGGTTATCTGCAAGGTAATAGAATAGGAATAACAGTATCACAGTTCTACTACTCTCTTGATAGGCACATATAAGGCCACAGAAGAGCACTGTACTTATGGTCTGACTGAAATAAGTTGAGAGTCCATTTGCCGCAATCAAAGTCCAAAAAGAGGAAGTTAACAGATCAGAGCGATTTCAAAAAATTATATCCGCAAAACTGTCCACCCATTTTTTTTTTATTTTTTGTTATAAAGGACTTACTTGTCACCAGTACTCTGGCCACACCCAATCAATGGTTTTAGAGGCGATGCAGGCATGGCACATGACCGCTGCCAGTGCTGAGACCATTGATTGTCCGGCATCAGTAAATACAGATGAGCGAATTTCAGGTTATGACTCAGGACTCCCCTGCATAAAGCCTCATTCACATGTCCGTGCTCAAATCCGTGACCAGGTGGTCAGTTATGCATCCGTGAAAGATCAGTGTTGGGTCTGTGTGTCCGTTTTTTGCTGTCCGTGTTTCACTAACACTGCACAGCTGAAAAATAAAATTTTCAAAGCATCTCTTCTTAAAGAGGACCTTTCACCAGAATAAAACTTCTAAACTAACTATACAGGCATGTAGAGCGGCGCCCAGGGACCCCCCCTGCACTTACTGTTATACCTGGGCGCCACTCCGTTCTCCCATTATTGCCTCCGGTATCTTCACAGTTAGGCTCCACCCAGGGGAACCTGCCGGCGCCTCCTTCTCCCATGCTGCAGCGCTGCCCAATCACAGGGCTCAGCTCATAGCCTGATAGGCTTTTTTCTCTCTCAGGCTATGAGCTGAGCGCTGTGATTGGCCAGCGCTACAGCATGGGAGAAGGAGGCGCCGGCAGGTTCCCCTGGGTGGAGCCTAACTGTAAAGATACCGGAGGCAATTACCGGAGAACGGAGCGGCGCCCAGGTATAACAGTAAGTGCAGGGGGGTCCCTGGGCGCCGCTCTACATGCCTGTATAGTTAGTTTAGAAGTTTTATTCTGGTGAAAGGTCCTCTTTAATGATCCGTGAAACACGGATGGCATCCGTGTTGCATCTGTGGTTTTCATTGACTATAATGGGCGTGAGGGATCTGAGAACACGGACCAAGATAGGACATGCATCCATGCTGAAAACACGGACCGTGCTAAAATACTAATGTGTGAATACACACATTCAAATGAATGGGGACATGTGCTGTCCACGGAGAACACGTACAGCACACGTCCGTGAAACACTGATGTGTGAATAAGGCCTAACGGAAACAGAATGGATCTGTTTTGCTGCCCATAGACTTCTATTATGACGGAATGAATAACGGAATGCCTCTAAAGGCACGTTATGGTCCGTGGTAATGAAATCCATAATGCAATTCACCTTTTACCAGTAAACAAAGGGTAAACGAATATCAAAATATGAAATTCGCTCATCTCTATTAGAGATTAGTTTTTCCACTCATGGCTTCTTGCCAGCCAATATCAAAGTAGTACAACATCACATTGCCCCCCTCCCCCATAATGCAGGGCTATTAAGATCTGCAGAGCTTAAATAGCAGTGCATGAAAGCTGCCGCCCAGGTTCATCACTTACAGAATGTACTGATCTAGCCTCATCTACAAGCAGAGAACACGTCCATACATATGGCATCCAATAGACCGTGCAATATTTCGTTTTTCAGATTTGCATCTCCCACAAAAAATAATTCTGAATACCATCTCGAATGGACTTTTTGGGGCTGTTGCGTCGCAGCGAGACACCATAGATCATCATTATAAAAATTGTCCTTTGACAAATGTCGTTGTGTAGACCTAGCCTTACTTCCGTAAATAGCTAAGCATGCTTAGGCAACCTGCACACACTGCGGAATATGCAGCATTGTACATTACCAGCAAAGTGTAGGAGAGTAAACAAATCTCATGTTTACTTTCGAGTTTTTTTCTGCGTGGAAATTAACCCGACATGTGGATTTCCAACTCTGCAGCCGGCCAATTATGTTTGTGGTTTTAGCAGTGGATTTCACACTTTTCAAACAAAGGGCGAGATCTGTGGCAAAACTGCATCAAGTCTGCACAAAAAAAAAACGCTGTTAGAAATTGCGTTTTTTTTTTTTTTTGTGTGTGTGTGTGGTTTTGGTGCCGAAATAAGCGCATGGAAATTTGGGTGGATCTTCTGCATGTTCACCCGCACCCGTGTACAGGTGCCCTAACTCAGATATGTCATACATGTCTAGATGGGAATACCTTGTTACATTTCTGTGGCAGTGATAATGTTTTATATATATATATATATATATATATATATATATATATATATATATATATGTTCACACATAATTTGATATCTGTTGAAAATAAAATTAAAGAAAGCAGAGAAAGGGTTTTCATGGCTACATCAATATTTTTTAATGTCATTTCAGCAACCATCAAGTCAAGTGATTTTATACTGGAGACCAGTTACAATATGGCATTCTCATCCTTTTTCCTGCCCTTTGCATCCATACATTGTTCATTCAGAAATATAAACAATAAAGAAATTGCACTGATTCATGTACAGAGTACAGACTGTCCCTTTCTGTAGGCCAACCGACGGATTTAGTCCACTGGTGTGGAAGGCAGAGGCGAAGATATGGCGGTACTGACACGGTCAGTGGTTTCATAGTGGAATGTTTCTTCTTCAGATTAACACATGGATATCATCTTAACTAATACATTTTGAAGTATTTTGGCTCACTGAAATATTATTATTTGAATTTCAAGAAAGGAATGTTTAAGGCATTTTGGTAAAAATAGAAAAAAATAAAAATAGGATCAAACGGATGTTCCATCAGTGCTGCCGGAATCCTGTTCCTAGAAAAAGAAATGAAAACTGTAAGCAGCATAAAGGGTTAAACAAACCATTCAACACAGTATATTTCTTGTTCTGCCACAAGCCACCCAGGGCTATTCACGGTATAGAAAATCCCTTTAAGTAACCAATGGAAATAGAGCGGTCCATAGGTTTACACCACCATCATTTAGGCTGTGCTCACATGCTGTTGTGTAGTTTTGCTGCGGAAAACATTGGCAAAAAATGCTCCGCAGCTGCAACGTGTCCACACAGCCTTGGCCAGAGAGCACGGATCTTGGAGGACGTCGCATTACACCATTAGAATGATTTCAATGGACAGCATGTAATACTTTATTTGCTCTGTGGTGGCGCTGCAGGGAAATCTAGCACTTGATATCAGGTTACCCAGCAGATTACAGCTGATGCTTGGGGTCCCGCTAGAGGCAGAAAGATCACATTGCTCTAGTATCTTTGGGATGCTTGGAGCAGGCTCCCAGCCTGGATCCAGACATATGCAAAAACTCCACACTTTATATATCAATAATGGATGCAAGCACTTTCTCTATGGTGTGACATACAGTCTGAAGGCCAAAAACATTTACCCAATTGAGGATTGTCCCATGTGTCTATGACTAGAAGAATTTGTGTTACACTTTGGCGAGGGCATGGTTTTTACATCATGGATATCCAGTGGAGGCTATATACTTCTATTAGCATATTATCATGATACCATTGCAAAAGGAGATAACTACTTTAAATGGGGTTGTCCAGTTTTGGAGGCCTTTCTGCCAACCCCCACCATCTAGCTAAATGTGCGGAGGGAAGCATGCTTAAAGGGGTTTTCCAAGACTTTAACACTGATAACTGGTTATCAGGATCTGATCGGTAGGGGTCCAACACCCAGGACCCCTGCCGACCAGCTATTCAAGAAGGCAGCGACGCTCACAGTAGCGCCATGACCTTCTCTCAGCTTTTTTCTAGGACAGTGAGGACACATTAATGAGTCACTTGGCCTAGACTTAGTTCAGCCCCATTGAAGTGAATGGGGCTGCAATAACAAGCACAGCCATTATGTGGTGTACAGTGCTGTGCTTGGTATGCTACAAGAAGGCCACGGCACTCACAGGGGCGCCAGTGCCTTCTCAAACAGCTGATAAGTGGGGGTCCTTGGTGTCAGACCCCCCCACCAATCAGATACTGAAGATCTATCCTGAGGACAGTTCATCAGTTATAAAGTCTTTGAAAACCCTTTTAACTGCTCCCCCACCACTAGGTTCTGCGTTCTTTCAATCCCCTGCGGCCATTAACATGCTTTGATCCCCGCCATCAAACTGGTTTGACGAGGCTCAAGTGTGCCACTGCAGCTGTGTCCGCCATGCATCGCCTCATAGACATACGTCACATCATGGACATAAATACCTGCTAACTGCCCTGTAGGCTTCCCACCACAGGTCCAGAAATTTTGGTCTGGCAGAAAGATCCCAGAGCCAGACAATCCTTTTAATGGCTTTTCTCTTTTAAATTATTATTATTAAATTCAGTTTGAGAATATAGAACCAGCATACGTTGGCTTGTTTTTTGGTTGCGTTCACACACCTCAAATATGTTGCAGAAATTTACTCAACTGAAAATCTGCTCCACACATCTGAATGAGGTTGTTTCTGCTAAATGTGCATTGAGTTCCTCAGATGAAGGAGAATTCTGCAGCAAATCTGCCAATTGTGAACACACCTTTAGGGCATCTGCCCATAGGGGTCTGCAACAGCAATAGATTTTCTTACAAGATTAGTCTCCCATATTTTTGCTCACATTTTTGGGGGCAATTGATACTTAAATGGTATGTGCATTTACAAAAGCTTCATAGTCGTTCCATTGTACTCATCAATACTTGCACTGAACTGCTTGGTGCTCCTCCAAAAGTTAAAGGGGCTGTATGCATTTTTGTTTTTAATCCACCACCCCAGTCAGCGGTACATGTGAAGAGAAAAGGAGATTTTTGTATAACTTACCAGTTAAATCTCTTTCTCGCTCTTCCTTGGGGGACACAGACCTTGGGTATAGCTCAGCTCCCTAGGAGGCGTGACACTAAGTAAAACTGTTAAGCCCCTCCTCCATCAGCTATACCCTCAGCCTGGAGATAGAGGCTACCAGTTGCGTGTCCAAGTAGTGAAAGGATAACAACCAATAACGGAAACAACCAGCCAGCAACCCAACGGGGCGCCAGACCATAACCCTGTAACCAAACACAGAAGGGTGGGTGCTGTGTCCCCCAAGGAAGAGCGAGAAAGAGATTTAACTGGTAAGTTATACAAAAATCTCCTTTTCTCGCCCATTTTCCTTGGGGGACACAGACCTTGGGACGTTCAAGAGCAGTCCAAGAAGGGAGGGACCACAAACCCAAGGCGGAACACCACCAGAGCATCAGGAAACCGCTGCCTGCAAAACCAGGCGGCCCAAAGCAGCATCCGCTGATGCATGCGTATGCACCCTATAGAACTTTGTGAAAGTGTGCAGAGAGGACCAAGTGGCTGCTTTGCACAACTGTTCAGCCGAGGCCCGATGCCTCTGCGCCCAGGAAGCTCCGACTGCTCTGGTGGAATGAGCAGTGACGCCGAAAGGCGGAGGTCTGCCCTTGGCTCGATAAGCCTCAGACACCGCCAGTTTAATGAAACGGGCAATAGCCACCTTGGAGACCGCCAACCCTTTGCGCGAACCCTCCAGAACCACAAACAGGGAGTCCGTGCGCCGAAAGGACCCGGTGACCTCCAAGTAAATCCTCAACGCCCTGACCACATCCAGACGGTGCAGTTCCCGTTCTCTGGGGTGGGAAGGAGAGGGACAGAGCGACGGAAGGACGATGTCCTCATTGATGTGAAAGGCGGAGACCACCTTTGGCAGGAAAGTCGGGACAGGCCGAAGCACAACCTTATCCTGGTGGAAGATCAGGAAAGGTTCGGAGCAAGAAAGAGCCGCTAACTCCGACACCCGTCGGAGAGACGTGACGGCCACAAGAAAGATGACCTTGCAGGACAGAAGGCGAAGGGAGACCTCCCGTAAAGGCTCGAAGGGGGCTGATTGGAGCGCCGAGAGCACCACATTCAGGTCCCAGGAAGGAACTGGAGGGCGGTACGGCGGAACAGAGTGAGCCACCCCTTGTAAAAAGGTCTTAATTGGCCCTAGAGGGGCCAGGGGACGCTGGAGAAGAATAGACAGCGCCGAAATCTGACCCTTCAGAGAACTGAGGCACAGCCCCAGGTCCAGACCCGACTGGAGGAAGGACAGGATTGTGGGAAGAGAAAACCGGAGAGGTGGGATGCTCCGGGACTCACAGAACCCCAGATAGGACCTCCAAACCCGATAGTAGATCCTAGAGGATACGGGCTTACGAGCCCGGATCATGGTGCGGACTACGTCCGCGGAGAAACCCCGTCGCGTTAAGACGGCGGTCTCAATAGCCACGCCGTCAAACGTAGCGAGCCTAAATGCTCGTGGAAGATCGGTCCCTGAGAGAGAAGGTCTTCCCTGGAGGGCAATGGCCACGGTGCGTCTGCCAACAGCAACATTAGGTCGGCGTACCAAGACCGGCGGGGCCAATCCGGGGCGATTAGAATCGCGGGGACGCCCTCTGCCGCGATCCTCCGAAGAACCCGTGGCAGGAGGGGAAAAGGAGGAAAGACGTACAAACGGGAGAATTCGCGCCACGGAAGGACGAGCGCGTCGGCGCCGTATGCCTTCGGGTCCCGTGCCCTGGCCAGGTATAGGGGGACCTTGTGGTTGAATTTGGAGGCCATGAGGTCCACGTCGGGGCGACCCCAGCGAAGACAAAGGGCTTCGAACACCTCTGGGTGCAGGGACCATTCTCCCGGGTCGATGGTGGACCGGCTGAGGAAATCCGCCGCCCAGTTGTCCACCCCCGGGATGTAAATCGCAGATAAGGCCGGCACGTGCGTCTCCGCCCAGAGGAGAATGAGGGTCACCTCTTGCATCGCTGCGAGTGCCTCCCTGATGGTTTATGTATGCCACAGCCGTGGCATTGTCCGATTGGATCCGAACAGGGTGGCCCCTCAGCAGATGGGTCCAGTGTCTGAGGGACAGAAGAATCGCCCTCAGTTCCAGAATATTGATTGGAAGTCTGGACTCCGATAGAGACCAAACGCCCTGGACGGACCGGGGAGGGAAAACCCCCCCCCACCCCCGTAAGCTGGCATCTGTGGTAATCACCAGCCAGTTCAGTGGACGGAAGGACTTCCCCCTTAGAGGGATATGCAACCACCAGCCGAGGGAAGCCCGAGCCAGGGGAGGCAGAAGAAAGGTCCTGTCCAGACTCCTCGGTGATTTGTCCCAGGCCGACAGAATTGCCCTCTGAAAGGTGCGGGATCGGAATTGTGCGAACGGCACCGCTTCGAAACAGGCAACTATCTTTCCCAACAACCGCATGCTGGATCTGAGGGAAGGGCGGTGATGACGGAGGAGACTGCGAACCGACCCGCGAAGGGCCAGACGCTTGTCCGACGGAAGGCGGACCTCCGCCAACTCTGTATCCAGGAGCATCCCCAGGAAGATCAGCCGTCTGGAGGGGGTAAGGGAAGATTTGGGGTGGTTGATAATCCAACCGAACCGCGTCAGGGTCTCCAGAGTGAGTTCCACACTGCGGGATGTCTGAGAGAAGGAGGGTGCCTTGACCAGGATGTCGTCCAAGTATGGGAGAAGAAAAACACTTCTTGAACGTAGAAGGGCCAAGACAGGGGCCAGGACCTTGGTGAACACTCGAGGAGCCGTCGCCAGACCAAAGGGAAGGGCGACGAATTGGAAGTGATCGTCCCCCACCGCGAAGCGCAGGAAGCGGTGATGACATGGAGCAACCGGAACGTGGAGGTATGCATCCTGAATGTCAATTGAGGCCATGAAATCCCCTCTTTCCAGGGAGGCCACTGCGGACCTGAGAGACTCCATCCGGAATCTCTGCAGTCGGAGAAAACGGTTCAGGCGTTTTAGGTCCAAGATCGGACGCACTGAGCCTTCCTTCTTGGGAACCACAAAGAGGTTCGAGTAGAACCCCCTGAACCTTTCCGTCGGAGGCACGGGGGCGACGACACCCTTGTCCATTAGAGAGTGAATGGCCGCGAAGAAGGCGGCCACTCGTACGGGATCTCGCGGAGGACGGGATCGGAAGAAACGGTCTGGCGGAATGGACGCAAATTCGATTTTGTATCCGCAAGATACAATCTCGAGCGCCCATGCGTCTGAGATGTGGGCCCACCATACGTTCCTGAATAGGAGAAGGTGGGGGCGCACCTTCAGGCAGAGGGCTGCTGGCCTGTGGGAGCCCGTGCAGGCTGGGACTTGCGCCAGGTAGGTTGCGTCCGAAAAAACGGCTTCTTGCGTCTATCCTGGGCTGGGCCAGAGGAAGAAGAACTGGCCGCGGGTCTAGACCCGGTGGGCTTGCGAAAGGACCGAAAATGGGACGAACCAGCGCGACCACGGGGGGCGCCCATTGGCCTGGACTGGGGGAGGTGAGTACTCTTCCCACCCGTGGCCTCTGATATAAGTTCGTCCAGACGGGTTCCGAACAGGCGGGAACCCGTGAATGGTAGGCCGGCCAAAAAGCGTTTGGAAGCGGCGTCCGCCACCCAAACCTTCAGCCAGAGTTCCCTCCTGACAGAAACTGCCAGGGCAGAGGAACGGGCAATGAGGGCACCCGCATCAAGGGAGGCCTCACAGACGAATTTTCCGGCCTGAACAATTAGTTGGGCTAAGGAACGGAGGTCCTGAACAGGGACGTCCGACCCTAACTCCCGTTCCAGTTGCAAACCCCATTCAGAGACCGCTTTGCCAACCCAGGCGGAGGCAAAGACCGGTCTAAGGGCCGAACCAGAGGCAGTAAATATGGCCTTGGAGAGGGATTCCGTACGACGGTCCTCAACAGACTGGAGGGAAGATCCGTCCTGTACAGGAATAGTAGTGCTTTTGGACAGGCGAGCCACGGGAGGATCAACCTTAGGCGGGGATGTCCACGTGGTCACAGAATCCGCTGGAAAGGGATAACAAATGTCCAGCTTTTTGGGTGTAATAAAGCGGACGTTAGGCCGAGTCCAAGCCTTGGATACCACAGAAGAAAAATCAGCGTGTATGGGAAAAACCTTGGAGGCCTGTTTGGGGCGGAGAAAGGACACGCCGGCCTGTTCAGAGCTGGGGGGGTCATCGTGTAGCTGAAAGGTATCACGGATGCTAGTGACAAGATGCCCCACCGCGGACGCCAATTTGGACGGAAGCTCTGAGTCCATGTCCACGTCCGAATCCGCCAGTCCTCCCTCAGAAAGCGTATCCCTTTGAGAGGATAGACTTGACTGAGCTCGCACGCATGGCGGAGAGAGCGAAGCATCTGGAGAAGATGTGCGCTCAACCCTTGAACGTTTCTGAGTATGCCGGGCCCTGGAAGATTCGCTGGGAGGCAGGGAACCAGTGGGGGCGGCAGAAACGGTAGTCCCAGCGGGTGCGACAGGGATTGTGGCAGCCTGCGGGAGAGGCGGTCTATCCACGAGACGGCCCACTACGTGTGTAAGGCTTTCCACCGCCTGAGACAGAGACCTAGCCCAGTCAGGGGGTTCAGAGGCACCGGGGGGCGCAGCGGGAAGCGGGCCCTGCACCGGGGCCTGACATGCAAGGCAATGCGGCTCAGATTGCCCCCGCGGAAAAAGTTCCTTACAGGCGGTACAGGCATGGTACCAGGGTTTGGGGGCACCTGTGGGATCTGACATGCTGAAGTGTGGTTGTACTCTAATATAGAGACCACAAAGGGTTATAGCAGCTATGACCAGGAGGGTTAGGAGAGGGTTAACTGTCCTACCAGTGCCTCAGAAGAACGTCAGGAGATGGCCCAGATCAGCAGCAGCAGAGAAGCAGTGAACAGCAGTGAGCAGCAGAGAGCAGCAGAGAGCGCCCACAGAAGCCGAGCGATGTACACAGGAGGTTAGAGTTCCCCACCGTGTCCCAGCTTCCTGTCAGGAGTGAGGAAGCGCGGGGAACATGCTCCGCCCCTCCAGCGCTTGAAATGTCTCCTGTGAAGGAAAACGTAGCTCCGCACCCAAAATGACGCGCGCGTAAGCCCCGCCCCCTGCCGGGACCGCTAAGCCCCGCCCCCCGTTCTCGGCGGGAAGGGGGAGAGAGAGAAGAGAAAAATGGAGTCAGCCCCGAATGAGGGGGAGGGGGGGGGGAAAGATAGCAGCGTGGGGGTGCTGAGGATGCTGCTGTGCTGCATTGTCCTGCAGATGAGCGCTCAGAATGAGCGACCACGGGTGCCCCCCTTACCCAGAGGGGTAGATGCTGCAGATAGGGACGGGGTATGGGCTGGAATAGCCATCTCACCGTGCGACGTCTTCACCCTCAGTCCTTTCCAGCAGGGTCGCCCCTTCAGCCACTGGCACCGCAGTGGCAGGAAGCTGGAAGAGGGGCTTGGCGTGCGGGCGACCCCCTAGCTGGCGGGATGTAGGGGAGCCATTGCTGCCCAGATCCTCCTATTGCTTCTGTGGGGGAGGCAGCAGTGCAGATAAGTTGGCACTGGCGCAGCTCAACCCCGGGAGAGCAGAGAGGTCTAATGCGTCTCTGGTATCCCTAGGAAAAAATAAAATAACAAAATTAGAAGAAAAAGTAAAAATAACAAGGAGAAAACAGCCCTGCAGTAGCAGGGAGTGTCTTGCCTCCTTGGACACTAAGCTAAAACTGGTAGCCTCTATCTCCAGGCTGAGGGTATAGCTGATGGAGGAGGGGCTTAACAGTTTTACTTAGTGTCACGCCTCCTAGGGAGCTGAGCTATACCCAAGGTCTGTGTCCCCCAAGGAAAATGGGCGAGAAACATGGTTACCTGCTCCCTGCTGCTTGGTTTAGGCTCCCAGCTGTCAAAATCCATACGGACGGGGTCACATGCTTTGCTGCAGCCAATGACTAGCCTTGACGCTTGGAGTCACCGCTGGGTCATGTGCACTTGGAGTCACTGTTGAGGCCAGTCATTGGCTGTAGCGAGGCATGTGACCCCATTGGGAAGTGGATGCTGGGAGCTGGCAGTATGTTTCTCTCCACAGGTCCCGTTGGCAGGTAGGGGGAAGAGGAGAAAAAAAATAATAAAAAAAAATTCCAGACAACCCCTTTGATCCAGCACTGAGAGTTAACTCATTGATGATGAAAGGTTCCAGAATGGACAGAGGACGGAGTGTTTTACAGAGAGACATTAGTGATTTTAGTCGGTTTAAAAGGGTTTTCAGAGATTTTACAACTGATGACCTATCCTCAAGATAGGTCATCAGTATCTGATTAGTGGGGGTCCGATGCCCAGAAACCCCGCTGTTCAGCCGTCGAGAAGGCATTGCCACTGCCTTCTCCGTACTCGCCAAGCACAGTGCCGTACATTGTATAGTGCAGGGATGCTCAACCTGCGGCCCTCCAGCTGTTGTAAAACTACAACTCCCCCTAAAACTGCTGTAGGCTGTCCGGGAATGATGGAAGTTGTAGTTTTGCAGCAGCTGGAGGGCCGCAGGTTGAGCATGCCTGGTATCATGGCTGTGCTTGTTATTGCAGCTCAGGCCCTTTAACTTCTATGGGGCTGAGCTGCGCCTAGGCCACGTGACCAATGAACGTGTCATCACTGGTGTAGGGAAAGCAGCAAGAAAGCCGCAGCACTATGGTGAGTGCAGCTGCCTTCTCAAACAGCTGATCGGCGGAGGTCTCGGTTGTCGGATCTCCACTTATCAGATACTTATGACCTATCCAGAGGAAAGGTCATCAGTATTAACGTCTCAGAAAACCCCTTTAAGGATGAAATTTACAGAAGGGAGGGTGAGAAGAGAGAGTTAGTACCGTTAAATGTAGTCTGTTGTGCAGCAGTTTATTGTGTTCCTGTTCCTTAGTTAGTTGTTCCTGAGATGCCTTCAAGAGCTGTAACAGTTTGTTAGCTGCTTGACCTAAATCCCGTGTTAGTTTTTTTTCCTTGTCAAGCCTTTCCTACAATATTTCCAGTAGAAGCACAATGTTAGTCACATCCAGACAAGTTGTGAGGACATACTGTACATGTGCCCTGCTATTTGCATATAGTTTGCTTTTGAGCACCAAGCTAATACATTTCATAATCCGCAGAACAGGATGAGGAACTTTGGTACCAGTCCTACCTGGGTTTCAATGTTAAATTTAGCCTTCTGACACCCATGGGATTTCAACTGCCCGATCCTTTTTGTTCTCAGGGAGATGAGCTGCTGCCAGAGAAGCCTGGCAGCGGCCTCCTCCCCATGCCTATTCCCAATGCATGCACTATCGACCAAGCCAAATCTAAGCTGGTATGGCACTTGTCTTACAGAAAAGTGGCGCTACACCGATGCATAAATAGTTGGCAGAGATCTCAGTTTGTGGCACAGGGACTGCACTTAGATGCAACACATTTAGGACTCTAGTCTTTTGACCTAGTCCAGTCTTTAGTGAATGTGCCCCAAAGGGTTATTAAAAGCAGAATCATGCTTTAAAACACTTGTCACATTTTTACTGAAGTGATTATTGATCTTTAAGATAGGCAAGAAGAACCCCCCAGAGAATTGGCCCCTTTGCCTAGGGTCAACTGTGTAGGCAATTATCGAGAACGTACTAGTCTTTCCCAATAATTACTGGGTTGAGCCAAGCGCTGTATTTACATGCGATTGCTCATCCCCATAAAGATTAATTGCCTCTGGTGATTTAGGAAATCTCCGCTGTAACCAGGAGTGCAGGTAATCTGCCCACTGGTGGACTAGATGTACGTATTCTCTATGCAGTCTTACGATTCAGCTTGTGGTAGAACTTCATAGAGAAACTGACTCTGGTTCACAAATAAGACACTGTGGGATTCAGCGAGTCTTGACTGCAGGATATATACATCAGCCGCCTTACTAACTGACCAAAGGATACATTTCAGTAGGTGTGCTTTTTCAAAAGGTGCTACCAGTACAAACCAGCAATCTCACATAATAAAGCTGGGTACAGGTAAATCTCATCTCAAATTCCAGCCTTTGAGCTATCCACAGTGGATCGAGCCTTTTGATGGGTTAAACCAGCTACCCATGCAAATGCAGATATATATTTAGAAAGCAGCAGCTTATGTCAACTACAAGGACGTCATCTGTTTCAGGATTCATAAAACAGGACACCAGTAATCCCTTGTTTGCAGCAGGCAGTATACTGGTTGACCACACAAAGCGGCTTCTCCTGTGGCTTGCTGACCGTTATCTACACACCAAAAATTAGTATCTATGAATTGATTCATGTTCAGTTAGATCTCTACACAACTACAGAAACATGGATTAAAGTGTTACCACCCGGACCTTCAGCTGCTGGGCTTCCTCTGTGCCAGTTAAGATCTCTTCTGCAGATTTTAGTTTCTCCAACTCCTGTTGCAAGCTGTACACAGATTTCTGTTCAATGAGAATTTATGAAACAAGTTACAATTTGGTTCAGCGACCACTTTAACATAAGCTCTTTGTAACCACATGGCCCACTGTTCTGGATCACTAGAGTACATCCCTACCATGAAATCTAGAACTTTGGTTGTATGTAATAACAGGACACTACATGCCCCAGTTTAGTTTGTGAGTCACAGTATAATACCATACAACGCCTCACATAAAAAGAGACACCACACTTATATTCACCTCTTCCAGCTGGTCGGACATATTCTGCTCTTCATGCTGGTCGGACATATTCTGCTCTTCATGCTGGTCATCCAGACTTGACTGTGGTACCTTCAGCTGGGAAACAAGTATTTAAATGTATTATTGTAAGGCAGATGTCTGAATTTTTAAAGCAATATTGCCAAACTTCTACCAGTTTGGAAGGGATTATCACCTATCCACAGGATCGCTGAGGCTGCACCTCTGGGACCCCCATGATTACCAGAAACCACACCTCTACCCTGGATCAGGTTGAATAGAACTCTGCCACTCCATTTAAAGTTTATGGGACTGTACAGTGTTTGGGTACCTCTGTCAGTACCAAAGACATCGAATTGAGCGACAGGAAACATTTAACCACTGATCCATTCAAACTCCTCAAAGCCCTCATTGTAGTGGGTCCCCGACAACGATCCTCTTACCACCCATCAGTGAATCCATTTGCCCTAATAAGGCATATGAACAGCGGTCATCTTACATGAATCTTGGACATTTATGGCAAATACAAAAGGACATGCCATAAATTTCTGACGGCTGTGGGCCCCACCTCTAGAACCCACACCTGGGTGGAGAACAATGTACCCTATTAAAAATAAATATGGGTATTCCCTCTCTTGCCACCTGTCCCATACAAAAAGAGATTTCATCTTAAAAGGGTCATCCAGGATTTATTTATATCCTCAGGATAGGCCATCATTACCTGATCGCCAACACCCCACACCCAAGCCAATCATCTGTTCGCGAGGATAGGTTATCAATATAGGAAGCCGGTCAACCCCTTTTAATGGGCGAGAGGGTAGTACAAGTGGAGAAGTATGGAGGGTGGTGCACCCCAAAAAACAATTTTAGCTTGTTTTACACTACGGATTGATAAAAACCTAGTCTCTAGGTTAACACCTAAATTTATATATTAGGGAACAATGTCATCAGTCTATACCTTATTCTCACCCATAAAACGGTAGAGGGAAGAGAAGTAGGCAAGGCAGAATGAATAGGGAATAGTGTCCATGTGGTGCTTCCCCCAAAGTGGGGCAGTGAAGATATTCGGAAGGTTCTTTAGTCCACTAGGGTTTACTAACCTTTTGATCTGAGCCATGAGAGTCATGTACATGATTCTGCATTTCACTTAACTGCTGCCTGAGCTGGAAGAAAAAGGAGATCCAGTCTAAGGAGTTGTGTAAGAACCCATGAACATCACACTATGCAAGATGAGATGCCATGACAAGTATGGAAGCCACAAAGTTCATCAGGACTATTACCAGAGAAAGCTCTTTGCTCTGTTTTCTGGCTTCTGCTTTTGTAGATTCCATCTGTTCCTGTGACTCTGACAAAAGCTGCCGCAACTATAGTGGTGGACATACAAGAAAAGTAATGTTTACAGCAATACACAACCAAGACTTCTAGTTTTTATGTATGTGTTGGGTAATAGTAGATATAGGATACTTACACTCTCCACTTCTATAGAGTACGTCTGACACTCTGTGCTGGATGTATTCATCTGGGTTTCCAGCTGGGCCTCCATAAGGGCAATGCATTCCTTCAACTGAAAGACAAACTGCCTGTTACCTGGAGTAATGCTACGTTTCTGCCCCTAAGAAGGAAAATTCAAACTAGGAACCCCTTGATGGTCTTTTATTCTTGGGCCTATGTTTTGTCAACTCTAGGTGAAGCTTGGCTGAAAACTGATTTTTGTGTAGGGAGATCTAATGACCAAACTGCTGGCCTGTAAAAAGATTTTTCAATGACCTAGCAACCACCAGAAGCCACAATCTAGTCAAAGATTGCCTGTGCCCGTAAGCTTTATACAGCGTACGTTTTAGAGTAAATGAAAAAAAAAAAAGGCGGACTGAAGATTTTCAAAAAGAAGGAGATCTAGAGAGAAGAGCAAGGGAGGTTCTGGGGGTCAGCAATGGGATTTTTTTTTTTTATATGTAGTGGATTACTGTACTTACACTATGCAATTCAAGAGACTTAAGGGGTTGTCCAGGATTTTACTACTGAGAGGAGAGCTGTTCCAGCTAGCTCCGACACCAGAACTACACAACTCCGTCCATTGTGTAGTGCAGTATTTCCAAACCAGTGTGCCTCCAGCTGTTGCAAAACTACAACTTCCAGCATTGCCTGCACAGCCAAAGGCTGTCCAGGCATGCTGGGAGTTGTAGTTTTGCAACAGCTGGAGGCACACTGGTTGGGAAACACTGGTGTAGTGGACATGATGGCAACTGCAGCTCTGCTTCAATTCACTTCAATGAGAGCAGTGAAGCAGTAATCAGCTCTGTTCACTACACAATACACAATGCTGTGTATTGCAGCACGGGACTTACTGTGGAACAGATGATCGAAAAGGTTGCAGGGTGTCAGACCCCTACCAATCAGCTATCCTGACGACAGGCCATCAATAGTAAAATCCTGGTCATCCCCTTTAAGACATCATCTATAATGAGTCTGTACAGCAGTATAGAGAAACCATAAGACCTCATTACACAACAACAGACAAACAACAGACACCATATACAAATACTGCAGTCATGGAGAGAAAATATGCAAAGCGGTTGTGAGACAACATCTAGAGCTGAGGGTTTCTGCATCAATGATCAGTCATACCTGGTCAGCACTCTGGACTTCTAATTTCAGTCTTTCCACAGACTCTTCTAAAGATTTCACTTGAAGTTGTGACTATAATAATAATACAAATATATCTGTTTTAATGATCATTTATGTGTCGGTCAACACAACCAATTGGAAATAAACAGAGGTACGAGGCAGGTTGTTACCACATGAGGCCCATTGAAGGATAAGGAGGATAAGAAGGGAATATATCGGACCACAGCTGAAATGCAGCACATTGGGCATCTTGGAATAAGGGAGCATTCACATAACCGTGTTTTGAGGTCCGCAAATTGCAAAACGCATAACGCACACCGCCAACTCTATGATAGACAAGCCTATTCTTGTCCCCAATTGCAGACAAGAATAGGACATGCTCTATGTTTTTTGTGGGGCCGCAGAACGGAAGTACGGATGAAAAAAATGGTCGTGTACAGGTTCAGCCCTGTGGCCGAGCCGAATCTGTACAAGGTTCGGCCCAAATCTATACAAGGCCCTGCCACAGGAGCTGCATGCAGATTACAGCTAATTGCCAGGCTGCACCTGTACTTGCCATTGTTTTATACCCCATGTCCCGACATACGGTACTCACCGTCTTGTGCACCTCCTCAGATTCTTCCAATTTGGCTTTCCACACCTGTTCCTCCTCTTCAACACTCTTTTGAAGATCTTTCAGCATTCTTTCCTATCATTATGGATACACAGCAATCATTAGAGCACATAGTATACACAGTATCACAGGAGTTACATACATTGTGAGAGCCACCAGGTCTACTACCAATTTAATGCAAAAAAATGGCTTTGTTACTAATGAGGGATCCTGATCCCCATGTCAAATTCCTTAGGTACCAGAGTTGCTATTGACCGCAGCATCTAAGGGAATTTATGTCGGTGGCTCTTATAGTGTGTATATTACACCATCACAGTAACCATATGGGGCAGGAAGAGGAGAGTATTAGTATGCTAAAGCCATTCAACATTTGTATGATCATAAATAGTGACTGTAATGATAACACAACTTACCGTTTCGGCAAGGATAGTCCTATATTGTTCACATTCTGCCTGCAATGAGGCCTGTGCTTCTTCTGCTTCCTTTAATTTAAGTAATGAATCCTGCAGATAAAAAGTTATGATACAAATTAAATTTTTGTCATTGCTTGTGATTAGAATAATCAACACTATATATTAGGACACTTTCACACCGGCGTTTTGGCTTTCCGTTTGTGAGATCCGTCTAGGGCTCTCAGACGTGGTCCAAAACGGATCAGTTTTGCCCTAATGCATTCTGAATGGAAAAGGATCCGCTCAGAATGCATCAGTTTGCCTCCGTTCAGTCTCCATTCTGCTCTGGAGGCAGACACCAAAATGCTGTCTGCAGCGTTTTGCTGTCCGCCTGACGAAGCGGAGCCAAACTGATCTGTCATGGCGCACAATGTAAGTCAATGGGGACGGACCAGTTTTCTCTGACACAATAGAAAACGGATCCGTCCCCTATTGACTTTCAATGGTGTTCAAGACAGATCCGTCATGGCTATAGAAGACATAATCCAACCGGATCCTTTCATGACGGATGCATGCGATTGTATTATTGTAACGGAAGCGTTTTTTGCAGATCCATGACGGATCCGCAAAAAATGTTAGTGTGAAAGTAGCCCTAACTTTACTGAGAGTTATAATAGTCATTGGAAATTCTATGCAAAAGGCGCCACCTGCTGTTTGAACAGTAGATATGTCTTCAATAGGGACCTGTAACATCTCCTGACTGTTCCGTTTCAGTAACTACTTGCATTCCCTATGTAATAACAATTCTAGCACATATATTATTATAACTGTATGTTGTTCCTCTATTATTCCAACTAGAATATTGCTAGCAATCTGCAATGAAGGTCCAGATAGGTGTTACTAGCTGACGGGTGTCCCTGCACAAGCTGATATTATCCAATCAGTGCTGTCATTGTCACATTACCAATCGGTAACCACCAGTTGGATCTTCTTCGTAGAATGCTGACAATTTATTCATAAACATCCAGTATGAACAACAGAGGAAAGGCACAACAGATTTAGATGAACAGATGCTCCAGAACTGTTATTACATGGAGGATGCAGGTAGTTACTAGAAGAGACATGTCACGAGAGGCGACAGGTCCTCTTGAAGTGGTTGTCCAATTGAGCAACCCTGAGTTACGTTTCTTCTGCAGATGGGAACCACTGCATTGGTCATGGGTGCAACCAAAGTGTGAAAATGATCCAATGCATCACAAATATAAAAATATACAATATGGCTTCAGTAAAAATAAAGTACCCTTTTATGTCTGCAGCATCTCTGCAGAGCTATGCGTCTCCACGGTTACAGACTACAAAGAACCCCTGTGTAGTCTGATCCTGCTGTCATACTTCCATCTGTCACATACTTCTTGCTAACATAAATTTTGTATGTTAGCAAGAAATATGAGCAGAGAGATAACTATGTGACTATGGGTCAGGCTTGGGTTTGTTTATAGCGTGTTACCTCGGAGACACATAGGCCTGCATAGGAGCTGTACACACAAAACAGGAAACTTTAAAGGGAACCTGTCACCGGGATTTTGTGTATAGAGCTGAGGACACAGGTTGCTAGATGGCCACTAGCACATCCGCAATATCCAGTCCCCAGAGCTTTGTGTGCTTTTATTGTGTAAAAAAAACGATTTGATACATATGCAAATTAACATAAAAAAGAGTCATATCTTACTTGTGTGACCAGAGAAGAGTCATATTTTCAAGCTCTGACTCATCTCAGGTTAATTTGCATATGTATCAAATCTTTTTTTTAATACACAATAAAAGCACACAGAGCTATGGGGACTGGGCATTGCAGATGTGCTAGCGGCCATCTAGCAACCCATGTCCTCAGCTCTATACCCAAAATCCCAGTGACAGGTTTCCTTTAAGATCATTTTAGCTGCACTAGAACAATCAAATCATTGCTTTCCAAACTTTCTATTAAACCAACTATGGAGAGTGTAACAAAATGGACTTGTGTCAAAGCATCCCCTTTGTAAAATATCAGATTATGCAATTAAAGGGAACCTGTCATCACCTTTATGCTGTCCATACTAACAGCAGAATAAAGTAGAGACAGGCAAGTTGATTTCAGCGGTCTGTCATTTATAAGTTAAAAGTAAGTGGTTGCCGAGAACCAACATCACAATCATTGCAGACTGGGTCTGGAAAAGAGTCCTGGCCACCTGAGAAGAGTCCTGGTTATTCATGAATTCCTGCTCTCCTGCCCGCCTGCGGATGACTGACAGTCTTCTACCTAGTTTTCTCCCTTTCTCTCTAGGAGAGAACTGCCAATCATCAGCAGATGGGTGAGAGAGCAGGAGATTATGTATAACCAGGACTCTTCTCAGGTAGATCTGACTCTTTTTCAGGCCTGGGCTGCAATGATTATGATGCTGGTTCTCGGCAACCACTTACTTGTAGCTCATGAGTGACACATCGCTGAAATCAGCATTTCTGTCACCATTTTATACTGCCCTCAGTGAGAGCAGCATAAAGTTGATGACAGGTTCCCTTTAAGTTTCTAGCAGCATCTGCCGTATATCTACAGCAGCAAGTGAAATACTTACTGAAGAATCTGTCTGGTCTGAATGCTGGCTCAGCTGTTTAAGTATATCTGAGGATTTTTCTCTGAATTCCTGAAGCCATTCACTGTATAACTGGAAAGGAAGGAATGACAACCCCGTCAATCACTGTCACAGCATTCCCGGCTCTTAAAGAGGTATTCCCATCTTAGACAATTAGGGCATATCGCTAGGATATGCCGCCATTGTCTGATAGGTGCGGGTCTCACCGCAGGGACCCGCACCTATATCGAGAATGGAGCAGGGAGCGCTGTGGCTGGAGGACCCCAGATTTCCCGGGGTCCATCCACCACCAAGCGCTAATCCCCGCCCCTCCTATAGAAGCGAATAGGAGCGTGCCACGCATGCGCTGTCCATGCTCCCATTCATTTTTATGGGGCAGACTGCAATAGCCGAGCCAGCGCTCGGCTATTTTCGGCGACCCCATAGAAATGAATGGAGGGTGGCTGCGCATGCGCAGTGCGCTCTCCTTCACTTTCAGGGCTCCGTTGTCGATATGAAAGAAGTGCAACACAATTAAAGTGTTTCACATTTCATAAGAAGAAAAAGTGATCAGAACCAAGCAGAGAATCTCTAACTGTATTCACTGTTCTGATGCATCTAGATAGCAGGAAATAACAGACCATTTGAACAATTATTGCTCTGAACTGAGTAATAAAACCGGTGTGGATTTTCCGTTCACAAATCCAAAGCGATTAGCAGTCACGTAAATAATATTTTAAGAAAGCTCATTCACATGCAGCAGAAAATTTTCATGCAGATGTTGACCTGCAGGGTGGATTTTTAATTCCATAGGAAATCAGTTTTGGTCTTGGATTCTCCCGAAAAGTTAAAATCCGCAACAAAACCCAAATGTTACAGATTTTGCTGCGGATTACTGGTGGATCTGCCACACTGTCCACTGGTGCTGATAAAACTTAAAGGGGTTATCAAACCCCTATAATGCCCCCCCCCCCCCATGCCCAGGACCCTCATATAGATTACTTACCCCGCTCGCCAGCATCAGCATCACGCGATGCTAGGGAGATGCAGCGGTGGCGTGCGGGGATCAGGAACAAAACCGGTGCCAGTGAGCGGGTTACGTATAATCTAAATGAGGGGCCCAGGCATTGGGGGGGGGGGGGGGGGGGGGGGGGGGGGAGGTCATTATAGAGGTTGGATAAAAAATAAATAAATAAAAAAGAAGACTAAAAATGTATGTGCCATAGAAGCATATAATAGGTTTTGAGCGGTGAGGGTGGAGTGCCGAGACCCCCATCTAAATCGCTAAAAGAAGGAGAGAGAAGGGCTCACACTCACATAGCTCACTCTCCTCACTTCAGGAGTCAGAATCGAGACACAGCGAGGAGAGTGTGCTCTACGAGACTGTGTATATATATATATATATATATATATATATATATATATATATATATACACACATACACACACACACACACACACACACACACATATATATACATATACACACACACACACACACACACACACACACACACACACACACACTAAACCACTGGGGATCCTTAAAAAAATGACATCATGAGAGCACCAGGGGATTAATAAACAAGACTACTGGGGGGTTTCAGCACAAGGGAAATCAGCAGCAAAATATCCATAATTTGGGGTGGATTGCCCTGTGGATTTCTGCAAAAAAATCTGCAATGTGTGGATATACTGTACCCTTCCTGTCAACAGCAGAGATCTTATCATCTTAAATCAAAGAGCAAAGATGAGGTCATGCGTCATGGTTATGTTGTGGCAAATTGTGTTCAGAAACTCATAGCTGTAGTTTTACTGAAAACCACATCAAAACCTCAACTAAAACTGCTACATGTCCCCTAGCCCTAGAAGGACAAAGACAGGATGTCTAAACATATAGAAGAATCATGACTTGTACCTGGTGAGACTCTACAGACACCTGTGGGAAAAGGGTCAACAAGGTTTCTTTGGCCTGAGTCTGAATATGACCGAGTTGATGTTCCAGATCATCCTGCAAATCAGAAATATATATATAAAAAAAGTCACATACTTACAAAAGAAAACCCCATAAAAATAAGGCTGTTACTATGGGATGCATGCGTTTGGTTTCAGTAACTACAAATGCTGTCTTTCAGAAGGAACCTTGCTTCCAGTGAAAACAAACCTGTCCAGCCTCATGTGACAGCTCTTCACATTTCATTGGCCAGCAGCACTGACAAATGAGCCATGACCCCACAAGTCTCAAAATAAAGAAGACCTGTCAATGGCACTGTATTGTTAGGCCTGTGCCAGGTATAGGAGCCTGGAAACTTTAAAGTACATCAGGACCCTTGAGAGGAGATGTTAAAGAGGGGATTTCAGTTTTTGAAATCTGATGGCCTATTCTAGGCTACACCATTAATATTAGATCAGTGGGAGTCTAACTGTTGATATTCCTCACCCCCTTGTTCAGATCTTTGAAGGGCGAGTAACACACCCCTTCATTGTTTACCAGGCACAGCTCTGTACTTTATGTAGTGGCTGTGCCTGGGATTACAGCTTTATCCCATGCTGGAGCTGTACTGTATTAATCAGTGTGAACAATGAAGGGGAAAGGCACTAGCTGGAGTGCCACGGACCCTTCAGATAGCTAATCTGTGGGCTTTCTGAGAGTCCAGTTATCACCAATATAAGGCTACATGTACACAACTGTATTTTGCGGTCCGCCCAAAAAGAAATTTAATGGATGACATCCGTATGCCATCTGTTTTTTTTTTTTTTGCGGATCCTTTGTAACAATGCCTATCCTTGTCCGCAAAACTGACAAGAATAGGACATGTTCAAATTTTTTTGGGGGGGCTACGGAACGTGCATAGCCTGTCCTAAGGATAGACCACCAATTTTAAAGAACCATAAGACCTCTTTAGTTCTGACATCCAATAGCTACATTAGGAATTGCTTGATATCGAGACAAACCTCCAAAATAGGACAACCCATTATTAGGTGGCTTTCCCATTTAAAGTGTAACTGTCATATTTTTTGTGTGTAGGTACAGTGAATTTAAGCGTTTTTGTAATATAATGCATTAGGTAATGCCAACCATTTATGGAAAACTGTATGGAAAGTGAACATTTCAGTCTTAAGCATTTAATGGAAAGCTGAAGGAAACTGTAAGATGCAGAGCCAGACTTCTCAGCCTGCCTCTCCTCTCACTGCCTTAGTGTGCTCTCTACTTCAGCTTTACCCCCCACGTGTGATGTACCTTCCTAAAACACTGATTTTACACATTTTCCTGTATTTTATCTACTGCCAGTGCTGATCGCTGGTAACAGTGTTCCTCTCTATCTTGCTAGTGTATCCCTTGTTAGCACTTGGCGCTGCTGCCAGTAATCAGCACTGGCTGCAATAAAAATATGCTTGGAAACTTGTATTTTTGGGAAAAAAAATTGCAAGGTACATTGGGCATATAGGGATGCAGGGCTGGGGAAGGGAGACCAGAGGCAGGCTGAGGTGCCCACCTCTGTATAGTACAGTTAGCCATCTTCTGCATTGAAGTGGAATCCAATAGCGGCTCTCTGTTAGAAGGTTGATAAGGAAAAATATTTCATACACATTTCGAGAGAAAAAAATGAATGAAGGTTACAGTTTAACACAACATTTTCATTTATAGGAAAAGATTTATGACATTTATGATACCTTTGCTTTCCTCTCAGAGCTCAGTTTCTCTTCACATGTTTTTTCTGCCTTTCCCAAAGCATCCATCGCCTGCCAGTTTTTCTCTCGAAGTTCCTATAAGAAACAATTCCACAATGACCAAACTTGAACTTTTTGTGCTATATATTAGAATGGGTTTTGTCGTGGTCGTACTATGAAACAGCTTGACTAAAGAGAAAGATACTGCAGCTTTATGTAGTGAAATTGGTAGAGCTTTCAGTACATTACTGTAACTCATTATTAATTGGTCTCCCTCTTACTAAACTTTCCCCTCTCCAATCTATCCTTAATGCAGCAGCCAGACTGATCTATCTGTCCAACCACTACTCTGGTGCCTCCGCCCTTTAACAATCATTGTACAGGTTACCCATATAAAATAGGATTTAATGTAAATTATTCAAGTGTTGCACCCCTTACATCTCCTCCCTCAACTCTATCTACCACCCTATCCATGCTCTATGCTCTGCAAATCATTTTCAACTAACATCCACCATAATCTGAACCGCTTCTCTCAAGCTGCACCAATTCCCTGGAATGCTCTACCCCAAGCAATATGCCCGCTCCTCTCGTTTTAATTGTTGATTAAAGGACCCGGAAAAAAAATGACTTACATTGTTTTTATTTTTCTGTTGTTCAACCGTATCCTTTAACTCGGCAGCCTCTTTCTCCAGTAAAGAAATCTGAGCTTCTTTTTCTTGAAGTCTGAGCAGCAAAAACGAAACAAAAAATTAAAAGAAGAACTTCAGAGATAAACAGCTCCTCCGTACAGAACTTATGTTGCATGTTAGTAAAAGTTATGCTCCGGTTATTGCCTCAGTCGCACTAATACATAACACAAATATACTCAGATGTATAATGCTATGTTTCGGTAAAATGAATGTGGATCGGTAATATTTCCATCGTAATGTGACTTTGCAAAGTATAGTTTTAAAACTAATAATAAAACGAATAAATTAGGAGTTCACAACAGGGCCGTTTAACCCCCTTCCTGACCAGACACATTTTCAGCTTTTTTTTTTGTTTGTTTTGTTTTTTAGTTTATGCATCTTTGAAAAAAATTATAACTTTTTTCCGTTTGGCCATGTAAATAACTTTTGCACCTTTTTTTCAGTGGAAAATGTCATTTTTATTGCAATATTTTTTGTTTTTATATTTTTTATACCTGGGAAAATGTAAAAAAAAAAAATCTAAGTAAATAAAAAGTAAAAAAAAAAAATTGTTGTTCACGTTTTTTCTAAAAAAAATTTTAATAGCACAAGTGCAACTAAAATACATTTTTTTTTAAATCATGTCCCCTTTCAATTGTTTTGTTATAGGAGATGTATTAGTTATGATCACCAGTGGTGGGGCTAGAAGCTGCAATGTGGAATGTGGTGGGGCTCTTTTATTTTATACTTTACTCCCCCCATAAGGTCATACAAGGCTTTTGGGGGACATTTAAAAGTTTTTTTCGACATTTTACTACTGATAATCTATCCTCAGGATAGGTCGTCAGTATCTGATCGCAGGGGTTCCGACACCCGGGTCCACTGCCGATCCACTGTTTAAGAAGGTGTTGCCACTCCTGTGAGCGCTGCAGCCTTCTCGGTGCTTACCAAGCACAGCGCCGTACACTGTATAGCAGCTGTGCTCGATATTCACTTCAATGGGGCTGAGCTGTGCCTAGGACATGCGACCGATGGATGGCCGCAAATCCATGACCACTGGGACCTGAGCAGGAGCTGCTCACTCTGCAGAGACATTAAGGAACATCCTTACACTTCTATGCTGACCACATGGACCTTTACATTCTATGGATAGCCCACAATCAGTTAAGGGAACTTGATGAGGGTCTTATTCAATTTAATAAACTTTCCTAATCTTCATAAGGGATGACATGGTAGGCTATTGAAATTCAATGAAAAAACAAAAAAACAAACAAAAACAAGAAACAAACAAAAACAAACCAAAAAAACAAACAAAAACAAAAAAAACAATTAAATTGCTCCACTGTATCTAACTAAGGGTACTTGCACACTAGCGTCTTTTCTGGCATAGAGTGCCATCACAGGGGCTCTATACCGGAAAAGAACTGATCAGTTTTATCCATGTGCATTGTGAATGGAGAGTAATCCGTTCAGGATGCATCAGGATGTCTTCAGTTCAGTCGTTTTGACTGATCAGGCAAAAGAAAAGGCCGTAGCATGCTACGGTTTTATCTCTGGGGAAAAAAACTGAAAACTTGCCGGAATGCCGGATCCAGCATTTTTCCCCATAGGAATGTATTAGTGCCGGATCCGGCATTCAAAATACCGGAATGCCGGATCCGTCCTTCCAGCCTGCGCATGCGCAGACTGGTAAAAATGTGAAAAAAAATACAAGACGGCGCAGTCTGTCCGCATGACAAGCGGAGAGACTGATCCGTTCTTGCAATGCATTTGTGAGACGGATCCGCATCCGGATCAGTCTCACAAATGCTTTCAGTCACATCCAAATCGGCGGATCCGGCGGGCAGTTCCGACGGCCGAATTCACACTGACGCAAGTGTGAAAGTAGCCTAACAAAGCATCTCTGTAAATTGTAAAAATAGCCAACTGTTTTGCATCTACATCTGTTATGCTGAACGATTTGGTTCTATGGTAACAGACTACAGTCTGCAGTCATACTGCCTTCCACGTGTCCTCAATTCTTGCCAGCCTACTTAATGTATTTTATCCTCTTCTCAGCGTGTGCCAAGTACTTCATTTTTTTAATGAATGTATTTATAAATGAAAATATCAAGTTATCGCCACTTCTGCAAACCTCTAGAAACAAATGCATACATAAGGGTGAATAAATGTAGCCTGTACTCTGCCGAATTTATATTTAGTGCTCCCATGTTTCTGGCATGTTTTGTTCTATTACCTGGCATGTAACTGCACCATTTCTGCTTCTTTACTTTCCTAGAAAATAAAGAGAAAAAAGAAAAGATTACGTCAACAGCTGTTTACCTAAAAAACATTACATTTCTTTGTATTAAAGGGGCACCATGATCATCGACTGTTCAACAGCATTCTTACACTGACTAAGCTCTTCTCGTAACTCCCATAGACTTTAATGGGCAGAGCAGCACGCAACTCTCCTCACCTTGTCACAACAGGGGTCATGGGCCACCCATCAGGAATTAAAAAAGGCCCGTCACCAATCCTGACATGTCTGTTCATGTAAATAATTGTATTCCACGTGAAATGTCAATTCTTCAGCATCTATTCTTTAGGCTATGTTTTGCCATTCTACTCTTATTCCTCCTAGAAGCCTATGGATAAAGATACAGATTTGGGGGGTGGGGGTCACTGCACAGTCTGACATTGTCCAATGATAGGTGCCGGTGGCAGACTGTGCAGGGTCACACCTCCAACTGGTAACACTTATCTGTACCTTTTTCGATAAACTTCTAGCAGGAATAAGAGAAAAAACAGCACAACATAGAGTCATAAAAATAGTTGTTATTACATGGGGAATGCAAATAGAAGAAAAAGGGAAAAGGACAATTCTGCAGATTAACATTCTCATCCCCTAACCTCTAGCCTCATCAGAGAGTGTTCCACAATATGCACCCCAAGGTGCCCAGACCCCATCAAACATCAGGACTGAGTTATGAGTAAGTGCGGTAAGAAATTCCATAGAACGGACATTCTGGCTGCAGTAAGGATATTCATTGTTAATCTAAAATAGTGTCTCAGAGGGGTCGATTGTGTCACTTTAAATAAAAATAGAAGGGGGTCCAACGGAAACCGGGACATCCTAAAACCTTTAATGTGAAAATGGCTTACTGCAGCTTAATGTACCATAATGTGCCTAAACCTCAATCAATTGCTTTGAAACTTTCCACAACCTAAGTTCCCAGCTTCCCAAACCTATCCTGGAAGTTTCATGGATTTTGGCTACCCACAAGGCAAATGAGACACATTAAGCTTGTTTTCTGGGGAGCCTAATGTGGCTTCACGTACATAAAACAACTTAGATGTTAACTGGTTTCCCCCAAACTTCCTACACTACAAGACTCTCTCTATGCCAACATATTCTGAACATTTTGGGTAATTTGAGAAAACATACCAAAAGTGTAGTAATTGGGGAATATGACACCAAAACATCAATAGTTTATATTGGTTTTCTTTATAAACAGTGCATATAGAAGTCACTGTTGCCCTTTTTCATATTCTCCACCATGTCTCTGCCAAAAGGGGGAGGCCCAGGAAGGATTCCCACCTTGTCATGTAAGCATGGGGGGGGGGGGGAATCAGAGGGGTAGAGGGAGAATAAAACACAATAAATACATGAGATCAATCCCTTGCTAGAGGTATTGAGTTTAGATATCTTCTCATATTCTGTGGGAAGTGAGACTGCGCTTTCCCCATTCAAAGTTCTGTAAAAATGCTGAATTTGCAAATATTAAAACTGTTCCTTCAAATACTTTAACCCCTTAGTGAGTTTGGGCCTTTATGACCAAGCGTTTTTCTTCCTTTTTTCATGGTCTCGTTCCAAGAGCTATAACTTTTTTTTTTTTTTTTCGTCTATATAGCTTTATGAGGGCTTGTTTTTTTTACAGGACAAGTTGTAGTTTTTAATGGCACCATTTTGGGGTACACATAACTTTCCGATTAACTTTTATTAACTCTTTCTGGGAGGGAGATGGGGAAAAATAGCAATACTGCCACTGCGTTTTTACATTATAAATTTTACGGCGTTAATTTTTCGGTACAAATAACATAATATCTTTATTCTCTGGGTCAGTACGATTACAGGGATACTAAATACTTATTTATTTTTTTTACGTTTTACTACATTTTTTTCCAATAAAACCCCTTTTATTAACCATAAAAATGATTTTGCATTGCCACTTCACAAGACCCATAACTTTTTTTTTCTTTTTCTATGGAGTTGTGTGAGGGCTTGATTTTTGAGGGACAACTTGTATTTTTCATTGGTATCATTTTGGAGTAAATGGCGCTTTTTGATCGCTTGTTATTATGTTTTTTTCAGTGGAAACTACGAATAAATTAGAAATTCATTTTTTTTTTCTTTTACGGAGTTCACCATAGGGGATAATTTATGTAATATTTATGTAGTCTGGGTCGTTACGGCAATACCAAACATATGGGGGATATTTTCTTTTTGCAATTTTTTTCATTGAAAAGCGTATTTTCAAATTGGAAAAAAAGCATATTTTTTTATTTTATGGAATTTTTTTTATTTAATAAATGTGTATTTTTTTTCTATTTTTTTTACTACTTAAAGAGAACCTGTCACCGGGATTTTGGCCATAGAGCTGGGAACATGGGCTGCTAGATGGCCGCTAGCACATCTGCAATACCCAGTCCCCACAGCTCTCTGCGCTTTTATTGTGTTAAAAAACAGTTTTGATCTATATGCAAATGAACCTCATATGTGTCCTGTATCCGGAGATGAGTCCAGCGGAAAGGAGCCCAGCACCGCCCCGCGTCCTCCGAATCTCCTTTTTGCTGGCTGACGTCACAGAGCTGGAGCGCCGAAATCTCGCGATGCGCGAGCTAGCGCATGCATAGTTTGTTCCCTGTGCTGATGCCAGCACAGGGAATGAACATGATGCCGACACTGCGCATGCGCTAGCTCGCTGGAGATAACGGAAGACAAGCTCGGGGCCCTGAACGGAAGCGAGGTAAGCTTCTGAACACATCAGCACCCCGCAATCGCATTTTCGGGGGGCTGATGGGAGACAGAGGAAATCCGCTCCCTCTATCACCACTTTACATGCAGCGGGCGCCATTGTGCCTGGCATGTAAAGGGTTAAACAGCCCGGATCGGCACTTCTGCCGGTCCGGGCTGTTAGAGCAGGGCCCTGACTCTCATGTGAGAGCCAGGTCCGTGCAGCGCATAGACTGGGCCGCCGTAAAAACGCGGCGGCGGCCCAGCCCCTTAGTGACCGCCGTAAAAAAACATATGGGTGGTCACTAAGGGGTTAAGGGAGATTTATCAGAACTGGTGAAAAGGAAAACTGTCTTACTTGCCCATAGCAACCAATCAGATGCCACTTTTCAGAGCTCCTTTAGAAAATAAAAGGTGGAATCTAATTGGTTGCTATGGGCAACTAAGCCAGTTCCTACTTTACACCAGTTCAGATAAATCTCCCCCTTGGTGTCATTAATTAAAGGGCATTTGTCAGCAGATTTGTACCCAAGAAACTGGCTGAGCTATTGCCTCTAGGTACAAAAGGGGCATAGCCGTTACACTGCTCTCTCTGCAACGGCTGCGCCCGCTCCACTTTGACAGGGAAAGCGGTGAAAACATCATCACGCCTTGCTCTATCAATCAATGTGCAGAGAGTGTGGCAGCTGCAGGGAAAGCAGAGCCTCTATGGGTCCATTCACACGTCCGCAAGTGTTTTGCTGTCCGCAGATTGCTGACCCGCAAAACACAGACACGGGTATCAAATCTGTTTTTACACACAATAAAAGCACACAGAGCTATGGGGACTGGGTATTGCGGATGTGCTAGCGGCCATCTAGCAGCCCATGTCCTCAGCTCTATGCACAAAATCCTGGTGACAGGTTCCCTTTAATAGAAATGCCTTTTCTTGTCGGTGTCTGCGGACAAGAATAGGACATGTTCAATTTTTTTGTGGAACGGAAGTGCAGACGCGGATCTTTTGCGGCCCTTGCTGAAAACGAATGGGTCCGGATCCGTCTGAGCGATGGCACTGGAGTAGAGAGGGTTCAAAATAGTGAGTATATACTCGTTTTTAGTTTTAAGATTTTACCTGCTTTGTTTTTGTTGTTTTTATTAAGAAAACCTTGCAGTTCTTTTGATGTTCAAGAGAACTGCAAGGGGCGCAACAATAACGCGTACCTAACGGCAATGTCTAGACATGGTCTTTTTTATTACTAAAATGCAAGTGTAGGACAATTCCTTTAAGGTCAGATGTCAGACACCATATCACCAACCTGCTGCTGTTTCTCTGCATCTCTGCTCTGTCCTGCCTCCAGCAAAGCTTCAATGGATTTTATTCTTTCCAAAAGCTGTGTGTTTTCACCGGTAACCTCCTGAAGTTTTTGGTTCAGTCTTCCCAACTCTTCGGATTTTTGCTTGCCTTCAGCTTCATAGGACATCAGTTTAGTCTGAAGATCTTTGAGGGACATTAAAAAATACTGTTAGGCACAAAAGGAAGCTGGTATATCATTGCTGAGCACGGCCAACAACCACACTTCTTCTTAGCTTCTACTGCATGTATTCTTTTGGCATTATGCCCTATAAGTCAGACTAAAGGCTCTATCTTAGGACCTGAACCTTTAAAATATTGAACATTTTGAAAATATTAATATTGAACATATATGAATATGAGGAAATTAGGCTCATAACGACTGCGCCCAGATTATATAATTTCCTTAGAAGTCCTTTGACTAACAGCTTGTAGACTAAATTCTGATCCATAAGTCAACAATGTAATACCTAGGTGTGGTTACTTAATATACATCCATATTTCTCCACCTGACAGCAGCCAGTTTTCCATTTTTTTACTCCCTGCCTTTCAAGAGCCATATTTTTTTTCTCTGGGGAAACAGTCATAGGAGGGCTTGCTGCTAGCGGGACGAGTTGTACTTTTTAACGGCACCGTTCCAAATAATATTGATTTGTGATATCGTAAAATAATTTGTGCGGTGGAATAGAAAAAAAAAAAAGCGTCATAGTTTTAGGGTTTCATTTTTACAGAGCTCAGTATGGGTTAAAAATGTCAAGACAAATGTAATCTTTAGTTCAGTACGATTACTAGAAAGAAGGTGGAACAGCCGAAACCTAGGCTGGGTCGTTGCACTGTGCCACTGCAGAGCACTTCAAATGTTAATGTTTAGGAGTATATTAAATATATTAAAATGGAAGGAGGCACACTCTATGTTTTTAACTCTTCTTTACATTTGAAGGCCAGATCGATAGAGTGCTAGCTTATTTGGATTTGTCATCGTTTTGGGAGGTCGATGTTGGGGAACAGTGAATTGTGGGATCGCCAATTCTGAAAAAAAAACATGCTAAGTGATATAACCTGCTAATTTCATGTGACCACATTTTCTTCTGTCTTTATTGGACTGGTAGAGCTACATCCCACATCATAGTATAGTATAATGCTTAGACTGTTGGTCTCTTCAGATCCTAAGCCTGGAGTAGTGCTACTACAACTCTACTTCTTCATATTGCACCCAATCTGCAACACAATTCTGGCATAAAAGTTTGTCTCAGACTAAGCCACCCAATAGTTGGTATAAAGTTGGACAAACATGTCTATCCCTGCAGCAGATTCATCACCCAGTGGATCTGGTGCAGTCTAGACAGCCCGTCTACGCTTACTCTATCTATAGGATTAATAAATCTGCCCCATCAGCTCTTACCTGCCACGTTCTTCTGTTCTCCTTTGGCCTTTTCCGTGTCTGCAAGTAGTGTTTGGTAACCATTCTGAGACTTGCGCAGTTCTTCGTTTACTTCATCCAGTCTCTTCTGTAGTGTAGCTGCACTTTCCTGTTGTTGAGTCTAAAAATAAAAGAAAATCTTAAAATGATATAGTACACAAAAGCATTCATACCCAAATCAAAGCCTTTCAAATATACAGGATATTAATGATGGGTAGACCACCAGCACATAGAAAGAACATGGATGGACGTCTTGTCAGCTCCAACCTAACCAGCCAAGAGCATGGTGCCCTGAAAGTAAAATGAGTTCTCCATAAACTGAGCCCTAAACCAAGATCCTTATGACCCTAAAGGCTATGCATGATATAAAAGCACATGTTGCATGGCATACAGTTTTTGGAAGATATGATCCCAGCAGAAGCCAAGGTGGTTGTATCTCTTTGATAATCTGGCCTAAATTTTTTTTTTTCCATTTGTTCGAATACCTAAATAATTTTTGCGTTTTTTTTTTTTACTTGACACTTAGGACTTTTTATTAGCATGTTTTTTAGAATTTTTTTCCCTTTTTTTGGTTTAATTTGTGGGAAAACTGCTAATTCTTATTACATTTTTTTTTATTGTAGCTTTTTATTTCTTAAATATTAAAACTGACACAAAAACTAAATTATTACAATGGGTTCCCTATTTTGATTGAACTGTTAGTGATGGCATTTACATTTTTTTACTTATATTTTCATTTAATTGTTGGCAAATATGTCCCCCAGGAGGTCATTAAAAGACATCTGGAGGACACAGATTATTATTTTTTTCCCCACTGTGTCCACAGGAGCCCCAGTTATAGGGGAAAACAGCCCCCTGTGGGACCATTACACACAGGCAGAGCTGACCAGGGTCTCCTTAGACCAGCCATGCTTAACCTGCGGCCCTCCAGCTGTTGCAAAACTACAACTCCCACAATGCCCTGCTGTAGGCTGATAGCTGTAGGCTATTCTGGCATGCTGGGAGTTGTAGTTTTGCCACAGCTGGAGGGCCGCAGGTTGAGCATGCCTGCCTTAGACACTGCAGCTATGCTCCTGTCCCAAGACACCTGGTGGTCATGTGACCGCCAGGACTAACAGAGGAAGCGGCTCGGCCACTTCCTGCTCTCCTCCACGATCTCCTGCCGACACAGGAGAAGGTAGAAGCGGTAATAAACCGTTCTTGTCCTCTCCTAGGGTCCCCGCTGTTTTCACTTTAGGACACCATGCACGTGACTGTGGATCCACAAAACACGTACACAGGCCGTGTGCACACCACATCGCGGTGCCGACCCTTTGACTATAATAGGTCTGGGTTCCTCCTAATGCAGCCAAAGATAAAACATGTCTGATATTTTGCGGAATGGTCTCACGGAAGGACACGTGGCTGTGTGCATGGGGCCTAAATTTGAGGTCTGCCTGATATTAAATTGCAGAAACACACCTATGTTGCAAACATTGAAATAATCTGCCTAAAATTTTACAGAAAACCCATGTCCAAAAACACAATTTGTTGCTGTACTTAAATGAATTACCACATATAATCCCAATAGTCCTGTTTTACTGTGGCTGAATACATTTCATTGTGAGCAGCTCTATAAGACGAGTAGCATATTTTGGACGGGAAGAAGGGAAAAAGAAAAAGAAAGCGAAAGAGAAAGAAAGAAAAAGAAAAAGAAAGAAAGAAGTTAAAGGGATTCTGTCACCTCGTTTTAGCCTATAGAGATGCGGACATGCACGGCTAGATCGCCGCTAGCATGTCCGCAATATACCTGTTCCATAGTGCTGAAGAATGATTTTATAGATATGTAAATGAGTCTTGTAAGGTGCCCAAGGGGCTGTACGAACCTTCTTGGTGCCCAGCCATGCCCCCCTGTGAAGGAGCCCAGCACCGCCTGCGTCCTCCGAATTTCCTCCTTGCTCACAGTTAGATCGCCGTAATCTCGCGATGAGTGAGCTCACACATGCGCAGTTCCTTCTCCGAGACTGATGCCAGCACAGGGAAGGAACACTATGCCGGCACTGCGCATCGCGAGATTACGGCAATCTAACTGTGAGCAAGGAGGAGATTCGGAGGGCGCAGGCGGTGCTGGGCTCCAAGAAGTTTAGTGCAGCCCCTTGGGCACCTTACAAGACTCATTTACATATCTATAAAATCATTTTTTAAACACAATAAAAGGACACAGCGCTATAGGACAGGTATATTGCGGACATGCTAGCGGCGATCTAGCCGTGTATGTCCGCAGCTCTATAAGCTAAAACGAGGTGACAGAATCCCTTTAAACAGAGAAATGAAAAGAAAGAAAGAAATTAACATAACAGGAAACCATAATAATGAATAGCCTTGCTTGAGATGTAATGGAGCATAACTCCATATAGTTTTAGGATGTACAAATGGTCATTGGAAAGTTGCGCTTCCTTACAAGCTGCTGCATTTGACCTTACCTGCAGTTGGGCCACTTGCTTCTCATAGGCAGAGATTTTCCCGTCCACACTCTTCCTCCTCTGCTCCTCCTGGTGCAGCGCCTCTGACTTTTCGGTAAGCTCTTTGGATAGCTTGCTGCATTCCTGACGAAGCTTAGCCAGTTCTGCATTCTGCCTAAAAAGTGCAATACGATCAATGCCATTGTAGTATTATCAGTATCTTTTGACCACATTATGACCTTAGTAATAAAGTAAAAGGGTACAATGACACCAGTCCTCCAGATTACAGGCACAGGGGGTCCATAGACATCACAGAGCTCCACTCTCCAACAAATGCACAATGACCCTATCAAAGTTAATGTCTAATATCATATTTTTTTAAAGTCCAAAGTACTTTGCTGATTTCATAATGTATCTGTATAGGAGAGCTTGCCCTATATAGTAACATAGTAACATAGTATATAAGGCTGAAAAAAAAAACATCTGTCCATCCAGTTCGGCCTGTTATCCTGCAGGTTGATCCAGAGGAATGCAAAAAAACAAACAAACAAAAAACAAACTGTGAGGTAGAAGCCTTCCCGACTCCAATCAGAATAACTCCCTAGATGTGTACAGACAACATTTTGTAATTCTTGCCACACGCATTCACCACTAGGGGGCATCAACTGAATATGGATTTATACAGCTAGTATTGTACACAATGGTAGCTATAAAGATCTACATGGAGTAAGGGTAGTACGAGAATTAAAATTCTTGGACAAGCCATCAAATAGTCTGCGGCACTGGACCAATCCTCCTGTCACTGCTTGTTTACAAACTGCAGCGTTGTAATGCCAGTATATAATATGTGACCGGCGGCGCCAATCACTGTCCTTAGCAGTAGACAATCAGAGGGCTCTAAGATTTTTAATTATCTCAGACAATCCCTTTAAGATGGCCATAGAAATCAGATTGATGTCAGAGGGACCAGCTATTTAAAGTGCATGGGGGAACTCCGAAATCTCCCAGGCAGCAGATGTCTGAGACGAGAAGGATCAAACATGTGGATTTCAACAGGCCTTTCCTTTTGTTCTCTAGGAGATTATCTTCTGCCAGAGTTTCTGGTCGCTCTACAGAGACATACGGTAACTGATCTACAAGTGGAGCACGTTATGCGATTATCACAAAACCAGGACCAGTTTTTATCCACTGGATGCAAAGAATGACGCTTTCTAGATATACTGAAACCTCTCTGAGATGATCACCTAAATCTCATTGAAAAGTGGTCTTCTAGGGGGTTGTTTCCTCAAGGAAGATGACCAGAATACATAATATATGATGGAAGTGAAAAATCTGTTTCAGGATATCTGCTCTAGATAACGGGGTGGTATTCTTGAAGAAGTGGTCTTTTTCAAATGTTTGAGTGGATCTTGAAAACTGAGTGGAACTGAGAAACAAACTACATTAGAAAATGGTATACCTTTTGCATAATGCACACCCATGGGACCCCAATGCACAGACAAGCTGGTTGTCGAAACTTTGCTTGCCAATGTAGACAAGTCCAGAGTAGGCCCCCCATTTACAATATGAAATCTACCAGAAGTGGACTGGGAAAAAATAAAAAATAAACCTGAAGGAGCAGCAACAGAAGTAGACAGGGCCAGCAATCCTTAGTCTAGTACAAAATACCAAGCATAGTACCAAATACTGCCTTCCCAGGTGCAGTATTCAACTGTATTATCTTTCTGAAGATAACAATACAATTGTATTCAGGAGGACCCCTGCGACCTCCGGCCAGGTGCACAAGTACCTGATGCTCCTACCATTAATAATGCTGAGAGCATCAGATCGTTATGTACTTGGCCAGCGGCTGCGAGGAGGGCTGGGGTGGCCCCTGAGAAGTTTCCCTGTATGGTATATGGCCAATCCACCACTGAAATCTACTATGGCTAGCACAGCTATAGTAGATTGCCACCTTGGATACATTAAATATATACTGTCTGCACAGATAGCCAACACTTACTTGCTCTCAGTTTGGCTTGTAGCTTGGTTTAGTGCATCTCTAAGAATTGAGTTTTCCTGTTGTAGGCGGGCAAGTTGTGCTTTTGGGCCATTTTCAAGTTCGTCTTGCAGAGTCCGAATCTGTATAGAAAAATAAATTAAAATCTGAGTGTCCCAAACCCCCGGTGCTCTAGCATGAACCTGACAATTACACTGTGATGTTTCTGTACAAATATGTTGTCCGTCACCAGCAGAATATCACTTTCCCATGCATTTCATGTACTGAGACCATCATTAACACTTACTCTGCACGTAGATTAAAAAATGTAAAAAAATAAAATAAAACTCTTTTGCCTTCTATACCAGTCTCCATAGCTACAGTATTTTTCTCAGTACATATAGGACCGGTTTACGCCTGTCTGTAGACGCACATTCTTCATATTTTATCATTGACCTCGGGTGTGGTTTGAGTGCCCCTTGATGACTCACTACCTGACTATCTCACATACCTGCCCCAGTTACATTTCCATGACATGCACCTGTCTTCATCTCACACACGTACCCCTATTTACATAAATGGTAGGACTTATTCTTTTTTTTTCAAACTCCACCCAGGTTAGGGAGTCGTGCAGAGAAAACACGAAATAAAAAACTTAAAGTAATGGACCTACTGCCAGCTTAATTTACCGCCCTATGGGAAGCAGCAGGTTATTAAAGCAACAGGAAACCTATATGGTGCAAAAAATGTTGTGTCATTTGGCTACGAGAAGTGCTCAAAGAATAAAATGGATGTTTAGGAGTCTGGTATATTTATGAGGAGCAGAGTCCCCCACACCCCTCTGACAGGCCGCTACCTATACACAGCAGCTTATCAATCACTGTCTTTAGGGGTTTCTACCACCAGAAATACTGTTATGTAGCTGACTGACATTAGCGATGCGCCAATGTCAGCACTACATAACACTATGTTTCTATGTAGTTCCTGCAGCCGTTTTTGTTAAAAACGTACTTTTATAGATATGCTAATGAGCCTCTAGGTGCTATGTGGGCGTCATTAGCACCTAGAGGGCTCCGTCCACTAACCATTTCAGCCGCCCATCGCGTCCCTCCAGCCCTCCCCGCTCCTGTTGATTGACGTGAAACTTCTCAGTATCGTGTACAAATTCCCGCGCCTGCGCCGTGCGCTTCTGTATTCTCCCGGCGCCGGCTTCCTCACTGCGCCAACTACGTTACAATGAGGAAGCCGGCACCAGGAGCGCGGCATTCACTCACTGCGCCGAATACAAAGATTTATCAAAACTGGTTTAAAGGAACTGGATTAGTTCTCCATAGCAACCAACTAGCCTGATCATTTCATTTTCCAAACCGGCTCTGAAAAATAAAAGGTGGAATCTTATTGGTTGCTATGGGCAACTAAGCTGGTTTTCCTTTAGATCCGTTTTGATAAATCTCCCCCTATGTACTTACCACTAAAAGAATTAAGATGAATGAAACAGATCTTCAGTCATTGGAATTTCTACACCAAATTTGCCACGTGCGATTTAACCCTTATGGTGCTCAACATACATAATGGGCAAAGCTTTACCTTTCCTTGTAGCTGCTGGATCTCCACCAAGTGAGTCTTGTAAGTGGCCTGCATTCGGGCTTGCAGAGCATTGTTCTCCTGTTCTCGAGATAAGATCTGCTCTTTCATTTTGGCTTCAACACCAGTAACTTTGGTTTTCTCTGCTGCCAGTTCCTAATATAAAAAAAATACATAACGGTCATCCAATAATTCATCAACTTGCAGGAGAACAGGCTGAACTACATGGACAGTTGTCTTTGTTCAGCCTTATAAACAATGTTACCATGTTACTATAATGGTGATCATGTAATGAGACGGATGAGAAAACTAGATTTTTGTACTTACTGTAAAATCTTTTTCTCTTCCGTTCATTGGGGGGCACAGGCATTGACCATGGGTATAGCTGTTGCCGCTAGGAGGCGGACACTAAGCACACAAAGTGTGAGCTCTTCCCGCTTCAGCTATATCCCTTCCTGCTAAATCAGTTTAGTGCAAAAGCAGTAGTAGAAGCCAGACATAAGAAAATTACATTATGTGCAAACCCAGAACCACACAGGTCCGAAAAGGCCCATAAACAAAAAACTGGGTGGCAGCTGTGTCCCCCAATGAACGGAAGAGAAACAGATTTTACAGTTAGTACAAAAATCTAGTTTTCTCACCCGTCTCACTGGGGGACAAAGGCATTGACCATGGGACGTTCCAGAGCAGTATCTGAGGGTGGGCTTAACTACAACCCCCCTGCCAATCAGAGAACAGATGTTTGCAAAACTCTATGCCCCAAAGAAGCGTCAGAAGATGCAAAGGTGTGCACTCTGCAAAACTTTGAAAAAGTATGCAAAGACCACCAGGTTGCCACCTTGCACACCTGAAGGGCCGAAGCCCCGTGATGCACCGCCCAAGAGGCTCCCACTGCCCAAACCGAATGAGCAGTCACCCGGAAGGGCGGGGCCTGGTCCTTAACGCGGTACTCTTCCACAATAGCCAAACAAATCCATCTGGAAATGGAGGTGTTTGACGCTGCCAGCCCCTCTGGAATCACGAACAGGGAATCCGTCCTCCTGAAAGATGCCGTCTGGGACAGATAGATACGCACTGCATGCACCAGATCCAGAGTATGGAGCAACTGTTCTCGAGGATGAGACGGGTCCGGACAAAATGAAGGAAGAAAAATCTCCTCATTTAGATGGAATGTCGACACCACCTTCGGCAAGAAGGACTGCACAGGGCGAAGGACCACCTTATCCTGATGGAGGATCAGGAAGGGCGACCGAAATGACAGAGCTGCGAGTTCCAACACTCCACGGATAGAAGCAATTGAAAAAAAACAAAAAAAAAAAAACACCTTTTAAGACAGGAAGTGCAGCGACGCCTGCTGCAAAGGATCAAACGGAGAAGATTGGAGAGCGTTGAGCACTAGATTAAGATCGCAAGGATCCAATGGAGGGCGGAAGGGGGGCACAGCATGCACCCTGCAGAAAAGTCCAAACCTCCGAAAGCAAAGATTCTTTTTCAGCGAAATGTAATGACAGAGCCAACACTTGCCCTCTGAGAGAGCTGAGAACCAGCCCCAAGTCCATGTCCGACTGCAGGATAGCGAAAAGTTGCGGCAAAGAAAAACTACAGCTGTCTCCACTCGCACCAACTAAAGTAGGACTTCCAAGTCCGGTGGTAGATTCTGGAAGACGACGGCTTCCTGGCACCAGTGGCGTATCTATTACGAGGCAAACAAGGCATTTGCCTAGGGCGGCACTTGCCAATGGGGCGGCAAAATGCCTTGTTTGCCCCTTGTCCCATCAGTCTTATCTGCCTCCGGTATACTCAGAAGATCCGATGGTATATTTTAACCCCCAGGCGTTCCCATGGTGACGGGGACGCTTGCCTGGGGGTTAGAATATACCATCGGATCTGAGTTCTCACGCTCTTAGTGAGAGCGTGAAAACACAAATCCGATGGTATATTCTAACCCCCAGGCGTTCCCATGGTGACAGGGACGCTTGCCTGGGGGTTAGAATATACAGGGCCCCGACGCTCACAGGAGAACATTTAAAAACAAATCCGTAACCTTAACTTTATTCATTGGTGATGTCCGTCTGTATACCTTACTCTGTCTTTCAGCTCCGGTAACAGCAGGCAGTACGGGCGGGCGGCGCTCACTCACTGACGTCACGCGCCTGCGTCGCCTAGTGGGAGGAGCAGGCGCGTGACGTCAGTGAGTGAGCGCCGCCCGCCCGCACTGCCTGCTGTTACTGGAGCTGAAAGACAGAGTAAGGTATACAGTAAAGACCAATGAATAAAGTTAAGGTTACTGATTTGTTTTTAAATGTTCTCCTGTGAGCGTCGGGGGGGGGGGGGAGGAATCTGTGGATGGCACCGTTTAGGGTCGGGGGGGGGGGGGAGGAGGAATCTGTGGATGGCACCGTTTAGGGGAGGGGGGGGGAGGAATCTGTGGATGGCACCGTATAGGGGAGGGGGGGGGGGGGAGGAATCTGTGGATGGCACCGTTTAGGGGAGGGGGGGGAATCTGTGGATGGCACCGTTTAGGGGAGGGGGGGGATCTGTGGATGGCACCGTTTAGGGGAGGGGGGGATCTGTGGATGGCACCGTTTAGGGGAGGGGGGGGATCTGTGGATGGCACCGTTTAGGGGAGGGGGGATCTGTGGATGGCACCGTTTAGGGGAGGGGGGATCTGTGGATGGCACCGTTTAGGGGAGGGGGGGAATCTGTGGATGGCACCATTTAGGGGAGGGGGGGATCTGTGGATGGCACCGTTTAGGGGAGGGGGGGATCTGTGGATGGCACCGTTTAGGGGAGGGGGGGATCTGTGGATGGCACCGTTTAGGGGAGGGGGATCCGTGGATGGCACCGTTTAGGGGAGGGGGGGATCTGTGGATGGCACCGTTTAGGGGAGGGGGGGGGATCTGTGGATGGCACCGTTTAGGGGAGGGGGGGGGATCTGTGGATGGCACCGTTTAGAGGAGGGGGGGATCTGTGGATGGCACCGTTTAGGGAGGGGGGGGATCTGTGGATGGCACCGTTTAGGGGAGGGGGGGGGATCTGTGGATGGCACCGTTTAGGGGAGGGGGGGGATCTGTGGATGGCACCGTTTAGGGGAGGGGGGGGGATCTGTGGATGGCACCGTTTAGGGGAGGGGGGGATCTGTGGATGGCACCGTTTAGGGGAGGGGGGGGGATCTGTGGATGGCACTATTTAGGGGAGGGGGATCCGTGGATGGCACCATTTAGGGGAGGGGGATCCGTGGATGGCACCGTTTAGGGGAGGGGGATCTGTGGATGCACTATTTAGGGGCGGGGGATCTGTGGATGGCACTGTTTAGGGGAGGGGGATCTGTGGATGGCACTATTTAGGGGCGGGGGATCCGTGGATGGCACTGTTTAGGGGAGGGGGATCCGTGGATGGCACTGTTTAGGGGAGGGGGATCTGTGGATGGCACTATTTAGAGGCGGGGGATCCGTGGATGGCACTATTTAGGGGAGGGGGATCCGTGGATGGCACTATTTAGGGGAGGGGGATCTGTGGATGGCACATAGGAAGGGGTGGGGTTTAGAGAGAAAGGGGTTTGGCCTTGACAGGAAGGGGTGGGTCAAATTTATATTAGGGGGGGGTGCCCGAGTTTAGTCTCGCCTAGGGCAGCACAAAACCAAGATACACCACTGCCTGGCACGAATCATAGTCTGGACATCTGCATCCGAAAAAAAACACGGGCCTTCTGTACGGTGATTTTAACAGCCATGCCATTAAATGTAGCGACCCCAAATTCAAAGATCGGCCCCTGCGACAGCAAGTTCTCCTGAAGAGGAAGAAGTCAAGGTTAGTCGGCGAGAAGTGCGACTAGGGATGCATGCCACACCCTGCGCGGCCAATCTGGGGCCATGAGAATGACGGGCAGTCCCTCGGACCTGATCTTCCTGAGAAACTGTGGAATGAGCGGAAGAGGCGGGAACGCGTAAGGAAACGTGAACCAACTCCACAGGATCACCAGTGCATCGCATGCCAGGGCCCTGGGGTCCCTGGACCTTGCGACTTAGTCCTCGACGTTGTTGTTGAACCGTGAGGCCATGAGATCAACATCCGGCTGACCCCACCTGCGGGTGAAGAGCCCACTCGCCGGGATCGAGACGCTCCCGCCTGAGAAAGTCCGCAATCCAGCTGTCTACACCTGGAATGTGAACTGCCGATAGCGCCAGAACATGTTTCTCCGGCCAGCTGAAAATCAGCGCCGTCTCCTCCATGACTGTCGGGCTCCAGGTGCCGCCCTGGTGATTGATGTATGCCACCGCCGTGGAGTTGTCGGACTGCACCCGCACCGGACACCCCTGAGATGCTCGGCCCAGTGTTGCAGAGAGCCGAATCGCCCTCAACTCCAGAACATTGATTGGAAGGAAGCGCTCCTTGAGTGACCATACCCCTGGACCGAGAGATTTTCCAACACTCCCCCGTCCCAACCCCTGAGGCTTGCGTCCGTTGTTAACACCCTCCACTGAGAGGGAGAAATCAAAGCCCCACCATCTGAGGGCGCGGCGCACTGGGGCAAGGAGACGCATTGGCCGATCCAAGGAGTCTGGAGAGTGATCCCAGCTGGACAGAATGGCTCGCTGAAGCGCTCTGGTATGGAACTGAGAATAGGGAACTGCTTCAAAAGCAAAAACCATGTGCCCCAGAGCCCGCATGCAGCGACGAATAGTAACCGGAGCTGGCTGTAACAATGAGCGAATCTGAAGATGGAGAGCGGATAGTTTTTCCAGAGGCAAGGACACCTTGGCCTGACAAGTGTCCATACTATGCCCAGATAAGTCAATTGCTGCAATGGATAAAGTCAAGACTTGTGTCTGTTCACGATCCATCCGAAGCGCTCCAGGGTGTCCAGAACTATGCTCAGGCTGTCTGCCGTCCCTTGGAACAATGGACCCTTCACCAGGATGTCGTCTAAGTAAGGGATCGCCACGATCCCCCTGGCATGGAGCAGGGCCATGACTGCCGCCAGAACCTTCGTAAAGACCAAAGGCCAAGGCCAGGCCGAACGGGAGGGCTACAAGTTGGCAGTAAAATGGACCCACTGCAAACCGGAGAAACCTCTGATGACTGAAGCATATGGGCACATGAAGATAAGAATCCTTTATGTCTATCGAGGACAGGTACTCCCCCGATTCCATGGACGCAATGACAGACCTCAGTGACTCCATCCGGAATCTGCGGACGCGAAGACTGAAAACGGTCTTGTGCAGGAACCGGAACATTCACGCCTTGCTGCAGCAAGATGTGAGCCAGCCAAACATGCCAAAACACATGAAGCCGGCAGCCCACCCGAACGGAGGTTCTTAGGGTTAAAAGACTTGGAGCCCTGTTGACGGGAATGCCATGAAGGCTTGCGCTTTTGGCCTGCGGCCGTCTTATAGGACGTTCCCTTGGGACCGGAAAAACCCCGGGACGAAAGGGACAAAAAAAAAAAAAAAAAAGGCTTCCGCTTTTTTGCCTTATTTAGACCGCCCCCTGTTCTGAGGTAAATGGGTGCTCTTACCACCTGTAGCATCCGATATAATCTCATCCAGGCGCTTACCAAAAAGTCTGCTGTCGGTAAAGGGGAGGGCCGTCAGGGTCCAGGAAACTCCGCCCCCTCTCCTCGGCGTGTTCAGGAGGACACCGCCGTGGAAACGGACGCCCCCAGTAGTAGGCCCCAAATGCAGCCTGAATTACCAATGGCCCCGGCGGCCACCGGACCAAGGAAGCGCCGCGCGTGCGGCAACACAGCAGGAGCATTCCCCTGAGCCTTGCACTAGGTACCATTTAAACATTTACCGGGCTCCCATTAGCGCCCATAGTACAGGACGACCACATGGGGACCATCACATGGGCGGAGGAGAGGGTACTGGAGGGGGCACTATGGGCAGTCTCCTACTCACCTGTCCGAAGTCTTCTGCCCCCCTGGCTCCAGCCAGATCACCACCTTCGGTGTGCGGCCCCTTGGTCAGGGACGCTACACCGGAAACAGAGGGGACCTTCGCTGGGGCGGCCGCGGTGATGCGCTTGCTGGCGGGAGACAGAGGTTTTTACAGGGACCTCTGGTCCTCCTTTTCTTCTAGAGAGCAGGAAGGAGCAGGGGGTTCGGGTGACCCCCCTGGACTCCTGTCTCTTGGGTGGGAGTGCAGGCAGTTTTTACCGGGAATGCCTGAAGCTTTCCGCTAGAAAAAAAAAAAAAAAAAAAAAAAAGACAAAATAAGTAAATCAGCAGACCTGCAACGCAGGAAGGTCTGCCTCCTACAGACACGAAGCTAAAACTGATTAGCTTGGTCCCTGCAGGAAGGGATATAGCTGAAGAGAGGAGCTTACACTTTGTGTGCTTAGTGTCAATGCCTGTGTCCCCCAATGAAACAGATGAGAAAAAGATAATTAAAAATCAAATAAACAAAAAGGATTCTGAAACTAACATACAACACGTTATTCAAAAGATTCCTGTATTATTCTATACAACCACTAGAGGTCACTGTTCTATTACTTAATGCTTTTAACGATCGAATGACAGAACTTCTGTCTTCATGTGATCAACGTTATCGGAATCAAATAATAATCAATAAATCTGATATTTCCTTACAGACAAGGGAGGCAGAGTTGTCTGATGAACATTTTCTGAAGGACTCCTCCTGGCCTATGGCCTCCCCAAATTCTGTAGACCAGGGAAGTCAAACTTGTGGCCCTCAAGTTGCTGCAAAACTACAACTCCCAGCATGTCTCAACAGCTGCAGCTGTCCGGGCATGATGGAAGCTGTAGTTTTGCAACAGCTGGATAGCCACGAGTGTCACATCTCTGCCATAGGCCATCAATAAATTCACTCTTATTTCTCAGAAGTGCATTACATTAGGGGTGTGAATGGGGTATATAGGGGGGCATTTATCAAAACTGGTGTAAAGGAAAACTGTCTCAGTTGCCAATAGCAACCAATCAGATTCTGCCTTTCATTTTTCAGAGCTCCTTTGGGAATCTGATTGGTTGCTATGGGCAACTAAGCCAGTTTTCCTTTACACCAGTTTTGATAAATCTCCCCCCATTGTGCTCACCTTGGTAATCTCACGCAGCTTATTTTTAGCAGCAGCTGCGGTTTCTTGTTCTGCTGACAGTAATTTTTCTTTCTCCTCCAACTGCTTTTTTAGACCTGCAACTGGATCTCCCTTTTGAGTGGCCTAAAATGGAATCAGAAGAAATTAGGCAAAATATACCTTAGAGTTAACTTTGGCTGTAATTTTCTTAGGGTACTTTCACACTTGCGGCAGGACGGATCCGGCAGGCTGGTCTCCCTGTCGGATCCGTCCTTCCGCTGTTTCGCCGTATCGCCGCTCCGTCCCCATTGACTATAATGGGGGCGGAGCTCCGGCGCAGCACGGCGGTGCCCAATGAAAGCCGCCGGACTCAAAAGTCCTGCATGTTCGACTTTAGCCCGGCGGCTTTCGCCGGGCACCGCCGTGCTGCGCCGGAGCTCCGCCCCCGTCCCCATTATAGTCAATGGGGACGGAGCGGCGGTCCGGCGAAACAGCGGAAGGACGGATCCGACAGGGAGACCAGCCTGCCGGATCCGTCCTGCCGCAAGTGTGAGAGTACCCTTAAAAGAGGTTGTCCCATGAAAACTATTCTACAGTTTTCAAACCTGCACCTGTATCTAAATACTTAAATTGCACGGGATAAAAATTTTGTATAGGCACTGAGTTATTCAGTAAATGTATCTGTATAGCGCCACCTATTTGTTCTTTTTCTTATTTCTTTGTCCTGCTCACTGAGGTGGCCGCACATGCTCAGTTTCATCCTTCAACTGTCTCCCGAGCTGTGATAGGGAGAGTATGGACACGCCCCCTGAGCTGCACTACACTAATACTGAGTAGTACAACACACTGGTCATCTAAACATAGAAAGGGTATAGACTGAAAAAGGGTTCTCCGGGAATTAAAGGGGTATTCCGGTAAAGTAACTTAACACCTTAGTGACCACCCATACACCTTTTTACGGCAGTCTTTAAGGGACCTTTTGCTGGGCCGCCGTTTTTTTATGTGCAGCGGGAGCAGCGACCCAGCTCTCACATGAGAGACGCAGTCCTGCTATAACAGCCCGGACCGGCAGAAGTTGGCTGTTTAACACTTTACATGTGGCGGAACTCCCTCTATCTCCCATCGGCACCCCGCAAATGCGATCGCGGGGTGCAGATGTGTGTGAAGGCTGCATGGGGTCTGATGTAGGCCCCAGACCAGCCTCGAGTAATTTCCAGCAGGTTGCGTCTCTCTGGCGCAGCCTGCTGGTCAATGTCAGAATAGCATTGCTATTAAAATGCAATGCACTATAGGGATAGCGCACTGCATTTTAAAAAGCAATCAAAAAGCTGTCTGTTAAGTAAATAAAATTAAAAAAATGCGGCCATATCTTGCAAGTTCCTGAAAGCAGAGCCCTCACTCCTATTGGAGTTGTTTATTTGAACAACAATTAATATTATCCCATTAACTATGTGTAAACAGAATAAAAAAAATAGCATACTGTGTGCCAGTTATCCTGCTTGATGCCGTTTTTCTCCGTCAGGATTTCAATGAGTTTCAGTGCCTCCCCTTCACTTAAAACCATACTGCTGATGGTAGAAACCAGGGTCTTGTATGGGAGGTACAGAGCACCATCCAATCCATTGGAAACTGAAAGACATTATAAAAAGAGAATTTAGATTAATGTTTGTAACATTGAAATCTCAAGACACAACTTCTATCTAAGTTTTATGCATCTCATTGTTCTTCTTCATCTAGACCATTGTTTCCCAACCTGGTTTCACTGGAACCTTGTCCATGGGTCCCCAGAATACAGCTTTTACTCTACAGGTATATTGACATGCAGCAGAAATACTGTATTACAGGAATTTGAGACATGCGAGCATGCCCCTACATTAGTCGCCAATATATCTTCAATAGATTTTGGCGAACACTAGTTTTAGTTAGGGCTGGGCAAGTGTTTAACAAAGAAAAAAAGGCACTCTCCTTTTCTCCACAGCTCTGTTCCAGTATTGAGGCTTCCATCCATACTTTTTCCAGTCCCTGGTGGACTGGAACTGTGACAGCCTGTCTGTGGTCATGTGCACCGCTGCAGCCATTCACTGGCCTCAGTGGCGACTTGTCCCCAAACACCATGTGAACACAGAGGTTCAGCTGTCACATGCAACTTGAGGGCATGTCACCATTGAGGCTAGTGACCACAGACAGGGTGTCACACCTCTGGTCCACCAGGGACCAGATGGAGTAGGGATGGAAACTGGAGCAGCAATGAATACAGGGTGCGTTTTATGTTAATTTCCCTGGTCCTAACTAAAACCCCTTTACTAACCCATCAACACAAAAGACAGAGGAAATAGGAACAGGGGTATCCTTTATAAAAGCAAGAACACACAATGTTTTTTTGTTCCAAGAAGGCAGAAACACATATTCCAAAAAAAAATAAAAAATAAAAAATAAAAATAAAAAAAATGAATCCCATATTCAATGTGAAAAATGAAAGTCATATAGTAGAGGATAATCTCTTGGGCTCCATTCACACATCCGCAACGTGTTTTGCGGATCCACGGAGCCGCAAAATACGGAAAGCGGCAATGTACGTTCCGCATTTTGCGGACCGCACATTGCCGGCACTAATAGAATATGCCTGGTCTTATCGCGCAATTGCGGACAAGAATAGGACATGTTCTATTTTTTTCCGGAACGGGAGTGCAGATCCGCAATTCCGTGTCCGGGCAGCACATCGTGCTGCCCCATGGGAATAAATGGGTCCGCAATTCCGGAATGCAATTCGGATGTGTGAATGGAGCCTAACAAAGCTAGAACCAGCCCTGTACTGCACATGGATCCAGAGATCTCCCCATTCATTGCTCGGCTGGTAGCTCAGGGGCAGTGTCCTTTCTCATGGGTGTGTCCATTTAACTGTCACAGCTTCTAACAGTAGAAAAGGCTGGTGGCCGGTAAAGGATGGAATCGAGTATGTGCGACCACCTCAGCGAGGTGGACAGAGAAATAAGGAAAACTCAGTTGGCTCTACTAAATTTTGAACTACATATAAAATGAAAAAAGTATTTAGATCTAGTTGGTGGTTAAAAACCATGTAGAACAGGGATCAGCAACCTCCGCCACTCCAGTTGTTCTGAAACTACAACTTCCAGAATCCTCCTTTCACCTCTGTGGGAGTTATAAGAACTCCTGATGCTGGGAGTTGTAGTTTTACAGCAGATGAAGTGCTGAAGGTTGCTGATCCCTGATGTAGAATATACTTTGTGGGACAACCCATTCAATTTAAAAAAAACCTAAGGCGACTCTTGCCCTTTAACCTAAGGTTCACCTAAAAGCTCACGTCAACAATATACTACCTTGAGTAGAGGAAAATAAAGGTATATCACTTTATAGTCTTCCAATTCCCTCCAATGTCAAAAAGGTCACAGCTCAAGCATTTTTTTGCACAAAGCCTTATGGGACCATTGTAATGAAATCTAATTAGCACAAATATAGAGCAAAATGAACTGTAAATAGATCGTATTAATGTGGTTTCATCCTGTATCTAACAATAGCCCTCATTAAGATTAGGAAAGAGCACCACGGGCCAAGGCTTTGAGGAACACTTGGCTCATTCTGCTGACGTGTCATTAGTGGTCCTGATGGGACAGCCCGGGTGTCAGGAGTGGTGTGCCTACGCTGCCCATGACACCATGTCCTGACTGCAAGCATCACCAGACACATGGCCGTCAACACGGACACGGACAGAGGACGCCTCCAAGTCAACACCTCCCCCTAGTTCTATGTGCCTTGCTATATCCCATACACACCTACATCCACAGTTGGCTACATTGATAGATAAAGTTATCACCAAAAGCAAAAAAATGAGAAGAAAAAAAAAAAAAAAAAAAAAAAAACACACGTGAGAAAAATCAATAATTATCCTTAGGGTCCATTCACACGTCCGTATGTGTTCTGCGGATCCGCAAAACACACACACCGGCAATGTGCGTTCCACATTTTGCCGACTGCACATCGCTGGCACTCTCATAGAAAATGCCTTTTCTTGTCCGCAATTGCAATGCAAAGAATAGGACATGTTTTAATTTTTTGTGGAACGGAAGTGCGAATCCGCAAGTGCGAATCCGCAAATGCACGTGCCGGCCCCATTGAAAATGAATAGGTCCGCACCTGTTCCGCAAAACTGCGGACATGTGAATGGACCTTTAAGGGTACTTAACACTGGGGGGTTGAGAGGGGCGGGCGCACTGCGTCACCAATGATAATTAACCCTTAATACAGGAGGCGGGTACTGGCAGCAGATCAGCGGCAGTTAACAGGGAGCTGAGGGGTTAACTGCCGCTGATCGCTGTGATTCTGCTGCCGGCACCTGCCTCCTGTATTATGTGTTAAAGACGAACTTATATGGTCCAGACTTTAAGTAGCAGGCTACACAGAGCGGCGCCCAGAGATGTCACAGCACTATTATTCCTGGGCGCCACCAGAGATGTCACTAATACTATTATTCCTGGGCGCCACTCCGTTCGCCCGCTGTGCCCCATTACTGTCCCCTGCTCCGTATGCTAATTCGTATAGGAGCAATGGGGAGGAGACATCAGCTTCTCTAGTGGGCGTTCCTTCTCCCTGGCTGTAGCACTGTCCAATCGGAGCGCAGCGCATGCAGAAGGAACGCCCACTAGAGAAGCTGATGTCTCCTCCCCATTGCTCCTATAGTAATTAACATATGGAGCAGAAGACTGTAATGGGGCACAGCGGGTGAACGGACCGGCGCCCAGGAATAATATTAAGTGCAGGGACGTCTCTGGGCGCTTCTCTGTGTAGCCTGCTACTTAAAGTCCGGACCCAGGAAAAGTCGTATCATTGGTGGCACAGTGCGCCCGCCCCTCCTCCGCCCCTCTCCTCTCATTTGTAGCAGCGGCACAGGGGGAGGGAGAGACTGCTTCCTTCTCCACTGTGCTGCTGAGAGAACATGAGTGCGCCGACAGCAGGGCGCTCATGTTCTGTGATACTAGACTGCGCAGCCCAGTATCGAAAAAATGGAAATCCCGGTATCCCAAAAGTATCGATTGGGATACCATTTGTTTCTGGATCCGGATGCAAATGCATTGACAAATGCATTGAAATACCGGATCCATCCCTCCGGTGTCATCCGGAAAAACAGAACCGGAATTATTATTTATTTTTTTCACATTTTTAAAAAGGTCTGCGCATGTGGTACCGGATCCACATTAATACATTTCAATGGAAATTAATGCCGGATCCGGCAATCAGGCAAGTGTTCCGGAATTTTGGCTGGAGAAAATACCACAGCATGCTGCGGTATTTTCTCCGGCCAAATAACGTAAAAGTGACTGAACTGAACACATCCTGATGCATACTGAACGGAATGCTCTCCATTCAGAATGCATTGGGATAAAACGGATGCGTTTTTTTTCCGGCATTGAGCCCCTAGGACGGAACTCAATACTGAAAAACTTTAAACGCTAGTGGTAGGACCCATGCAGTGCTGAGAGACCTTGACGTGGTGCATGATGGGCTCCGATATCTTCCTGACAGGAATATATTGGCAAAGTTCTCAGCTTTTAATATCTGCTTGTATGACCAGCTAGTATAGTCAGTGGCATATCCGTTTGGTGCGATTTTTTCTGTGATTTATATAATTATATTTTCATCCGCACAATGCTCCGGTCTGTGTAGGATGCTTTTGTGGTGCATGTGGACCGCGCTGGCGTCCTCCTTTGTACGCAACATTTTGCTTGGGATGGTCGTTTGCTGCGGTCCACATTCGGTGGGGCTGCTCCCCCAATGAGAAACACACTACAGTGTTTGGGGTTTGAGCAGATCCCCCATATTTGCCCCCTTTTTTTGGGGGGGGAGAATAAATAAAATGTAATAATTTTTTTTTTTTTTTTATTGCCCAGCCCTACTACAAGGGGGTTTGCAACTTGGTGCCAAAAGAGGTATAACAGGAGGTGACAGCGCCTCTTTAAATAGTTACTTTTTTGTGACATCATCATCATTATTATTAATAATAATATTAATAATACTACAAAAGGTTCTAAAAGGCCCCAAAATAACATTGTACCCAACAGACCTTATAGCTACAGTATATTAATCCCAGATACCCAGAAGCAACAGCGGACCATATAACCTATTTTCTAATGAGCTACACTCTGCTCGTTTGATTCGCCAGGACAATCAGTTGCAATGTCAGCGATTGCGCTGCGCTCTGATCTGTCCTAGAAAGCAAAAGGATTCAATTTCATAGCAATCAATAACGTTAATGCGTCCCAGACCGAGTCTCTGTGCGGTAATTAAAGCCTCTGGCGACTTCTCTTTTCAAGAGAGATATTAAAACCACTCTGTAGCCCACATTTACTGTGCTAAGCTCACCACCCTCACGGCGTTGCTTGAGCCGAAATGTTGGCGCATCTCATTTTAGACACATTTATTATTCAAAAGACTTTTACCAAAATCTAGCGCTGGGCGATAATGCCAAAAGTCTAATCACTCTTATTCCAACTTAAAAGGGGTTTTGCAGGAGGTTTATATAGATGACCCATGCTCAGGATAGGGAGACGGCACGTGCACACTGCGAGCTGTGTCTCCTCATACAGCTGATCGGAGGGGGTTCCGGGTGTCAGACCCTCGCCAATCTGATATTGATGACCTATCCTGAGGATAGGTCATCAATAGAAAAAGCCTGGAGAACCGCTTTAAATGTAAAACATTCACAAAGCAGCATAATTAAGGTTACTTTTAGGGACAAACTTTTTTTTTCCCCATGTTTTTTGCAGCCCACATGCAGAACCATTCACTTTAATGGCGCTGCAGAAAAAAAAATTAAAATGGAAATGACTCCATGTGCATTCTGTGTCCGTATTTCTGTTCCACAAAAAAAAAAAAAAAGGAACATGTTCTAATATTGTCCGCATTGAAGACAAGGATAGGAGTGTACTATTAGGGCCAACCCTTCTATTCCGCAAAATGCAGAATGCGCATGGCCAGTATCCGTGTTTTTACGGGTCTGCCATTTGCAAAACATCTAATGGTCGTGTGCACGAGCCCTTGTTTTATGGGTCAAGGTTCTATGGGTCAATACTAGAGTTGAGCGATTAGAAGTCAAACGAATTGACTTCGATCCGAATTTCAGGAAAAAAAAATTGATTCGCCACGAAGCCGCATTTCTTTGCGCTTCGTGGCTACAAATGTATTTTTCCTAAAATGGCGGTAAAAAACAAACAAAAATAAATAAATACATACTTACCTCATCCATTTGTTTGCAGAGAGGTCATTATAGCCATCTTGTTAGAAGAAACAGTGTGAAATCTCTCACCCAGTGACGTCACCACGTCAGCAGCTTGCCGGCCAGCGCGGTAACGTCATCAGTGATGACATCACGTCACCCCGCGAGATTTTGCACGGTTTCTTCAATCAAGATGACTTTGACGGCCTCTTCAAGAGCAAATGGATAAGGAGAGTGTTTTTATTTTTATATTTTTAACTCTGATTAACCCCTGAAAAGCCTTCATTTTATTGTCAGATGCCAGCAAAAGCCAATGAATGCAGCATTTGATGGGTTCAATGCCAGGGAGCCGCACGATCGCCGTTCCCCGTCACTGCACCCACTACATACAATGGATTGCGATTCATGACAAAGTAATTCGTAACGAATCAAATTTTTTGGGGAAATTTGGCAAAGCAGCCAAATCGAATTTTTGATAACTTTGCTCATCTCTAGTAAGCACGATTATGACAAAACCAAATATGTGTAGTTTTAAATCTCATAGAAAAAAAAAAAAAATGTAGCCATTCGTGGGCTTGCTTTTTGTGGGGTGAGATGTAGTTGGCACCATTTATTTTTTTATTTATTGAGGAGGTTGGGAGGAAAATTCCATTATTATTATTTGCAAACGTCTTTACGTTGTTCGCAGAGTAGTTTAAATGTTACCTTTCTTATACGGGTTCTGAAGAACATTGTAATACCATGAGAGTTTTTTTTTTTTTTACTATTGTTAAAAATAAAATTACGTTTTATAGAAAAAAAATGATGTATAAGCTTTTTTAAAGGGGCATTCCGGTTATAATATTACACACTGCAACTTCACTGCAGAAAGCATAATAAGAAGCTGTTCCCTAAATTAACCAAGCTGAGCAAAGAGGTCAGCTAACTGATGATAACGGATCAGACATAGCAACTGCCCTAAACAATATTACCAGACAGGAGAAGAAGAGACAAATCCCTTTTGTTTGAAACATCCAATTCACTCAACACTAAATTTTCTCACACTCTGGTTTGTTCCTACATCCAATCACAGAAAAGCCAACATCACTTTTTCAAATCATCTGTGTCTCAGTTTAAAAATGAAAAGTTGTAGGAAATAACTATAAAACAATCATCTAAACCACAAAAAATAAATGATCCTTTCTATAAACACATCAGAAATCAAGACACCGCTTACCTGGCTCAGATTTCTTCTTTGGTTTCTTTTTCTTTGGAGCTGGTTCTTGTGTCTGGTCCTCCGGGATCGCTGTTTTTTGTGGCTCAGCTTTTTTAGGAGGTTGGGCCTGAGTATTAGTGACTGGGGTGCTTGGCTTAGGAGAGCCAAGCTTTGTGCTTGGCTTTGCTTCAACTGGAGAAACAAGCTTTGTGTTTAACTTTGCTTCACCTGGAGGAGAAAGCTTTTTGCTTGGCTTTCCTTCAACTGGGGGAACATGCTTTGTGTCCATCTGTCCTTCAGCTGGAGGGGTAGCCTTTTTGCTCGACTTTGTTTCAGCTGGAGAAATGGGCTTTGTGTTTGATTTTGCTTCAGTTGGAGGAACAGGCTTTGTGCTAGACTTTGCTTCAGCTGAAGGAACAGTCTTTTTGCTTGACTTTGCTTCATTCGCAGAAACAGGCTTTGTGTTGGACTTTGCTTCAGCTGGAGGAACAGGCTTTGTGCTTGACTTTGCTTCAGCTGGAGGAACAGGCTTTTTGCTCGACTTTGCTTCATTTGGAGAAACAGGCTTTGTGCTTGACTTTGCTTCAGCTTGAGGAGGAACAGTCTTTTTGCTCGACTTTGCTTCATTTGGAGAAACAGGCTTTGTGTTGGGCTTTGCTTCAGCTGGAGGAGGAACAGTCTTTTTGCTCGACTTTGCTTCATTTGGAGAAACAGGCTTTGTGTTGGGCTTTGCTTCAGCTGGAGCAACAGGCTTTTTGTTCGATTTTCCTTCATTCTGAGAAACAGGCTTTGTGTTTGGCTTTGCTTCAGCTGGAGGAACAGACTTTGTGTTCTGCTTTGCTTCACCTTGAGGGCCACGTTTTGTGCTTTGCTTTTCTTCAAGTGAAGGAACAAGCTTTGTGTTTGGCTTTGCCCCAATTGGAGAAACCTTCGTGCTTGGCTTTGCTGCAACTGGAGGAACAGCAACCACAGGCACTTCTTTGACAGTAGCCTCCAAAACTGGAGCAGATTTTGAAACTGCTTTAGTCACAGCAATCACTGGACCCAGAGATGGTTCAACTTTCTGGACTTTCTTTGCCTGTTTTTTCTTTGTGTCTTTGTCCTTGGGAGAGGAAGTTGCCTTTTCTGGAGCTGCAGACACATTTGGTGTTACACGGGTCACAGTTTCCTGAGCTTTAACCAATTCCACTACAACTGGATGTTCAACTTTCTTCCGCTTAATAGTTTGCACAGAAGGTTCATGCTCAGGTAATTTTCCATTGGGTTTATCATCCATTTTCTTTGACTTTGGTTTCTTTTCAGTGAGTTTATCTTTCTTCTTTTTATCCACTTTGGGCTGGTTCTTATCATGCTGTTTACGTTGCTTGGCCAAAGCTTCTTCATAAGATGTTTCCTTCATCGAAAAGGTGGACACAAGGGCAATGCCAATGGCGGATATCACCATGAAACCTCCAAACACCATCACCCCCTAACGTCTGAGGATCGTATATATCCATATTGGTTTTCTTTTAGGATACCTTAAATTTAAAAAAAAGGAGTCCGTTTAGTAAAACAACCATGAACGATTAAAAAAAATAAAAATAAAATCAAGAGATGCCGATGCAAGATTTAATAAATATGTTTTTAGTCTATATTCAAAATTTTACATTTAAAAATTCCAAGGCCCCCAAGCACTCCGTATGTCAGGAAATGAAACTGATCCACTAAAGGTCATTTGCAGGTTGGTATTTTATTAGAATTTACAGTACCCTACACAGGATAAAGCATTCTGCACATGTTGCCTCCTATAAAAAGCATCTGCCAACTACGTACCGGTAAGTCAGGGGTGAGTTTTGTATTTTTTATGGTAAATAAAACAATCCAGAGAGAACCTGTCCACTCTCCTGACAAGACGGTTTTAATAGTTGCATTACCCATTACAACAATTCTGGAGCATCTATTCCTATGTCCCTATGTTGTGGTAATTCTTAATTTCTTCTACTAGAAGTTATGAATAAATTGCTAGCAGTCTAAAGTAAGGGTACAGAGGGGAGGTAACAAGTTGGGGGGGGGGGTGTCCTTGCACAGTCTGACAATGGTAGCACTGACTGGATAAAGGCAGACTGTGCAGGCCCCCCCCCTCCCAACTTGTTACCACCCCTTTGTACCCTTACTGCAGACTGCTAGCAATTCATTCATAACTTATAGTAGAAATAAAGGAATGGCACAACACAGAGCCATAAGAATAGATCCATAATTGTTATCACAGGGGGAACACGTGTAGCTATGAAAACAGGCATGTCAGGAGAAGGGAGAGGTCCTCTTCAAATGTTGTTGACATTGCTTTAAGATTTCTTAAATAAATAAAAACCTAACCCATTTGATCCACCGCAGATAGAGTTTCGACGGTGGCCAGGTCCCCATTGCCGCTCTGCCAATCACAGGCTGGGGCGGGTCACTGTTGCAGCCAGTGATTGGCTGAGCGGCATTCCTGTTTCATGACATCAGCAGGAAGTGGAGCGCAGCATGAACATTGGAGAGGTGGGTATAAGCTTGTTTATATTTTTTTTTTTTAACCATTTGATGCCCATGGGACATTATTTTTTACTGGAATAGCCATTTAAAAGGGGTTGTCTCATCATAGACAATGGGGGCATATCGCTAGGATACGCCCCCATTGTCTTATAGGTGCGGGTTCCGCCGCTGGGACCTGCACCTATATAGAGAATGGAGCCCCGAAAGTGAAGGAGGGCACACTACGCATGTGCAGCAGCCCTCCATTCATTTTCTATAGGCCCGGCGAAAATAGCCGAGCACTGGCTCGGCTATTTCCGTCAAGCCTATAGAAGTGAATGGGAGCAGTGGCCAGTCATGCGCGGTGCGCTCCCATTCACTTCTATGGGGAGCCGGCTTGGCAGTGGCTTCTTCACGCTCAAATGGATAAGGTATGTTCTTTTTTTTTTTTTACAGCCATTTCAGGGAAAATTGATTCATTCCCACGAAGCACAAGGTAATTCAGCTTCGCGGCAAATCGAGTTTTCCCCAAAAATTCTGATCGAAGTCTACTTCGGATACCTCAATTTGCTTATCACTACTTATAATGTACATCCTCCCATCACCGCTTTACCAATAACACAAATACGGCAGCATGCATCGCCGACGTGTTCCTCCAACTGAAGTGTTAATGAAACGAGAAGACTTGCATTTGCATGAGGATACAAATAGTACTGCTGTGTACACCAAGGTGTAGAGCATAATCACCCAACATCTGCCAAGGGATTTCAATATGTAAACTTGTAAAAACAATGCACAAAAGGGGATGTAAAATATAACTATAGCAGAGGTATTATCTAATGATATATGCATACAGTACTCCACTGCTAGCTACAAGCAGACTGATATAGACTTCATGTACGCATGTCACCAGATCAGGTAAAAACCTAAGCAGGGCTTTGTCTCCCATCTAAAATAACGGATCTCTGACAGAACTGAAAAGAAACGTATACAGAAAAAAAAAAAAAAAAAAAAAAAAAAGAAGAAGGAGCACAACGGACGCTCAAAAGGTTTCATTTTTTTTAATTATTATTATTATTCTGTTCTTCTGACGGATCATAAGAGCGGAAAACAAAACGGTGACGTGAACCCGGCCTTCCTATGTCCAGAGGAAATTTTCATTTTTCCTCATTATCAGATATTGAGTGCAGATGGATGGGGGATAAACTATATATTTTTTTTCTCATTTTAGCACAAGGCCGCAATTTGAAAAATGAGAAAGAAAAAAAAAAGTGAAAGGTTCTAAAGACTTTCTGAACGCAATATAATATTTTGGGGCCGTACGTGATTGAATATAGAGGACTGAAGACATCATGTGCATGCAGCCAGTGTTTCCTAGTGTGCAGTGGTGCAGCAATTCATTCTAAATTATAATTGTAGCCAGAAGGGCAAATACATGCACAGGCCCCAGACGGAGCTTCCTTCGGTGACCCGGATCTGGCGCTAGACATTTGGCATTTTTAGCCAGGGCTCAGTCTTTCCACTCTCGAGGCTTTTATTCATTCCTGGACAGTGCAGTGTTGACCTATACGGGAAAACCCAGGAAATTTTCCTGAAAATGGAAACAGTAGCAGCACTGTGCCGTGTCTGGAGGCAGACGCTCGAAGCAGACATGTCTGCCAACACTCAGGCTGTTTTAGCACGAAGCCAAAAGAGACACGTGCCATTTTACATGGACGTCTACCTGCCACTCAAATATTTTGAGTTTTCCTGGCGAGAGAAGAAAAATGGATTTCTTAGACTTGGACTGCAATAATATGAAATGCATTCATTTTGAGCTTTTAAGTCTCACATTACAGAGATTATAGATATTCAAAATATTTTCCACTTTCAGCAGAACTTTCGCCCTTGGTGGCCAACTAAAAATAAATCTTCATGGAGGAACAATTTTTTATTTATTATTTTTTTTTAAATACTATTGCTGCTCCTCATGGCAATTTGATATTCTGACAAGAATTCATCTTATAAAAACACATTAAGGCCACTTGCACGGGTACAGAATGTCTTGCAGAAATTCTGCACAAATTTCCGTGTGTTTCCACACCAAAAACCCATGTGTTACTTTCCGTTTTTTTTTTTTTTTTTTTTTTTTTTTTAGGGGGGGGGGGGGGGGCAAGTTTGATCTTTCGCCGCAGATCTCACCCATACATTGAAAAAGGGTGAAGTCCGCACAAAAGAACCTGCAAAAAACTGACGTCCTGCAGATTTCAAGATCTGCACGGCAGGTCAATTTGCGCATGGACCGAAAAAGCAGAGTATACGTGAGATTTGCGCCATCTCATTCAATTTGCAGGTACTGTATTACGCTGCGGTTTCTTCGCAAGAGCATCAGCGCGTAAAAGTCATGCATAATCTGTACAGTGTGCAGGTAGTCTAGGGGACAACTTAGATTTGGGTTGGTTCTACTGCTGGGATCCCCACTGATCAGGAGAACAGAGACTGGATTGGTGGGGGACATCCAGCACCCTCGACAATCAGCTGGTTGAAGAGGTTGCTGCACTCTGGTGAGAATTTCGGCTTCCTCGCAGCTTACCAAGCATCATACATTGTATGTATATTTGTGAAGAAGAGGTTGCAGCGCCCACCAGAGAACTGTGGCCTCTTCAAGTAGCTGATCAGTGGTGGTGCCAGGTGTCAGACCCCCACCGATCACATGATGATGGCATCCTGAGGATAGGTCATCAGTATTAGGCTACATGCACAGAACCGTTGTGTGTTTTGCGGTCCGCAAAACACGGATGGCGTCCGTGTGCGTTCTGCAATTTTCAGAACGGCACGGACAGCTATTAATATAACTGCCTATTCTTGTCCACAAAACGGACAAGAATAGGACAGATTATATTTTTTTTTTTGCAGACCACGGAACGGAGCAACGGAGGCGGTGGCTCAGAGACGGGAGGATGCGGCTAATTTATGACGAGGTATACGCCTCATCATAAATTAGACGCATCCCCTGGCAGCGAAGTGGCTCTCAAGACAGGCGCAGAAAGCACCAGTCTTGATAAATCTCCCCCTGAATCTTTGCCCCAGGTGAAAACATGTCTAGCCATCTCTCAGAATTAGAATTTTACCTCTACATCAATGTAGTCTCATAAGTCATCAGTATAAGGACTCATGCACACGACCGTTCAGTTTTTTGCGATCCGCAAAACACGGAAGACACCCGGGTGCCTTCCGCAATTTGAGGAACGGAACAGGCGGCCCATTGTAGAAATGCCTATTCTTGTCTGCAAAACGGACAAGAATAGGACATGTTATATTTTTTTTGCGGAGCCACGGAATGAAGCAACGGATGCGGACGGCACCTGGAGTGCTGTACGCATCTTTTGCGGCCCCATTGAAGTGAATGGGTCCACACCCGAGCCGCAAAAACTGCGGCTCGGATGCGGACCAGAACATGGGTGGTGTGCATGAGGCCTAATTGGCGGAAAAACAAAATAAATCATGTTTTGCATGGCCCTGCACTGGGTGCCCCATACTCAACACTTGTGAACAGTTCCAGAGGCCGGCAATGGTAACGATGTGCGAGTTATAAGGCTATAAAGTCCCACCAACTTTCCCTTTTATGATCTGTAGTGCAGTCTCTAAACAGCGGTGCCATGTGTTCTGCTGGTAATTAAAAAATCCCCAGTGACATAGTCCGCTTTATGTTCAGTCACCACGAGCTGTAAGCATTCGGAGTTCCTGTGCAGGGCTAAATAACATTTCATATTTATTATTTGGCAAAACCCTTAACTAGCCCATACTGCATATAGCAGATCCCTGCTAGTCATTTAGTCATTTTCTGGTGCCCACCGATAAATGAAATGAAATTTAAATGAAATAAAAAATAAATAAAAATAAACTACGATATCATGATGTGTAGTGTTAAATGGCAAGTTCATCTCCGCTACAATGCATCTGCATATACAATAGACAGAACATAGCAGAGCAGAGTTTGTCAATTAATTGATGTGTGTTTTTTTTATGGATAAGGGCTCATGCACACAACCGTGGTTTGGGTCCACATCTAGGGATGCAGTAAACGATTATTTCAGCAATCGAGTATTCTATCGATTATTTTTCACGATTAATCTAATAAGAAAAAAATTAATTGACTGTTTTCCTTTATAAAAACTCAGACCCTCTGCCATCAGTCCCCAACACCCTTCGTTCCCCCCTGTGTGATCAGCCCAAGTGCATCAGTTCCCCCAGTGCCATCAGCTCCACTATCCCCCACTGCCATCAGCTCTGTTCCCCCACCCCAGTGCAATCAGCTCCGTTCCCCCACCCCAGTGCAATCAGCCCCTCCATTGCCATGTCCCCCACTCCCCGAGTGCCATCAGATCAGCCCCTCCTTGTTCCCCACTGCCATCAGTCAGCCCCTCCATGTCCCCCACTCCCATCTGCCCCTCCATGTCATCCATTGCCGACTGTCCCCCTTCAGTGCCATGTCCCCAGCGCCAGTGAAATAAAATACTTAACTTTCCTGTAAGGGCGCCGCTCCACAGCTCCTTCCTCTTCTTCTCCGAGCGCTGCACTGGATTCTGAAGTCACACATCGTCGGGTCATAGTGCGCGCTTACGTGCACTATGACCTGACAATGTGTCAGGATCCAGTGCGGTGCGGTACGACCACGGCGGGTGACCACGGGGCGGTAAGTAATAGCAAGCGCTTCACTCCCGCTCCATGGTCAAATTTGCATCGAGGATTTTTTCGTGTCGAATTACTCGATTCGCAGTAGCGTCCTGGTTGCCATGGTTACCTAGCAATATTAGAAGCATCATACTTACCTGCTGCGCTGTCTGTGACCGGCCGGGCGCTCCTCCTACTGGCAAGTGACAGACCATTAAGCAATGCGCCGCACAGACCTGTCACTTACCTGCTGCGCTGTCTGACCGGCCGGGCGCTCCTCCTACTGGTAAGTGACAGGTCTGTGCGGCGCATTGCTTAATGATCTGTCACTTGCCAGTAGGAGGAGCGCCCGGCCGGTCACAGACAGCGCAGCAGGTAAGTATAATGCTTCTAATATTGCTAAGTAACCATGGCAACCAGGACTGCAGTAGCGTCCTGGTTGCCATGGTTACCGATCGGAGCCCCAGCGATTAAACTGGGTCTCCGATCGGAACTCTCCGCTGCCACTGGCCACCAATGAAATTAATACAATAGAGGGAGGGAGGGGGGGACCGCACACTGGCCACCAATGAAATTAATACGATGGAGGGAGGGAGGGGGGGCCCGCACTGGCCACCAATGAAATTAATACAATAGAGGGAGGGAGGGGGGCAGGGCTGCACTGGCCACCAATGAAATTTAAACTGGGGAGGAAGGGGTGTCTGCCCCCTGCTGCCTGGCAGCCCCTGATCTCTTACAGGGGGCTATGATATGCACAATTAACCCCTCAGGTGCCGCACCTGAGGGGTTAATTGTGCATATCATAGCCCCCTGTAAGAGATCAGGGGCTGCCAGGCAGCAGGGGGCAGTCATGTACACAGTTCTTAGTATATTCTAACTTGAAGCATCCCAATCACTATGGGAACGCCTCTGTGTTAGAATATACTGTCGGATCTCAGTTTTACGATCTAACTCAAGTCCGATGGTATATATTCTAACATAGAGGCGTTCCCATGGTGATGGGGACGCTTCAAGTTAAAATATACCATCGGATTGGTGAAAACTCCGATCCGATGGTATAATAGGGACTCCTGACTTTACATTGAAAGTCAATGGGGACGGATCCGTTTGCAATTGCACCATATTGTGTCAACGTCAAACTGATCCGTCCCCATTGACTTGCATTGTAAGTCAGGACGGATCCGTTTGGGTCTGCACGGCCAGGCGGACACCAAAACGATTTTTTTTTTTTACTTTCCTTCATGTCAATGGATCTTCCAAAATTCAAGGAAGACCCACGGAATAAAAAAAACGGACACGAAACACGGAACTACGGGACCCGTTTTTGCGGACCGCAAAAAAAAAAAAAAAAAAACGTCCGTGTGCATGAGGCCTTAGGGTTGTCTTAAACAAGCTCATAGAGCGGGCAATTATAGCGAATGTTCATTGCATCCTTGTTAGCTGCATTTACATGAAGCAATTAACACTACTGTACGGGGATGAACTACTGCTACTACGATGCCCCGTTTATCAGCCACAGGTTCCTGTTCACACAGGTCGATGGGCTGCTGACAAGAATTGTTGGTTGCTCATGAAAGATGCAGTCACCTGTAATCAGCAGTTGGCTCTAATACTCCATGTACACAGCTCCCTGAGGATACAGTCACTAGTGGCAGATTTCTTGCAGAGATTTATGCTATTTAAATCCTTGTGCACACGACTCTGGTTTTGGTCTGCATCCGATCTGCAAAACGGACAAGAATAGGACATGCTGCATTTTTTTGCAGGGCCACAGAACGGACATGCAGATACGGAAAGCTCATGGTGTGTTGGTCCCATTGAAATGAAAGGGTCCGCATCCGCACACCCGTTCCGTGGTCCTACAAAATACACATGTCCTATTCTTGTCCATTTTACATGGCCAGTATCAGTGTGCATGAGGCCTAAAGCACAGAAATACATTCCCATTAAGGCCCCTTTCACACGGATGAGTATTCCGCGCAGATGCGATGCGTGAGTTGAACGCATTGCACCCGCACTGAATCCCAATTCATTTCTATGGGGCTGTTCACATGAGCGGTGATTTTCACGCATCACTTATGCGTTGCGTGAAAATCGCAGCATGCTCTATATTCTGTGTTTTTCACGTAACGCAGGCCCCATAGAAAGCAAGTGCGGATGCGGTGCGATTTTCACGCACGGTGGCTAGGAGACGATTGGGATGGAGACCCGATCATTATTATTTTCCCTTATAACATGGTTATAAGAGAAAATAATAGCATTCTGAATACAGAATGCATAGTACAATAGCGCTGGAGGGGTTAAAAAATAAATAAAAAAATAATTTAACTCGCCTTAGTCCACTTAATCGCGATGACGGCATCTCCTGTCTTGATCATAGCTGTGTGCAGTAACAGGACCTGTGGTGACATCACTCCGGTCATCACATGATCTTTTACCATGGTGATGGATCATGTGATGACCGGAGTGATGTCACCACAGGTCCTGTTACTGCACACAGCTATGATCAAGACAGAAGGAGATGCCGGCATCACGATCAAGTGGACTAAGGCGAGTAAAAAACTTTATTATTATTTTTTTAACCCCTCCAGCGCTATTGTACTAAGCATTCTGTATTCAGAATGCTATTATTTTCCCTTATAACCATGTTATAAGGGAAAATAATACAATCTACAGAACACCGATCTCAAGCCCGAACTTCTGTGAAGAAGTTCGGGTACCAAACACGCGCGATTTTTCTCACGCGAGTGCAAAACGCATTACAATGTTTTGCGCTCGCGTGGAAAAATTGCGCGTGTTCCCGCAACGCACCCGCACCTTTTCCCGCAATGCCCGTATGAAAGAGACCTTACTGGGCAATGAACAGAACACTTGCATGGTGACTTCTTTAATCTTTTCAGCAGCAGATTCGCCGCTGTGTATCAGTAGTCCAAAACACATCCTACTTGTTCAGCCCTACTCTTAGATTGGCCGGCACTGTTCATGTGAGCAACGCTGGCCAATCTGAGGGCAACAGGAAGTGCCTTGCTCTACCAAATACGCAGTGTGCATCTGGTATTCTATGAAGAGGTGCGGCCATCTTGGGTGACAGAAGAGGAGCCTGAGAATTGTCATATCTACAGCTGAAAAGTGTTCAGTTTGTTCCCCAGTTCGGATACCGCCTGTGCGGAACGGAACGGGCAGCCCACTATAGAAACGTCTATTCTTCTCAGAAAGTGCTCTATATTACTTGCAGGACCAACGGATTGAAACAAAAGGGTCGGCACCCGTTCCGTAACGGATGGCGACCCATTCATATGGCTATGTGAATGAGCCCTTAATGTGATATATATCACTTTTTTTTTTTATATGGATTTCTTTTGGTCTCATTCAACTGAATGGGATAATTGCTGACATTTCTGCAACAAAACTGCTGCACGCGACTATACCCTTAAGTGCTGAGCTCCCTCGTGACTTCTACCCTTCCAACCCAGCTTGATTGACAGGTTCCCCTATACACAAATAGCGAGGGACATGGGGGGAGATTTATCAAAACTGGTGTAAAGGTAAATTGTCTTTGTTGCGCCGGCCTCTACATCCACCACCGCTTCTAAATGTAAGAAAACTTCGTAGCTGGCTTACATTTAGACCACTTTCTACACCTAAGGCTACTTTCACACTTGCGTTTGGGGTTACGCTTGTGAGTTCCGTTTGAAGGCTCTCACAAACGGCCCCGAACGGATCTGTACATCCCCAATGCATTCTGAGTGGATGCGGATCCGCTCAGAATGCATCAGTTTGGCCCCGTTCCACCTCCATTCCGCTCAGGAGGCGGACACCCAAACGCTGCTTGCAACGTTTTGGTGTCCGCCTGGCCGTGCGGAGCCAAACAGATCCGTCCTGACTTACAATGCAAGTCAATGGGGACGGATCCATCCGTTTGACGTTGACACAATATGGTGCAATTGCAAACGAATCCGTCTGACTAAGGACTGTTTCACACCAGCGGATGCCATGCGTGGCATCCGCTCCGTGAAAGAGTGCCAAGACCCGATGCAGACTTCAGAGGCACGGAGCTTTAACATGACTGATAATGCTCCGTGCGTCTCTGTGATCTCTTTACTACGAAATCACAGTTGTCTGTGATTTCGTAGTAAAGCGATCACAGAGAGGCACGGAGCATTATCAGTCATGTTACTGCTCCGTGCCTCTGCAGTCTGCATCGGGTCTTGGCACTCTTTCACGGAGCGGATGCCACGCATGGCATCCGCTCGTTTGAAACAGCCCTAACAATTAGACTTAGACTTTTTTCTGAAATATAATGCAGACGGATCCGTTCTAAACTGATACCATCGTTTGCATTATAGGTGCTAATCTGTCTGTGCAAATACCAGACGGATCCGCAATGAACGCAAGTGTGAAAGTAGCCTAAACCAGGTGTAGAAAATAATAAAAGAGATGGGCCTGCTGGCCCGTGCCCTTCCCCGCCCATGCTACGCTGCCCTTTTTTGGGCTTGCATGAGCGGAAGTTGTGGGAAGAAGTAGCAGTTTCTGCTGCAACATGGTGTGCGACAGAACCTCCACCAGATATATGCCCTAATTATCGGATTTTCTGTTTCATGGTAAGATGGGTAACTTCCACTACAGCCCCCATTGTCCTTGCTACGTAGCATCAATGCATAATTTAGGAATAGGTATTATATAGGATCCGTCGGCTGATTCACCAATTACATAATATTATGTTTGTGCTAATAAATGTCGGATAACGTTGTGTGGATTAGGAGAAGATCACAATTCCTATATGAGAGCCTCACACTGTAGCACCTTGGCGTGAACGCCCGTACACTCGCTTGCATAGATTAATGAATGTTCAGAAAGATAATATTCTGCTGTAAACACGAGGCAGTAGGCCGAACATGGAAGATACAAGACGGCTTTGAACCTTGTACATTGAGCTGCACGTAAGCTATGTGACCAATGAACATGGCCTAGGAAGAGGCCGTAGCAATCACCAGAGCAACCTCGTCAAACATCTGATCAGCGGGGGTGTCGGGAGTCGGACCAACGCCAATCTGATATTGATGACCTGACATGAATGAATATTGTACTCCGGAAAACCCCTTTAAAAAAAAAGGTGTAAATATCTCCATAAGGCATCATGCACGCGGCCATTGCCGTATTGAGGACCGGCCATGTGCTCCCCACATCACGCATGCGGACCCATTCACTTTAGCGGGTCTGCAATCCGGAGCTGCATGTGGAACCCTTCTGTGGCGTTTCTGTCCGTGCCTCGGCACCGCAAAAAAAAATGAAAAAAAAAAATAAAAATAGAACATGTTCTATTTTTTTGCAGTGGGGACGGATCATGGACCCATTCAATTTGAATGGGTCTCGATCCGTCCCGGCCGCCGCAGGGACGTTGCCTGTGCATTGGGGACCGCAATGCAATAAACGGCCGCATGCTTGAGGCCTAACACTGCATCACATTATATGGTGCCTAGGGCTCCACTGTAATAAGCCATAGAGACTACCCTGGTATAGACTGTGGACGCAGCTCTGCCCTCTGCAGGAGGTACAGGGCCATTTACAGTTCCCCCAGCAGATGTCACCCATTTTTACCAGAAATTTAGCAAGACTGGGTTTATTCAACCAGTTTCTGAGGATAAAGGGTGTCAGAATACATATAGGCGCTGCGCGCCAATGAGCCCAATTGTAGAACTTCATGCAGATTGGCGCGATGTTTTGGCTGCATGTCTTAGACAGGTGAAAACACAATGAAACCATGGGGCATATTTATTAAGACCGGAGCATTGCGCCACCTCATGAAAATAAGGCCGGGTTCACATCACCATTTCATATTCTGTTCTTGTGATCCGTCAGAAGAACAGAAAACATAAAAAGCAAAATGTGCATAACTGGGCAAAATGGAGGCCTAGGCTGAAGTTATCGAAAGGCCAAAACTAATTCCCATATATATGAAACAAGTCCATATATGATAACAATCAACCAAAAAGAATATATGGATACCCACTAAATCATATGAAATAATGTACCAACGCAAAGTACAATGAAGCCATACACAAAAAAGCACTGGGGCTGGTGGTGCACGATTGGCGGGTCAAAAGGTAAAGTGCAAGTGCAAAAGTGCGATCAGCAACAAAAATAAATAGAAAAATCCATATCTTCACCAACAGTTATATAATCAACGATTTCTTTCTCCTCCATTGATCAAATCAGTGATTATATTACTGTTGGTGAAGATATGGATTTTTCTATTGATTTTTGTTGCTGATCGCACTTTACCTTTTGACCCGCCAATCATGCACCACCAGCCCCAGTGCTTTTTTTACCTTGTGTTTTGTCAATCGTGGGTATTTCTGTGATTAGAATAAAATTGTGTATGGTTTCATTGTACTTTGCGTTGGTACATTATTTCATATGATTTAGTGGGTATTCATATATTCTTTTTGGTTGATTAGGCTGGAGTTATTAAAAGGGTTTTGTTAAGGTACTTTACACTTACTTTTACTAACAAACGCATAATACACGTTAAAAGTTCATAAAAAGAATAGCAGCAAATATCAACCCAAAGGAGGTTAAGGAGGAGGCAGCAGAGTCCGTCCCCACACTCAATAATTACTTAAGGCAATGACTCTCACCATAATGATACACGATAATTGGTATTTGGGGCCCAAACCAGGGCCATGCAAACCGGATTGGCGAAACGGCGTCATGTGGAGACGGCTGCAGAGTCACGTTACCACATTTGGTATGGCTTGATGGTTGTGGAAGCAGCCAATGGTGCTCCCTAACAACCCCCCCCCCCCCCCCCCCCCTCCTTCCCCGACACCAGATGTTTTAATCCACGCACAGGGAGAAGCAGCAGCGGCGGTGTGGGGACCAGGAGCGGCCAAGTAAGTATATTCAGTGTGAGGGGCCCGGGCGTACGGGGGACATTTTTGTTTAGTCTCGGAAAACCCCTTTAAGTCTCCCAATAGGCTGTCACTTCCCGCTCTGTAACAATCGCCTCTCAGTAGTCAGCTCATTATCATAAGGAGCACAATGGAAGATACCACATGTGTACAGATAGCTTAGGATCCACGATTCATAGTAGGTGATGGCCACAGCTTATATACTCCCCCTCCCAGAACCATGACATCTGCCCAGAAAAACTATAACAGAAGACAATGGTGCAAATATGTAAATAGTCTAAAAAAAATAAAAAGTTTGTTGCAGTGACCAAGGGAGACTTCTAGTTCTTTTTATGGTCTAGGAGCAATACCACATGACTACCGCCAGGTCTGATCCTAGAAGACACTCTGATCTACAGTAAGTATACCAAGGCAAAGCTCTCCTGGCCGGGCTGCACAGAAGGATGGCCTTTGTTGCAGCATTAATACAGCATGCCCTTTCATTCATTTAAGGACTGCCTGTCACATTGCATTACACCCGGATTGGCTCCACCACGACTTGTGCCACTTATTTCACGTTGTCAGGGAGTTTATGAAAGAACTAAAATGCATCCAAACTCCTATTTAAACATAATGCAGTCGATCTGCCAGCAATTTCCACATCACCATGGACGGCAAAATACGGAAATAGCTGTAGTGAGAGGAGCCGTTTGACAAGTGCAGGATGTTTACCGTCACGCCAGTTCTGATCTTCCATTACATAATATGAACTGGGGCGGACAGAAAGGACTCCTGTGTAAAATAGTACGGGGACCCTGGCTCTCCAACGGGCAACTTGAAGAAAGTGATGTGCTCATAAAGGTGCGCTTGCCTCAGGGCGAAAAATGGAAGCCATAGGAGTCTCATAAATACAATCTAGTAGACGGCAGAAAGCCCGGTCATTTTCCTATTTCCACACAACAGAAAATACTGTGAAAACGGCCACAGGAGGTTTTGACGTGGTTCCACAGCAGAAAATGCGGAAACAAAAAACGCATGTATTACATGCAGGGTTTTTGCTGTGGAAAAGGCTGCTAACTTCACCCTCTGCATTGCAAAGAGTAGAGATCATAAAATGCTACAGATTTCAAATCTGCACTACACACAGCGCGTGGATGCGATTTGTTAAAATCTGATCCACTTTACTTACAACACTGCAGATTTGGGGCACGAAAAACCACAGCTAATCAGTTATGTTTGCGCATAGCCTAACCTCATTCTCGAGTCAGTGCTTAAGGCCTCCTGCACACGGCCGTTTTTTTCCCCCCGTTTACTGGCCGTTTTTTATGTTCCGTATACGGAACCATTCATTTCAATGTTTCCGCAAAAAAAAAAATGGAATGTACTCCGTATGCATTCCGTTTCCGTATTTCCGTTCTGTTTTAACATAGAACATGTCCTATTATTGCCCGCAAATCACGGTCCGTGGCTCCATTCAAGTCAATGGATCCGCAAAAAAAACTGAACACATACGGAAATGCATCCGTATGTCTTCCGTTTTGTTTTTTCCTGAACTATCTATTGAAAATGTTATGCCCAGCCCAATTTTATCTATGTAATTACTGTATATGCCATACGGAAAAACGGAACGGAAAAATGGAAACAAAAAACGGAACAACGGATCCATGAAAAACGGACCGCAAAACACTGAAAAAGCCATACGGTCGTGTGCAATAGGCCTAAATCCGTGAAACAGTGGTCAGTGATGCCTCTGTGAAGGATCCGTGTGTCCGTTTTGTGCTGCCTGTGTGTCATCCGTGTTTCAATGATCCTGCACAGCTGAAAAATAATTTTCAAATACACACATTACAATGAATGGGTACATGTGCTGTCTGTGAAAAACACGTTTCTGTGATTTAAAGGGGTTATCCAATCCTATAAAAAGACCCCCAATATGCCATGCCCTACACACTGAATATACTTACCTGGGTCGCCGCACCCTGCGCTGCTCGTCCCTACCCGCCATTGGCTGCCCCCCCCCCCTGACAACCTACAACTACTGTAAATGCTGTGACATAGACTAAAGTGGACTACTGTGTGGAGGAGAAAACGTATTAGCCCTCGTTTTGCTGGAGTTCACAGCGCAGATGTGAACCCAGCCTAAAGGAAAACTGGCTTAGTTGCACATAGCAACCAATCAGATTCCACCTTTGATTTGGAAAAAAGGAGTTGGAAAAATTCAAAGGTGGAATCTGATTGGTTGCTATGGGCAACTAAGCCAGTTTTCCTTTACACCAGTTCTGATAAATTCTCAACCCCGCCCCCCGTTCTGTACTGGTGGACTGGGGCTCCCACCCTTCATCCAGAAGACCAGCACTGTCTGTTACTGGTCAAACACCAGTTCCACTTGCTGAAAACAGAAGGACGAGGCCACCTGCACACAACCGTATTTTGGGGCTGCCTCCAGTTCACTTTTTTGTGGATCGCATTCATTTCTATGGGGCAGCAAGAAATGTGGCCAGCATATGGACATCATCAGTGTGCTGTCCGCATCCAGGTGGCTGTTCCAAGAATTAGGGAACTGTCCTATTACGGCCATGTGCATGTGGCCTTATACATTTCCTCCTCCACACAATAGTGCCCATGTCACAATGCCTTTAGGCGCGGACTACATGGCAAAGCGTCACATGTCCAAAATTCACTGTGTAGAGTAATGGAAGGGAATAGGGTCACAACACGATTTACACGTTTCTGCGACTACGACTCCAGAGTCGTAAAAATTCCAGCAGTACTTGCCTTTTTGCGATTCTGGAGACTCAGCAACTTGCAGGACACAACAGAACCCCATTCACTTACGTTTCTTGAGATTCAGGCAGTGCTACACATTGATCATTCTCATACCACGTAATGCCAGCCTAAGACAGAAAATGAATGGCTACTTGTGCCAAATGATGCCAGTGCAACTCAAGCTGCGTGATTCAGCCTTCATGCAGTCCAGGAACTTGTCAGCGAGAATTACATTGTTCTAGTTTTACTACTTGGAAAAGGACTCCTCGTTCTTAAGAAGAGGCAAATAGCAATGCCCATTTGTTTGCCAATTTCCTTATTACCTACTGCCATCTATTCATACTGTCATAAAGTCATTTTCTAGTGATGAAAACCTTGCAGCATACAAGTGATGATCGTGCTTAGGGCTCATGCACACAAACACGTGCCAGCCGAGGCCGTGCTGCAGACCGCAAATTGCGGGCACCAATCGTGTGCCCACCATCTGTAAACGCAGACTCATTCACTTGAATGGGGTCCGCGATCCGCATTCAACGGTCCGTACCGCAAAAAAGTTGTGCATGCACTCCTTTTTTGCGGTGCAGAGGTTCGGACAGAAAACCCATGGGAGCACTCCGTAGCGTTTCTGTTCCGTGCCTCCATTCTGCACCACATCATCAGGATTGCGGACCGCAATACAGGCATGGTTCCGTGCATGAGCCCTTACCCAGGAAGGAGCTTTAGGGCCATTTTACACAAGCGTGTCCAGTGCAGGAATCACATTCCATTTGTGAGCGTGATCCTCCGTTCTGGACACTGCTCATCTAACACGAGCGCGCCGCACAGCATTATACGGATTTAGAATACTGTGCCTCTGCATGACCTTACTTCTACAGGATCAGAATGACATAAAGCTCTGCTACTGCAAGCACCAATGCCTTCTGAAAAAGCTGATCAGCGGGGATCCCGGGTGTCAGACCCCAACCGATCAGATAATGATGACTTATCCTGAGGATAAGTCATCAATATTAAAGTCTCAGAAATCCGGAAAGCACACGGACAGTATTTGTGTTTTGCGGATCCGCAATTTGCAGACCGCAAAACATCCAACGGTGGTGTGCATGAGCACTTAGTATTAGGGTGCCTTCACTTGTGGCAGAAAATCAGTTCCATTAATTTGAATGGGGCAGCAAGTACATGGATTTCTGCAAGCCCCATTCAGGTGAACACTAGCGATGAACGAATCGACTTCGGATGAAACATCCGAAGTTGATTCGCATAAAACTTCATTCTAATACTGTACGGAGCAGGAGCTCCGTACAGTATTAGAATGTATTTTCTCAGATGAGCCGAACTCGGGTTCGGTTCCAAGTGGTACCTTGGAACAGAACCAGAGTTTGGGAAATGTTTTTTTACAGTACAAATTAATTTATGAAGTTATTGCGTGTCTCGCAAGACTTTGCAAAGCAATAACTTCGGCTCATCGGAGCTAATACATTCGAATACTGTATGGAGCTCCTGCTCTGTACAGTATTAGAATGAGGTTTTATGCGAATCGACTTCGGAGATTTCTCTCATCCCTAGTGAACAGAGGGGGTGACCAGAAGCCTTGGAGCACTCTGTCCACTACCCCCACCCCCCATGATTGACAAGGCTATATACAGTGTAGGGCAGGCATCCTCAAACTGCGGCCCTCCAGCTGTTGCAAAACTACAACTCCCAGCATGCCTGAGCAGCCTACAGGTCTCAGCCTACAGCAAGGCATTGTGGGAGTTGTAGTTTTGCTGGAGGGCCGCAGTTTGAGGATGCCTGGTGTAGGGCTTCCAAATGAGGAAGCCCTTCCACACCCGTGCAGCCACTCCGCGAAGTATAGGACATGACCTATACTTTGCCGCGCCAAAGACATAACGTGTCCTATACTTGTCGTCAAAATGCGAACAACTGATCCATTGAAGTCAATGGGTCTGCAGAAAATGTGGATGCAACAGGGACAGTTTCCATATTTTGCGCAACCGCATGCATGAGGCCTTTAGGGTCCATTTACATGTCTGCGGTGTATTGCGGATCCGCAAAACACCCGCCCCGCACCCCCCATAGAACTGCCTAATCTTGTCCGCAATTGCAGACAAGAATAGGACATGTTCTATTTTTTTGCAGAGCCGTGGCCCGGAAGTTCGGGGCTACGCTCCGGAAAGCATATAGTGTGCTCTCCGCATCCATTCCTGCCCCATTGAGAATGAATGGGTCCGCACCCATTCCCGATATTGCGGAACGCATGCGGACCCATTTGCAGACGTGTGAATGGACCCTAAAGGGCTTATTCAGTTATTTATATCAGCTGTTAGGAGAGGCTGGTGCTCCATGGCTATGTGACGTAACCTACATTGGTCACATGGCCTAGTTTGCAGCTCAGCCCCATTCAAGTCAGTAAGGCTGAGCTTCAATACCAAGCACAGCCACTATACTATGTACAGCCCTGCGCTAGGAGCCTGCGGAGCCACCACCCAGAGCTCTGGTTAACACTGCAGCTTCCTGAAACAGCTGATCCGGGACCCGGACCCCCTCCTGAGGATAGGACTCAGGGATGGCCAACCTGAGGCTCTCCAGATGTTGCAAAACTACAACTCCCAGCATGCCCAGACTGCCAACAGCTATCAGCCTACAGCAGGGCATGGTGGGAATTGTAGTTTTACAACAGCTGGAGAGCCACAGGTTGGCCATGCCTGGGATAGGTCATCATTATCAATTCCTGGATAACCCCTTTAAAATACTTTGCCTCCAGAATGAAGCAAAGGATAGTGATCCAAAATGTATCATCCCATTCTGCTGAGCCAGCCCGACAATACGTTGTATCTGGTTGGAATTTCCTGGTGACAGACAGGTTTTTTGGTGACATTTGAGATTTTTTTTTTTTACAGTCAATCAATATGTTTTGACATTTAATTAAGTTCCTGAAGAGACTGGAATAAGAAGCTTCAAGGCGGAGGGTGGACCTCTTCTGAGGGACAAAACTATGAGGGGAATGTACCATGGAGGAAATACCTGAAATCAGTTTTGCTTGAGTCTGCACACTTTGCACCAAATTTATCAAATGTTGCATGTTGTTTGTTACATTTGGTGCACCTTTAACCCCTTCTTGACATGTGCCATACAAACATGTACAGTCTTTAAAGATGGCACCCACTCTAGTGCACTCCGCTGGGCACCTTCTGTTATACACAGCAGACACCCGGAGCTAATAACTGTGGTCAGCAATAATGCCAATCCCAGGGATTTAACCGCTCAGGTGCCATGATCACGGAATCTGAAGTGGCTTTCCATGGGAGCACAGCACTCACAGCCCGAATAGCAGCCCAGCACCGAGAACGGGGAAGTCGTTAATTCGCTGTGGTAGCTTGAGCCTTCAAAAGGCTACCATCCCTACCACCGTGATGTTCCTATGGAGTCCTGCTTGTGACAGGGCTCCATAAGAAACTACTGAATCTCCCATAGACTGCAATAGTAATTAATTGCAGTCTATGAAAGTAGCAATCAGACGACCACATGCTCAAGTCCCCTAGAGGGACTTTAAAAGAGTAAAAAATATATAGTTTTTAAAATTATATACGGTATATATTATAAAAAAAATATATAAAAAAAATCAAATCATCCGCCTTTCCCCATAATAAAAATAAACAATACCGTAATGAAACAAAAATTAAAAATGCCAAATCAATATTCTTTCATCGCTTCACCTCCCCAAAAACTGAATAAAAGTTATACACACTCCAAAATGGTATCAAAAGAAGAGCCCTCACACAGTTCTGTAGACTTAACTCTAAAACATGTTATTGGGGGGGGGGGGGGTTCAGAAAATGGCGATGCTGACAAAATAAAAACTTTTTTTTTTTTAGTACTAAAATACAAGACAAACTACCAATAAAACTGTGGCCGAATTGTGTTTTTCCCCCAGTTTCACACCATTTGGAATTATTTTCAAGCTTCCCACTACATTGGATGCCATTACAAAGTACAATTTGTCAAAAAAACATCCCTCATGCCACCTTGTGAACAGAAAATTAAAAAGGTTACAGGGATATTCCATCTCGGACACTGGGGGCATATCGCTAGGATAAGCCCCCAGCGTCTGATAGGTGTGGGTCCCATCTCTGGGACCGGCACCTATGCTTAGAATGGAGCCCACAAAGTCCCAGACGGCGCATCACGCATGTGCGGCCAACCCTCCATTCATTCCTATGAGAGTGCCGAAAATAGTGAAAGGAGCATTGGCTGCACTTGTACGGTGCGCCTCCCATTTACTTCAATGGGACTTCCAAAAAAAGCCAAGCACGCTTCAGTACTCCAACTTTTTGAAGCCAGAATTCTGGAGCAGAGGGCACAATAAATTCACTCCTAAGGGTCTCCTATGTTATGTAACAGCATTCTCATTACATAAATAAACTTTATTTTTTTTTTTTTTTTTACACACATTGCCAATTACTCCTGTAAGTAAAGTTTATTTTTATTTTTTTATTGCATTAAATTGTACATTTCCAGCAGAGACGAGGTTACATGCGCTACTGCAGTCAATGCCTGGCCTAAGAAGTAAACCCCTGGGTCATATGCCACTTGGGGATACGTCTCTGCTGATGCCAGTCACTGGCTGCAGTAGCGCACATGACCTCATCTGTGCAGGACATTTATATGCAGTGAAGACAGCCTGGAACTGAGCGGTGGAGAGCAGGTAAGTATAGTTCCTGTCACAGGTTCCACTTGGGGGAGGGGGGGGGGAGGGGGGAGGGGTTGTGGATTAATAAAAAAAAAATATTTAAAGGGGTTGTCCACAATTTAATTAAAATTATCTAATGCTGATCAAAAAATTACTAAGATGAAAAAGATGTTAAAGGTGTTTTCTCTACAGCGATGGCTAACCTCTGGTACTCCAGCTGTGGGGAAACAACAACTCCCAGCATGCCCCATTCATTTCTATGGAGAACAGCCAAGCAAGTGTATATCTTGGGAGTTGTAGTTTTACCACAGCTGGAGTGCCAGAGGTTAGCCATCACTTTATTGACGTGTGGAGGTCTGACCTCTGGAACCCACTGATCCCGAGAATAAAATAGATGAAGTCCTGGTGAAGCGCTGCGTCCCTTTCTGTTTTCCCCCTGGACTGTGGCCCCCAGGTCCCCGGTGGTGCAGGAAACTGCAGGGTGGCTGCATTCAATAATACAGGGTTGGCTGCAGTTGTCTGCACAGCAGGGTTACAGGGGGTCACTGTGCAAGGAAAAGGTGTTGCAGCTCCGATTCAGCAGTAGGGCCCCCCCTACTGATCCTAAAGTGATGGTGAGTCCAAGTGATGCCACAACAGATAATGAGATGGAAAACTCCTTTAAGTAAAAGCGGGATATAAACCTAGGAAGAAGTAGTAAAAAAAACTTTAAAAGGTCACTGCACTTTGAAAAAAACTTTTGATATGTCATAATGACATGAAAAGTTCTGATCGGTGGTGGTCTGAGCGCTGAGGCTCCCATTGTCATTAGAATGAGTAGAGAGAAGACCTCACTGCAATAGAAAGTCTATGAGCCCGTCTCACTTCTGTCTACTGCAGCGGAGAGAGCAATAGTGGGGGTCTCAGCGCTCATACCCCCACCGATCAAAACTTTTCATAGGTCTCTATGAAGTGCAGGTACGACGGAAAGGTTTTCCTCTTACCTCAGCTGGAACCTGCTCTTGGAAAAGGAGGGGAGGGAGAATATGGACACAGAATCCTCTTGTGTGAATGATCTCTACTTTTGGGGTATCCGCTAACTGTGGTGTCTGTAAACAGATTCCAGTTTCTTGATTGCGGGCTCTTAAAGGGTTTGTCCCATGACAAACACATCCCCTTATCCACATGATAGGAGAGGAGTGTCGCTACATGCAAGCAGGTGGACATAGAGCCCTCGTTCTCCTCAGCAGAGGTGGCCCCAGCAGTCAGATCCCAGACGATTAGTCACTTATCCTCTATGTCGTGGATAGAGGTTTGTCATGGGACCACCCCTTGGAAGTGCCATTAAAGGGGTTCTCATACTATAACTTATGACAGTGATCAAGCAACCTCTGGCACGCCAGCTGTTGTGAAACTACAACTCCCAGCATGCTCCGTTCCTGGAACTCTGTGGAAGTTCCAGGAACAGATGAGCAAGTGCACCTACCTGCTGGACGTGCCGGAGGTTGCGCCCCCTGACTTTTGACCTATCCATAGAATAGGTGAGAAGTATCAAATCAGCGGTGGTCCTACTACTGGTATCTCAGGATCAGTGGTATGGGACCTCCACAGAGCTAAAAGTGACGGCATATCCTAGCAATAGGCCATCACTATCTTTATACCGACTTTAAGACCTCATGCACACCACCATGTGCGTATTGTGCTCCAAATTTTGGAACAAGTCCTATTCTTGTCCGTATTGCGGAGGAGAATAGTCATTTCTAGTGACGGGAGTGAGAAAAATTTAGATTTCCACCAAGGGCTTCCATATTATGCAGATCCATGGTTTGTAGACCGCAATGTGAACACGGTCGTGGGCATGACGCCTATCTCTGATGGTTCCTTGAAGATCTCGATGTCACATTGTCTATAGATTCACAATGCAACCCCCCCAAAAAAAAAATCCAATGCTCTGGGTTCAGGTTGCGAAGTGGCAGCCACCATAACAGACCACAATGGAATTCACACATATACTGAATCCTATATGAGACGTGTAGCGTGACCCCGGCATTGTATGGAAGAACCCAACCTAACGGATGTGCCTGCATAGCTAGACATCACTTATTTTAGGGGAAGATCACTATCACAAAGTAAGGCCCTCTCCTGGAAATGGGCGTCAGGAAAGCCACAGAGACACGAAGAAAACCTGCAATTTCACCAGATGAGGGGGAAAGAAAGAAAGATCAAAGCAGGAGAAAATCAGTGCTGCGGGCAGATGGAGCAGGATAGGGGCCGGCCGTATGCTAATGAGGCCCCGCCCCCTCCGTAGGATGCAGCTTAGCCTGGTCTTTCCAGACCGCTAGATGGGTTAAGCAGACGTGTCCCTCACAGGAGAGGTGGACACGTAGCCTCCTCCAGAGCGGCACTCAGGAGACCTCTACCTCAGACTTTCCATGATGACCAGATCTGGGGACCTTCCTCTGATCTGCTGGGGGGAGATCGGTGCACCCCCTGCTCCCCCAAATCCTAAAACTTTCCTGGAAGCTGCACGCCATCAATCAAGGCTCTGCGATTTTTGGGATCTCCCCAGACTGACACGTAGAGGGAGCAGACGTCACCCCCCCTCCTAACATATGCCAGATCCATACCCGATCTGGTGAAGCCTCTGCATTCCTGTCCCCACATCTGTCACTAGCTCATTCATAGGACCCAACAGCTGGCCAGCTACAGCTCCCAACATGTAGCGTACCCCTGGCATGCTGGCACTTGTAGTTCCACGTGGCTATTTTTAATAAAATATATATTGACTCAAATCGGTTGCAGACTGCAAAAGGCGACCAGATCGATCACTGATCGTGCTAAACAGAAGGCAATCACTTCTGTAGCTGAGGACAGAGTTTATCAGTAGGGAACCGATTTCTGCAACGTACGATCTAAATCTATATTAATCGATGCGATCATATAGATCCATTATGATAATTGCATCCTTATGAACCCCCCCAAATTCCACTGCACTGTGTACGGGCGGCGCTGCCTGCTAGTAGGTGACAAGCTTGCCGTGGTCACTTACCTGCGCTGTGGAGCTGACAGAGGTGGCGGGGAGCGGAGCGTCCTGTGACAATGTGCTGCGGGCAGAGCCGGCTCAGCCTCTCTACTGACTCTCTGGAGTCGTGGCACTTTTCTTTTCACTCCGTTTTTTTTTTTTTTTTTTTTTTTTAAATGAAACTTTATTGCGCAGGTCAGCAGACAAAAGTTCAAAGCGGTCACCCTTCCGAGTGCTGACGAGTTCTTTGCTGTCACCTCTGCACAGGAGCTCAGCCCTGTCCCTGTGACCGCCCTGTCATATGTCATTTACATTATTATTCTGATTGTACATGAAACTGTTATAACTTATGAGGAGAAGGTTCCACCAGAAAAAAACAAACAAAAATGGTCAGAAATGGGAAAACTTGCTTTGTTGGCCAAAGCAACCAATCACAGCGCAGCTTCTGTGTCTTAAATTGCCCAAGTAAAAGGAAAGCTGTGGGGACAAAGACAGTGTCTTGGAAAAATATTCATACCCCTTGAACTTTTCCACATTTTTTTTAAAGTTACACCCACAAACTTTAATGTATTTTAGCGCTCTTGCACACGACCGCAAAACACGGATCCGCAAAAAAAAAATGACATCCGTGTTGGTTTTTTTTTTTTTGTTGCTGATCCATTGTAACAATGACTGTCCTTGTCGGAGGGGCAAAACGGACAAGAATAGGCCATGTTCTTCTTTTGTGGACCGTAAATACGGAAACACAATGTTTTTTTATAAATTTTTTTGCAGACCTATTAAAATGAATGGTTTCCGCATACAGACCTGAAAAAAAAAATACGTTTGTGTGCACGAGCCCTAATTGGGATTTTAGATGGTAGAACAATACAAAGTAGCAAATAATTTGTGTGTATGAAGTGAGAAGAAAATGAGACATGTTTTTCAAAACTTTTAATAAGTAAAAATCTGAAAATTGTGGCGTGCGTTTGTATTCCTGCTCTCTGATACCCCTAAATAAATCCAGTGTGACCAGTTGCCTTCAGAAGTCACCTAATTAGTAAATAGAGTCCACCTGTGTGTGTGTGTGTATGTGAGATTAATTCTCAATATAACTACAGCTGTTCCATGAAGGCCTCAGAGGTTTGTTAGAGAACATTGGTGATCAAACAGTAAGGAACACACCTGTCATGTCCTGCTCTGACAATGTGCAGAGGTCGGTCAGAATAACAGCACGTGTTTAGTGTTTTGTTTTGGAGCCATGCTGGATCCGCCTCCCATCAGGTGCACTGGGTGGGGTCATTAGTTTAAATAGCACTCTATCCCAGTGCTCTGAGCAGGTTATAGAAATCATTCTGGCCTTGGAAGCAAGGAAGCAAGGCTGTTCCAGCTCAGAAAAGATAAGTGTGGTTTCAGTTTTTTGTTGTTATCTTGGTTGTGTTGGTGTCATCTCTCCCATCCAGGTTCTGTGCGAGCAGGCTGCTCCTATTCCCCTTTTCATCATCTCAGGGAATCTAGGGTGTTTTAACCCAGGCACGAGGACACATCATTCCTACCATCAAGGTTTGAATGTGGGCTGAGCAGAGCAGGGAGAGATGTCAGGGATTTGCTAGGAGGTGACCCTTCCCCTGCTTGTCGCCTAGAGCCTGGTTTGCTGGTTTATCTGTATGTCTGAGATCCCACCCGGCGTGACAACACCAGACAGGTCAGGGATAAAGTTGTGGAGAAATGTAAAGCTGGGTTAGGTTATAAAAATATATCCCAAACGCTGAACATCTCACTGTTCAATCCATCATCTGAAAATGGAAGAAGTATGGCACAACTGCAAACCTACCAAGACATAGCCGTTCTCCTAAACCAGGGGCAGGTCAACCTGCAGCTCTCCAGCTGTTGTAAAACTACAACTCCCACCATTCCCTGCTGTAGGCTAATAGCTGTAGGCAGACTTTAGTAAGTCTTTTGATACTGTCCCACATAGAAGGCTTATCAATAAAGAGCAGTCCCTCAGCAGTGGCTGAGGGACAGACAACAGAGGGCTGTAGTCAATGGAGTATATTCAGACCAAGGTCTTGTTACCAGTGGGGTACCTCAGGGATCTGTTCTGGGACCCATATTGTTTAATATCTTTATCAGCGAAATTGCAGAAGGCCTCAATGGTAAGGTGTGTCTTTTTGCTGATTTGTAATAGGGTTGATGTTCCTGGAGGAATACACCAAATGGAAAAGGACTTAGGAAAACTAGAGGAATGGTCAAAAATCTGGCAACTAAAATTTAATGTTGATAAGTGCAAGATAATGCAACTGGGGCGTAAAAACCCAAGAGCAGAATATAAAATCAGTGATACAGTCCTAACCTCAGTATCTGAGGAAAGGGATTTAGGGATCATTATTTCAGAAGACTTAAAGAGGACCTTTCACCAGGAAAGGCCAGGCTATGAGCTGAGCGCTGCGATTGGCCAGCGCTACAGCATAGGAGAAAGAGACGCCGGCAGGTTCCCCCGGGTGGAGCCTAAGTAGGAACATACCGGAGGCTATAACCGGAGAACGGAGCGGCGCCCGGGGATAACAGTAAGTGCAGGGGGATCCCTGGGCGCCGCTCTACACGTCGGTATAGTCAGTTTACATACTTTTTTCTGGTGAAAGGTCCTCTTTAAAGGTAGGCAGACAATGTCACAGAGCAGCAGGAAATGCTAGCAGAATGCTTGGGTGTATAGCAAGAGGAATTACCAGTAGAAAGAGGGAGGTGCTCATGCCGCTCTACACAGGGGCGTAACTAGAAGTGACTGGGCCCCACAGCAAATATTTGTAAGGGCCCCCCTCAGCGCGCTTCGCACCTCCCTCCTCCTGTGTAAACCCCACTCCTTTGGCACAGTGTAGCGGTATACTGTATATTGTGTGGCACAGTGTAGAGGTATACTATATATTGTGTGGCACAGTGTAGCGGTATACTGTATATTGTGTGGCACAGTGTAGCGGTATACTGTATATTGTGTGGCACAGTATAGAGGTATACTGTATATTGTGTGGCACAGTGTAGCGGTATACTGTATATTGTGTGGCACAGTATAGAGGTATACTGTATATTGTGTGGCACAGTGTAGCGGTATACTGTATATTGTGTGGCACAGTGTAGAGGTATATTGTGAGGCACAGTGTAGCGGTATACTGTATATTGTGTGGCACAGTGTTGAGGTATATTGTGAGGCACAGTGTAGCGGTATACTGTATATTGTGTGGCACAGTGTAGCGGTATATTGTGAGGCACAGTGTAGAGGTATACTGTATATTGTGTGGCACAGTGTAGCGGTATACTGTATATTGTGGGGCACAGTGTAGCGGTATACTGTACATTGTGAGGCACAGTATAGAGGTATACTGTATATTGTGTGGCACAGTGTAGCGGTATACTGTATATTGTGTGGCACAGTGTAGGCTATATGTGTATAACATAAACATACTCCACATGAACACTTACAGTTACATGGCTTGGTCCTTGGGGATCTCGGACACCACTTCCACACTTTGGCCGGGGGCTCGGCGGAGCTGATGTTGTGTTTTATCCTAATGAGAAAGATTTTATAATAAGGATTTGGAGAAGGGGCAGAGGGATAGCAGAGCAGGGAGAGGCTGGTGCCGCTACTAGGGGGTCATACCATGGGGCAGTAATAAAACCCACCATAATGCCCCCCCCCCCCCCCCAGTAGTAATAATTCTCCTTATAATGTGACAGTGCAAAAAATACCCCCTTGTAATGCCCCCAGTTGAGCTAATGTCCCCATAGTGCCCCAAAAAATGTGCCAGTATAAAATACCCCTATATAGTGCCCCCAGTAACTTCCCCCATAGTGCTCCTCTCCCCCCTTCCTGCTAGTGCCCCCCCAAAATGTACCAGTATAAAATGCCCCATATATAGTGCCCCAGTAGATGCCGCTCAGTGTCCGGCCTCTGATAGGCTGCCGGCCTCGTGTCCCCCATAATGCCCCCCAATAATGTGCCAGTAAGTGCCCCTATCATGTGCCAGTATCAAGTGCCTCTCCCCCCCCACATGTCCCAGTATCATAGTGCCATCTCCCCCCATGTGCCAGTATCAAGTGCCTCTCTCCTTCCCACCCCCCATGTGCCAGTATCAAGTGCCTCTCTCCTCCCCATGTCCCAGTATCATAGTGCCATCTCCCCCCCCCCCACTAAAAAGTGCCAATATCAAGTGCCTCTCTCCCCCCCCCCCCCAATGCCAGTATCAGGTGCCTCTCTCCCTCCCCCCCCCATGCCAGTATCAGGTGCCAACCCCACTCCCATGTGCCAGTATCAGGTGCCAACCCCCCCCCCCCCCCCCCCCCCCCCCCCCCCCCCCCAGGTGCCAGTATCAGGTGCCAACCCCCCTCCCCCCATGTGCCAGTATCAGGTGCCTTCCGCTCCTCCATGGCAGTAACAGTCGGGTATTAAAAAAAAAATAATAAACACTTCTACTTACCTCCATGTCAGCGATGCGATGCAGCCTCTTCCTGTGTCCCGCCTTGTATTCTGTCCCGCCCTGTATGCCCTTATATGGAGTCAGTGCTTGTATTTCAGAAAAGAGTCTGCTGGGATTCGAACCCAGGACATTCTGCTTCAGAGGCAGAGCAGCTATCCACTAGACCATAAGAGCTGCCTTGAGGCTGAGTGAAAAAATATGAGACTTCTACTGTTATAGCTGGCTAAGTGTACATCTATACACATGGCAGCTGTTCATATATAGAGATGTAGCAGAGCTGAATGTGCAGGGACAGCTGTCATATACAGATATAGCAGTGCTAGGTGTGTTTGGGCAGCTGTCATGTGTATAGATGTATTTTTTTTTTTTTACAGTCAGTTGTAATGCAGCCTTTATGGCTGTGAGGGTAAATGCTTTGCCACTGATTCACTTATAGATTGGAGGTTGTGGGTTCGAATCCCAGACCAGGAGACTTTTAGCAGACAGTAAAATTAGATCACTCTAGCGGCTGTGAAGGGGCCCTGAACACGATATTTATCTAACTTGAAAATAAACTGTCACACACGCTGCTTGGGGCGCCGGGCCCCCTTGGCAGCCCGGGCCCCGAAGCAGCTGCTTCCCCTGCTTCCCCGGTAGTTACGCCACTGGCTCTACAGAGCACTGGTGAGACCTCATTTGGAGTATTGTGCGCAGTACTGGAGACCAGATCTCCAGAAGGATATCGATACTTTAGAGAGAGTTCAGAGAAGAGCTACTAAACTGGTACATGGATTGCAGGATAAAACTTACCAGGAAAGATTAAAAGGACCTTAACATGTATAGCTTGGAAGAAAGACGAGACAGAGGGGATATGATAGAAACTGCTAAATACATAAAGGGAATCAACAAGGTAAAAGAGGAAAGAATATTTAAAAGAAGAAAAACTGCTACAAGAGGACATAGTTTTAAATTAGAGGGGCAAAGGTTTAAAAGTAATATCAGGAAGTATTACTTTACTGAGAGAGTAGTGGATGCATGGAATAGCCTTCCTGCAGAAGTGGTAGCTGCAAATACAGTGAAGGAGTTTAAGCATGCATGGGATAGGCATAAGTCCATCCTTCCTATAAGATAGGGCCAAGGGCTATTCATAGTATTTAGTATATTGGGCAGACTAGATGGGCCAAATGGTTCTTATCTGCCGACACATTATATGTTTCTATGACTGGGCATGCTGGGAGTTGTAGTTTTGCAACAGCTGGAGAGCCGCAAGTTGGCCAGCCCTGACCTAACCTGACAGCCTAGGCAAGGAGAGCACTAATCAGAGAAGAAGCCAAGAGGTCACTCTAGAGGAGCTAAAGAGATCCACAAATCAGGTGGGAGCATCATGCTGTTGGGCTGCTTTTCTTCAGCAGGGACAGGGAAGCCAGCCAGAGATGATGGGAAGATGGATGGTGATAAATACAGGGCAATCCTGGAGGAAAACCTGGTAGAAGCTGCAAAAGACTTGAAACTGGGGCCGAGGTCCACCTTCTAGCAGGACAACATACAGCCAGAGCTGCAATGGAAAATTGGTTTAGATCAAAACATATTCATTTGCTATAATGGCCCAAAGTCTAAACCTAAATCCCAATGAGAATCTGTGGCAAGCTTTGAAAGTTGCTGTTCACAGACGCTCTCCATCCAATCTGACTGAGCTTGAGCTATTTTGCAAAGAAGAATAGGCAAAAATTTCAGCCTCTAGATGTGCAAAGCTGGTAGAGATATACCCCAAAAGACTTGCAGCTGTAATTGCAGTGAAAGGTGGTCCTACAAAGTATTAACTCAGGGGGGCTGAATACAAATGCACGCCACACTTTCCAGATCTTTATTTATACATTTTTTTGGAAACCATGTATCATTTTCTTTTCACTTCACACATACTTGCCATTTTGTGTTGGTCTAGCACATAAAATCCCAATAAAATACATTTAAAGGGGTTGTCCGAGTTCAGAGCTGAATCCGGACATACCCATAATTTCACCCAGGCAGTCCTCCTGATGTTAGCATCAGAGCATTGCATGCTCCGATGCTCTCCCTTGCCCTGCGCTGGATCGCGCAGGGCAAGGGCTCTTTTATTTACGATAACACACTGCCGGGCGGAGGCTTCCCACACAATTCTGGACAATGCCTGATATATCTACAGGGTGAGTCAAAAGTTGCAGGACACCCTTTTATTTCAGAAACGAAAGGGAAAATGAGGGGGCCTATCTTTTAGGCTGTCTGGAACATGGCCACCAACTTGAAAGCCGCCATATTGGATCAAGGGCAAATGTATCCAATGGGAAGGGAGTCATGTAGCATATCAAAGAAGACCAGAATTTTCTCAGAAATCAACTGCCACAATCAGATCTGCAATATCTCTTGTGGTTCAAAAGTTATCAACAGCAATTTGCTACATGACCCCCTTCCCACTGAAATAAAAGGGTGTCCTGAGACTTTTGAGTCACCCTGTATTACTGGAATAATCTTCCACAGTGATGAGAGGGTAGGGAAGGACTGTCTTGAAAATGCAAGACTTGCTCACTGAGGTAGTTAGGTAGAAGAGGAACCTACGTGTATGAGGTTGCCACAAAGTGTCCCTTATAAATGTCTACTTACCACTGCATGAGCATCTAAACTTACAATGTGCAGACCATGAGGGGAATTTGTTAAGACCAGTCTTAATCCCTTCAAGACCCTGCAATTTTTGTGTTTTCATTTTTTACCCCCCGGCTTCCCGGAGCCATAACTTTTTTTTATTTTTCAGTTTATGTACAGTGGGAATAGGTTAATGTGAAGCCATTGGTATAATAGGCACATTACTTATTAGGAGGCAAAGGTGTATCTTTGGGCCATCCATGTGCCACAAACTGAAATCTACAGCAGCTACGAACTAGATTTCCACTATAATTTACATCAATTTCTAGCATAAAGTGCACTAACTTGTGTCAGGCCGTGGGACAGGGGCATAACAAATAATCATGGGGCCCCAAACAAACATGGCCACTTTCAGCAGCAAGTATAGAAGAGTTTATGATGAGTTTCTCTAATGCCCCGAGCTAATGCATACATAGTACAGGGATAATGCACACAGTAATGTAGAAATAGAGGGACCATTTGCACAGTGATATAATTATAATGGGACAATGCAGACAGTGTTGTGAAAATAGTGAGAAAATACAGTGGTGTCACTGTACTGGCATAATGCACATTATGATGTCACAATACAGAGATAATGCACATAGTGATGTCACAGTATAGAGAAAATGAAGCCATTGCTGTCACAGTACAGAAATAGTAAACACTGTGATGTCACAGTATAGGGAAAATGAAGCCAGTGATGTCACAGTACAGAAATAGTAAACACTGTGATGTCACAGTATAGGGAAAATGAAGCCAGTGATGTCACAGTACAGAAATAGTAAACACTGTGATGTCACAGTATAGGGAAAATGAAGCCAGTGATGTCACAGTACAGAAATGAACACTGTGATGTCACAGTATAGGGAAAATGAAGCCAGTGATGTCACAGTACAGAAATGAACACTGTGATGTCACAGTATAGGGGAAATGTAGCCAGTGATGTCACAGTACAGAAATGAACACTGTGATGTCACAGTATAGGGAAAATGTAGCCAGTGATGTCACAGTACAGAAATGAACACTGTGATGTCACAGTATAGGGAAAATGTAGCCAGTGATGTCACAGTACAGAAATGAACACTGTGATGTCACAGTATAGGGAAAATGTAGCCAGTGATGTCACAGTATAGGGAAAATGAAGCCAGTGATGTCACAGTACAGAAATGAACACTGTGATGTCACAGTATAGGGAGAATGAAGCCAGTGATGTCACAGTACAGAAATGAACACTGTGATGTCACAGTATAGGGAGAATGAAGCCAGTGATGTCACAGTACAGAAATCAACACTGTGATGTCACAGTATAGGGAAAATGAAGCCAGTGATGTCACAGTACAGAAATGAACACTGTGATGTCACAGTATAGAGAAAATGAAGCCATTGCTGTCACAGTACAGAAATAGTAAACACTGTGATGTCACAGTATAGGGAAAATGAAGCCAGTGATGTCAGAGTACAGAAATGAACACTGTGATGTCACAGTATAGGGAAAATTAAGCCAGTGATGTCACAGTACAGAAATAGTAAACACTGTGATGTCACAGTATAGGGAAAATGAAGCCAGTGATGTCACAGTACAGAAATGAACACTGTGATGTCACAGTATAGGGAAAATGAAGCCAGTGATGTCACAGTACAGAAATGAACACTGTGATGTCACAGTATAGGGAAAATGAAGCCAGTGATGTCACAGTACAGAAATGAACACTGTGATGTCACAGTATAGGGGAAATGTAGCCAGTGATGTCACGATGTCACAGTACAGAAATGAACACTGTGATGTCACAGTATAGGGAAAATGAAGCCAGTGATGTCACAGTACAGAAATGAACACTGTGATGTCACAGTATAGGGAGAATGAAGCCAGTGATGTCACAGTACAGAAATGAACACTGTGATGTCACAGTATAGGGAGAATGAAGCCAGTGATGTCACAGTACAGAAATGAACACTGTGATGTCACAGTATAGGGAGAATGAAGAGAAAAAAGCTCCCAAATGGAGCTAATAAGAAATAACACCCTGCACTAGATACTTCAGTAAAAAAGACCATTTATTAAAATGATAAAAAAAAACATAAAAAAGGACATAAGATACACGTTTCGGTGGCAGTCCTCCACCTTCTTCAGGCTGAGGAAACAATGTAATATGCAGCAGTTATAGAGGTTTTCCAAGTCTTTAATACTGATGTCCTATATATATATGATATATATATGTATGGCGCTGTGCTTGGTGAACACGGAGAAGGCTGCGGTACTCACAGGAGCACTGGCCCCTTCTCAAAACAGCTGATAGGCAGGGGTCCCATGTGTCGGACCCCCACAGATCAGATACTGATGACCTATCCTGAGCATAGGTCATCAGTATTGAAGTCCTGGAAAACCTTTTTAAATACAGATACATACATCAGAAGTGATCTGATACCATGGATGCATAATTAACCAAAAGGTACTTACAATGTTGCAAACGGTTTATTATATGTTCCTGATTGCAACTTTGCATGTACTTCTGGTTAATTATGTAGCCACAGTATCAGTTCACTTCCTGTGTATGTGTCTGTATTTATGTCACGTTTGGGTGGGAGAGAAACACCACACCGAACATAGGAGGGAAAGGGGTGAGGGAATAAGGAAACTAGGGAAAGGAGATGGACACCTCCTAGTAAAACCCTAATCAAAGTCCTGACTAACTACCAGTATGAACAGACCCCAGAGGTAGGTGAGTTGATACACAGGAATACCTAGTGTCCTAACTCACCCTATGGGACCCTGGTACTAATGTCAGGACTGAGACAACCTGTTCCTCCAAAAGGAAGGATGAACAGGAGTCTCCCACAGGCCTTAATACAAATGACAGGGAAATGCAACATACAAAATAACCCAAACAAAATACAAAAGGGAAAGAAAACACTTAAAGGGAACCTGTCACCCTTTAAGTGCATTTTTATTTACAGGCAAAGTAAAATTTACAACGTTAACCAAACTTTCTGTAGCAAAGATATGTAAAACAAATAAAAATGTAGGCCGTTTTCTTTTGACAATAAATACACCGCTAATTTGTGTTAAAGAGGTCTTCTTATCTCTCATGAAGTGCCCTCATGAAGGCTGTTTCCTTTTTATTTCTTAGAACTCTATATTGTTCCTCTGTTATTCCTTCTAGAAATTAAGATATAAATGAATAACTGACACATGAATATTTATGTCAGCTGTTTGTCCCTACAATGACATATTTATAAATAACTAGACATTAGGCCCGTTACAATAACTGGTGCTAGAATTGGCCAGTGCGCAGAGCAATCATCATCCCGCGCTCCGGCTGATCAACGCCACCCCACACGCTGTCCACACCGCCCACCGTCTGCTCTGACCACACCCCGAGCGCTAGCCACTCAACGCCGCCCCACACGCTGTCCACACCGACCACCGTCTGCTCCGACCACACCCCGAGTGCTAGCCACTCAACGCCGCCCCACACGCCACCCGCGTAATCCATGGAACGCGGAGTGATTGCTCTGTGCACTGGCCAATTCTTGTAGGGACAAACAGCTGACATTAATATCCATGTGTCAGTTATTCATTTATATCTTAATTTCTAGGAAGAAATAACAGAGGAACAATATAGAGTTCTAAGAAAAAAAAAAGTAAACAGCCTTGTTATTTCATGAGGAATACAAGAATTCAGTAAAAAAGGCACTTTGTGAGAGATAAGAAGACCTCTTTAACACAAATTAGCGGTGTATTTATTGTCAAAAGAAAAACGGACTACATTTTTGTTTTACATATCTTTGTTACAGAAAGTTTGGTTGATGTTGTAAATTTTACTTTGCCTGTATATAAAAATGCATTTGTATATAATGTCTGATAATGTTCTACATAACTTTGTTACAGACGTCTTGGTTAACGTTGTAACTTTTACTTTGAATGTATGTAAAAATGTAATTGTATGTAATGTCTGATAATGTTTTTATTTGTTTTACATATCCGAAATATTGAGAAAAACAGTACTACACCACAAAAGCTATCTGTTCTTATGGAGGCGTTGAACCTTATTCAGAGAAGTACGAAAATTTGGAATAATAAAAGACACTGTAAAAATTGGCGCTGCTCATGCATTAGGCTGACTATACATTGTGGACTTCTAAATTTGGCAGGTGTTTGTGTAAAATGATCGCCAGCTGGCTTATTAGAAGATAGATAGATCTTTTAAAGATTCTAAGGCCTCTTTCACACAAGCGTCGCGTGTGAGGGCCGGATAGGATGCGGGTGCGTCGCTGGAAAATGCGCGATTTTTCCGTGCGAGTGCAAAGCGTTTTAATGGTGATGGATCATATGATGGACCATGTGATGAACGCAGTGACGTCACGAAAGGTCATTTTCATCCCAGATCATCAAAGAAGAAGACAGAAGAGAAGCCGGGCTGCGCGAACAAGTGGATAAGGTGAGTTTAATTTTTAATTAATTTTTTTAACCCCTCCAGCCCTATTGTACTATGCATTCTGTATTAAGAATGCTATTATTTTCCCTTATAACCATGTTATAAGGGAAAATAATAATGATTGGGTCCCCATTCCGATCGTCACCTAGCAACCGTGTGTGAAAATGATGGGATTAGCTTGATGGGATTTAATAGCTTCGGGAAAGTACTTTAAAGAAACTTGCTAGATAATAGATAAATAGATAGCTTGATAGATAGATAGATAGATAGATAGATAGATAGATAGATAAATAAATAGATAAATTGTTAGACAGATGGATGGATAGATAGATAGATAGATAATGGAAAGATAGACAGTTAGATAGAAACATATATAGATACGTAGATATAGATAGATTGATAAAAAGATAGAAAGATAAATTGATAGATTGATAGAAAGATAAATTGATAGATTGATAGAAAGATAAATAGATAAATTGTTAGATGGATAGATAGATACAACAACACAGAGCAGCAGCACAGTCAGACGGTGTGAATAGGGTGCAACTCCTCAGGGAAGGCAGGCTTCTCCTCCACTGTATAATACGTCCAAAGAACGAGGCAGCACTCTTAGGCTTGACAAAGGCGTCATTGAGAAGGCCGAAACATTGCCTGGGAAATAAATTGGGTCATCGCCCTCTCACTAGAATTTGGAGTGCTGCCTCGTTCTTTGGATGTATAGATAGTGTAGGAGAGTCCCCGGAATAATAATGGACGGACGATACGTGCCACCAGAGGTCCTGGCCTCGGTGGAGTAAGAACCGGATCATTGCGGTTACAGCGGCGAATGCTGCTGGCGCAGCGTGTCCGGGCCGGTTCTTACTGGGAACAGGTAAAGAGTGGGGGAATGCCTGTTCCCCACGGCCAGCCCAGGTTTTTGGTGGAGCTGGGCCTTTAAGAACCCAGCCTGCTGATGATGGGGGTGGGGTGTGTCTTGCTGAGCTGGAGATTTCCACAGACAGAGTGAGTGCTGATGAAGGAGAGTCTGGCCGCAGCACACATTGAAGGATAGCCCTGGGACCTGTGGTGCTACAAGCCGAAGGGGCTCTGGCCTGAGGGAGACAAAGGCAGATAGCCTAGAAGCCTGCAGAACTGCTGTGGTCTGTCCAAAACAAGGTGACTCAAACCTGCTGTTTATTTTCTATGGAAGGACTTTTGTTCTATGCACTATGTGGATATGCACCTGTGTGGTCTGCACATTGCCTGTTATGCCGTTGGTGTGAATAAAGTCACAGTGTATCACAAAGACTGTCTGTGATTGCCTCAATACTGCCGCCGCTACCGTAGCCTACCACGAGCACATCCCCACAATTGGTGGCTTGGAGCGGGCATTCCTGCAGTGAGGCAGACCTGAGGCAAAAGTTGTGTTGGACTGCATGTCATATATCAGGCCTGCAAGTTTTATGGTTCCTGACAAGATGGAGGAGGCCATTAAGCACCTGATTCAGAGTAATGTACAGCAGCAACAGGCATTGCAGGCTCAGAGGGAAAGTAATGAGCTACAGCAAAAAAGACATGAGGAGGCTATGTGTGCACAGCAGCAGACGAACAATCTCCTAATGCAGCAGCTGGTAGCCATGCAAGAGTCGGTGCGAACATCCCTGCAAGGAGTTTTAACTGCGACAACCCCGACTGTGTCTACCGCCAGGGACAAAGTCCGATCCGCCCTGAGGAAAATGGGTCCGGGAGATGATATAGAGGCATTCCTGATGGTATTCGAAAGAACCGCGGAGCAAGAGAGGCTGCCGTTGGAGCAGTGGGCCGAGGTGGTGGCGCCTTTTCTGGTGGGGGACGCACAAAAGGCCTATTTTGACCTCAGCTGCGATGAGGCCAAGGACTATGAGAGGCTAAAAGCTGAGGTGTTGGCCAGGTTGGGGGTAAACACCTATGTGCGAGCGCACAGGGTGTATCAGTGGGTGTTTGCCGAGTCCCGACCCACCCGGTCACAAGCCTATGACTTACTTCACCTAGTAAAAAAATGGCTTCAGCCTGAGATATTGAGCCCTTCTCAGATGGTTGAAAGGGTCGTGGTCGACAGGTTTGTGCGTACCCTCCCGAGAGCCATACAGCGCTGGGTGGGACAAGGCGATCCAGGCAACCTGGAACAACTGGTTAGCCTGGTGGAGAGGTATATGGCCACTCAGGATTTGGGGCGGGACTCAGCGGTACTACCGAAGTCACATCAGCCCCCGCTGCCGACCCGGGATCCTGAAAAAGGGATCCCACCACATAAGGAGGGGAGTGGATCTCCAGTCCGTGGGAGGAATACCCTGGGGAGGAGGGAGGCTGCGAGGATCAGATGTTGGCATTGTCAGGACTGGGGACATGTGGCATCCAACTGCCCTAGGGCATCCGAACCCATGGACTGCGGGTTCGCTCGCCGGTCCTCTTTTTATGCCCAACCGGTGTATATAGCTGACCCCCTGCTGGCGGCGGACAACCCTCCGGTGTGTGATGTCGTTGTTAATGGACACTCCGTGCAGGCCCTGCTGGACTCTGGGAGCCTGGTAACTCTGGTCCATGAGTCGCTGGTAATGGAAAAACTCCCAGAAAGGCGAACCCTTACCATTGTCTGTATACATGGGGATCGCAGGGAGTATCCCACCACTAAGGTTACCCTGGCAGTGTGTGGAAAGGAGGTACCACATGTCGTCGGGGTGGGGAGACGGCTCCCTTATGCCGCAATATTGGGGAGGGACTTTCCCCTGTTCTGGACTTTGTGGAGGAACGGGTTGCCTACCTATGGGGAAGGAAAATGTCCAGGTCCCGAGCCCGAGGACCCCGAGGCAGGGACCCCAGCTGTAGGGGTCACCGTAGAGGAGGTAGAGTGTAACCCTGACCGGTTTCCCCTAGAAGTATTGGCGGGTGAGACAGTAGAAAGTTCGTCCATCCTGGATCTGGAGGTACCCCGAGAAACCTTCGGGACCGCACAGCTCCAGGATTCGACGTTATTGCGGGCTAGAGAAGGTGTGTTGGTGGTTAATGGTGTTGCCCAGCGTCCCGGCGCCGATACCGTATTTCCTCACCTGGCCTATAACCAGGACCTGTTATATAGGGTAGACAAGGTGAGGCAGGAGGTGGTGGAACAACTGGTGGTGCCCCAGCCTTACCGGCGAATGGTCTTGGATTTAGCGCATGAGCATGTGTTGGGTGGTCATCTGGGGGTTAAGAAAACGCTGGAGCGAATTCTACAACGGTTCTATTGGCCTGGGATATATGAGGAAGTCCGGAGGTTCTGTCAGTCCTGTCCAGTGTGTCAGCTGACTAGCCCCCAACCTCACTATCGCAGTCCACTGGTACCTATGCCCATTATAGAGGTGCCCTTCGAAAGGATCGCCATGGATCTGGTAGGCCCCATTATTAAGTCAGCCCGAGGTCACCAACACATCCTGGTAGTGTTAGACTATGCCACTCGCTATCCGGAGGCGGTCCCATTGCGCCATACGTCGGCCAAGGTAATAGCTAAAGAGCTCATGAGTATGTTTGCCCGGGTGGGGATACCAAAGGAGATTCTGACGGACCAGGGGACACCCTTTATGTCCAAAATAACAAAGGAATTGTGTAAGCTATTAAATATTAAACACCTGCACACGTCCGTCTACCATCCCCAAACCGATGGGTTAGTAGAACGGTTTAATAAGACCCTGAAGTCCATGCTAAAAAGAGTCGTGGCTAAGGACGGGAGGGATTGGGACTTACTGTTGCCCTATGTTTTGTTTGCGGTACGGGAGGTGCCCCAGGCGTCCACGGGGTTCTCGCCCTTTCAGTTGTTATATGGGCGACATCCCCGTGGGCTACTGGATATCGCTAAGGAAGCATAGGAGCAACAGCCTACGCCTCATAAAAGTGTGATAGAGCACATAGGAAAAATGCAGGACCGAATAGGGGTCGTGTTGCCGATCGTCCGTGAGCACATGGAAGCGGCACAACTGGCCCAGAGTCGGGTATATAACCGAACCGCCCGGGTAAGGACATTTCACCCGGGGGACCGAGTTCTTGTACTCGTGCCCACGGTCGAGAGTAAATTCTTGGCCCGGTGGCAAGGACCCTATGAAGTTAAGGAGAAGGTGGGCCCAGTTGATTACAGGATATACCAGCCAGGGAGGCGGAAGCCCGAACAGGTATATCATGTGAATCTACTAAAACCTTGGAGAGACAGAGAGAATTTGTTTGCAGACAGCCCGCCCTCTGACGGGACGTCAGGGAGTGACCCGGGGTCACCAGGTGTTCTGGAGAACGCCGCTGGGGTGACGATAGGGGACGGACTGTCGACCAAACAAGCACAAGAGGTGAAAGAATTTGTTAGTCGGAATAGGGACGTATTCTCTGACCTTCCTGGACGTACCACCTTGATCGAGCATGACATTGTCACCGAGCCCCGGGTGAAAGTCCGCCTAAGACCATACCGAGTACCGGAGGCTCGGCGACAGGCCATTTCGCAGGAGGTAAGATCGATGCTACGTCTAGGGGTCATAGAAGAGTCAAAGAGCGAGTGGGCTAGCCCGATTGTCCTTATTCCCAAACCGGATGGTTCATTACGGTTCTGTAATGATTTTAGGAAATTGAATGAGGTATCAAAATTTGACGCCTATCCCATGCCTCGGGTAGACGAGTTGATAGAGCGGCTGGGAAAAGCCCGGTATTTTTCGATCCTAGATCTCACGAAGGGCTACTGGCAGGTACCTCTGACGGAGGCGGCAAAGGAGAAGACGGCCTTTGTCACCCCGGAGGGGCTTTTTCAGTATAGGGTGTTGCCTTTTGGGTTGCATGGCGCTCCGGCTACGTTCCAGCGTCTGATGGATGTCGTCCTCAAGCCCCATCACCAGTATACCTCCGCGTATCTGGATGATTTAGTCGTGTTTAGCCCAGACTGGGAGGGTCATTTGTCAAAACTTCAGGCAGTGATAGATTCTCTAAGGAAGGCGGGGTTAACTGCCAACCCAAAAAAATGCTCGGTGGGACTAGAGGAAGCTCGCTATTTGGGGTATGTGATTGGACGCGGAGTCATTAGGCCCCAAGTAAATAAAGTTGAAGCAATCCGGAATTGGCCCAGGCCTCGTACGTCCAAGCAAGTACGGTCATTTTTGGGCCTGATTGGGTACTACATGAGGTTCATTCCCCATTTTGCCACCTTGGCAGCCCCGTTAACCGGCCTCTTGAAGGGTAGAAAGTCGGTGATGGTTCGCTGGGGGGAGAAGGAGGAGGAGGCGTTCTCCCATTTGAAGTCGGCCCTATGTGAGTCCCCAGTTCTGGTGACGCCCGACTTCAAGCGGGAGTTTGTAGTTCAAACAGATGCCTCGGGAGTAGGACTAGGGGCTGTGCTTTCCCAGGAGCTCAACGGGGAAGAGCACCCCGTGGTTTTTCTAAGCCGCAATCTTACCCCAGCAGAAACCCGGTATAGCATTGTGGAGAGAGAGTGCCTCGCCATCAAGTGGGCACTCGAGTCTCTCAGATATTACCTTCTGGGGAGAAGGTTCCGTCTGGTGACCGACCACTCCCCTCTCCAGTGGATGAGTCGGGCTAAGGAGGGGAGCGCTCGGGTTACCAGGTGGTTCTTGTCCCTCCAGAACTTTAAGTTCACTGTTGAGCACAGGGCCGGCCGCTTACAGGGGAACGCAGATGCCCTGTCCCGGGTATACTGCTGTGCATGTGTTCACCCCCTCAGGCTTGAACAGTATGTTCAAGCCCTCAGGGGTGAACAAAGGGGGGGATATGTAGGAGAGTCCCCGGAATAATAATGGACGGACGATACGTGCCACCAGAGGTCCTGGCCTCGGTGGAGTAAGAACCGGATCATTGCGGTTACAGCGGCGAATGCTGCTGGCGCAGCGTGTCCGGGCCGGTTCTTACTGGGAACAGGTAAAGAGTGGGGGAATGCCTGTTCCCCACGGCCAGCCCAGGTTTTTGGTGGAGCTGGGCCTTTAAGAACCCAGCCTGCTGATGATGGGGGTGGGGTGTGTCTTGCTGAGCTGGAGATTTCCACAGACAGAGTGAGTGCTGATGAAGGAGAGTCTGGGCGCAGCACACATTGAAGGATAGCCCTGGGACCTGTGGTGCTACAAGCCAAAGGGGCTCTGGCCTGAGGGAGACAAAGGCAGATAGCCTAGAAGCCTGCAGAACTGCTGTGGTCTGTCCAAAACAAGGTGACTCAAACCTGCTGTTTATTTTCTATGGAAGGACTTTTGTTCTATGCACTATGTGGATATGCACCTGTGTGGTCTGCACATTGCCTGTTATGCCGTTGGTGTGAATAAAGTCACAGTGTATCACAAAGACTGTCTATGATTGCCTCAATACTGACGCCGCTACCGTAGCCTACCACGAGCACATCCCCACAATAGATAGAAAGATTGTGGAAAGATAGGCATTTAGATAGAAAGATAAATAGATATGTTATAGATAGAAAGATTACTAAATAGATGTTTGATAGTTAGCCATGTTATAGATAGATAGCTAGATATTAGAAGATAGATAGCTAGATGGAAAGATAAGTCGTTAAATAGATATTAGAAGCTTGATAAACGTTTACATAGATAAATAGATATATGGATAAATAGATAGATGGCTAGATAAATAGATATGTGATAGATAGATAGATATAGATAAATAGATATGTAATAGATAGATAGATATAGATAAATAGATATGTAATAGATAGATAGATAAATAAACAAAATTCTCTTATTTTCCTCCTCTAAAACCTAGGTGCGTCTTATGGACCAGTGCGTCTTATGGGGCAAAAAATATGGTAGTTAGTTAGATGCCTGATAGATAGATGGTGATAGATAGATAGATAGATAGATAAAATATTTATCTATTGAACGTTAGATAATTAATTAGAACAGGACCTTCGGTGAGATCAGCTCTGGCATCAGTTTTGGGGCAGGGCTGGGAGGGTTTGTGGGAGTTGTGGGGCAGGGAAAGGGGCTCATCAAAGGTCCTAGATAAAATAGATAGATAGATAGATAGATAGATGATTAAATTTGGGTTAGATTGATAATTAATTAGAACAGGACCTGGTGACATCATCGAAGGTCCTATAAATAGTTAGATGGATGAAATAACTATTGCCAATATTTATAATTAGCCACTGCCAATATTTATAATAGCTTAATAAGAGGTTGATATAAGCTTAATACAAGCTTTATATAATTTTATTTTTAAATATATTAAAACTTAATTGAATTACTGACACTTTATCGGATCTAAAAAGGGATTTGAATAGGCGGTATTTTAGGCGTGGTTTGGGCAGGGATTGTGGGTGGGATTATGGGCAGAGTGGACGGGGTTACGGGCGGAAAAGGGGCGTGGCCACATGTCACTTTGAGTTTGACGAGAACTGTCTCCCTATACTACTTTTTTGTTTTATACTCCCAGCCCTCCCAAAGTCATAACTTTTTTTATTTATTCACATAGCCGTATGAGGGCTTGTTTTTTTGCGGGACAAGATGCACTTTCTAATGCCACCGTTTACAGAAAAAATTCCAAATTGGGTGGAATTATAAAAAAAACCCCACCATTCTGTCAGTTTTATGGCGGTTTTCTTACACACTATATGGTAAAACTGACCTGTTACTTTTATTCTCTGAGTCAATACAATTACAACGATACCACATCATTTTTCTTGTGTTTTACTTTTTGATTATGTTTCTTTTCAATTTTTGTTGGAGGAGAAGCAACCAAAAAACGTCATCGGCCATTTAGACTTTTTTTTTTCATTTCCCGTTTGCTATATGGTATAAATATTTTAATATTTTAATAGTATGAGCATTTTCACATGCAGGATGCCCATGATGTTAATTTTTTAAAATAATTTAGGTATTTAAATTTTAATTTTGTGGAAAGGGGGTGATTAGAATTTTTTTTTAATTTGTTTTAATATTTATTTATTTTTTGAAGCTTTTTAATAGTTCCACTAAGGAACAATAACAAGCAGTCATTAGATTGCTTTTCTCATAGACTCTATAGACATAGCATTTTCTCTATAGACATAGCATTGACGTTTATGAGAATTACGCAAAGTTCCAGTGGAGCCCTGTCACAGGCAGGCTCTCCATAGGAACTGATGTGTGGCAGCCCTGTACCACTCCTGAGTACAGAGGCTGCAGCACACTACATCTGGCTCCCCCGATCCTCGCTGTGGGAAAACGGTACATGGCCAGGAGCACACACTCATGGCCTTTAAAGGGGTTCTCCAGGAATTAAGAAAATGAAAATACCTAAATATTGCTTTATTATAAATATGTTACCATCTACCTTTCATTAGTTATAATGGTTCATATTGTCTGTGGCACAATCATTAGGAGAAATAAAATGGCCGCCGTCCAATTAGTACTAACAAAACTTGTCATAATCACACAGCAGGACAAGTGACTTCACAACACTGAGTAGTTGTTGCCTCATCCTCCTCTCTGCTCTACTTATCCTGAATGATCCTGAATACAGTTTAATATGATCTTCAGCTGAATCTTTGTAAGAATGAAGTTCATGAGGAGACATGAAGTACAGAGAGAACGGACAGGACAGACTGTGGTAATGTGGGGCCATGGTAATAGAGACTGCATACAACATCTGCTGCTCATTAGCCAGATCCCCACCTCCTCTCTGTACTTCATGTCTCCTCATGAACTCCATTCCTACAGAGATTTAGCTGAAGATCTTATCAGATGTATTCAGGACCATAATCCCTGACAAGCAGAGCAGAGAGGAGGATGAAGCAGCTCTTTACTTCAGTTCTCAAGGAACTTGTCCTGCGGTGTGAATATGGTTTTGTGTGTACTAATAGGGCAGAGTCCATTTTATTTCTCTTAATGATTGCTCCCCAGACAAAACAAGCGACTATAACTAAGAAAAGGCATTTGGGAATATACTGTATTTATAATAAAGTAATGTTTGTTTTAATTTTCTTAATTCCTGGAGGACCTCTTTAACTTCTCAGATGCTGTGGTTACATTTGAGGGATTAAATGTATGCAATCAACGTTATGGCGAGCTATGGCGCTCGGTCCTATTGTCACAGCATAACAATAATAAATACATTGATGTCCTACTACAGGCATAAAGAACACAGTCATGTCACAGTACAGAGGTAATGAATACAGTCATGTCACAGCACAGGCATAATCTAATCAGTGACGTCTTTATGCTACAAATATGGCAATATACGTTGTGGATGTCAACCACAGATTTTACCATTTGCAATGCTCTGCAAATCTGTACCAAGATTCTCAACAAATACGCACCAGCAACTCAGGACAATCTACCGCAAAAATTTGCTGCATGTGTCCATAACCTTAACATGAATTCTGATGGAGTCATTAAATGGAGTGTTAGGGTGCAGCGATCCGCAGGGAAAGAGTCATCAAAAGAGGAGTGGTGGTCCTGAGCACCGACAGGAGTTGTGGTGGTTCACGGTGGCTGTCTTGACTCCAATGCTCCCTGCAGTTATTAGAGGTTGCACCCTTTTCTCCCTCGGCCCGGAAACACCTTAGTATTGGGCCTCCTGCCTGATGTAGGGTGGGGTGGACTTGATAGGTAAATGAGTGCAAAGCTTCCTGGTGGTGCAGGCAATACAGTGGTGGCAGCAGTGCAAGTGTTGGGTGCAGGGCAATAAGGCAAAACAACAACAAATACAGGTGCACTCTGCAGTCTCATTAAACCCTCAAACTGATTTTAAAATTGAGAGATTAGTCAACATGTCCTACGGTGTAGAACATGGTTAAGCCCGGGCACCACGTCAAGGTTTCTCAAGTAGCCCGGGACCTAACACTCTCCTACCTGAGCTGTATGAGCGATACCAGGAGCCAGTGGGCAAATTACAGGAGCATGAGGCCGACTCACAAACAGCTCACCAGTTACCTCCAGCATGTAACCATGCTTGCAATGGGAGGAGGGAGGAGTCTGCGAGTCCCACTCAAGACTGACTGATATGGCCCAGGCCTCACAGGTGCACCTAAATGTGGCCTGTAGATGGAAAACGGGCACATTTAAATTGGAGTTTATATACCTCCAGGAATCTATATATACAAGCCAAAAAGACAAGGTGGCATTAGCAGGAGGTGCTCAAACCCACATGCAGTCGTGAATATATACAGGGGAGCAAATCCTGCACTTGTGGCCCGTAGCTAATGGTGATCCCCAGCAAAATGCATACGGTGGAGGATGCCCACGGCGAACCACAAGTACCACAATAGACATCTCACACAAGGTAACAACTGCGGATGTCATAATCAATATAACAATATAACAAAACAATAACAAATACAGGTGCACTCTGCGGTCTCACTAAACCCTCAAACTGATTTTAAAATTGAGAGATTAGTCAACATGTCCTACGGTGTAGAACATGTCTAAGCCCGGGCACTGGTTATATTGTTATATTGATTATGACATCCGCACTTGTTACCTTGTGTGAGATGTCTATTGTGGTACTTGTGGTTCGCCGCGGGCATCCTCCACCGTATGCATTTTGCTGGGGATCGCCATTAGCAACGGGCCACAAGTGCAGGATTTGCTCCCCTGTATATATGCACGACTGCATGTGGGTTTGAGCACCTCCTGCTAATGCCACCTTGTCTTTTTGCAGGGCAATAAGGCCAGTGTAAGGTGACAAGTCCAACAAGCTTTACTAAGGTATTCTTAGTATATAACACTTGTGAGGATAGGTTCAGTCTCTTCAGGGTATACAGCCAATCTTTCCAAGGCTGTATATGGGAAAGCAGGCTGTATTGTCCTTCTAAATATCTGGACAACTTCTCAAAATTGACTAAAGGCATGCAAATCCACAATATGTACTACAGTTCCCACATCAGAGTAGCTAATCCATTGTAAAAATGTGGAGGTGCAGGAGGGAAATAGCCCTTTCCATGAGCAGCAAAGTCCATAACCATAAATGAGCATTACTTTTGCTATCACGCACAGCCTTATAACCCTGAACAGTCTATATATTCTTTGCTCCCATTTTTTAGAGGTCTAGCACTTGTAGTCAGCATATGGGGTTGGAGAGTCCTTATTGTAGGCCTCACACTGTCCAGATCCATGCAGCTCCTCACACTTTGGCTGCCTAGCCCATACTCACTGGCTGATGCAATCAGACTATACAGCTCTTCTCTCAGAGTAGGTCACAGTAAACAAGACTGTTTTTAGCTCTTAGAATCACATTAAACAGCAGTGAAAATACATTAACCCTTTTAGCAGTTCTCCTCTGGGGTATTGCAAGGGCACATGTGTGACCCTCCCCAATCCATTCAAACTTCTCACTGAGGTTTTGCACTGAGAAGGATCAGAGGAATCGTAAGACCCCAGCGACCATACATTTGTTACATATTCTGCTGATAGCTAATAAATGGTTTTGATGAGTTAGCCCCTTTAAGTAAATTATGCATAAAGGACATGTGCCCATATTGGCAGTTATGTCTCAGCTGCTCACCAGATAGCACACCTGTGTCTGGAGGAAGGCCTCAGCTCTTTATTGCAGCAGCTAGTATTGTACACACACTTCTTTTAACCTAAAGGATCAGCAGACCAGATTTTCTGATGCACCTGAGGCCTTAACCTTTATATTCTAGCACACAGCACTTTACAACTATGTTGTTTTCCTAAGAGTTATTTAGGTGCACTATCTGTTACACCCCACTAAGGAGCTTGATAGTAAAAGACCCAAAGTTGTTAAATTAGTCAAGTGCCATAGAGGCTGTCTGGCCATCTAGATCAGGCATGCCCGACCTGCGGCCGTCCAGCTGTTGCAAAACTACAACTTCCAGCATGGCTGGATAGCCTACAGCATTGTGGCAGGTGCAGCACTATGAAGTGCCTTTTGCGCTGTGGCATTAGAAGAATTTTGATATCTCTGACTTTTAGTCTAATCAGACTGTCTATTACTCTGTAATTCCTGTAGAACCATTCTATGGAAACAGCAGGTTTAAAGAGCACACCAAATGTTTCAAATAACTCCTTTATTAACTTCAACTTTTCTTCATATATAACACTGCCGCCTCCGCAGCAGATAGTCCATGTACATAACACGTGTTGAAAAGATATCACAAAATGGCGGTATGATTAAGATGGTGGTTCAACTGTTCAATCTTGTCATTCAACATAAAATGGTGAATATATTTCTCTCTTGAGTATCTGTACTATCACTTTAAGTTATTTAAGCACTTTATGATCTCTCTGAGAGGTATATCTGAGGTCTAACTGATAGTTCTACTTGCTCAACTTGGTTTGCAGTATGCAATTGCTTATGATCTGGTATGAGCAGTTTGTATGCAATTTGTATGGAATCTGGTTTGTATGCTTGCAATTTGAATTTGCAATTTGAATTTGTATTTGGTGGAACTATTTTTGTCCTCTTGTTCCCATAAAACTCAGCTCTCAGAGTGAATGTGTCTTCAGCTCCTGTCTCTGGTGAATAATGATTCTAGCAGCTCCTGCTAGGGGAATTCCCAGACAGGCTGTGTGTGACGATGGCTGTGATTGGTGAAAACTCTTGCTGTGTGAGAAACTGGCTGTGATTGGTCTAGACTTTTGCCCAGCACTAACAGATTAACAGTATGCTTTCTGTTGTTTCTGCTGTGTCACTGAGCTTACTTTACATTACAAAATGAATCTTAAAGGCATATTATCTTTTTCTGCTTCTGTGAACACAAAATATAACATTAATATGACATCCAAAACATGATGTCACAGTAAATAACTCTGCTTTTGTCTTTAACACATAAACATAGGAACTGTATTAAGGCTATTGACAGGTCTAGCTGTATACACATATAAGATATACTAGCAACCTAGGACAGGTCCTAGCTGGCCAGCTACACTCCCACCAAAATTACCTATAATTCTATGTTCTTTTTGGTAGGATGTAAACATGAATTTGAGAAATCTTCCGTCATCTCAACTTCCAAGTGTCTTTTATCTCAAGTAGAACAACTAACTTCTGTATAGGACGTTCCAACTTGAGTGGAGTAGTGAGACATTTTCCTTTTTTTGTCAAGTTTAGAGTCTCCTATTTGTAACAACACTCTTCTTACTAGTTTGTCTTCATCCTTTTGAACTTCTAGAACTTTGGCCAATTTCCATTGACTTATAGGTGACTCTTCTTCTTTCACTAACACTATGTCACCAACTTGGACATTTCTTCTGGGTGTTGGCCATAAAATTGGCTAAGTACTCTTTCCTATGAATGATTGTATAATGATTAGCAGGCACTCACCATCTGTATTTCATACATATAACATATTTATTGTAAGATATAACAATAAGGTAAATTGTAGGAACAAAATAAAATCGCACAGCATATATTAGGACCATATAGTAAAACAGTATAATATCAGATAAAAACTAACATCAAATAAAAATTGCAGCGTATGGTAAATATGGTAAAAAATAATGATCAGATAAAAATAATTGGATAAAAATGATGAAGAGGTGAGGTCATCTTGAAACGCGTCTGGCGGGCAAAAGAAACCAAATTACCGAATATATATCCTGCAGGACCCAAAAGTGCGCACTCGACAAAACCGGAAAATTTGAAAAGACGAAAAGAATATCTTTGTTTATCTACAGTACATATTTGCAGTCAAGTCACGTGACCATAAACCATCACGTTGGACGCTGACATTTGAGCGCAATAACAGTGCATCACGAAAGAAAAAACAGCCCCCGGTTTGGGTGAGTAGCTGTACTGCATAAGACATTGTTACACGTACAGTGAATAACCATATATACATTTGTATGGTATAAGAATCAAACAACTTCAAGTTCAATCACGAAAGCACTGCACAAAAATACAATACGGGATTCACAATTGGCTCATTGCATGGATCACCTTGATATAGTGTATATTTAATTTTTATCAGTGGATTATTCTCACCTGATTTTCATCCGATTTTTATATCTTACAATAAATATGTTATATGTATGAAATGCAGATGATGAGTGCCTGCTAATCATTATACAATCATTCATAGTCAAGAGATTAGGTGAATCACTTTTAGCAGAGCACCATCACCACAGTGACAAGAGGGGTGAGCCGCTATATTCCAAAGTCTATCAATTAAGTACTCTTTCCTCCACCTATTCCAAAACTGTTCTGATAGATATTGAACTCTTCGTCGTCTCCTTTTGGCATATAAATCCTCTTTGGTGAACTTGCCAGGCGGTGGCTGTGTGTAATCAGACTTAAGGTGAAGTAGATGGTTGGGAGTCAAAGGGTCCAAACTTGTTGGGTCGTTGATATTATTGTTGACATTACTTCAGAGAATAGGTCCTAAGTGGAGCATCATCTATCCTTCTGGCGTTTTTTTTTTTTTTTTTTCAAAATTAAACACATTTCCAACAGTTCTGATTGGTCTTTCCCAAACTCCTCCTGTATGGCTTGCATGTGGGGCATTCATATGAAAATCACACTGTTTCTCTAACAAATACTCAGTTAGTTTTTCTTTATTGATCTCTTTTAGAGCTTTCTTCAATTCATTCTTTGCTCCAACAAATTTAGATCCTTGGTCAGATCTAAGCTCTCTGACTGTACCTCTAATGGCTATGAAACATCTCAAGGCGTTGATGAATGCGTCAGTTGACATATCTTCAAACATTTCCAGGTGAATCGCTCTGGAGCTTAGACATGTAAATATTAGGCCATAGCTCTTGTACTCCTTGCAATTCTGTTTGGTGATGAATGGGCCAAAACAATCCATTCCGCTATAAAGACATGGTGGTGATGGGTTTACATGAACTGCCAGTAAATCTGCCATTCTTTGTTCTTCTGTAGGTCTACGTGCCTTTCTGCAGACTACACATTTACTTATATACTTTGCTAGAACTTTGCTTCCTTTCACAATCCAGTAACCACCTTCTCTCAAACAGCTTTGGGTAAAGCTTCTTCCTTGATGCAAGGGTATGTTGTGGTAGTGATCAATAATCAATCTTGTGAAGGTAGAGTTTTTGGGTAGACTTGCTGGATGCTTCACTCTGCTAGGTAACGTTGCATTTTCCAGTCTCTCTCCCACCTTCAGTATACCATCCTGCAGAACAAGATTAAGCTTGTACAAGGGGTGGTTGTTTAGAAGCTTTTTAAGTTCTTGTCTAAGGGTACTTTCACACTAGCGTTTTTCTTTTCCGGCGCTGTGTTCCGTCCTAGGGGCTCAAATCCGGAAAAGAACTGATCAGTTTTTATCCTAATGCATTCTGAATGGAGAGTAATCCGTTCAGGATGCATCAGGATGTCTTCAGTTCAGTCTTTTTGACTGATCAGGCTTTTCAGAAAACCGTAGCATGTTGTATTTTTACCTCCGGCCAAAAATCCTGAACATTTTGACTGAACGCCGGATCCGGTCTTTTTCCCATTGACTTGTTTTCAGTCAAACCGTATCCGGCTTTTGCATGTAAAACCCGAAAAATGTGAAAAAAAGTCCATAAATGGTGGATCCGTTTTTTCCAATGCATTTTTTCATTGTGATCAAAATCCTGATCAGGATTCAAATGCAATCCGTTTTCTTAAGTTTTTCTGGATCCGGCGGGCAGTTCCGGTGTCGGAATTGAACACCGGATTTAAACAACACTAGTGTGAAAGTAGCCTTAGTCTCTTCAACTCTTCACTATAGAATCTCTGTTGAATGAGACTGTTTCTTCAACTTTCATTCTTTCTTCTACATTCAACAATTCCTTCTTTCTGATTCCCTTTGCCAAACGTTGAATTCGAGCTACTACGTTTATGACTGTATTCTATTTTGAACATCTGGCTAGTCTTTCAAGTATGTCATCTTGACACTTGGCAGCAGTGCTCAATGTTTGTACAACTTTTACTTCTGGATCACCCATAGACATGTGTAACCTTTACTGGGCGTGATTTATTTTTCTGCCCCAAGAGGAAGCGTGAAGCGAAACGATCGTCGGGCGGCTGCTTCAGACCAGGGTCAGTAAGGAAGCTTAATTGTTGCACTATTTGCACTTTAAGGCCTCTTTCACACGGGCGTCAGTTTTTTTGCCCGGATAAGAGGCGTGTGCGTTGCGGGAAAAGGCGCGATTTTTCTGCGCGAGTGCAAAACATTGTCATGCATTTTGCACGCGCGTGAGAAAAATCGGCATGTTTGGTACCCGAACTTCTTCACAGAAGTTTGGGCTTGGGATCGGTGTTCTGTAGATTGTATTATTTTCCCTTATAACATGGTTATAAGGGAAAATAGTAGCATTTAGTATAATAGTGCTGGAAGGGTTAAAAAAATAAAAAAGTTAACTCACCTTCTCCTCTTGATCGCGTAGTTCCCGGTCGGTCTCTTCTTTAGCTGTGGGCTAAATGACCTGTGGTGATGTCAGATCACATGCTCCAATCACATGGTCCATCACCATGGTGATGGAGCATGTGATCTGACATCACCACAGGTCCTTTAGCCCACAGCTCATTCAAGAAGTAAAGAGACCGGGAACTACGCGATCAAGAGGAGAAGGTGAGTTAACTTTTTTATTTTTTTTAACCCTTCCAGCACTATTATACTAAGCATTCTATATTCAGAATGCTATTATTTTCCCTTATAACCATGTTATAAGGGAAAATAATACATTGAATAGACTGTCACCTAGAACCCATGCGTGAAAATCGCACCGCATCCGCACTTGCTTGCGGATGCTTGCGATTTTCACGCAACCCCATTCATTTCTATGGGGCCTGCGTTACGTGTAAAACGCAGAATATAGAACATGCTGCGATTTTCACGCAACGCATAAGTGATGCGTGAAAATCACCGCTCATGTGAACAACCCCATAGAAATGAATGGGTCAGGATTCAGTGCGGGTGCAATGCGTTCAACTCACGCATCGCACCCGCGCGGAATACTCGCCCGTGTGAAAGGGGCCTAACAGTTTTTTTCTCCCCCTGCAGTCTCTGCCTTGTGAGGGCTGCACCCAGGTTCACACTTCTTTAAGTGGTTGTAGTGTTCTATCATGTACAAACCGGATTCCAAAAAAGTTGGGACACTATACAAATCGTGAATAAAAACTGAATGCAATGATGTGGAGGTGCCAACTTCTAATATTTTATTCAGAATAGAACATAAATCACGGAACAAAAGTTTAAACTGATAAAATGTACAATTTTAAGGGAAAAATATGTTGAATCAGAATTTCATGGTGTCAACAAATCCCCAAAAAGTTGGGACAAGGCCATTTTCACCACTGTGTGGCATCTCCCCTTCATCTTACAACACTCAACAGACATCTGGGGATCGAGAAGACCAGTTTCTCAAGTTTAGAAATAGGAATGCTCTCCCATTCTTGTCTAATACAGGCCTCTAGCTGTTCAATCGTCCTGGGCCTTCTTTGTTGCACCTTCCTCTTTATGATGCGCCAAATGTTCTCTATAGGTGAAAGATCTGGACTGCAGACTGGCCATTTCAGTACCCGGATCCTTCTCCTACGCAGCCATGATGTTGTGATTGATGCAGAATGTGGTCTGGCATTATCTTGTTGAAAAATGCAGGGTCTTCCCTGAAAGAGATGACGTCTGGATGGGAGCATATGTTGTTCTAGAACCTGAATATATTTTTCTGCATTGATGGTGCCTTTCCAGACATGCAAGCTGCCCATGCCACACGCACTCATGCAACTCCATACCATCAGAGATGCAGGCTTCTGAACTGAGCGTTTATAACAACTTGGGTTGTCCTTGTCCCCTTTGGTCCGGATGACATGGCGTCCCAGATTTCCAAAAAGAACTTCGAATCGTGACTCGTCTGACCACAGAACAGTCTTCCATTTTGCCACACTCCATTTTAAATGATCCCTGGCCCAGTGAAAACGCCTGAGCTTGTGGATCTTGCTTAGAAATGGCTTCTTCTTTGCACTGTAGAGTTTCAGCTGGCAACGGCGGATGGCACGGTGGATTGTGTTCACTGACAATGGTTTCTGGAAGTATTCCTGAGCCCATTCTGTGATTTCCTTTACAGTAGCATTCCTGTTTGTGGTGCAGTGTCGTTTAAGGGCCCGGAGATCACGGGCATCCAGTATGGTTTTACAGCCTTGACCCTTACGCACAGAGATTGTTCCAGATTCTCTGAATCTTCGCATGATGTTATGCACAGTTGATGATGATAGATGCAAAGTCTTTGCAATTTTTCGCTGGGTAACACCTTTCTGATATTGCTCCTCTATCTTTCTGCGCAACATTGTGGGTATTGGTGATCCTCTACCCATCTTGGCTTCTGAGAGACACTGCCACTCTGAGAAGCTCTTTTTATACCCAATCATGTTGCCAATTGACTTAATTAGTGTTAATTTATTTTTCCCAAAGGAACTCTGGACCTGTGAACCAATTAGAATTTTTCAGTTCTGTTACATTCAGGCCTCTTGAAGCATGATCTGCTGGGTTATGCTTTGTGTCAATGTGATGCCAATGTTCTGGATTTGTTATTTCCTAAATTTTCTCAACTCTGTTGGCGACAAAGATATGGAATCTCCGAGCTTCGTTGTTTATGTATCCTAGGACAATTTGTGAGTCTGTCCAAAAATAATCTTCATCTATTTTTAATTCCAATTCTTCTTTCAGAAACTTGCTTATTGATGCTGAAACTATGGCTGCTGTCAGTTCAAGTCTTGGTATTGTCTGAATACTGGCAGGTGCAACTCTGGCATCCCCCATAACCAGGGCAACAACATGACAGAACTTGTTCATGCTGATTTCTTCCACAAGATAGAATGTAAGGTTGTAGCCCCGGGCACTCTCCGTTCACTGCTAGATAGCTGGGAGAGGTGAGCTGGGGAGGGTTACAAGCAGTGTACAGCAACACAGAAAGAAGGCTGTCAGGGAGAAGGAATGCTATCGTATCTCTTACCCGACAGCCTGCTGTGCTGTGCGCCCCCTTCACAGCTGGCACCCGGGCAGACTGCCCCCTTGGCATGCCACTGGTTAGAGATTGTCATATACTATAGGATGTCTGATTTTCATTTTCTTATGGTAATCAAGGAGTAAACCCTTTAAGCCATAGTGACCTATGGGTTTCTTAAAGCAATATTCCTTAAAGGCGTTATCCGAGATTAAAAAATGTACCGCATACACCCGGGCCCCTCACACTGAATATACTAATCTGGCTACCCGATCACGCACGGGAAGAAACAGCAGCAGTGTGGGTACCAGGAGCAGCGCAGGGAGTAATGTATTGTTATTATCCATATTGCTTCCTTCGCTGGCTGGATTCAATTATTATTCCTGTCAGAGTTCGGAGTGGGAAGAAAAGTAAGAGGGCGTCGTGGATCAGACGTGCTCCTACTTTTCTTCCCGCTCCGAACTCTGACAGGAGTCAGCCGCTTGTAGAGACAGAGTCGGAGCAGGGAGCGCGCCAGTGGCAGGGGCAGACTGGGCATGCACTGCTCTTACTAGGAAAATAATAAACTTCACTAAATGAGTACACATCATCCCATTGAATTTTTTTAAAAATTATACATGATCTTTATTGAACAATCGTAATTGTAAACATGATTATACCATTATAACATAGAATTTTATCACTTAATAATGAGCCTTTATAATAAAGGAATCTAATGACTAAAGCACCTATTACTTATATAGGACTATAAACATGGAAGGGACCATCAATGGTGAGTGTCAGCGGGAAGGTGAGCTCTTTTAAACTATGAGGCTGGGGTGCATTAGCGTTGTCATTCTAAATGCAAACACCCATATAAAAGTATATGGAGACTATTACCATTCCTGAACCGAAAAACATATGCTGCTGAGTAAATTAACTGTTATCAAACAGCTGGCCATTGACAGAATATAAACCTACCTATGAGGGTCAAAAATAGGCGCTGGATCTCCCCGACGTACGTTTCGCCGTGCTGCGTCCTCAGGAGGAGTGATTAAATGGGGCTAGAAAGCCAGTATTTAACAATGTTGGCTGTCCAATTGGTGCGGGCGGTTGTGGTCACATGTGCAGGGTATGGGATGACAGGCTACGTTGGCGCATGACTCATCACTTATCGGCCGCTTGTGGAATTACTTCCGCCCGTCTCCTGAGTCAAGCGGCGGAGAGGGCAGTCACGTGTCACGCATGACACCGACTGACGGCACCGACGCCGGATCTCCTTGGAGACAGAGGGAAGCCTGCTGGCCGTAGGACTGTCATGCGCACTATGCCAATCTCCTCTTCTGCTGTGCGAACCTTCGTTTATGACTCGCGGAGCGGTATAGAACATGGTGGAGAAACGGACCATTTTATACCAAGGGAATTTGTTGTTTTTACATAATTTTATGGGCCTAATCTTTTATTTTGGGAGGAATCTAAATAAGGCTAGGAGTGGAAGTTATTAATTCGTGGCCATAAGAGCTTATTAGAATGCAGGACATGAATATCTAATAAAATGTTATCTAAGTGTAACATGAGAATAAATTGCAGTGAGGATTAATTACTAATTGTGAATAGCAACGTTGGTTACATGCTGTCTTGCATTATTAAAATGCAGAATTAATAAGGTGTAAACCTCTATATATATTGGGGCCATTATTAGTTGATTAGGATGGTGAATCTAATATAAAGTGCCTGTGTGCAATATAATTAAATACAATTAGGGACATTTAGCCACATGTATTACAGTGACGAGATAAAAGAATAACTACTAAAAGTGCATTTGTGCAGAATGGCTATTTCATGAACATGTATAACCAGTGACATATATAACCAGTGACAATTAAAGACTATTTCATGTGCTAAAGGAGCGTACAAACATAATGAATAGATTAGAATTAAAAGCAATAAATTTCATGAAATTGTTGTAACAAATAGTCCATTTTCTAACCACAACTCATGTTTTGGTGGGCCAAAAGGTTTTTTAAAAAGATTATGGATATCCTCCAAAAAGGGGATCATTCTCCTGGGTACTGCCCGTTTCTTCTCCAAGGACTCCTGAGTGAAGGGAAAAAGCCTATAATGATTGTATATGGACAGAAAAACAAAAGATAAGTGAAAGAAGATCACAACTGGATAGCAATACTAAAAAAAAAAAAATGTATAATATTATATAATATTATATATCATGAAATAAATTATAAACATTAAAATGACGTTTATTATCCCCATAAAATATGTTAAAAAACACAGCATTTTACAGGAAAGAGCTAAACCAAAAATTTTCATTCAGCACTACAGGTGCCAAAGTATTTAGTCTGAAAATCCATTTGCTTTCAAGTTGGGCTAATTTTTTGCCCTTATTTCCTCCTCTTGTCCCTAGGTGGATCAAATCAATACCCCTGAATTTGAACCCACTTGGATTTCCTTTATGAAAGATTTTGAAATGTTTGGGTATAGTTTTTAAATTCGCTAGATCTTCCTCATCGTTTGCTTTTTCAATGTCCCTAACGTGTTCTCTGACCCTTTTCCGTAATTCTCGTGTGGTCAGGCCCACATATATTTTATCACATGGGCAGGTTGCATAATATACTACTCCTGTGGAGGAGCAGGAAATGTATTCTCGAATATCGTATGTTTTTAGTTTATCTCCATCCACAAACACGTCTGACCTTTCCATGTTTTTGCAAGCTTTACATCTACCACATGCATAAGACCCTCCTTTGATCTCATCCTTTTTTCCTACTGTGTCCGGTATATAATGGCTATGGACCAAAATATCCTTTAAATTTCTGGATCTCCTTGCAGTAATGAGAGGTCTGTTTATGACAATTTGTTTTAATTTCATGTCAGTTAAGAGTACCTCCCAATGTTTATTTAGCACTTTATTAATTTGCCCCCACTGTCTGTTGTAATTGGTTATAAACCTTGGTTCCTGGCTCTGATCCCTAGTTGTTTTAACATTTGGATATAGCAATTTTTCTCTAGTTCTTTGTTTGGCCACATTCATGTTCTTTTTGATTTGTCGATTGCTGTATCCTCTATCTAAGAATCTGTCTTTCATTATTGTAGATTGTTTTTGATATAGAATTTTTTCTGAACAGATTCTTTTCAGCCTTAGGAACTGACCTGTGGGAATTCCATTGATGGTTGTCCTGGGATGTGCTGACTCTGCATGTAGGATCGAATTAACTGCTGTCTTTTTCCTGTAGATGTCTGTTTTAAGCATTCCATCCTCACCTACTGAAATATGAAGATCCAGAAAGTCCACCTCTCTTGCAGCCTGGAAGGTAAGTTTTATGTTGAGATCATTGGTATTCAGTAGTTGCATAAAGTAGTTTAGATCCTCCAGGGATCCCTCCCAAATGAACAGGATATCGTCAATGTAGCGTATCCAATTGTGGACCTTATCTACATTGACGATTTGCCCTTCCTGAAAGATAGATCGTTCCCATGCTCCAAGAAATAAATTTGCGTATGATGGGGCGCATGTTGCCCCCATCGCCACCCCTTGCAACTGTAAATAATATTTGTCTTTAAAGACGAAAAAATTATGTTCCAATACAAATTGCAACAGGTTTAAAATGAAGCCATTAAAGTGCTGATCAAAATTATTACCTCTCAAGAAGTCCGCTGTTGCCTTCAGGCCGTTATCATGTCTAATACTTGCATACAGTGATTCAACGTCGGCCGTAACCAACCACATATTGTCTTCCATTTGGATATTTTGTAATCTTTTTAACACCGCTGTGGTATCCTGTACGAATGATGGTAGATTAACCACTTGAAGTTGCAGATAATAGTCCACGAAGCGGCAAATATTCTCACAAAGCCCTTCATTACCTGCCACAATTGGCCTTCCTGGCGGATCTTCTTTATTTTTGTGGATTTTGGGGATGATATAAAAGGTTGGGGTCTTGGGGTGAATTACTTGTAGCATCTCTAAGATCTTTTTGGAGATGATATTATTTTCAAATGCCAGATTGAGCATATCACACAGGTTCTCCTGAAAGATTAATAAGGGATTGTTAGACATACATTTGTAGCAGGTTTTATCTTTCAATAGTTTGAAGACTTGTTTTTCGTACATTTCTGAAGGCCAGATTACAACATTGCCCCCTTTGTCTGCTTGTTTTATAACTATCCCTTTTAATTTTTTGAGGTCTTGTAAGGCATTATTTTCTGCTCTACTCAAATTAAATCTCCCTGTTTCTCTTTCAAATTTTTTCAGATCATCACAGACTAGTTTGACAAAAATATCCAGGGCCGGGCAAATGTTGAAAGGCGGGAATGTGGTGGACTTTTTCCCCATTCCTCCTGGTAGTAGACTTACCTTTTCCTCACCCTCATTTTCTTTCTCTAAATCTTCCAAAATTTGAAGAGCTTCCTTCTCTGCTGATGTACTAAACCATTGATGTTCATCTCCATGAAAATGTAATCGTTTTAAAAGCAGTTTCCTGGCATACAGATGTACGTCTTTGGTCACTGTAAAGAGATCCATATTAGCTGTAGGACAAAAGCTTAATCCTTTAGATAACACTATAAGTTGGTCAGGTGTCAATATGGCTTTAGACAGATTAATTACCTGTAAAGAATCTTCTTTTCCTTTTTTATTTTTGTTGTCGTTTTTATTAGTATCCATTTTTCTTTTACCTCCTTGATTTACACCCCTCCAATTAGTTTTGGGTCTTCCTGATCTTAGGATTGGTTCATCTCCCGTTCTTGAAGTCGTTTCGGATAGGGATCCAGTAGATGAGAAAGAGGGTGCCCTCGCTCTTGTATCATGCCCTCCTCTCATCTGTTGCCATCTATATACTTTCTTGTTATTATAGTCCATAAGATCTCTCTGAAACTTTTTTATCTTTTGCGCCGTAATATCTTTCTCCCAGGCCTGGAAAGAATCATTAGTTTCTTCTTCTAATTTGGTGAAATTGTCCCTACTCATATCTCTCTTTAGAACCGACTCCAGAGTTAGGATCTCCTCTTCCAAACCTTTTAATTTCCTATTGCTGGCTTCCATCAGGATATCCAAAAATTCAAGGGAACATCTAGTAATTCCCTCTTCCCACCTATCTTTCAAATCTTGATCATCTAGACCAAAACTAGGGAATATTTGTATCCTCAATCCCCTAGGGACAATTTTTTTGGCACTATAATTTTGTAGGGATGCTTTGTTCCACCACATTTTAATTTCTTTGTGGCATAAGGTTTTGTACTTCTTTTGGACCTCACCAACCTGAAATGCTGTGTCATTTAAAATAGAATTAGACCCCCCACTAAAAAGGCTGTCTGCCTGTAAGAGCCACGCCTGTTCCCTGGCTCCAATCTCCATGTCGTCGACCTTAAATCTGCTGGAAAACAGAAAAAATATCAGAAACAATACCTAATCGGTCAGAATAAGTAACTACACTGTTACCGGGATACTCAAAAATATCAATAATAAACTTCACTAAATGAGTACACATCATCCCATTGAATTTTTTTAAAAATTATACATGATCTTTATTGAACAATCGTAATTGTAAACATGATTATACCATTATAACATAGAATTTTATCACTTAATAATGAGCCTTTATAATAAAGGAATCTAATGACTAAAGCACCTATTACTTATATAGGACTATAAACATGGAAGGGACCATCAATGGTGAGTGTCAGCGGGAAGGTGAGCTCTTTTAAACTATGAGGCTGGGGTGCATTAGCGTTGTCATTCTAAATGCAAACACCCATATAAAAGTATATGGAGACTATTACCATTCCTGAACCGAAAAACATATGCTGCTGAGTAAATTAACTGTTATCAAACAGCTGGCCATTGACAGAATATAAACCTACCTATGAGGGTCAAAAATAGGCGCTGGATCTCCCCGACGTACGTTTCGCCGTGCTGCGTCCTCAGGAGGAGAGTCACCTGTGGAGGAGCAGGAAATGTATTCTCGAATATCGTATGTTTTTAGTTTATCTCCATCCACAAACACGTCGGTCCTTTCCATGTTTTTGCAAGCTTTACATCTACCACATGCATAAGACCCTCCTTTGATCTCATCCTTTTTTCCTACTGTGTCCGGTATATAATGGCTATGGACCAAAATATCCTTTAAATTTCTGGATCTCCTTGCAGTAATGAGAGGTCTGTTTATGACAATTTGTTTTAATTTCATGTCAGTTAAGAGTACCTCCCAATGTTTATTTAGCACTTTATTAATTTGCCCCCACTGTCTGTTGTAATTGGTTATAAACCTTGGTTCCTGGCTCTGATCCCTAGTTGTTTTAACATTTGGATATAGCAATTTTTCTCTAGTTCTTTGTTTGGCCACATTCATGCTCTTTTTGATTTGTCGATTGCTGTATCCTCTATCTAAGAATCTGTCTTTCATTATTGTAGATTGTTTTTGATATTGAATTTTTTCTGAACAGGCTTTCTAGCCCCATTTAATCACTCCTCCTGAGGACGCAGCGCGGCGAAACGTACGTCGGGGAGATCCAGCGCCTATTTTTAACCCTCATAGGTAGGTTTATATTCTGTCAATGGCCAGCTGTTTGATAACAGTTAATTTACTCAGCAGCATATGTTTTTCGGTTCAGGAATGGTAATAGTCTCCATATACTTTTATATGGGTGTTTGCATTTAGAATGACAACGCTAATGCACCCCAGCCTCATAGTTTAAAAGAGCTCACCTTCCCGCTGACACTCACCATTGATGGTCCCTTCCATGTTTATAGTCCTATATAAGTAATAGGTGCTTTAGTCATTAGATTCCTTTATTATAAAGGCTCATTATTAAGTGATAAAATTCTATGTTATAATGGTATAATCATGTTTACAATTACGATTGTTCAATAAAGATCATGTATAATTTTTTTAAAAATTCAATGGGATGATGTGTACTCATTTAGTGAAGTTTATTATTGATATTTTTGAGTATCCCGGTAACAGTGTAGTTACTTATTCTGACCGATTAGGTATTGTTTCTTACTAGGAAAAGCAGCGAATGTGCAGTTAGAATAAATGCATGGACGAGCTTTCTCTAAAGCTGCTCCATGTCATGTTCAGCCATGCACGAACTGGCTGCAGGCAGAGCGGGGCTGAGGGGTCGGGGCTCATTATAAAAACATCACCATTCAGATTTTTTAAATAAAGTATATTAGTAAACTCTTTTTTTACCCTACCTCCCACTATATAGTGGAAAGTACTTATATAGTGGCCAACCCCTTTAACACGGCTCTGTCACCAGGATCAACTCTATTAAAGCAGGCATACTTGCTGGTAGGGCTCATCACGCGGATTGAAACAATCAGCATGCATACATGCAATTGTGCAGAGCACAGGGTGTGTCTTTTATTTATATATTGTGCTTGAGGCTAAAGCAGTAATATGTATATAGCTTTCTGAGCCATTCTCGGTGTGGTGAAGCTATAGTACATAGAGTGTATCATATTTACATGCACTGTCAATCAAGGGGAGGGGGAAGTGTGCAGAGCACAGGGGGTGTTACATAGCAGTGCTCAAAGGGTTCAGCCCTGCCTCCTGGTGCTCCAACTCCTCATTGGCATATGAATAAAAAGCGTACATTTCTCTGCAGCTGCTTAGCATACAGAAAGAAGAAAGGTATAGTTTTAATAAGCATGATGAGCCCAACAACCAGTATGTCTGACTCGATAGGGTTGATCCTGGTGACAGAGCCACTGTAAAGTATAGTTATGGCTTGTCCACAACCATTTCTTACATATCAGGCTGGCAGGAAGCACTGGGATATAAGAGTTAGTGAGTATATATGATTCTCCAGTTGACTACACGTACAGGTGGGATCCCTAACATGTTTGTCATACAATACTGCACAAATCTCAAACCAGAAATTAAAAGATTTTTCTGAAGGGGCTGTCTCACTTCAGCAAATGACAATTATCATGTACAGTTAATTTAAGTTAATACAAGGCAGTTACTAATGTACTGTGATTGTCCATATTGCCTCCTTTGCTGGCTTGATTCCCTTTTCCATCACATTATACATTGCTCATATCCAGAGGTTATGACCACCCTGCTTGAACACTATAGGAAAAATGAGCCATGTATAATGTGATGGAAAAATGAATCCAGCCAGCAAAGAAAACAATATGGATAATAGAAATACATCAGTAAGTGGCTTGTATTGACTTTATAATAAATTGTAAATAGGTCATCAGTATCTGATCTGTGGGGGTCTAACATCCAGGACGCCCACTGATCAGCTGTTTGAGAAGGCACCGGCGGCCTTCTCTATGCTCACTAAGCACAGCACCGTACATTGTACAGCGGTTCTGCTTGGTATCGCAGCTCAGCCCCATTCACTTCTATGCGCCTAAGCCATGTAACCAATGAACTAGGTAAAGCTGCTTACCTCTACGTTGGTGATTATGCTGAATGCTGCTTTGGGACCACTCCTGGGAAGCGCGAGTGGGCCTGTTTATCCTTTACTTACTGCTAGGTCTATAAGTTACCACACTGAGCGATTGTATATTGCAATTTTAGCTTTTTTTTTTTTTACCTATGTATGACCTTTATTCCAGTTTGGTGCTACCTTATCACTGACCATTGTTGGAGACTGATCCCTCTGGAGACGATTTATGCAGCATCTCCATCAGTTTTTTTTTTTGCTCTTTACCCCGACTCACTTAGAGGTCTCCTGATAAACCCAACAGGGAGAAACGCGTTGGGATGTTTTATGGCATATTAGTGTAGTGTCCCACTATGTAAATGTGGGCACTACACAAGGGTCAATTGGGCCACGTTGTTTTCCACCTCCTGTGGAACAGGGCCATTGTATTTTATGTGATGTTTTATGTGATTTTCTTCCCCTGTTATCAGTGTATCAGGCCTGTTAGGGTGTAATTACTCCTCTTAGACAGTAGAGGGAGCTAGGGAACCCTTAATATATATAGTCAGGTCCTGTGCAGGAAAAAGGGTGTAGAGTCAGAAGAGTGGGTACTTTAGCCAGAGAGGAGCTGAAGGCCAACTCCTGACATGCAGCTAGACAGCCCAGCTTCTAGCTTGTTACCAGGGGAAGAGTTGCCTCCTGAGAAACCCGAAGTTCCTATAAAAGTACATAGCAGAGCCATTATTCCAGCCGAACCAGAGAGCTGAAGGGCAGAAGGATATATTTAAAGCAAGGAGACATATACCTGAGGAAGTTTTCCCTAACCATGGATAAAGCCAGCAATAGGGCATACGGGCCTTGGGATAAAGACAGACAGGATTCTGAGGAAAAGTGCAGCCTGATCTGTAAGTGTTTAACCCTCTGAGGATCTTGCAAGAACTTTGTGCCTGCCAATTGATGTAAAGCCTGCATGTGACTACTTCTTACATATGGAACTCTGACCAAAGACTGTAAATAGTTAACTGTTCAGTAAACAGAAGTTTTGGTTCGCTGCAATTCGTGTTCCTCACTTATTACTACCATAAATCGGTGTGCCACCGTTACCGGCACTGGCATCACGAATTTAAAGGGATCTTGCCACTGCCACATTAAACAAACCTGCAACATCCAGGGCACCTCACCTACCATCAGGCCTGGTCCCTAAACACAGAGTGCCCCAGAGGTCCCCTGTGCCAGCCTCTCCATCACTGCTGTACGTCTGCCCAGGGTATATAAAAGACTGTGAGTACTATAACAACCATCGTTAGTAACTACCCCTGTCACCTCACCATTCGCCTCACCCTGCAGGGTGGCGTACTGCATATTTTGGCATCACGAACAGAATGCGAATATTCCTACTCCATTGTAGAACCTGAACTGTGTGCCGTTATTACCTATAAAGTGATATATGCCCTATCCGTTTATTTGAAAAATTGCTGGGCCAAGAACTGTGAAAATTGCGGTGTGAAAACTGTATTTTTGTGGACTGTTTGCCGCTTCTTAAGTCACCGCTTGCTGTCAGTGAATGAACAGTGTTATGCTTAAAGATGGCCGCCTAAGCTGACTGGAATTATTGCTGCGCCATCCTTGTATTGTATTGGCGGGAAGAATTTGGCGCCGTCTGCCGAAAGTGCGGGAAAGACTGTATGTTAGCGCCACCGCCTTATCAGAAAATTTGCATGTCTGCTAAGATGGACTCCGCCTCCCCCATGTTGGAGTACCTAGGGAGCGGCCTCCCGAAGCAGTGGGAGGTCTTTGGCGAGATACTGAGAGCCGCCCTGTCGCTCACCAGAGAAGGATCGAGTATGTTGAAGAGTGAGGATTGCTCTAAGTTAATGGCTTCACCTGCTGTCCAGACTGCAGAACCTACCACGTTGGAGAAGGAAGAAGCCCCACCGGCCTATACTCTGGGACCGGAGAAACCACCCTGCCTTCTATCGTGGTCGCAGTCCAAGCCGTGCCTTGGCTCGTGGAAGGAACTTGCCCAGCCCAGTGTGCAATGGTCTACACTGATGGCTGAGATACACGCCACGGCAATACAAAAAAACGACCAGGAAGAAAATGTATTTCGAGGAACTGGCGAAAACTGTCTTCGAGTGCCACACAAACACCCACCCCCGCCTGGAAAGAAGGATGGGGGTAGTGGTGGCTTTCGACAAAAGCCGGGGGTTCGGATTTATTAAGGACTACTCCACAGGCCGAGACCTGTTTGTGAACCGGAGGTCTGTAAAGCGCAGCTACCTGCCGGAACATCTGCACAACCTCTGCGAAGGAGAAGAGGTGGAGTTCAACCCCGTTTAGGGCCTCAGAGGTCCGTACACCACGGCAGTAGCCCGTCCCAAGCCGGGACCAGAAGATTGGGAGGAGCCTGAGGAGCCCACCACTCTGGAACGTGAGCCTGAGCGCCCAATGGAACCAGCTCACAACACATACCAGGAGAGGGGTTCTTTCACCGGCCCCAATGTCTTTTGGCAGCCTACAGTGCTGGAAAAATGGGGAAAAGACACAGACTGAGATGGAAAATTTGAACAAGTTCCAGGAAGCCCTTGATGCCCTGCGAGGGAGAAAGGTTGCGACCCCGCACCTGAGTCTGCTGCAACAGTGCCGGAGACCTGCAGCGGAGCATCGCCCGAGAGACTGGAGGATCAAATCACAAGGTTAGAGATCCATCTTCATGGCCTGCTCCAACTTGTCACGTCCAGAGCGGCGCCTATGTCAGTGGACAAAAGAGATTTCCCAAAGAACTCAGATGTCCCTGAGCCTGTAGTCAGGGTTCCCGTCCCCGCCAGCTCGGCGACCCCCATAGCTGTGCCTGCCGTTGCGGCACCTGAGAAACTCTGTTATGCAAGGAGTCGGGTCCGTTGCTTGAAGCCAGCGCCAGCCAGATCCCTGGAGCCTCCTACCGTGTTCACCCCCAGGCTTGCAGAGCCTATACCAGTGACAGGCCTATTTATGCTTCAATTGCCTGCAAATACTATTTTGTGGGCCCAGCCATGCATGGATCCTCGTTTCAGGCCAAGACTTCAAGCGGAGCCAGGATGTGCTACAACTGATGACCAGTATGAACTGGATACATACCTGTAAGTAGGCCTGCTCGGCCATGTTTTTGCTGATGGACCCTCACAGTGAACTTAACTGTTTCAGGACAGGAGTCCTTTGTTTTGGCCCTATGAGCTGCTGCCAGTTACCCACGGCCCAGTGGTAGTTAAAAACCACTGAGTATAACAAGTGCTCTACTGCCATACTTCTACCAGGACATCCTGCCTTCTTTAAAGTGCCAAGCCAAGTTGTGCCTGTTATTTTTGCACTCTTCACTTTTAACCCCCTTTTCAGGTTGAATAGGGGATATTACAGCACTATTTTTATATGCTAGGACTTGCCAGGGAAAATATCCCTGAGATGTGGACTTTTTGTGCTGTGACTTTTATGTGCAATATTAAAACTTAAAGAAATGTGCCCAGAGATGACCCCAATTTATGTGGGCCTCTAAGATGCTGTTTTATGGGACTACTGTGTTTTATTATTATGGACTATCCTGGTTATCCCTGATACGCTGTACCAGGCCAGCGCCCCTGTTCCCTGTTCTATCCTGTATGAAGAGAACGATGCCCCTTTTCACCGCACTTGCTCCTTTGCCAGCGGAGCTCGCTGATATTTTATTGCAAATGTAGATGTATGTGCCTGCTATGCATTTTTGTCTTTCAGGTGACAGTTTCCAGCTGGGCAGGGCCCCCTGTGCTGCGCCGAGGACGTGCAACTTTTATTGCTTTTTTTCATAGAAAATAGTAAAAGAACTCTTTATCTGGAATACCATAGCTTTCTTTTAGTGCTTTGAACTCTATTACCTCCCCATTCTGCCATACCTGCCCTAATCTATGTATCCCATATTTTTGCCACATGTTCTTTTCTATGGCCCCTAATTCCTTTAAGTGTACATTATTTTATATAATTGTATCATAATGTATATCTATATCTTGCCAAAGAGATTTAAAGGGGTTTTCTCAAGACGCAGGTTTATACTTACCTGCTCCCGGCGCGCCGTCCACTTCCTGGTTTCGGCAGGGGGCGGGCTCCATCTTCATTGATGTCTTCTCCCGGCTGGGCTGCGCACATTACTGAACGCGCACACCGAGTCCGCGCATGCGCCCTGGTGACTTCTTCCTGGCCAGTATAGTATACTTGCCAGGAAGAAGTCACCAGGGTGCATGCGCGGACTTGGCGTGCGCATCAGTACAGCGCGCGGCTGGCCGGGATAAGAAAAGAAGACGTCTGCGCACGCGCGGCCACCGCGATTCCTGAGAAGAGCAGTGGCCGTAACCAGGGGAGACGGAAGACAACAGTCAGTTAAGTATAGGTATAGAGTTCGAATTTTAATTCTGAGTCTTCGTCCCCTCTATATCAACTCTCTAAATAAGCTCTCTATGATCTTATGGATTTTTTTTGGGGGTATTTCTAATGGAGAGTTCCATAATATATAGTTTATCATTGGGAGTAAACACATCTTTATTAGAGAAATTCTCCCTGCCATTGACAGCCCCAGCTTATTCCATATTTGTACATTCTTTTAGATTTTATCTATTAAAGGTATTAAATTTAGTCTTATGCAATCCTTTGGGGGTACTTGTTAGGTGAATTCCTAAATATTTTACACTTTCCCTCCTTGATGACCAGGGGTCCTGGGACAAAGTCTCCTATTGGGTCCAGAGGGATACATGCAGATTTACTCCAGTTTATTTTTAAACCAGCTACTTCCCCGAATCTCTCAAAAATCTAAAATATTCAGAACAGAGAACCATGAGACCCAGGGCCGGTGCTATAATAAGGCAGACCAATCGGCTGATGGCTGACATGGGGGGGGGGGGGGCATGATTGATGGTGGCCATGATGGCTGACATGGGAGCATGATGGCTGACATGGGAGCATGATGGCTGACATGGGGGCATGATGGCTGACATGGGGGCATGATGGCTGACATGGGGGCATGATGGCTGACATGGGGGGCCTATGGCTGATATGGGGGGCCTATGGCTGACATGGGGGTCTGATCTGAGGTCTGTTTAACATTGGGGGTCTAATTGCTGGTCTGACCTGAGGTGCGATGGAAATTTTTTTTTTTTATTATCCTCCTCTAAAACCTAGGTGCGTCTTATGGGCCGGTGCGTCTTAGAGGGTGAAAAATACGGTCCTCAAACCAGCGATTGTCTGAAGCAGAGAGAAGATTCCAGGGCCACACAGAGGAGAAGCCAGCTGCTGCAGACGGGACCAGGGCCAGGGGAGCTGCATATTCAAATATCATCTTATTATATTATCCATTGTAGTTTTACCCGGCATAAAGCCAGTTTGGTCTCCATGTATAAATGATGTAATAACTCCTTGTAATCCGTTTTGCGACCCCTCAAAGATAGAACCTGTCCTATTCTTGTCCGCAATTGGCGCTGGCCATGAGCGTTTCGCAAAATGCAGAGCACAGATGGCCGATATCCGTGTTTTGCAGATCCACAATTTGTGGACTGCAAAACACATATGAGCTCTTACACTGTGGTGTATTTTCTTCAATATTTTCTGCAATAAAGTGATTTATTTTAAACTTTTTAAAAACTTTTTTCAATGTTTTTTATTTATTATTTATCAAAATGTTTAATATTTACATATAATATTGTACAGTATTGACAATTTTATATTACTTCAATTATAAAATACATACAAGTATCACATATCTTGTTTTTTATCACCTATCCCCCTCACTTACCCTAAAAAAAACAAGCAGTAAAACAATCATATTCTGTAAAGCAAACCATGCTCAGTCTTTCCAGTTAATCCTTTGGATCTGGGGTCAGAATTAATTTAGAGCTCTGATTTGGGGTCTGTATGAATTTAGATGCTGATCTGAGATCTTTACAAATTTGGTGGGTGATCTGGGGGTCTGTAATAATGCTGAGGTCTGGTGTGAGAGTTTTTTTAATTCTGGGGTCTGATGTGGCAGCCTGTATTAATTACGGGGTCTAGAAGGGGCTATAATAATATTGGGATCTGGTCTGTATTGATTTTAGGGTCTCATCTGCAGTCTGTATTAAGAAGGGGGTGTCCAGCCATGTAAAATTTATTTTGAAAACTGGAATGTCATAAAATAATAGTAGTGATATCTTTCTGATCATCCACCGCTCTCAGCTGATTCCCATGTCTTTGCTGGTCTCTGTACTTCCAAGTCGAACTCCATTTGGACATGTGACCATTGCAGCCAGGGATCAGTAAGGTATCACTACTGTTATTATTTTATATTTTTATTACAAAAACTACATGTCTGAACAACCCCATAAGTTTTGAGTTCTGGCCTGGGTTTTGAATCTGTTTTGGGGTCTGTTCTGGGGTTTATTGCTTAAAATTTGCTTTGAGGCCCATCATTTTCCAGTTCTGTATATGCATTCTTATGAACATCTATTTTGACAGTACAGTATTTAGGGGCATTAGGCAGCACTTTACAGCAATGTGGGCACTCGGGCCAGCAGCGGGCATAGTATTGGTGAAAGCTACAGGATGGCACTTTTAAAAGGGCAGCTGGAGAGGCGATTTCTTTGTTATAGTTGGTGGCGATGGACTGCAGATGAATGAGTCAAAGTCAGTGGTGAAACCGGACTCGCCTACGACCTAATTAAAAATCTGTAACAGGCCCCATCTACCAGGCCCCATCTACCATTTGCCATTCATTAATACTGGTGTCTTTTATAGCAGACTCCCCTGGCTAAACATACCTGTGCACGTGATGGTCTGGATGCAGGAGTGCAGTGCCAATGAGGTGAGGCCTCAGACAGCACCCGGTAGGGTCAAGAGGGGAGCAGTGGAAGGGCAATGGGCAATGAGCGCTTCCATTGTGGAAATGCTCATCTGTACATATCCTACTGCATTGCTGTACTCGGGAAAGCAATGCAGTTAATTGCTGCAACGGGCAGGGCCGCCATCAGGGGGGTACAGCCGATACCCCAGTAAGGGGCCCGGACCCCGAGGGGGCCCGGCCAGTTCCAATTTCATAATTTTTATTTTTATTTTTTATGTCCGCAGGGGGCAGGGGCAATTGATTGTTCCTGGCCCCGTTGACCGACCGCTCCAATGATTCGGCCGCAGTATTAGTAGTAGTACAACACCTTAGCCTAACCTGGGGACGGTATTCCGGGCCCGGCTGCATTCCCCTTTAAAAGGAGCCGCTGCGCAGAGGAACGTAGCTGCGCAGCGGCACGTGACCTCAGATGCTGTGCGTGCGGCTGGCTAAACCTGTCGTCACTGCCTCACGCCGGGACGCCGCCGGCATTCAAATTAGCGCGCGGGAACTTCTGTTCTGGCAGTGGCAGTGGCAGTGGCAAAGAGTGGCAGACGCAGTACTGTCTGGAGGTAACTTGTGGTCTGAGACTGTGGTGGTCTGGAAGCCTGCCCAGCTGCCGTAGTGTCCTCACCCCCTCCTCCATCACACACATGATCTTCTTGGACTTGGATGGACCCCCCCTAATAATTCATTAGGTCCATAACGCCCATTAGGTTAAATTAGGTTATTACTTGACTTATTTTCATCCATAAGGCAAGGGGCTGGGTGGGTAGGCTGGCAAGGGAGGTGTTAATAACAATACAATAAGTAATGGTGGATCATGGTCTGTTGGATCATCATGGCCCTGGATAATGTTGTCTTTGCTCGGGGTAAAATGCAAAGCTGTTTTCTGCATTATCCCACAGGGCAATGATCCTCCATCACTTATTGTTATTAACCCCTCCCTTGCCAGCCCCATTTAACTGTGTTTTCGGCTGCAGTCAGAACACACAGCCAAATGGGGCTGGCAAGGGAGGGGTTAATAACAATAAGTGATGAAGGATCATGGCCCTGTGGGATAATCCAGAAAACAGCTTTGCATTTTACCCCCGAGCAAAGACCGAGCAACATTATCCAGGGCCCTGATGATCCTCCATGATCCATCACTTATTATTAACCCCTCCCTTGCCAGCCCACCCAGCCCCATTTAGCTGTGTGCTGAAGGGGTTAATTAAGTGTTGGAGGGGGTGGGGGGTGTTATTATTGTGCATATTGTGTTTGGGATCCATTTAACAAGTTTGAGAGTGGTTGAGTGTCATCCACAGATCCCCCCCATAAAAGTGTGTCATCCACAGATCCCCCTCATAAAAGTGTGTCATCCACAGATCCCCCCCCCCATAAAAGTGTGTCATCCACAGATCCCCCCCCCATAAAAGTGTGTCATCCACAGATCCCCCCCATAAAAGTGTGTCATCCACAGATCCCCCCCATAAAAGTGTGTCATCCACAGATCCCCCCCATAAAAGTGTGTCATCCACAGATCCCCCCCCCATAAAAGTGTGTCATCCACAGATCCCCCCCATAAAAGTGTGTCATCCACAGATCCCCCCGATAACAGTTTGTCATCCACAGATCCCCCATAACACTGCGCCTGCGCACTGAGGAAGAGAGAGAAAGGAGGGGAAAGAATCCTCAAAAGCAAGCGGAGGACGGCACAGCAGACGACTGAATAGCTTCTTTTGTAAGTAAGGCTACTTTCACATTAGCGTTTGGGGCTCCGCATGTGAGTTCCGTTTGAAGGCTCTCACAAGCGGCCCCGAACGGATCCGTACGGCCCTAATGCATTCTGAGTGGATGCGGATCCACTCAGAATGTATCAGTTTGGCACCGTTTGTCCTCCGCTCAGCAGGCGGACACCTGAACGCTGCTTGCAGCCAAACGGATCCGTCCAGACTTACAATGTAAGTCAATGGGGACGGATCTGTTTGAAGTTGACACAATATGGTGCAATTTCAAGCGTATCTGTCCCCCATTGACTTTCAATGTAAGTCTGGACGGATCCGTCTGACTAACTTTCACACTTAGAGAGTTTTCTGAAATCCAATGCAGACATAAAAGTGTGTCATCCACAGATCCCCCATAACAGTGTGTCATCCACAGATCCCCCATAACAGTGTGTCATCCACAGATCCCCCATAACAGTGTGTCATCCACAGATCCCCCATAACAGTGTGTCATCCACAGATCCCCTATAACAGTGTGTCATCCACAGATCCCCCATAACAGTGTCCGTCATCCACAGATCCCCCCATAACAGTGTCCGTCATCCACAGATCCCCCCATAACAGTGTCCGTCATCCACAGATCCCCCCATAACAGTGTCCGTCATCCACAGATCCCCCCATAACAGTGTCTGTCATCCACAGATCCCCCCATAACAGTGTCCGTCAGCCACAGATCCCCCATAACAGTGTCCGTCATCCACAGATCCCCCATAACAGTGTCAGTCATCCACAGATCCCCCATAACAGTGTCAGTCATCTACAGATCCCCCATAACAGTGTCAGTCATCCACAGATCCCCCATAACAGTGTCAGTCATCCACAGATCCCCATAACAGTGTCAGTCATCCACAGATCCCCCATAACAGTGTTAGTCATCCACAGATCCCCCATAACAGTGTTAGTCATCCACAGATCCCCCATAACAGTGTTAGTCATCCACAGATCCCCCATAACAGTGTTAGTCATCCACAGATCCCCCATAACAGTGTGTCATCCACAGATTCCCCCCATAACAGTAAGTCCTCCACAGATCCCCCCATAATGCTGTAACAGTAAACCTTGTGCTTTTAAGGTGTTTTTTCTTAAATGTGCCAGGGGAAGATTGCTAGGGCAGATTAGAACAGGTAGTGTAGTTAGTGTAGGGTCCTGCTAAAAAGGGTCTACCTTGTCGTGGTAGCAGGCTTCATATTATTTGGTCAAAAATTTATTCCTTACTGAAATCGCTGATTATCACTTTTTACTGTCTTTGTAGTTGTAAAAAAATAATGAAATTGGGGGTAGGTCCTTGGGGGTGGAGGGGGGGGTGGAGTCAGGAAGGATTCTAAAGGGGCGGGTAGGAGGGGGGGCCCAGGCCTTGAGCTGTGTAAGGGGCCCCAAAATTTCTGATGGCAGCCCTGGCAACGGGGCACGGGAGCGATGTCTCCCTGGCCCTCCATTTCGTCTAATAGGCTTTAGTCCTAGTTGCTGTAGCCTATCAGAGGCCGGTGTCATCATTATTGAACTGCCTGAGCTGGGCTGCATAGAGCGCAGGGCACAGACTAGATGACGTATGTGTCTTGCACTGCATTGCTGACAGCAGAATAGAGCACAGTATTGGGGGTGGCAGGATGGGCTGTTCAGTGGGGAGGAGGATGGAAAAGTAGGAAACTAAGATGTCTGTTGGTCAAACTCTGCAGACCCGGTTCGCCATCCTCAGCCTCTCCAGTATTATACAGTCATATGGAGTCTTCTCCAAGCGCCTCTTCCCAGCATGGTGGCTCCCTGGCAGGGACTTCCAGGTCAGTAAAGTCCACCACACCAAATGACCCAAACCATGATTGGGACTGGAAGCTGCACCTTAAAGCTCTCCCCACTAAATCTGAAATTGACACCCTATTCGTGAGGTTGGAAAACTCTCACAATCAAGATATGGCGGCTTTACACCAAGAAATTAAACACGTGGGGCAGAGGGTGGAGGAGATAGAAGGCCTGCAGGAGCAGATCCTCACAACTTTGGACTCACATCATCAAGTCCTCAATGACCATTCGGAACAAATACAGGACATATTGTCCCACCTGGAAGATATGGAAAATCGAAACCGGAGGAACAACCTCCGCATAAGGGGACTCTATGAAAACATATTACCGCATCACTTAGAGGCCTGGGCACAGGACTTTTTCCTGAAAATACTGAGCAGGCCACGTGAGCAACCTATTGAGATTGACCATATACATAGGGCCCTGGGTCCGAAGATGGATGACTCATCACGTCCACGTGACGTTATTTGCAGAATACATTTTTATAAAGATAAGGAAGCCATTCTTAAAGCTGCAAGTAATTCAGAGGCAATCCTTTTTGAGAGCAAGGAACTCCTCATTCTACCAGATCTTGCGAGATGCACCTTGATGCTGCGCAAAGAGTTGAAACCCCTCTTCGTTATTCTTAGAAATAACGACATAATCTACAGATGGGGATTTCCTTTTTAACTGTTTGCTAAGAAGGAGGGAAAGTCGGCGGTTTTCAAATCTCTAGCGGACTTGCCAAGTCTACTGAACACTTTTGATCTGCCAACCCTGAAGCTTCCTGACTGGCCCAGAGCGAAACCAATCTATGCCATACCACTACCAAACAGGTGGCAGACATCATCTTCCAAACAACAGAGATCTCCCAGATGACCGCAGACTCTGGTTGATGGAGTACACAAATGACTGCATTTGTCATCTTCCTGGCTTTTTGTCTTCCTCTATTATTTCAATCTGTACACAGAAAGTTATGTCCTTTTCTGTAGTTAAGGCTATAAGAGTATAGAATATGTGTTATATTTGTCCTGAATTGTTTAAAGTTAGTTGTTTATCATAGTTGGAGACTAGTAGGGTTGCCTCTTGGCCCTTAGCTTCTCACGCCCTCAATTCGGGAACACAGCACGTAGTGCTGATGGCGATTGAGGTCACTACTTAGGATTGCACTGAGGTGCCCTGTTCGGCTCTCTCGCCCCCTTTTTCTACTTCTTTTTCCTTTGTCTCTTTCTCGTTTTTCTGTTCCCTCTTCTTTTTCTCCTGTTTTATAATTTATTTTTATTCCCCCCCCCCCCCCCACCTCATATTACTCCTCATGGAAACAATGTCTTTGCCCTCTCCATTTGGTATCTGTCTTCTCCCTTATGTGTCCCCCTGTCCCAAGATATCCAAGATTTGGATGGGAGTACTGTCTACTAAACACTATGGTCCACCCATTTACCCGCCATGATTGCTCCCCTCTCATTCTGCACATATAATGCCAAGGGTCTTAATAAACCAGAGAAGCGTAGCCAAATCCTGTATTGATTCCACAAGAAAAGGGTCATGCTGACCATGTTTCAAGAAACACATTTTAAAATGGCCTCTATTCCCAAATGCTAGAGTAGATATTATCCGGTTTGGTTCCATTGCTTTTCACAAGGATTTCCACCCCACGGTCTTGTCCTCAGACATTAGTACTAGTGGCAGATTTGTTTTTCAGTTGATAACTTTGTTGTAACAATTGCCAATGTCTATTTTCCTAACCAGGGACAAATGACCTTTGGCTCCAAAGTCTTGAAAAGATTAGCCAAATTTGCGGACGGTTCCTCCATCATCCTAGGAGGCGACTTGAACATGGTAATCGATCCCTCCATAGACTCCTCATCAGGTAGAACCTCAATCTCCCCGGGGTCCTCAAGCACGCTCAGGGCCGATCTCGCTACACTCAGACTGGTTGCTCTGTGGCGGGTTCTGCATCCAGGTGTCAGGGACTATAGCTTCCACTCTTTGGCACACAATAGCTATGGGAGACTTGATTACCTATTTGTCTCTCATAAACTACTGGATTTAGCCCCTCGATGCTCCATGGACAACTTTCTATGGTCAGACCATGCCCCGATGTACGGTCTACTGTCCAGCTGTCCTTCACGCCAGCGATCATACACCTGGAGAATGAATGATAATCTCCTAAATGATCTTGTGTGTGTAGAGGACATACGAAAGACCATCTCAAACTTCATCAAAGACCACTAAATTGATACTACTGCCCCGCCTGTGAAATGGGAAGCTCTGAAATGCGTACTCAGAGGTTTATTCCTTTCTCATGAACGCTCATTTAGGGAGCATTTACACGACCGTGTTGGTTTTGCGGTCCGCAAATCATGGATCCGTGTATTCCGTATGTCTTCAGTTATCTTTCCGTCTCCGTTCCGTAAGTCCGTATAATATGGACGTGGTGCTTCCGTGTGTCATCCGTTTTTCACTGTCCGCAAAAAACTGAAATGGGACTGAAATGGGGTTTACTAGAATGTTTTCAGTCCAAGGGTCCGCAAAAAACGGATGACATACGGATGCATTTCTGTGTGCTATCCGTTTTTTACGGACCCAATGACTTTCTATGGGGCCACGGACCGCAATTTGCGGCCAAGTATAGGACATGTTCTAAAATAAAAGCAACGGACACATGGAACGGACAGCACACGGATGACAATGAAAGGCATTCTGCAATTTTTGCGGACCCATAGAAATGAATGGGTCTGTGCATTGTCCACAAAAATTGCAGAACGGACACGGAAGAAAAACAGTCGTGTGAATGCTCCCTTAAATTAACCACTTCTCAAAGAGTTAGACCAAAAGGATATAATGAAAAAGACATCCCCTTCTGACCAACTGAAGGCAGATATTTCCTCCCTACGTCAACAAATACGCCAGATATTAGATCAAAAATCCTTGAGTATTCGTGATAAGGTCAAGTATGGCTCCTACAAATACAGAGATAAAAGTAGCAAGTGGTTGGCGAGGGCATTACACCCCCAGATTCCTCTAACCCATGTGTTATCATTAAATACAGCCTCAAAGGGCTTAGTACACTTTCCCATCTGAGTTGCTATCCAATATGTCCCGGCTCGTATTTCAGATGAATCATCCTGTAACACCGAAGAGGATTTTAATGCTTCAGAGCTCCTGCCCATCATTAAAATTCTCAAGAATGGGAAGAGTCCCGGCCCTGATGGTCTGACCCCCCGCTTTTATGAAACCTTTGGGGATGAACTCACCCCGATACTGCTAACTGCATTCAACTCAATCTAAAAAAAATTGCCCCTTCCCACACCAGACCTTACAAGCTCACATTACAGTAATCCCTAAATCAGGCAAAGATGCTTCCTCATGCGCCAGCTATTGGCCCATCTCCCTATTTAATGTAGATTTAAAGATATATGCCAAACTCCTTGCTTTGAGATTAAACCCACACAATCCTAACTGCATCCACAGAGAACAAGTGGGCTTTGTCCCGGGTAGAGAGGCCCATGACAATACACTAAAATCCATAGGTTTAATTTCCAGAGCTAAGATGCTAAAAACTCCTTTATGCTTTCTCACAGTCGACGCAGAGAAAGCTTTTGACAGAGTCAGTTGGGATTGTTTAGAAGAAACATTAGCCCATATTGGTCTGGGAGTCAAAATGCTAGATAGGATTATGGCACTACTCTTCCCCTTCAGCTTGCGTCCGAGTTAACGGCTTACTTTCTGATGCCTTTATTATATGAAATGGGACTCGATAGGGATGTCCTCTTTCCCCTTTTCTTTATATCTTAGTTATAGAATCCCTGGCAAATGCCCTAAGAGCGAATTATTCCATAAAAGGAATACAAATGGGCAACTCTGAACATAAACTATCTTTATTTGCTAACGATCTCATATATTTGACTTCTCCCAGACTGTGACTACCCTCTGTTCCTTAGAGAATTCAAGACCTTTGGTCGTCTTAGCAACTTCAAAGTAAATATCCAAAAATCGGAAATACTAAACATCACCCTCCCACAGCATAAAGTCACCCTACTTAAAGAAGCTTTTTCTTTCAGTTGGGCCTCACATTCCATTAAATACCTGGCAGTTCACTTCTCACCAGATCCCTCTCAGTTATTTAAGCTTAACTACACACCCATGCTCAGGTCTGTCGAGGCAAGCCTTCTGAGGTGGTATCACGATCGGCGTAACTGTCACATACGTGACACGGAGGGAGGAAAAGAGGGAGGCCCTGCCCTAGTGAGAGGGAAGGTGGTGACCCCTGACTCACCTTGCGACTGGCGCCTGGCTGCCCTGTCGTCCCTAGACGGGTTCCTCACCCGTACGCCGATCACGTGCCTAAAACCCTGGCTTTCCCTAGGATGAGCCCTAGATAGTGAACAGGGCGGTGGGAACACTAGTCCGCACCACTAGCTCTAAAGGAAAACACCAAGGGGAGGACAGACAATACAAACTAAACATATAATCCCAGGAGGGCAACAACAGGAGACAACAAAAGCCCAACAGGGATCCGGAGGGTAGCACTCTGGAACAACAACCAGATTCTCAGCTCCAGTGGGTCAGCATAGATGTCCAGGCAGGAAGCTCTATAACTGGCAACAAGAGAAGTGTGAGAGGAGAATATAAGGAGTTTGGGAGTGGCAGACAAGAAACAGCTGAGGAGGAGAAGCTACGGATCCCTGAGTGAGACAAAAAGGATAGCAATGCAAACACAGAAAACAAACACTAAGAAACACCGTGATCTTTAGACATAGAGCGCGCAGCCACCCGCTGCGACTTCCTGACCCCGGGTATAACGGAGTCAGACGTGGCTCTTGACACCCTCGTGACAGTACCCCCCCTTTCACGAGGGGCCTCCGGACACTCAGGACCAGGTCTCTCCGGATGAGAGACATGGAAAGCCTGAATCAACCTGTTGGCGTTTACCTCTGACGCTGGAACCCACATTCTTTCCTCGGGACCGTAACCCCTCCAATGCACCAGATACTGAAGAGAGCGGCGGACCCGACGAGAATCAACAATTCTGGATATTTGAAACTCCAGATTACCATCCACAACAACAGGAGGCGGTGGCAGCGGTGATGGTTCTAGAGGTGGAACATACTTCTTGAGCAGCGACTTATGGAAGACGTTATGGATCTTAAAAGTCTGAGGTAGCTCCAGGCGAAAAGCCACAGGGTTAATGACGGCTACAATTTTATAAGGACCAATGAACCTAGGACCCAGTTTCCAAGAGGGAACCTTCAACTTAATATTCCTAGTAGACAACCACACATAGTCATTCACTCCTAGGTCCGGACCTGGCGACCGTTTCTTATCGGCCATGCATTTGTATTTACCACTCATATTTTTCAAGTTAGCTTGCACCTTCTGCCATACCGATGAAAGAGATGAAGAAAACCGTTCCTCTTCGGGAACCCCAGAAGACCCCCCCTCTTTGAAAGTACAAAATTGGGGATGAAAACCGTATGCACCAAGAAATGGTGACTTGCCAGTGGATTCCTGACGGCGATTATTTATGGCAAACTCGGCTAACGGTAAATATGATGACCACACCTCTTGGTTTTCAGACGCAAAACACCTTAAATATGTTTCTAGGTTTTGGTTGGTACGCTCAGTCTGTCCATTCGACTGAGGATGGAAAGCTGAGGAAAAGGATAAGTGTACCCCTAAACGGGTACAAAAAGCTTTCCAAAACTTAGAAATAAACTGGGTTCCCCGATCCGAAACCACATCGGAAGGGACCCCGTGAAGCTTCACGATTTCACTGATAAATACCTGAGCAAGAGTCTTAGCATTAGGAAGTGCGGGTAGCGCAATAAAGTGTACCATTTTGCTAAACCTGTCTACTACTACCAAGATAACTGTTTTACCCGCAGACAAAGGTAAGTCAGTGATGAAATCCATTGATAGATGTGTCCATGGTCTATTGGGGATGAAAAGTGGCAATAAAGACCCTGCTGGACGTGTATGAGAGACTTTCGCGCGTGCACAAGTAGAACAAGTAGACACGAAATCTATTACATCCTGACGCAACCTTGGCCACCAAAAACGACGAGACAATAGCTCCAAGGTTGCTTTACTACCCGGGTGCCCAGCAAGTGCCGAATTATGATGTTCCTTCAATAACTCAAGACGCAGGTTTAACGGTACAAACAATTTCTCTGAGGGGCAAGAGGCCGGGGCGTCCCCCTGGGCCTCTAACACCTTTCCCTCTAGAACAGAGTGTACAGCAGAGACAACCACTCCTCTTTGTAAAATAGGTACCGGATCTCTAACATTACCCCCTCCAGGGAAACTACGAGACAATGCGTCTGCCTTGGTATTTTTTGCCCCAGGACGATAGGTGATTACAAAGTTAAATCTGGTAAAGAATAGCGACCACCTAGCTTGTCTAGGGGTGAGACGCTTAGCCGATTCTAGGTACAGAAGGTTTTTGTGATCCGTAATTACCGTGACGGGGTGGATTGCTCCCTCTAAGAAGTGACGCCACTCTTCAAACGCCAGTTTAATCGCCAACAGTTCCCTATTTCCAATATCATAGTTCTTTTCTGCTGCAGATAATTTTTTGGAAAAGAAAGCGCAAGGACGCCATTTGCCAGGAGACGGACCCTGAGACAATACAGCCCCCACTCCCACCTCCGACGCATCAACTTCAACAATAAAAGGCTGGGAGACATCAGGTTGAATTAGGACAGGTGCCGAGGTAAATCTCTCTTTTAGAGAGGAAAATGCAATTTTAGCGGCGTCAGACCATTTAGAAAAATCAGTCCCCTTCCTAGTCATGTCAGTAAGGGGTTTAACGATCACTGAATAATTTTTAATAAACTTTCTGTAGAAATTTGCGAAACCCAAAAACCGTTGTAGAGCTTTAAGGTTCTCAGGAAGATCCCAATCTAAAATTGCCTGGACCTTCCCAGGATCCATACGGAAACCTGAAGCAGATAATAGATATCCCAGGAATTGTATTTCCTGAACGGCGAAGACACATTTTTCAATTTTCGCATATAATTTATTCGTCCGTAGGACCTGCAGTACTTGCCTGACATGTACTTCATGTGTTTTCAGATCAGCCGAATAAATTAAGATATCATCTAGGTATATGACTACAAACCTGCCGATGAGATGACTAAAAATATCATTAACGAAATGTTGGAAGACAGCAGGGGCATTGGTCAGACCGAAAGGCATGACTAAATTTTCGTAATGCCCCTCAGGGGTGTTAAAAGCTGTCTTCCACTCATCCCCTTCCTTGATACGAATCAGATTGTAGGCCCCCCTAAGATCAAGTTTGGAGAACCACCTAGCACCCGCAATCTGATTAAAAAGGTCAGGAATGAGAGGAAGAGGGTATGGGTCTCGGACGGTTATCCGGTTTAGCTCACGGAAATCTAGGCAAGGACGCAGGCCCCCATCTTTCTTTTTAACAAAGAAAAACCCTGCAGCCACGGGTGAAGAAGAGGGTCTGATGTGTCCCTTGGCCAGACTCTCGGAGATATAATCTTTCATGGCTTGTCTCTCGGGACCCGAAAGATTATACAACCTGGACTTGGGTAATTTTGCACCGGGAATCAGGTTAACCGGGCAATCATAAGGACGATGAGGTGGTAGCTTCTGACAACCCTTTTCAGAAAAAACGTCCTCAAAGTCTGAAATAAATGTAGGTAGGGAAGCTATGGAGGCGATTAAGCAATTGTTATTTAAGCAATTCTCTCTGCAATGCTCACTCCACTCCAATATCTCCCTGGCCTGCCAATCCACCACTGGATTGTGCGCTACCAACCAGGGAAGACCCAATACCACAGGAGAGGGAAGGCCCTCCAGAACGTAACATGAAAGACGCTCCTTATGGTGGTCCCCTACCCGAAGATGTAAGTTATGGACAACGTGAGTGAGGTTTCTCTGAGACAGAGGAGCAGAGTCAATAGCGAATATGGGAATGGGTCTCTGCAGCGTACAGAGAGACAAACCCATAGTGCGGGCAAAATGGGCATCTATCAAATTTACCCCTGCACCACTGTCTAGAAAAAAAGAAATAGACTCCGTCTTAACACCAAAAACAATAACCGCTGGCAACACAAATTGAGATGTTCGTATGGAGGAAACGTATACCCCCCGGCTGACATCCTCCGCACAGCCTGGGGTTAGTAGTTTTCCGACGGTCTTTTGTTTTTGGGAAAAGGAGGGACAGACATTAATGAAATGACCCTTCCCCCCACAGAAAAAACAAGCCCCCCACCTACGGCGAACCTCAGGAGGACGGACCTGACGAGAAGTTCCTCCTAGCTGCATAGGCTCATCCAAGTCAGTACAGACTAACTGCTGCTTGGGAGAGGTTACCGATTGCTCAGGAATTTTCGATCTCTCCCTAAGACGTCTATCTATCCTGATAGAGAGGGACATAACAGCATCAAGGGAAAGGGGGGTCTCATACAGCGCCAGCGCATCCTTAACCCTTTCAGATAACCCAGAGCAGAACTGACTCCTGAGAGCCGGGTCGTTCCACTGAGTATCCGTAGCCCACCTGCGGAACTCTGAGCAATATTCCTCTGCTGGCCGATCTCCCTGTAGGAGTCTCCGTAACTTCGACTCAGCCAGGGCGACACGGTCAGGGTCATCATATATGAGACCCAAAGCCCCAAAAAATCCCTCCACTGACCGGAGAGCCTGGGAACCAGGGGGTAACGAGAACGCCCAGGATTGCGGGTCCCCCTGAAGCAGGGAAATAACAATCCCCACCCGCTGTTCTTCATTACCTGAGGAGTAAGGGCGCAGCTTAAAATATAATTTGCAGGCCTCACGGAACAACACAAATTTGTCCCTTCCCCCAGAGAATCTGTCAGGAAGAACAACCTTGGGTTCTGTAACAACCTGGTTACCCATAGCAACCGCTGGGCTTACGGTCTGCTGCATTTGCTGCTGCTGTTGGAGGACAGACGCCTTCAATCCCGCCACCTCCAAAGACAGGCCTTGAAGCTGTTTTGCCAAAGCAGCAATAGGATCCATATTGGATTCTAAGTAGAGAAAAAAAAAAAAAACGTATATATTTTTTTTTTAATTTTTTTTTTTTCTCAAAAAAAAAATAAGGGCCAGTTATAATATCACGATCGGCGTAACTGTCACATACGTGACACGGAGGGAGGAAAAGAGGGAGGCCCTGCCCTAGTGAGAGGGAAGGTGGTGACCCCTGACTCACCTTGCGACTGGCGCCTGGCTGCCCTGTCGTCCCTAGACGGGTTCCTCACCCGTACGCCGATCACGTGCCTAAAACCCTGGCTTTCCCTAGGATGAGCCCTAGATAGTGAACAGGGCGGTGGGAACACTAGTCCGCACCACTAGCTCTAAAGGAAAACACCAAGGGGAGGACAGACAATACAAACTAAACATATAATCCCAGGAGGGCAACAACAGGAGACAACAAAAGCCCAACAGGGATCCGGAGGGTAGCACTCTGGAACAACAACCAGATTCTCAGCTCCAGTGGGTCAGCATAGATGTCCAGGCAGGAAGCTCTATAACTGGCAACAAGAGAAGTGTGAGAGGAGAATATAAGGAGTTTGGGAGTGGCAGACAAGAAACAGCTGAGGAGGAGAAGCTACGGATCCCTGAGTGAGACAAAAAGGATAGCAATGCAAACACAGAAAACAAACACTAAGAAACACCGTGATCTTTAGACATAGAGCGCGCAGCCACCCGCTGCGACTTCCTGACCCCGGGTATAACGGAGTCAGACGTGGCTCTTGACACCCTCGTGACAGGTGGTCCTCTCTCCGGATATCTTGGTTTGGCAAAATCAATGCGCTTAAGATGGACATTCTACCGTGCTTGTTATACCTATTCAAGACGATACCATGTCGGATTCCACAGTTATTCTTCGTCCGTCTCAGGAGGCTCGCCTCACAATTCATTTGGGGGGGGGGGGTTCCAGAGCTAGACTTAGTTATAGCCTATTAGCACGATCAAAAGCCACAGGGGGGCCAGGCTACCCAACTTTCCCTTAAGCAACAATGCAGCAATTGCGAAATTGTGTCCTTGATCTTCAACATAATCGACATTCGAAATTGTGGGTTGAGATAGAACACGAATTAGCGCCACATTTGGCTCTAGGTATATTTTGGCTCCTACTGAAGACTCAGACTCAACTACTTGATTCCCCAACGTCACAATTTCTTCTCTCTTTGGGGAAAATTTGGGGAGGATTCGCAACTAAACTTGGCCTAGTGGCAGCACCAGGACCCCTCACTATCTTAGCAGGACATCCTGACCTAACTCCAGGCCTCAAAGCCCTTGCAAGTTTTGGATCACAGACTATGTGCCCAATTAGGCTTAAAGACTTATTTAACACAAATTGTCTCCACACACTCAGTGAACTGTCCCATCTTATACCACACACTTCTGGGCGTTGGTTTCTTTATTTTCAATTGCGTAACTTTATCAAGTCTCTGACACCTAGAATGCGGTTATGTACCTCCTTAACAGATTTTGAAAGGTTGTGTGTGCCGGGTTCGGCCCCAGACCATGCCATCTCTCTCATATATAACATGTTGGGTGCCGGGAGATCTGAGGACAGGGATTCTGAGATACCATCAGCAGAATGTAAATTTATGCTTGCTTGGGAAAAAGAGTTAGGGATCACTCTCTCACCAGCACAGTGGAAAAAATACATTCTGCATACGCATAAATTATCAACCTCATGTAGATTACAAGAACTTAATTACAAAATATTAACGAGGTGATATAGGACTCCGGTAAAGCTCCACTAATTTTATCCTCTTGTCTCGGACACTTGTTGGCGATGCTCGAGAAGAGTTGGCACAATGATTCATGGAATGCCCAGGAGTCGCTCCCTTGTGGAGAGAAGTTATCACCCTATACAATTCTCTTTACCGGTCTACTATACACCTCACACCTTCAATGGCCATGATATTGGTCTTTCCAGGAATGACCCAGCAAATTAAAAAAGATACTCTAAGATTCTTTATTATGGCAATGAGGCAAATAATTCCCCATAATTGGAGATCGACTGAGAGCCTTCGGAAATGTGCCTGGGCAGCTCCTCTTGATGTCTTAACCCGCATGGAGGAATTAGGGGCTGAGGAAGGAGGCACGATACCTGTTTTCATAAAAATGTGGGAGCCATGGATTCAGTTCTACAATTCTCCTCAATTTTCGGTTTGGCTGACCAGTGGCATTACATTATAACCTACTAGCTAAAGATCATCGCTTGAGATAAGCAGCTATCGCTCCATCCTTCTCCCCTCCCCCTTCCTATTGTTGCCGTCATGTCTGTCTCCTCGCTATCTGTTTCTATTTCATTCTTTATTCATGACGTTCAAACATCTTATTTGATTGATGTCCATTGTAATAGAGACATGCTGTTCTTAAAAATTGCATGCACAGTTCTGCACCATATGTTATACAGATTCTTCAGATTGTGTTATTGCGTATCCATATAACTCCTAGAAGTTTCTTGTTCTGGCATATTTCAAGATTCACAATCGTTTGTAATGGTTTATTACTACTATATTTCAATAAAAACAGATTGAACCATAAATATTAAATGTGATTGAATATATAATAAAATACAGTTGTATATTGCAATTTGATAATATTATATTATAACATGCCCATTCTAAAATCTGAAAACATATTAACATTGAAATATCACCCAGAATGGGTATATCAAAATATTACATGACTTTCCATAAATACATGTAGATAAAAAAAAAATCCATATAGAGTATGATCAATAAGTATATATGCTGCTGGGCTACAAGAATGTACCGTATTACCAAAAGCGGAGGGAAAATGGCAGTGCGTCTTATGGGGCAAATGCTGCCATTTTTACATTGCTAACGCTGATACATCACCGGCAGCACAGCGCAGCGAGGGAGGGAGGAGGGGCTGGAGGCCGGAAACTCGCGGTGGGGCCCGATGCAGTCACTGTACTCTTACACTGGGCCCCGCCACTCGCAGCAGTATACATATCTAAACAGTAATCCTTAATCTTGAGTAATTTTAACTTTAAAGCAGCACTATCCTGTTTACTACCTTACAATCAAGCTCCGGTAACAGGCAGAGTGGGCGTCAGCGTAACGTCACTCACTCACATCACGCGCCTGCTCCTCCCACTTTATGAATGAAGCAGGCGCGTGACGTGAGAGAGTGACGGTATGCTGCCGGCCGCTCTGCATGCTACAGGAGCTTAATTGTAAGGTAGTAAACAGGATAGCGCTGCTTTAAAGTTAAAGTTGCCGTACTCGAGGTTAAGGATTACTGTTTAGATATGAATACTGCTGTGAGCGGCAGGGCCCGGTGTATTGGGGGTCACTGTTATGGGGGGGATCTGTGGATGACACATATAGCATAAGATGCTATATAGTGTCATCCACAGATCCCCCCCATAGCATGGTCATCCACAGATTCCCCCCATAACAGTGTCATCCACAGGTCCCCCTCCCCATAACAGTGTCATCCAAAGATCCCCCTCCCCATAACAGTGTCATCCACAGATCCCCCATAACAGTGCCATCCACAGATCCACAATAACAGTGCCATCCACAGATCTCCCTCCCCATAACAGTGCCACCCCCTCCGCATAACAGTGCCATCCACAGATCTCCCTTAACAGTGCCATCCACAGATCTCCCTTAACAGTGCCATCCACAGATCCCTCCCATAACAGTGCCATCCACAGATCCCTCCCATAACAGTGCCATCCAAAGATCCCTCCCATAACAGTGCCATCCACAGATCCCCCCATAACAGTGCCATCCAAAGATCCCTCCCATAACAGTGTCATCCACAGATCCCCCATAACAGTGTCATCCACAGATCCCCTCCATAACAGTGTCATCCATGGATCCCCCATAATAGTGTTATCCACAGACCACCATTACTTCAAAACCGATCAAAAGCACGCCTTTTGGTTCAAAATATTTTTTTTCTTATTTTCCTCCTCAAAAGCCTAGGTGTGTTTTATGGGCAGGTGCGTCTTATAGGCGAAAAATACGGTATATAGATGTACATTTATTGGTAGCCGCACTTGTAAATATTGGTACTGTGGCAAACAAGGAAATAACACAAAAAAATGTGCACCTGGTGTTTGTCCTGTGTCTGCACACTATGCATAATATCAATAGGCATTCTCCAGCCCTCCTGCAAATTCTGATGCAGCCATCATAAGAACCAAGGCAGTAAATGCACTCATCACTGCTCACTACTGTTTGCCACTGATGACCTCATCAGAATTCACATGAGGGCTGGAGAGCTTCCTCTGCTATCTTGGACCCCTCTTTTCCAATGGTGCGCTTCCCTCCTTCCACTGCTTGCAGTAATGTAATTTAGTAATTTAGTTTTGGTTGTACAGTATACTCCACGTCACCAGTCCAGCAAATCACTGGTTTCAGCTGTATACAGAAAGGCCTCTTTCACACGGGCATCATGTTTTTTGCCCGGATAAGATGCGGGTGCGTTGCGGGAAAATGCGCGTTTTTTCCGCGCGAGTGCAAAACATTGTAATGTGTTTTTAAAATCGGCATGTTTGGTACCCAAACCCGAACTTCTTCACAGAAGTTCGGGTTTGGGTTAGGTGTTCTGTAGATTGTATTATTTTCCCTTATAACATGGTTATAAGGGAAAATAATAGCATTCTGAATACAGAATGCATAGTACAATAGGGCTGGAGGGGTTAAAAAAAAAAAATAATAATAATTTAACTCACCTTAAAGGATAACTGTCACATTTAGACCCTAATTTCAATTTTCATATATGTAGTTACTAATAACATGATATTCCAGAATCAGTTACTATTACACTGACTTACCCCATACTTAATAAGATTCAGCCCTTAGCAACCAGTCTGCATAAAACTGCAATTTCACTATTCAGTTAAGATGGCCGCCACTGCCCTCACCCCGAGGCTAATCCCGCCTGCCCTCACTAGCAAGTAACAATAGCCCCCCAAAAGTGTCAGTAACCAGAGGCCTCCCCCTAAAGGGTTACTCTCCTGTAGCACAAAGGGGTCCTCTTACCACATGTTGCTTTCATTTATACACTGAGCAGACGGCAGATCTCCCTTCCCTGGTCTGCGCTGCTTCGGCTCTGCATTCTCCAGCTTTGCTGAGTGAGGGAGCGTCTGCCAACCGCAGGGACAGGGAGAAGTGCACACAGCCCGGGCACTGTTATCTGCTGCTGGGGAGGACCTGGCTCTAATCATTTACTGACCTTGCACGCTGCGTGCTTCTGCGTCCTCCGTCAGATAGACGGACCATGCCTAGCAAACCTATTTTAAGCACAGGTAAAAGTAGGCAGTACAGGGAACAAAACTGTGGAATTAAGGGGTAATTGAATACACAGTGAAAAGTTGAAATAGGGCCACCAAGGAGATATTAATCACCACAGTCCAATACTCCCAAAAAAAAAAATATGACAGTTATACTTTAATCCACTTGATCGCGCAGCCGGCATCTCTTTTGTCTTCTTCTTTGCTGTGCACAGGAATATGACCTTTAATGACGTCACTGTGCTCATCACATGGTCCAATCACATGGTTCATCACCATGGTGAGGGACCATGTGATGTGACGTCACCACAGGTCCTTAGCCGGCGGCTCAACATTACAGAAGAAGACAGAGATCCGCAACTACGCAATCAAGTGGACTCGTGAGTTAATTTTTTTTATTATTTTTAACCCCTCCATCACTATTTCCCTTTGCATTCTGTATTCAGAATGCTATTAATTTCCCTTATAACCATGTTATAAGGGAAAATAATACAGATCAGGTCCCCAGCCTGATCGTCACCTAGCAACCATCCGTGAAAATCGCACCGCATCCGCACTTGCTTGCGGATGCTTGCGATTTTCACGCGGCCCCATTCACTTCTATGGGGCCTTCGCTGCGTGAAAAACACAGAATATAGAGCATGCTGCTATTTTCACGCAACGCACAAGTGATGCGTGAAAATTACTGCTCATGTGCAGAGCCCCATAGAAATTAATGGGTCAGGATTCAGTACGGGTGCAATGCGTTCACATCACGCATTGTACCCGCGCGGAATACTCGCCCGTGTGAAAGGGGCCAAAGAGGCTACTGAGTCCAGTGATTGGCTGCAGCAGTCACATGTGGTATACAGGCATGTCACCACTACAGTCGGGATTACAAAGCCCAACGGGGAAGAGAGGAGCAGTGGTGCTGGAACGGAGAGGGCTTTGGGACAGTAAGTATAATATTTTTTTCAATTAGAACACTGTCCCTACCAATAAAAAAAAAAATCATGGACAATAAAATCCCTTTAAAGAGAACAATTGGAGACAAGCCCTCAAAAAAGAAAAATGACTTTGTATTCTTTCATATATTGCTGTCATTGAACATTTAGAAGCTCCGTTTGTTCAGTGGTTTCTCTGATTTGGATTGTTCAGTGGTTTCTCTGATTTGGATTCAACATGTATTTGGCAGAGCTTAACCAGGATTCAATAGGAGTTACTAAAAACTTTGGATGACCACTAAAGACAAATTTTAGCGATGGTATGTCAAGCTTCCAAATTCATTTTGCTGCTGTTGAGATGCTTGTGGAGCAACCCAGAGGGGAGGCCAGGATGGGAGCAGTGGTTGTGGCGATGGTGAGAGCACTCACAGTTCTCAGTGGCTAGCTCCACCCTGGCACTCCCCAGCACCATGCAATGACTGAAGGGCGCACCCTTTCTTCCCTCGAGGCACACCTTGGTGCTGGGACTCTTGCCTGATGGTAGTTGGGGTACCCTTGATCCTGAACAGTTTGGCTAGGATGCAGGGTTGGCGGATGGATGGTGGAGTCAATAACCACGCCCTTTGATTGCAATAAATAAAGTCTTTCTTTACTGGATAGATGATAAGACCAAAGTATCTCACAGAGGTTTCTTTTCCCAATGGCTGTGTATGGGCAGCATCAATAATGGTAGTTATAGTATTCCTTGTACTCACCAGGCAGGATGACGTCACTGCTGTGTGCTGGATTGCCACTGAAACCCGATGCAAAGGAGAAGTAATAGAGCAGAGCTGGGAAGGGAAACTAGGCAGCGTGCAGCACTGCAACCAGGGCAGCTATGTTTCAGGAGATAGATTAAAATAATATTATTTTGGCATGCACTGATGAGGCCGATGTCCCACCACCCTGGTTCATGGGGCACCAGTTGAAGAAGGTTGAGAAGCCCCGCTTTAAAGGAAGCCTAAATTTTTTTATTAGCAGAATGATACTTTGTGCCTGTGCTAACCACCATCCCACTCCTCCCTGTGGGCATGGCCACTAAAGTGCTCACTGCACTCTCCCATCCTATTTGATGGCAGTTGCCGACCCTTTGCCGCAGCTCTGGTGATAGCGTCACCATCAGAGTAGAGCTCCTCCATCCACTCCACAGACGGTGAGGCAAGCATCCTGCCTGTGCCCTGTCTCTCTGCCCATAGGGCACATTTGCTCTCTCCAGCTCTCAAAGGGTCAGCATGTGCACACGCTAATCTTGCCTCAGCAATAGGTTCTAGAAAGATAGGGTCCTGCTAAGGTGTGTGTCATTTTTCTGATTGTTTGTGTACCAACTGCCAGACCTCTGTATTTGACCCTTTGCTGCCTGACCTGACCTCTGTCTGTTCCTCGTACTGACCCTGGTCTGCCTGCCCTGACCTTCAAACAGATTTTGGATTGCATGAACGCTACCTGCCCTTACCTTGGCGTGTTCCTGACTATGGTTTTGCCTGCCCCCTCTTAGCTCTGCACCCATGTTCCTTTGATCCTCAAGGTTCAGCATCCCGTGAACTAAGACTACTCCAGGAGCTAATGGCCTGGTGGTTCCCCTGCAGTGGAGTCTAGATCCCTGTATATAGGTTAAAAGGTGAAGACCAGGGTACTGCCAAGATAATGCCCTTAGGAGTAGCCCCAAGCCAGACAGTGGATTCACATCCATTATCTATAACACTCTGCCTGTTGATACTGTGCATTTCAGTCTTGTATATATGGGAACATTCACATACAGAGGTAATGGTGTGGTGAAAAGTTTGGTATGTCTTTTACAAGGAATTATTTTTTCTAAATATCTCTAAACCTGTTATGCAGTTATAACATGTTTATATGACTCTTGGCTAGCTCTTCACGTAAAATATTTTATTCTAAAGAGATCATATTAACTTATACAACTTTGCTAAAATGGTTGTTTCCCTTTTGTCTTTTTCCCTTCCGTGATATTTAACTATTGGTATCTGTAAAATTTTAATACTTTAAGAATACAGAATGTGATGAAACCTAGCCGCTTAAAATAGGATTTGTGTCATTATGGCATCAACTTCCACAAACTATTTCTGATGTAAATCATATAACCTTAATACCTGAAAGTAATAATAAGCTGATTAGATGTTTGTAAGAATGACTCGCCCAATAATTAATCTGGATCAGAAGCTTTAGAAGCAAGTGTCAAGGTTGTTAAACTGCAAATTAATGATGTCTATTAAACTGTGAGAGTATGGCAGCACGGTCAAAATCAGGAGTGGGTCTTAAAAGGAGAGAAAGTATAAAGGACAGATACAACTTCTGATTTTTTTTTTTTTATTCACTCCTGGTCTTGGCATCAAAACTACATGCACAAACCTGACTGTGTGGCTGTACCATAAGACATTTGGGTAGAAATTAAGGTAGGTTTTTTTATTTCATTTTGCACTGATTTAAAAGGGTTGTCTCATCATGGACAATGGGGGCATATTGCTAGGATATGGCCCCATTGTCTACATCAAGGGGTAGCAGACCGCGAAACGCACGTCAGTGAGTGGCCTGGTGGTGTTGCTGTGATTGTGGACTTTATATTGGTGAGTATATTTATGCATTTTCACTTATAATTGTGCTCTTTGTACTTGGCCTTGATATGCTCTTTGTGTGGATTCAGGTTATCTACACATGATCAGAAGAACTCAGATCAGCTTTGATCCTGTTTATAATCTTACCATCTCTATCAGCTAATTTAGATGTACTGATCACTGGCCTTTTTGCACTTGCACTTTACTTGTACTCTCCATCAATCATGCACTACCAGTTCTATTTCCACATTTTAATTGTGTTTTTATGTTTTGTGTTGTGCTAATCATGTTAACAATAAAACTGCTATTAATAAATTATTCAATTATTGATTATATTTTTGTATGTATATTCTTTGTTATAATCTGTGGATCCATATAGCTCTATTGGTTGTGTGTATATTTCATAGAAACCTCCTAAGGGCCAAGGGATACCCCAGACGCCTGGCAGTAGCCTGCTGCAAATGTGACTGAGGACAATGATTTTCCAGCAGAATATTATAAAATTTAGCAGTCAGATATTGTTCCCCTTTTAACTGGCCTTTATAGGACACTTTGAACATCAAACAATAGCAGACCGTTGTATGGAATCTCATACAATTTTACTTCCAAAACCACTAAAAGATCCAACCCTCCCTCATTCTTACAGACCGATTTCCCTACTGAACGATAACTATAATTTTTTCCCCAAGATTTTAGCTAATAAACTACAATGAATCCTTGTCATATTGGTTTCATTACTAACTGTTACTTCACTAGAAATAACAGTGAACGCAACCACCGTAGCGGCAAAAGATCCGGATGACACGCCCTCTATGCTGACGAAAAGGCGTTTGACAAGGTTTCATAGCCCTTCTTACTATCTACCCTGAAAAGAAGCCCTACATTTCTCCAATTTTTTTAACACTCCGGCAGAAATATTCCTGTACTTCTCTTCTAATTAATAATCTATCCCCCTCCCCCCTTCATTTATACTGTGGGGCTGGGGAGGGCTGTCCTCTTTCTCCTTTATTATTTAATCTATCTATTGACCTCCAGAATACCTCTACCTAAACTGGGACATAGTTGGGCCACAGGGGAATACAGACTGCTGCTTTTGCTGACGACCTTCTCCTTCTGGTCGCTGATCCGAGACAAAACTTAGTGTCTCAGACATTAGATTCTCTATTGGGTTATTTTCTAAACCTAGACAAATGTGCACAGGGGAGCACCCAGGAATTTTGTCTAGGGGGGGTCCGAAAGGCAAAAAAATGTGGCATGTGTAGTGCGCTGTGCTAATTCAATTTTTCAAAGCCCCCTTTATATTTAAAACTGCAGGGACGGGGGGTGTAGTGTGTTGCGCTGATTCTTTTACTTGGCGATTCTAAAAGCTCTGCTGGAAAACAACAATGCAATTTTTTCGGCCCCGCCCATTATTAAAAGCCCCTCCTACATATAATAGGCCACTCCCAACAAACATTGTACAGCTGACATTCTATAGTTGCGGCCTGTCTCTACACATCATACGGAGAGGGGAGACCTGTCCTGGCTGCACTGCCTGCTTCACATCATACAATAGACAGCAGGCTACAGCCAGGAAGCTCCTCCTCCGCTCTCCTCCCTCCCCAGATCCTGCTCAAGGCCTGTGGTTCCCCCCACCATCTGCCTGCTGCCCCATTTGGCTGTCCTCACCCAGCTCTGAATCCTCCTTCTGCAAATGGCAGGGGAGGAGCCAGAGCATCTCCTCTCCTACATAGCGCCATATACCTCTTACATCCAGTGATGTCACCTTTGTTGTAGACTTTCTCTTTCCTCATCTTCTCCATTCAGACCAGACCGCCATGATGATTTTTCAGCCATCTCCCATCTCTGCAGAGATTAACAAACAGACATTAGTTTCCCACATTTCCATCATCTTCACATCTTCTGAACACCCTTTCCTGCCACCCCCAATACTGTGCCCGCTGTGCCCCCAATACTATACTGCAGAAACAGTCCCCCTGGAAATACTACTACCACACAGATAGTGCCCCAATACTGTGCCCGCTGTGCCCCCAATACTATACTGCAGAAACAGTCCCCCTGGAAATACTGCTACCACACAGGTAGTGCCCCCTTGGCACACAGTGCTCTAAAAAAATAACTGCACCCAGACACTACTAGTATAAAGATAATGTCCCCCAAAAATTATTGTACCCACGCTTAGTACCCGCTGTTGAGCTAATGTCCCCATAATGTATGCCAGTATAAAATACCCCTATATAGTGCCCCAGTAAATGCCCTCATAGTGCTCCTCTCCCCTTCCCCATAGTGTTGCCCATAATATGCTAGTAAAAAATGCCCCTTCTAAGTGCCACCATATGCCCCAATAGTGCTCCTTTCCCCCATAGTGCCTACCATAATGTGCCAGTAAAAAAATGCCCCCTTAGTGCCACCAGATGCAATAATGCCCCCATAATGTGCCAATAAGAATAAAGGCCCTTTTAGAGCCCCCACTTCCCCTTAGTGCCCCCAAATAATGCCCCTATAGTGCCACCAGATGCCCCATAGTGCCATTCTCCCCTATAGTGCCCCCATAATGTGTAAAAAAAAAAGCCCCTTTAGAGCCCCCATAGTGCTCCTCTCCCCCATGGTGCCCCTCAAATAATGCCCCCATAGTGCCGTTCTCCCCTTTACTGCCCCCCATAGTGCCGTTCTCCCCTTTACTGCCCCCCATAGTGCCGTTCTCCCCTTTACTGCCCCCCATAGTGCCGTTCTCCCCTTTAGTGCCCCCATAGTGCCGTTCTCCCCTTTAGTGCCCCCATAGTGCCGTTCTCCCCTTTAGTGCCCCCATAGTGCCGTTCTCCCCTTTAGTGCCCCCATAGTGCCGTTCTCCCCTTTAGTGCCCCCATAGTGCAGTTCTCCCCTTTAGTGCCCCCATAGTGCAGTTCTCCCCTTTAGTGCCCCCATAGTGCAGTTCTCCCCTTTAGTGCCCCCATAGTGCAGTTCTCCCCTTTAGTGCCCCCATAGTGCAGTTCTCCCCTTTAGTGCCCCCATAGTGCAGTTCTCCCCTTTAGTGCCCCCATAGTGCCGTTCTCCCCTTTACTGCCCCCATAGTGCAGTTCTCCCCTTTAGTGCCCCCATAGTGCAGTTCTCCCCTTTAGTGCCCCCATAGTGCAGTTCTCCCTTTTAGTGCCCCCATAGTGCAGTTCGCCCCTTTAGTGCCCCCATAGTGCCAGCTCCCCCCCCTCAAAAAAATAAAAAATAAAAATAAAAAATACACCAATACTTACCAGCAGCGATGCGATGCAGCCTCTTCCGGCCCGTGTCCCTGCTGTGTGCTGCCCGGCTCAGGCGGCGCGATGGTGACGTCATCGCGCCGCCAGAGCCGGCCTCTGATAGGCTGCAGGCATTAGTGCCTGCGGCCTATCAGAAGAACAGGGGAGAGACACACCACGAGTTTCCACGAGTACAATGATGATGACTTATCCTCAGGAAAGTTCATCAATATCAGATTGATCCAATCAAATGTTTGATGAGGCCATGGCACTCCTCTGAGCAGTGCACTACTCCTCACAGCGTACAAAGCATAGTGCTGTACATTACATAGTGGTTGTGTTTGGTACTACAGCCCATGCCCACTTCCTTCAAAGAGGTTGTGCAACTTAGAGTGTCCGGTCATACTGACCTGGTCTTAGCTGCTTCGATCCATCTCTATTGCTCAATAGCCACCTTCACAGGTTCTGAGTCTCTCGGAATCAACATTCTCTCAACGGAAATCACTGGCTGCAGTGGTTACCTATGATCCATGCGTCATGTGACCCTGTGATGTACCGCATGGGTGACAGGTCACTTCTGCAGCCAGTGATTGGCTGCAGTGGTTACTTGACCTCCACCAACAGTATGTTCATTTCTATGTGTCCACAAAAAAAAGGAGAGCGCAGGGATACTTTTTGGGTGTGTTCACACAGCTAAAATCTGCCACTGATTTAGCAGTGGAAAACAGACATTTTCCACTGCTAAATCCACATTCAAACCTCTACCGACTGCTTCCCCTTCGACTTTAAAGAGGTTGGGGCATAGAGAAGCTTGCTCAACTGCTTCCCGGCGCCAACTCCCCGCTCCTTCTCTTGCAGGCCTGCAATGGTCCTCTGGGCTCCAGCAATGTCCACAACCACATCACCGCAGCCAATCACAGGTCGCAGCAGTGTTAGGCTGACGTTGTGTCCTGACATATAATCACATGGTCGCAAGTGGAGCCTGATACTGCCGTGGCCTGTGTTTGGCTGCTGTAGTGTCAAACTTGTGCACACAGTGTAAAAATGGCAGAGTTTTTTTTTAGTAGCTGATATGAAAAAATGCTTGAAAAGTCACGTTATTTCTTTGAAACAGATTTGATTTTTGGATTTCATAGAAGTCAATGTGGAAGCCGAGAAACCTTAACCAAAAATAATAATACTCTTGTAAGAACTCCTCTAAAACCTCCACCAAATTACAAATCACCATCAAAAACATCAAATTTTCTTCGACTGATTTTTCTTTTGTGGATTTTAGCCATCTAAACATACCCTTAAGGCTCTTTCACACAAGCGATATGGATTGTGTCCGGATCTGTTAAGGAAAAAACTGATTGTTTTGCACACAAGTTAGTTAGTTTTGTCTGTGCATTTTTTCCCATCCAGATTGTATCTGGATTGCATGCGGTTTTCAAGCATGTGAAAAAAAACAGAAGAATAGCAATCTACATCTCCTAGCCACCATCAGTGATAAACGTAATGCGTCCAGGTGCCTTCCATTTTTCACACAAGCCCCATTCACTTCTATGGAGCCAGAGCTGCGTAAAAAACGCACAATATAGAACGTGCTGCCATTTTTCCTGAACTCAAAGATGATGCGTGAAAAACATTGCTCATCTTGTCATCTACAAAGATCTATTGAAATGAATGGGTCAGGATTCCGTCTGGATGCTGTGCGTTCGCTACAGGCATCACATCTGGGTGGAAAACTTGCTTGTTTGAAAGAGGCCTTAGTAGTGATGGTGCAGACCGCAGAGTGTCCCATTCAAACAGCTAATCAGTGGGAATCCTGACAATATAATATTGATAGCTTAAGGATAAGCTATCAATCTAGATAAAAGTCTTTTAAGAAGTTTTGGAAATGTTATCAACTTTTATCTCATTAATGACTTCCCCTTTAAAAGGGTATCCTGGTAGTTTGAAGCTACCCCCTATCTCAGTGGTAAGATCCCTTCCGATAAAGAGAATGGGTGCCCAGTACTTCACAGCACCTTGGAAATGAACAGAAAATGGCATACTCCATACAAAATCTATTGAGTGACAAAAACAGCAGAAAGCAGTGGGTCCTAGCAGTCAGACCTTCACAGATGTAAAATTTTAGCAGCAGCATACCCTCCACGAAGGCAGACCACGCAACCACACAGAGCTGTTCCCAGCATGAAAACATTACATTTTCATGCAAGTGCCACTAGACCGTGCTTGGTGCAAAGATATTTACAACTTCCACTGCAGTCAATGGTAAATGTATACATTCCTATGCACTGAGCTCCCCCTAGTGGTGGCTTCAAAAGCCAGTTTTGGAATTATATTATGTGAGGGGAAGCAGTGATTTAGAGCTGTATGGGGAGAATTATTAATGTAGATATTCCAGTTGTGTGTAAATGCATTGAGAAATATGGTGTTCAGAATGAGACATATTTATGAAGCACCGCTACTCTTTTTACGACATAAAAGTCGGATAAAGTGGGTCAGACAGAGGTCAATTTTTAATTAAAATTGTCAGAAATCTTGGGCCCCGCGCTTTGTGTTCTGCATTGCTTTGGAGTGTTTAACGCATGCATACTGGGAAACTTGTTAGGGCCCATGTAAAAGTTTTGTTATGGGGCCCGATGAAATATGTGTATGCCCCTAATCTGGATAGGTAGAAAGGTAATCAATGTTTTTGGTTGGAATACCCCTTGAAACACAAAGGGGGTCATTTATTAAGCTGAAATACTCCTATATTAGGTGTATTTCAGGCACAGATTGTGGCGCAACAGCTAGTTGCACCGCAATCTGCTACTTCTCCCCACTCACGGCAGATCTAAAATAGTGGGAGTGGCGTGGGCATGGAAGGGCCGGCAGGCCCGTCTCATTTACCATTTTCTATGCCTGTTTCAGATGTAGAAAAAGGTCTAAATGTAAGACAGCTAGGAAGGGCCTCTTCATAACTTTGAGGGAACCACCACCTAAAATGCAGGTCTTAATAAATGTGTCCCAAAGAACACAAATATACCAAAATAGTGGAATATGGGGCAAATCATTAGACACAACATTGCATAGCGGTAGACAGGCCAATCTCATTTTATTTTTATTTTTTTGTAGATATTCATTTATCGCTCCTTATATTTCACTACCAAACTGTTGCATATGTGAGAATGCAGCAATTGAACATATCTTCGTTTACTGCTCATGTCCTTTTCTCGGGTGCAATTTGCAAAAATTTAACACTAATCACATTTGGTGCCCTTTCACGAGATTTGAGGTCACCCTGACACAGGCAGCTTTCTGTTAGAATTACCCTGTTTGTTCTTACGTGTAGAGTTTGGGTCAGGTTTTGTGCCTTCAACTCGACTTTGAAAGGATTCATCACAAAAGCAAAAATAACATTCTGCCCAACAAAGGAATACCATCTGCTCGCTTGCATCAAAGCAGAAACTTTACAGATGGTTAATTTGAGCAGCATAAACTCTTCAAAAATGCTGCAAAAAGAGTGACTGCTAAAATGAGTTATGATGTCATAAACAACGCTGACTAATTGCAGTCTATACATAGAGGCAACTTTTACATTGCATTTCTAAGGGGTCATCACTAAATAAGGCATACTGTAATGTATAGTTATGTTGCTCTTGCTACAAAGATCCACATTTTTTGAGGCCCCATAGAAATGAATGGATCTTAGTGAGAGCCACAAAATATACAGATCGGACGCAGACCCAAAATACGGTCATGTCCGTGAGGCTTTAGCTGCATTTACTATTTACTGCATTTGCAAAGATTGTGGTATGACAGCCTGAATTCTATTTGCTGACTATTACATGTTATGAATGATGATGACCTGTAGTTTGCAGACAAAGTTATGTGCCTTGTCTGGATTAATTCCAGGTGAATAAAAATTGGATTATTTTATAGTTGAGATTTTAGTGTATTGGCTAAGAAATAGAGCTGATTTATATAGCAAAATGAACAATTATCCCAAAGCTGTCAAAAACCCAGCAACCCCTGAGTTCATTTGTTGGCAGCCATCAAGATTCAGGGCTACATGGAATCCACAGAACTGAAATGTCCATTGGACCCTCTACTTGATTGCAGTAGAGACCTGTTGGCCAATGAATGCTATGGTTGTATTATAGGGTATGAGGTATTGCACAGTATGACAGCATTAATTTAGGACTGTATGTCCCTATTGTTAGCCAGATTTTCTCTGTTCTCCTTGCTTACTCCCTCTCTTCCTCCTTACCTAGGATGTGAGGCCTAAGTAATATTTTGCACAAGGACCTTCACTTTGAGTTGACCCTATCAAATAGCAACCCTTTATTGAAGGAGTTCTCCGGGAATTAAGAAAATGAAAATACTTAAATATTACTTTATCATAAATATATTCTCAAATACCTTTCATTAGTTATAATGGCTCGTTATGTCTGGGGAGCAATTATCAGGGGAAACAAAATGGCCGCTGTCCCATTAGTTCACATAAAACCTGTCCTGATCACACATGAGGACAAGTTAGCTTACAACACTGAGGTAAAGAGCGGCCTCCTCCTCCTCTCTACTTGTCAGGGATTATGATCCTGAATACAGATGATAAGAGCTTTAGCTGAATCTCTTAGTGAGTTTGCGATGTACAGAGAGGACGGACAGGACAGTCTGTGGTAATGTGGGGCTGTAATAATGGAGACTGTAAACAAGTGCTGTTGCTCATTAGCCACATCTCACCCTCCTGACATGTCTCTTCCTCATCTGCATTCCCACAGAGATTCACCTGTATTCAGGATCATGATTCCTGACAAGCAGAGCAGAGAGGAGGATGAGGCAGCTCTATGGCTCATTGTGGTGAAGCAACTTGTCCTCCTGTGTGATTAGGACAGATTTTGTGTGAATTGATAGGACGGCTGCCATTTTATTTCTCTAAGTAATGAAAGGTATTTGTGAATATATTTATAATAAAATAATACAGTCCTGATCAAAAGTTTAAGACCACTTGAAAAATAGCAAAAAATCATATTTAACATGGCTGGATCTTAACAAGGTTCCAAGTAGAGCTTCAACATGCAACAAGAAGAAATGGGAGTAAGAAAAAACATTTTTTGAGCATTCAATTTAATGAAAACAACGAATAAACTGAAACAGGCTGTTTTTCAGCTGAACAAAAGTTTAGGACCACATGCCTTTAAAAGGCCAAATCTGTGCAAAGATGTGGATTCATTGTCTGTCAGGTAGTCACACGTTGTGATGGCAAAGGCAAAAAAACTCTCCCTTTTAGAACATAGTCGGGTTGTTGAACTGCATAAGCAGGGTCTCTCACATCACGCCATCGCTGCTGAGGTGGGACGCAGTAAGACAGTCATTTGGAATTTCTTAAATTCTTAAATGATCCTGAGGGTTATGGAACAAAAAGTCAAGTGGAAGACCCAAAAAAATTTCATCAGCACTGAGCCGGAGGATCCAATTGGCTGTCCATCAAGACACTGGACGATCCTCGACCCAAATTAAGGCCCTTACTGGTGCTGACTGCAGCCGCATAACCATCAGACGGCATCTGAAACTGAAGGGCTTCAAAAACAAAAAACTTCTTCAAAGACCTCGTCTCCTTGACCGCCACAGAACTGCTCGTTTGGACTTTGCAAGAGAGCACCAAACATGGGACATTCAAAGGCGGAAGAAAGTTTTATTCTCTGATGAGAAAAAATGGAACCTTGATGGTCCTGATGGTTTCCAACGTTACTGGCATGACAAGCAGATTCCACCTGAGATGTTTTCTACACGCCACAGTGGAGGGGGCGCCATAATGGTCTGGGGTGCTTTTTCCTTCAGTGGAACACTGGAGCTTCAGGAAGTGCAGGGGCGTCAAACGGCCGCTGGCTATGTCAAGATGTTGCAGAGAGCACAGAGAGCATTCTTCATGCCCTCGTCTGTGTGGTAACGACTGGGTTTTTAAACAGGACAACGCTACAGTACACAATGCCTTCAGAACAAGGGACTTCTTCCAGGAGAATAACATCACTCTTTTGGCCCATCCTGCGTGTTCCCCTAATCTAAATCCAATTGAGAACCTTTGGGGATGGATGGCAAGGGAAGTTTACAAAATGGACAACAGTTCCAGACAGTAGATGGCCTTCGTGCGGCCATCTTCACCACTTGGAGAAATGTTCCCACTCCCCTCATGGAAACGCTTGCATCAAGCATGCCGAAACAAATTTTTGAAGTGATAAACAATAACGGCGGAGCTACTCATTACTGAGTTCATGTTTGTAAGTTGGATTTCTGTTTTGGGGGGGTTTAGTTTTTTTTTTTGGAGGTGTGGTGCTAAACTTTTGATCAGCTGAAAAACTGCCTGTTTCAGTTTATTCGTTGTTTTCATTAAATTGAATGCTCAAAAAATGTTTTGTCTCACTCCCATTTCTTCTTGTTGCATGTTGAAGCTCTACTTGGAACCTTGTTAAGATCCAGCCATGCTAAATATGATTTTTTGCCATTTTTCAAGTGGTCTTAAACTTTTGATCAGGACTGTATTTAAGTATATATTTTTTTTTAATCCTGGAGAACCCCTTTAAAGAGGACCTTTCACTAGAATAAAAAAATCTAAACTAAGCATACAGACATGGAGAGCGACGCCCAGCGATCTCCCTGCACTTACTATTATCCCTGGGCGCCGCTCCGTTCTCCCGGTATAGGCTCCGGTATCTTCATATGTTCGGCTCAACAGGGTGGAGCCTGCCGGCGTCTCCTTCTCCCAGGCTGGAGCGCTGGCCAATCGCAGCGCTCAGCTCATAGCCTGAGAGAGAAAAAAAACTCTCATTCTTGGCATTGTGGAATTGATGGAAAAGTCCTTGGAATCAGATTTCCTTACACCCTGCTTCTCCCATCAGGATTTTAAATTCACCACATTTTCCACTTCTATTGTGTTAGAATGTTTTATTGTGTCACTTGTATGTTAGATATCATTTGCAGAGCCATGAGGGGGCCTCTGCAGATCCCCAGTCTGCCTTTAAGGTATGTCCAATCTCTTGAAGCCTTTAGTCTCTTAGACAGGTTTGCTGCCAGGAGTCCATAAGCCTCCCAGGCTAGTAATTTCCATAGTTTCAGTTTTGCACGCACCTCCACTGGTATGATCCACAATATGCTCTTTTTACTCTTTCTCTTCACTTCCTCTCAGGCTAGTCCTCATTACAGGGCTGCTTTTAGCTTCTTCTCACTTCTCTGTCTCACACTGTACTGTTCTGTCTTACTCTGGAGAGTCGCACAGCCCAACCTAGCAAGGGTTGTTATAGCCTGTTAACTCCTTGGGCAGGTCACATACATAAAATGCATATTATTATTATTTATTTGAAAGCGCCATTAATTTCATGGTGCTGTATCTCAAGAGAGGGTTACACATACAGTACATAATATAAAAATAAAAATCTGATAAACATGAACCTATTAACAGACTGGTACAGAGGGGGAAATTCCCCTACCCGCAAAAGCTTAAAATCTACAACGGACATGGTACGGTAGGTGAGTGTAAAAGCTGCTCATATGGTGGTATGGTGATAGCATACTCATTGCAGGTGGTAGGCATTCCTGAAGAGGTGGGTTTTCAGGTTGCTTTTGAAGGTTTGGATGTTGGGCGACAGTCTGATGTGCCGGGGTAGCAAGTTCCAGAGTAGGGGAACTGCATGTGAGAAATCTTGTAGATGACTGTGTGAAGATCAGATGAGAGGAGAACAAACAAGGAGGTCCTGTGGGGATCGGAGATTACGTGTGGGGATATATCGAGAAAGTAGGTCAGAGGTGAAAGGAGGGGACTGCTTGTAGTCGGCCTTATATGTTGTTGCTAGTATTTTAAACTGAATTCTCTGAGCAATGAGGAGTCAGTGAAGGTATTGGCAGAGGGGAGCAGCAGAGGAGAAACGAGGGGAGAGGTGGATTAACCGGCAGCAAAGTTGAGCATAAATTGGAGGGGTGCAAGAGTGCTAGATGGGAGGCCACAAAGTAGGATGCTGCAGTAGTCTAGGTGGGAAATGACAAAGGCGTGCACTGGCATTTTAGTTAACTCAGGGGTGAGGAAGGAGTAAATACAAGAGATGTTCTTGAGTGGATAGCGGCTGGTGGAGGCAAGGGTTTGGATGTGTGGCTTGAAGGACAAGCACAGAATCAAATGTTATCCCCAAGCCGTGGACCTCTGTGAGACTGGAGAAAGCGTTGTGCTGTTAAATGTAATGGATAGGTCAGGTAGCGGGGCTGATTGACATGGAGGAAAGATGATGAATTCAGTTTTCTCCATATTGAGTTTTAAGAAGCAGTGGACCAGTAACCATTTAAGCAGTGGACTACTACCAAAGCAGTGGAAGGCTGTAGGACTAGTGGTCCCTATTGACTGATTGTTCGTTCCCATAAAGAATCATTGCTTCTTGGCAGCAGATTCCTGTTTACACAGGTTAATCTATTGATCAGAAGCAATGATTTAGGTGACCACAACAGCAATACTTTCACCTGATGAATGAGCATTTGCTCGTTTATATGGTGATTGGCAGCACCTTTACAAAAGGTAATTATTGAAAATGCTCCTTCCCGATGATTGCTTGATCATTAGCCCATGTAAATGAGCCTTTACTATCAGACCAGTTTCACCATGCTCTCAATTTGTACTGAGAACAAACGGTTCACACACTCAAGCTATTGCTGACAGAATTGTTGAAACAAGGGATGAGAATATGAGTGATCATAGTAGTTAGTGGTAGCTGGCTACTATTTGTCTCTCTTGCTCACTATTGATATTCTTACTCTCCATCTTCACTCCAATACCATATCATTTCTTTCAAATACTGTATTAAATATCTCCAAAATCAGTATGACACATGCTGACAGCCTATCATTCACATGTAAAGGAGGAGTTATTTGTGTGCTAATGGAGAACTCTGACTTAGTCAAAAGGTTGATGTACTGTACCATAGTCAAAAGCTGGAAATAAGTAAAGATGAGAGAGGTTCAGCTAGACCCACTTGGAAGTTGTGGAAAATAACTGATTTGAGCAGTGATGGTTTCCAGAAGTAATGGTAGTAATGGAATAGATACTTCGAAGTTGTGGTGCAGAAGAACTGATTTGTCAAGCAGTGATGGTTTCCAGAAGTAATGGTAATAGTGGAATAGATACTTCAAAGTTGTGGTGCAGAAGAACTGATTTATTGAGCTGTGATGGTTTCCAGAAGTAAAGGTAGTAATGGAATAGTCACGGGTAGTAGCTTTGGTGGAGTGCTAGCTCTACAGGTGGGTAAGAGTAGGAAGGATGATAATGAAATGCTGGACAAGACCAGAGGAATGGTCCAGGTAAGTTAGAGGTGGCTGTAGAATTGATGATGATGATGATAATTATGAGGGAGGATCCAGTGAAAAAAGTCAAATAGACATCAAATGCTCTGGAACCCAAGGTAACCACAAAGTGCATCCATGGACATCTGAAAGTTGTGTAGATACAGTAATTGATCAGCCTTAGGCTACTTTCACACTAGCGTTCTGCTGTCCGCTCGTGAGCTCCGTTTGAAGGAGCTCACGAGCGGACCCGAACGCCTCCGTCCAGCCCTGATGCAGTCTGAATGGAGCGGATCCGCTCAGACTGCATCAGTCTGGCCGCGTTCAGCCTCCACTCCGCTCGCCTCCGCACGGCCAGGCGGACAGCTGAACGCTGCTTGCAGCGTTCAGCTGTCCGCCTGGCTGTGTGGAGGCGAGCAGATCCGTTCAGACTTACAATGTAAGTCAATGGGAACGGATCCGCTTGAAGATGACACCATATGGCTCAATCTTCAAGCGGATCCGTCCCCCATTGACTTTACATTGAAAGTCTGAACGGATCCGCTCAGGCATCTTGCGCACTTAGACATTTTTCTAAGTTATTAATGCAGACGGATCCGTACTGAACGGAGCCTCCGTCTGCATTAATATGATCGGATCCGTTCAGAACGGATCCGATCAAGCGCTAGTGTGAAAGTAGCCTTACTGAGGCTGTGAGGGCACACTTTTGGGTACATTAACTTGACATCATTACACATTTTAGAGGGGAGTGGGAATAATAGTGTCAAGAAAGACCTTCCAGCTTCCCCTAATTTTCCATAGTCATAAGAACACTAATCGTCACTAAAGTTAATATGAGCACTTTTTTATGTCATTTTTGCATCCTCTTGTTGGTGCTTTCACTAAAGAAGTCCCCTCCAGACGATTGTGTCTGTGACCCATGGTGACTGCTGTAAAGCTTATCTCTAGATGCTGTTAACAACAGCTCAGACAAGATCGCTGCCCCATTAATCTGTTATAGAAAATAGAATAAGAAAAAATCTACAATCAGAAAATAAAAACAGATTAGAAAAAAAGGAAATGTATCACTATATGGTTTTAATTGGCAGAAAAAAATATAGGTGATACATTCCCTTTAAATTATACCTAAACTTTATGCTTAACTTAATTAAAATCTATTCTAAATGTGCACTAAAATGTTTTTGTAATATACTTAAATTATTATTATAATTTTTTTTACTTTTCCTTGCAAAATAGGTACCTGAAGTTCTGTACACTTAGGCCTCTTTTACACGGACGAGTTTTCCGCGTGGGTGCAATGCGTGAGGTGAACGCATTGCACCCACACTGAATCCGGACCGAATGTGCACATGAGCCGTGATTTTCATGCATCACTTGTGCGTTGTGTGAAAATCGCAGCATGCTCTATATTTAGAGTTTTTCACGCAACGCAGGCCCCATAGAAGTGAATAGGGATGCGTGAAAATCGCAAGCATCCGCAAGCAAGTGCGGATGCGGTGCGATTTTCGCGCATGATTGCTAGGTGACGATCGGGATGGGGACCCGATTTTTATTATTTTCCCTTATAACATGGTTATAAGGGAAAATAATAGCATTCTTAATACAGAATGCTAAGTAAATTAGGGATGGAGGGGTTAAAAAATAAAATAAAAATTTAAACTCACCTCATCCACTTGTTCGTGCAGCCCGGCTTGTCTTCTTTCTTCTTCTTTGAGAACCTGGGAGAAAAGGACCTTTGGTGACGTCACTGCGCTCATCACATGGTCCATCACTATGGTGATGGACCATGTGATGGATCATATAAGAAAATTTAGACTAGAACCTTCAGAATCAAAGGTGCATATCAATGAAGCAAACATGATTATAAAAAAGAAAATGGTTGCACACCATTATACATACAAACAATAGAGCTAAGAAATGGGAATCATTCTAATAAAATGGCTGCACACCATTATACATACAAACAATAGAGCTAAGAAATGGGAATCATTCTAAATAAAAGTCGTACAATACCGACTATAAATGAGTCAATGGAAGCTCTTAGCGCACATATTTGATCAAACGTGTGTCGGGTCCATCTACCAGGTGTAAAGGTGGCTTCCACAGATGGGTCCCTAACACTAGTATACTGCCTCTCTTTGGACTTACCTAAGCCTACAATATTCAGGGCAGTGTAGGAACCAGCTACATACGTACTCTGTTAAGAAGCCCCAGGTAGATGGGGGTGTTCAGTCTATTGTTTGCATGTATAATGGTGTACAGCCATTTTCTTTTTTATAATCATGTGATGGATCATGTGATAGACCATGCGATGAGCGCAGTGACATCACCAAAGGTCCTTTTCTCCCAGGTCCTCAAAGAAGAAGAAAGAAGACAAACCGGGCTGCACGAACAAGTAGATGAGGTGAGTTTAATATTTATTTATTTTTTAACCCCTCCATCCCTAATTTACTTAGCATTCTGTATTAAGAATGCTATTATTTTCCCTTAAAATAATAAAATTTACACAACACCGATCCCAAACCTGAAAAACGCATTAAAACACTGCACTTGCGCAGAAAAATTGCGCATTTTCCCACAACGCGCCAGCATCCTATCTGGCCCTCACACACAACGCCTGTGTGAAAGAGGCCTTATACACTCGCTTCGCTCTGCTAAAAGCCTTGCATCAGTACAAGCTTTTAGCAGAGTGGAGCGAGCACAGGCAGGAACACTGCATAGCAGATCTCTCCTCCTGACTGTGCTGTCTTCACTAAAACCGGTCATAGCACATCATTAATGTATTGTGCCAGGCTTTAGCAGAGCTGGTACAGGCTGTAGTAATGATGTGTGCTCCTGCCTGTGCATCACTTACCCAGTGGAATCTCACCAGTACACCGCTGAGATTTCCTGAAAGTTAGGTTGTTATTTCTAAGTTTGGTGCACTTTAAACCTGGAAAGAGCAAAATTGGTGTGAAAGAGCTGCAAACATTTTAACATTGTGACACAAAATCACGACATTACAATGATTTATAATTCTGTGAATTCCAGTCTGACTGCTGCTGCACTGAATTGTACTGATGGCATTCTGTGTGTACAGTTCAGTAGATATGAGGTTGCGCAGGAACCATAAAATAAATCATTATAATGCCATGAGTTTGTGTCACAGGAGAAGTGTTCAGCCCGGGAAATACTGCTGTCCGACAGAATATATTTCCCTCACTGAATACGCTTGTGTGAAACTACCCTAATACCAACAGACGGTAATGATACCGACAGATGGATAACAGTCTTTATGTTCAGAAGTAGAGAGTAAAAACTGCTCCCCTATCAGTATCAATGATTATCTAACCATAAATTTGTTTTACCATTGTACCACGCTTGTGATGATATTTTAACAGATTAAGAGATTTAGATTTCTTTTGTAGATAATGGCTGCTAAAGCCGGTGATTTGTGTAGGATTATGTTGGTTTGCAAAAGGACTATCTAAATGCCACAAAAACCTGGATGAGAAAACCTCATCTTTAAACAATGCCTGTTATTGTAACAGTACCTAATTTCAAAATGAATATCATGGACCTTAACCCCTTAAGGACCCTGCCATATTTCACCTTAAGGATCAGGCCATTTTTGGGAAATGTGTCACTTTATGTGGTGATAACTTTAAAACGCTTTTACTTATCCAGGCCATTCTGAGACCGTTTTCTCATCACATATTGTACTTTATGACAGTGGTAAAATTGAGCCAAGAAATTTCATTTTTATTTATGAAAAATTACCAAATTTACAAAAAAAAATAAAAAATGTGCAAATTTCCGAATTTCAATTTATCTACTTTTATAATAGATAGTAATACCTCCAAAAATTGTTATTACTTTATATTCCCCATATGTCTACTTCATGTTTGGATCATTTTGTGAATGCCATTTTATTTTTGGGGGACGTTAGCAAGCTTAGAAGTTTAGAAGCAAATCTTGAAATTTTTCTGAAAATTTCCAAAATCTACTTTTTAAGGACCAGTTCAAGTCTGAAGTCACTTTGTGAGGCTTACATAATAGAAACCACTCAAAAATTACCCCATTTTACAAACTATACCCCTGAAGGTATTTAATTCCATTCCATTTTTTCCAGTAGCAAAGCAAGGGTCAACAGCCAAACAAAACTTAATATTTATTGCCCTGATTCTGTAGTTTACAGAAACACCCCATTTGTGATTGTAAACTGCTGTACGGGCACATGGCAGGGCGCAGAAGGAAAGGAACGCCATATGGTTTTTGGAAGGCTTTTGGAAGGCAGATTTTGCTAGACTGGTTTTTGGACACCATGTCCCATTTGAAGCCCCCCTGATTCACCCCTAGAGTAGAAACTCCAAAAAAGTGACCCCATTTTGGAAACTACAGGATAAGGTGGCAGTTTTGTTGGTACTATTTTAGGGTACATATGATTTTTTGTTGCTCTATATTACACTTTTTGTGAGGCAAGGTAGCAAAAAATACCTGTTTTGGCACCGTTTTAATTTTTTGCTATTTACAACGTTTATCTGACAGGTTAGATCATGTGGTATTTTTATAGAGCAGTTTGCTACAGATGCGACAATACCAAAATATTCTTTAGTGTCTTCACATTCTGAAAGTCATAGTTTTATTTATTTTTTGGGTAACTGTCTTGTGTAGGGGCTCATTTTTTTTCGGGTTGAGATGACGCTTTGATTGGCACTATTTTGGGGTGCGTATGACTTTTTGATCGCTTACTATTACACTTTTTGTGATGTAAGGTGACACAAAATGGCTTTATTTACACTTTTTTTTTTATGATATTCACCTGAGGGGTTAGCTCATGTGATATTTTTATAGAGCAGGTTATTACGGATGCTGCAATACCTAATATGTATACTTTTTTTTATTTTTGAAGTTCTTTAACACAATGATTTCATTTTTTAAACAAAAAAATCATGTTTTAGCGTCTCATAATAAAGCATTAAAAAAAAAAGATTTTTTGTGTCTCCACATTCTGAAAGCTGTATTTTTTTTTTTTTTTTTGGTTGACTGTCTTATGTAGGGGCTCATTTTTTTCTGTATGAGATGATGGTTTGATTGGTACTATTGTGGGGCGTGTATGACTTTTTGATTGCTTGGTATTACACTTTTTGTGATTTTTTTGACACACTTTTCATTTTATATTTTTACGGTGTTCATCTGAGGGGTTAGGTCATGTGATATTTTTTATACAGCAGGTTCTTACAGACATGGCAATACCTAATATGTCTACTTTTTTATTCAAGTTTTACACAATAATATTATTTTTGAAACCCCCCAAAAATCATGTTTTAGTGTCTCCATATTCTTAGATCCATAGTTTTTTTTTATGTTTTGGGTGATTGTCTTAGGTAGGGTATTATTTTTTGTGTGATGAGGTGATGGTTAGATTGGCACTATTTTGGGGTGCACTGGATCCGGCACTGGATCTACAGCAGAAAAGCTTATTGGCAGGGGTGAAAGGTGTCAGACCCCTATCAATCATTGACTTGTAAAAGAGAGGACATCCTCTAGCAGGGAAACATTGTATTTCCTACTGATTTACTCATTTCCCCTTTATACCCTCTCATATATTGAGAGAACAAAGTCCACTCAAGAGAGTTGGGAATTGGTAGCAATCCTTCCCGGCAAGGCTCCATCTTAGTAATTAGCGTTAGAATACAGTTTAATGTATTATGCTAAGACTGTAGATCCAGAAGAAGGCAAAAAAAATCCCCTACAAAATGATTTCCAGTTGCCTCATATTAGAGAGAAAAACTTCTTCCTGGACTCCAGATATGTCACTCAGACTAAATCCCTGGATTAATGAACCATGTCTAGAAATCCAGTGCATATTATACATACTACTTCTTTCAAAAAAGACATTCAGACTACATTTGATTGCATAAAATTTCTATAGTCTTACTGTTGTTATAGTAAAGAATCCCCATCTATAATCAAACAGAAGCCACATTTCCCTGCATTTGATCAGTACAGCAGGAGAAATACTGATCGAGCGCCGAGACCAGTAGATACAGCGCAGGCACAGATGACAGGTCTGGGCACTTGTTCTATGTTCTCCTGCTGTCCTACAAGCATTGAGACCCACATATGGAGAGCAGAGAGAACACAGAACAAGTGCTGAGATCGAGAGAGCAGGCAAAGGTACAAGAATGCATGGCTATACCCGATGTCTAGCGCTGTCAATCCAGGGGAAGGGGGGAGAGACTGATGGTGAAAAAGTACAACAAACTGCTGCTCCGAGGGCTTTGACCATCCTCTCAGTGCTCCAGTTAGGTCAGTAGCATATACTGTAAATAAAAATGTGTTTTTCTTAGCAATGGGGCCATGGATATTCATAATAATAGGCATTGTTTTTACCAGCATGATCAACCCTACCAAGTGGTATGCTTGGTTTAATAGGGTTGATCATGCTGATAGAGGCTCTTTAATAGAGCACTAGACCCATTCCATCAAAATGGTTTTCCAGGATTTATGGGCTGGGACTCTCAGCACCGGCACTGATCAGCTTGCTCCAGAACAGGCACTGTTCCATACAGTGGTCACTGACAGTGAATGGTACTACAGCTCTCTTCCATTCAATTGGATGGGAGAAAGCTTTAGGACCATTCATGCTGAGTACACAATGGGGGTAATTTATGAACAGATATATGCCACTTTTGTGGCATATATCTGGAGCAGGTTCTGTTGCATGCCATGGTGCAGCAGAATCCGACATATTCCCCGCTCATACCAGGTCTAAAAAAGTGAGTATGTCTTGGGTGGGGAACGGGACGGGTCGGCAGGCCCGTCTCATTCATTATTTTCTACGCCTGGTTTAGGCATAGAAAATTGTCTAAATGTAAGACAGCAAGGAAGCTGTCTTACATTTAGAAGCGTTTATGGATACACCAAAGTTATATAAAGATCCACCGCCAGCTATAGGGCTTATTAAGATGGCATCTAAAACACTGGTCTTCATAAATGTGCTCCAATGTGCTTACCTGTGCCAGTTCTGGTTCTTGTTCACCCAGCTGATTAGTCGGTGTTCTACCCTCACCAATTGGTGGCCTAAGTATAGGTCCTTAATATTAAATTCCCAGAAATTCCCTTTAATTACTTTAGTAATACAGGAGCAACACCAGCACTTATATAGTATAGAAGGTATCCATACAAGAGTTTGTAGATCCAGACCTGTATTAGAACCCTGCACACCATCCCAAAATATTTTTGGCAAATATATATTTTTTTAAACCAAGAGTGAGGTGACAGGGAGCCAGATATCCTGGGGATAGGTCATCAATATATATGGCCGGACATGTATGGTTTGGGGGAATGGAAAAAAAAGAGCAATACTGCAACTGAGTTTTTACGTTTTTGCGGCGTTCATATTTCAACATAAATAGCAATATAACTTTATTCTCTGAGTCAATATAATTACAGTGATTTCAAATACATATTTCAAATAAAAAGCCTTTTTTTATTGAAAAAAATGATTTTTTGCATTGTGGTAAAAGGTGTATTGGCAGTCACAAAGAGGTTAATGGAAACAACACCCACACTCCAATAGAGCAAACCAGATACATTCTACCAGGTGGCATAATTTTTTGTCACTGGGCACCATATGGTGTTAAATAGATACCAATGAAAATATCATAATTATCAAATAACAGCATTAATCGCTTCTTAATTGCTTTATTATTAGATAACACAATGCAATATCAGTCGTCATATTTTAATATAGAATTCTGGTCAAGTCTTTAAAGGACTATTATGGAGATGCGGTGAGGGTTGTAAAGACCTCAGAAAGTAACGTACTTGGTGAAAAAAAAACAGTTCAATTAAAGGGGTTATCCCATGACTAATGTAAAAAATGAAAATCAGACATCATATAGTACATGACAATCTCTTTCTAAGAAAGCTAGAACCAGTCCTGTACCTCACATGGATCTAGAGATCTCCCCATTCATTGCTGGTTGCTGTTTAGATTCATAGTATATCAGGCCCACAGTTCAAGGGGCGTGTCTTTTCTGCTGCAGCTAAGGGGGCGTGTCCATGCTCTCCCTATCACAGCTCAGGAGGCAGTTGAAGGATGAAACTGAGCATGTGTGGCCATCTCAGTGAGCAGGTCAAAGAATAAGAAAAAAACAAAAACAACAGGTGGCGCTACACAGATACATTTTATTGAATAACTCTGTGGCTATACAAATTTTTTAATTTCATGCAATTACAAAAGTATTCAGATCCAGATGCTGGTTTGAAAACTGTAGAATATTTTTCGTGGGACAACCTCATTAAACATGAAACTCAATGGATGAGCTCCAGTATTTGATAAAAGACCAGTGAAGACCTTTATTGTGCACCTTTAAGGAACATCATGGACACTAGAACTACGACCGGTCATGGCATAACTTTATACAACAAACAGAGAACCAATTTCAAATTGCAAATAACCAATGATTGTTCATTACCAAGTCACATGACACAGTAATTGGTTACTAAACAGTAGCAGTTGCTAAATAGTTGCACTTGTTTCCCTTTTATTGAACCGACTATGTCACCGTTCACGTGGCACAATAATTGGGCATCAATCAATTCCTAACTGTTCTAGGATTGGATACTCACTATGCAATATCAATTGTCATATATTAAAGGAAATGTGTCTTCAGAAAATGAACTATTGTTTAAATCACATTTTATGTTGAACACATTTTTTAAAGAATTTTTGGTGAATATTTGATAAAAAATTCCTTGTCACTATTTATATTAAATAAACAAAAATCCTGCCATTTTCACATTGGCCACTAGGCCTAAAATACGCTTCACACTCGCGCTTTGGCTTTCCGTTTGTGAGATCCGTTCAGGGCTCTCACAAGCGGTCAAAAACGGATAATGCATTCTGAATGGAAAAGGATCCGCTCAGAATGCATCAGTTTGCCTCCATTTCGTCACCATTCCACTCTGGCGGTGGACACCAAAACACTGCCTGCAGCGTTTTGCTGTCCGCCTGACGAAGCGTAGCCAAACGGATCCGTCCTACACATGTAAGTCAATGGGGACGGATCCGTTTTCTCAGACACAATCTGGCAGAATAGAAAACAGATCCGTCCCCATTGACTTTCAATGGTGTTCATGACAGATCTGTCATGGCTATGGAAGACATAATACAACCGGATCCATTCATGACAGATGCATGATGTTGTATTCTTGTAACGGAAGCGTTTTTGCAGATCCACGACGGATCCACAAAAAACACTAGTGTGAAAGTAGCCTTAGACGTACTGCCTTTTGAGAACAGCTACATGGGCAACAGACACAATGGACAGGAGGAGACCCCATTGACTTCTATGGCATGCTCTTTGCCCTGTGCAGAGGTCAGGAGGATGCTGATAAGCTGAGACTTCACCTATTGTGAATGGTGGATCCTAATTTATCTATACACAGAGGTGTTACTTGTCACTGTAGTTCTGCCTGTGGTGATAATGATAATAGTCACTGAAAAGTTACCTCGGCAGAACAGGAAATTTTGATCTATTATTAGGCTTAGTGGCCAGTGTGAAAATTGCAGGATTATATAAAAAAAAATAATAATATAGCGACATGGAAAAAAAAAAAACATAAAAAATTAAAAATAAAAATACGTTTAACACAAAAGCGTGATTCAAAGAGTAGGTAATTTTCTGATCACACATTACCTTTAATATTGAATTCTGTCACAGATCAAGTCCTTAAAGGGGTTGTCCGGGTTCAGAGCTGAACCCAGACATACCCCTATTTTCACCCAGGCAGCTCCCCTGAGGCTAACATCGGAGCATCTCATGCTAAATCGCGCAGGGCACGGGTTCTTTTGTTTTCAATAACACACTGCTGGGCGGAAACTTCCACCTGTCAGTGTGTTCGGTTAGGTCACTGGCTCTGATGGGCGGGCTTTAGCGCTGCCCTAGCTGTTTTACTGGCTATGGCAGTGCTAAATCACTATCATCAGTTCCGGTGATGTCACCGGGCTTCCTGGCAGCCCCATGGAGAGCCCCAGTACGTCACCGGATCTCCAAAAAATGCCTTTGCCCTGCACGATTTAGCGCAGGGCAAAGGAGAGCATCGGAGAATGAACTGCTCCGATGCTCCTGTCAGGGGGGCTGCCGGGGTGTCCGTTATGCAGGAGAGGACTCCCCTGCATAATGGAAACAGGACAGATCCGTTTTGCAGCCTATAGAATTCTATTATAACGGAATGAATAACGGAATGCCTCTAAAGGCATTCCGTAATGCATTTTGTCATAGAATTGTGTTATGGTCCGTGGTAACGGAATCCATAACACAATTCATCTTTTACCAGTAAACGAAGCGTGAACGAATTTCATAAGCGGAAATTCGCTCATTCTCTAAATTGTCACATAAGTACAATTTGTGACGCATTTCGGTTCAAGAATGAACCTTCTTCAGACTTGTATCATATATGTCAATACAAGTTTGAGGAGTTCATTCTTGAACTGAAACGCATTCAAAATTTTACTTATGTCTCAATAAAAAGAAGCATTTATTCTACAAGTGAGTGCCAGTCCATTCTTCTGCACTATCCTCAGTGTAGGTCATCAGTATCTGATCGTGGGGGTCCGACACCCGCCGATCACCTGTTTAAAATGAAACAGAATCCAGTGGGCACTCAATCTTGCGTTCGCGTTGCAGCAGGAAGGAAGGAGTAAACTCCACGTTAAATGTATGAAGGAATCCTGGCAACCGTGTCTTGCTTCAAAGTATATTCTTTTATATTTTTTTATCATTCAATGTGTAATAAAGACGCGTTTCGGCACAAAGCCTTTCTCACTCAGTAAATAATCAATACGCCTTTATATATAAAACATAATGCATCACTCCCAAGTGACGTAGCATGCCCAGCAGTAGGCGGTGATTATCACAACACAAATCAGTAACAAGGTTTCACTTTCATATGTAGCAATAATGAACAAAGGTTACCGTGTTGTTATCCATAGAGATGTTCAGCGCGACGATAAGGTCTATGGAGAAAATTAACATATCAAAAGATAGACAATAAACTAGAAACATCAACAGAAAACATATTTTTACGTGTAATCTCATAATCCCGGATGAATCCCTGATTAATCAATCACCTGTTACTCCGGTACAATACGTACTTCCAAAAGTGCACAAAACACTATTGGACCCCCCTGGTTGCCCGATTGTGGCCTCGGTGGATTCAATGTTGCCCCCTTTGTCAATTGTTTTGGAAAAGATATTGACACCATTAATTAAGAACACACGATCCTTCTTATTGGATACAGCACATCTCTTGAGAACAATTGCGGATCTTCAATCTATCGCTCCTGAAGCTGGTTGGTAACCATAGACGTTGTGAGTTTTTATACGTCGATAGAACATAAGGGAGGAATACAGGCAGTGGTGGATTTTTTTGCGAACCAGTGACTATTCGGGCATACAACAAGAATTTATTCTGCAAATCTTGCATTTGGTTTTGTTTGAGAATTTTTTAATGTTTGAGGATACTTATTACTTGCAACAGCGCGGGACCGCAATGGGTTCTAATGTGGCCCCGCCCTACGCTAACGCATTTATGTCATCTTTTGAGGAGTCATATGTATATAACACGGAACAATATTAAAAAAAAGGTCCTGATGTGTAAGAGATTTATTGATGGCATTTTTTGCGTGTGGGCGGGGCCACAGGAGTCCCTCCTTTCCTTTTTTGAATACTGTATGTGAAGGTCTGAAATTTACCATCACTTTTGACAAGCAGATGGTAAGATTTTGGACACCACTGTAATGAAAAATTAACATGGTCATCTTTCAACTGATCTGTTCAGGAACAGCATTCTCCATTATACTAGTGCTCATCCCCCTTCGCTTAAGGGTCCATTTACACGTCCGTGAATGTGTCCGCACCCGTTCCGCAATTCTGCGGAACGGGTGGGGACCCATTTATTCTCTATGGGGCAGGAATGGATGCAGACAGCACACAGTGTGCTGTCCGCATCCGCATTTCTAGAGCGCGGCCCCGATCTTCCGGTCCGCGGCTCCGGAAAAAAGTAGAACATGTTCTATTCTTGTCCACAATTGCGGACAAGAATAGGCAGTTCTATTGGGGTGACGGCCGGGTGTATTGCAGATCCACAATACACTACGGACGTGTGAATAGACCCTAAGAGAGCGATACCAAAATCCCAATTCCAGAGAATTAAACGTGTAGTCTCTGACCCAATAAGACAGGACCTTAGATTAGAAGAGATGACTGAGAGATGTTTTGAGAGGGGCTATGACAAATTCATTTTGGACAAGGCAAAATCAGATCTACAATCTCATGTCGCCGTAAAGGATAAACCGCAGAGGATAACCTTTATACATACATTTCATCCCTACAATGCTGGTTTTGATAAAATGGTTGGAAAACATTGGCATATACTGACCAAGTATAATAGAACAAAAGTAACTGGGCACTCTCAGGAAATCTGGACCATTTGAAATTTATTAACATATAATAGCATGAATAACTGTACTAATTGACAATGATAATATAAAACTGTAAATTAAAATACCTATCCACTACACCATAAAACACAATATGCAGTAATCCAATAAAACAAATACTAAGATATAAAATACTAAAATTTGAGGAATAAAATAGAATATTCAATAATTTGTACGAATAATCTGCAAATATTATTATGAGAAAGTCTGATATTTGAAATTTTAGTGATAATCCAATGTCCTTTATGTACGTCCCTTTCGATATATAACAGGGATATCTGAAAATAAGCCGAATCCCAATGAGCAAAGAACAAACTCAAGCGGCGTCCCGCTAATAGCATCCACCAGCAGCGTCCCACTGGAATAATAATGCAGTTTTTAAATCGCTGGATAATAATTGCTGGATAAAATCGTACTGTCTTACCGTCTCCTTTAATCAGTCGACAAAGATGCAGTTATGGACCTCTAAGTTTGCAGCCCATATCTCGTAGTAAACTCGCACACCGGCAATTGTTTGGCACATGTAGTCAGGCCTTCACCATGGAATCAGGCCTTACACGTTATTTTCCAAGTATACCTTTCTTGTGACCGAGGTTCTTTCTTTGCGACTTTCCAGTCAAATCTCCAGCTTCCCAAGTGGTCCAAATGTTGGGGTCCTGTCTAGGCTAGACGCGTTTCGGGGTTTAGAAATACCCCTTCCTCAGTAGCTGTCAGTCCCCCAAACAATCCCTTTCTTATATAGTGGAGAAGTTCTTCCAAAAGTCTGGATAGGATGTTCCAAAAACCTGGAGTGGATCAATTTTTGATCCACTGTTTCATTGAGTCTATTCCTATTCAAATCCTCGCTATATCATATAAAATCACATTGCCAAATAATTTTAATATATATATAAAAACACACATGTATTACAATGGTCTTAAAATTTCCATGAAATAAAAAATAACATTCTAAACAGATAAACACGAAAATATGCTCTAGATTGTGTTTGCAGCTGGGTATGTGAAAATCCTTTCATCCCCATATTGATGTAAGTCAGGTGCTTCTAATAGACCAAAAAACGCATCTAACACCATGCGGTTTTGATGCGTTTTTTGCGGCAATCATCCTGGACCCCTCTGTGTGATATTTCTACCTTCACTAAAGTGTCCAGGATCACAATATAAGAGCAGTACTTACTAAAATGCAACTGGTAACTCATGAGTTATTTTTTAGTGAATACTCTATACTCCGATATCTTATTTTCTAATGTATTATTTTCAGGGAGAAAAGATACCTTGCTTGGAAGTCTATATTCCACACTACCATTCAAATTATTCAATATATAGAAACAAAATATGCGCAAGATTTTCTTTGCAACTGGGTATATAAAAACCCCTCCATCTCTATATAGATATGGACCAGGAGATTCCAATAAACCAAAAAACGCATCCGACAGCATGCGGTTTTCATGCGTTTCCGATGCGATTTTTGCGGCAATCATCTCGGGCACCTCCGTGTAACATTTCTACATTCCCTGGAGTGTCCAGGATCATAATTTAACAACAGTATTTGACAAAATTTCCTGTATCAGCCTCCTGAGTCATTTAATGGTGAACGCTATGTATCCTAATAGACTAATTACATTGATTTGTAATAAAAAGAACCCCAGTTTTAGAGATAAATTAGTACATGCTGATTTGGGAAGTAAGGAGGGAACATTGAGACAAAGTACATTAAGAACAATGAAAAAAGGTACATTTCCCTGCCGCCATTGTTTTCAATGTTCTCATGTCATTAAAGACCCAGAATTTTATCAACCTCACACGGGACAAGCGATCAAGATAGAAGTTTTTTTCACATGCGAGTCCACAAATGTCATTTATTTGATAAAATGCAACTGTGGTCTGTTGTACATAGGGGAAACAATGCAGACAGTGAGAGATAGGATATGTGAGCACAAATCTACAATAAGAACAAAAAACCTATTACCGCTTCCCCACCATTTTGACAAATATAAACACTCAGTGTCCCAATTGGTACTCCTGTGTGCCCCATGGCCTTCTATGTGCTTACTAAGCACAGCGCCATACATTGTATAGCGGGTGTGCTTGGCGTCACGCTCAGCTCCATAGAAGTGAATGGGGCTGAGCACAATACCAAGCACAGCCGCTATACAATGTACGACGCTGTGCTTGGTAAGCTACAAGAAGGCCGCGGTGCTCACAGGAGCACTGGTGCCATCTCAAACAGTTGATCGACAGACGTCCCGAGTGTCAGACCCCCACCGATCAGATCCTGAGGATAGGTTATCAGTATCCAAATCACGGAAATCCCCTTTAATATACGGTTCTGACACAAGTCAAGTCCTTAAGGGGCTAGAGAGACTAGTATGGAGATGTGGTGAGGTGTGAGACCCTCAGAGTTATGTATTTGAAGGAACCAGTGTGCTATTAAACAACAGAAATCCTGATGCTGGAAGCATCTGAACATGAAACAAGTGCTACATAGATGTTCTTCTTGTATTTTATCTGTTAATGCTGCCGAGACCCTGGACAACTGAGGAATTCTGTGTAAGTCAGTAGTAGATGGAGACATCATTCCCTATAAAATGCCGGCATGGCTCTTTCTGCAGTTAAACACTCTGTTTGCTTAGTATTGTTTTCTATGTTGCAGCAACCGGTTTATTTTGGAAATGCCCCATGAACATGCAAACATCGCTTTCCTCCTGCCATCCTTTCTCTGCACATCCTGTTTGCATTGGTCTTCTCAGCAGCAAAAGCAAACTGTACTTAAGAACAGCTGGTAAAGCTGATGACGTGCGCAGGTATAAGTTCAATTCTACACAGCAATGCTATATATATGTGTGTTTATATACATATATATATATATATATATATACATACAGTCGTGGCCAAAAGTTTTGAGAATTACATAAATATTGGAAATTGGAAAAGTTGCTGCTTAAGTTTTTATAATAGCAATTTGCATATACTCCAGAATGTTATGAAGAGTGATCAGATGAATTGCATAGTCCTTCTTTGCTATGAAAATTAACTTAATCCCCCAAAAACCTTTCCACTGCATTTCATTGCTGTCATTAAACGACCTGCTGAGATCATTTCAGTAATCGTCTTGTTAACTCAGGTGAGAATGTTGACGAGCACAAGGCTGTAGATCATTATGTCAGGCTGATTGGGTTAAAATGGCAGACTTGACCTGTTAAAAGGAGGGTGATGCTTGAAATCATTGTTCTTCCATTGTTAACCATGGTGACCTGCAAAGAAACGTGTGCAGCCATCATTAGAATATTCAAAATAAGGTGTAAGCTCCAATGGGAATAGCGTCTCAAGATAATATTAGTAAAAAGCAGAGCAGCACGCCAGTATGGTGAAAAAAAGAAAGCAGTTTTTTCACCCAGTGGTGACACGATGTTTCGGCTCCAACATGAAGCCTTTCTCAAGCAATGTAACAAAGCAAACTGAACATACTTATAGTGTGAGGAAGTGACATCATCAAACAAAATTAGCATTAACCCATTGAATGCGTCATCCAACGGACCAACACATGTGCGATCAAGTGCGCATGCGGCAAGACCCGGACGCGTCATCCGAAATACACAGTACGCGCATGGCTAGATAATAGCGTCACATCAGTGTCATCACATTTTCATCCGCCCGGCTGCCTTTTTAGACAGGTAGCTACAGGGTTTTGCCACTGGTGGCACTTCCTATATCCGTGATACCAATGATTTTCTGGTTAGGTTGAATCAGGTACACATCCCTGACTCCCAAGAGGTAATTCTAGCCTCCTTCAATGTAGTGTCTTTGTACACCTCTATTGAACATCATAGAGGGATTGAAGCTGTTAAAAAAATGTTGCCTGCCTCCTCATTGTCAGACATGGTTGCAGATTTTGTTCTTGGGTTACTCTCTATTTTGTTGGAGTATAACTACTTCTTGTTTCAAGACACTTTTTATATCCAAAAACGTGGTGTGGCTAATATCTACATGCGTGTATTTGAGGAGGACGTCATCCATCTACCCACTTCAGGCATGTACTGAAGTGGTGGAAAAACATAGATGACGTCTTCCTCATTTGGACAGGCAATCAGGAACAACTGATTGAGTTCCACAGGTTCCTTAACAGAGTAAATAGGTCCCTACAATTTACCTTGATACATTCCACCAGTGAATTGCAATTTTTAGACACCAAGGTATTGTTCTCAAACGGCACTTTTTTGTACACAATTATATGTCAAATCAACTGATAAAAATACAACTCTTCTGTATAGCAGCTGTCATCCTAAAAGAATGATAGGTTCTCTTCCGTACTCGCAAATGGTGCGAGCCAAGAGAATTGTCTTTGATGATCTGGATTCCAGACACACGTTGGATGACATGCTACACAGGTTTAAAAAACATGGCTATCCCAATAAACTATTGGAAGAACACCGTAATACAGTGATGGTGATGGACAGGCATAAAATCCTGTTCGGCCCATCGATTAAAAGTGGAATGTCCAGGATCCCATTCGTGTCTACGTATACTGAGGCCAGCGTCGATATCAGTCATATCATCAGACGACACTGGCCTGTTCTTGCTGGCTCCATCAGGGGTGTTCCTGAATTTGATTCCCCACCATTGTTCTCTTACAGAAAGTCCAAGAGTCTTAGGGACCAATTGGTGCTGGCTGATGTGGGGACAAAAAAAGTCCTCAGACAATCTACATTGATGCGTCCCGGACGCGGATGTTTTCCGTGTCTTGGTTGCGTCAATTGCAGATACATGTGCAAAGCCTCCTCTTTTATCCATCCGTCTACGGGGGCTGCTTATCCTATCCGTTTTCATCTGACATGTATTTCTGACCATGTGGTATATGTACTGTCCTGTCCCTGCAATATTTTATATGTTGGGGAAACATCTACAGACAAAAAGGATTGGATCTTCCAGTCTCTAAACACTTTACGGATCTCAAACACAAGGAAAGGGATCTTAAGTGTTGGATTGTGGATTATGTACCCATGCTGAAGAGGGGTGGTAACAGAATTACACTCCTCAAAAAGAAAGAAATCCATTGGATTTTTATGAAACCACATGGCCTCAATGTTGATCTCAATTTAGGACAGGTATTTGGTCGATAGATTGCCCTGACCCATTTTTTTATTCACTCTATGCTCAATTCCTGTGATGGGTAGTAATGTAATTTTTACAGGGAGTGCAGAATTATTAGGCAAATGAGTATTTTGACCACATCATCCTCTTTATGCATGTTGTCTTACTCCAAGCTGTATAGGCTCGAAAGCCTACTACCAATTAAGCATATTAGGTGATGTGCATCTCTGTAATGAGAAGGGGTGTGGTCTAATGACATCAACACCCTATATCAAATGTGCATAATTATTAGGCAACTTCCTTTCCTTTGGCAAAATGGGTCAAAAGAAGGACTTGACAGGCTCAGAAAAGTCAAAAATAGTGAGATATCTTGCAGAGGGATACAGCACTCTTAAAATTGCAAAGCTTCTGAAGCGTGATCATCGAACAATCAAGCGTTTCATTCAAAATAGTCAACAGGGTCGCAAGAAGCGTGTGGAAAAACCAAGGCGCAAAATAACTGCCCATGAACTGAGAAAAGTCAAGCGTGCAGCTGCCAAGATGGCCATATTTCAGAGCTGCAACATCACTGGAGTGCCCAAAAGCACAAGGTGTGCAATACTCAGAGACATGGCCAAGGTAAGAAAGACGACCACCACTGAACAAGACACACAAGCTGAAATGTCAAGACTGGGCCAAGAAATATCTCAAGACTGATTTTTCTAAGGTTTTATGGACTGATGAAATGAGAGTGAGTCTTGATGGGCCCGTGGCTGGATTGGTAAAGGGCAGAGAGCTCCAGTCCGACTCAGACGCCAGCAAGGTGGAGTACTGGTTTGGGCTGGTATCATCAAAGATGAGCTTGTGGGGCCTTTTCGGGTTGAGGATGGAGTCAAGCTCAACTCCCAGTCCTACTGCCAGTTTCTGGAAGACACCTTCTTCAAGCAGTGGTACAGGAAGAAGTCTGCATCCTTCAAGAAAAACATGATTTTCATGCAGGACAATGCTCCATCACACGCGTCCAAGTACTCCACAGCGTGGCTGGCAAGAAAGGGTATAAAAGAAGAAAATCTAATGACATGGCCTCCTTGTTCACCTGATCTGAACCCCATTGAGAACCTGTGGTCCATCATCAAATGTAAGATTTACAAGGAGGGAAAACAGTACACCTCTCTGAACAGTGTCTGGGAGGCTGTGGTTGTTGCTGCACGCAATGTTGATGGTGAACAGATCAAAACACTGACAGAATCCATGGATGGCAGGCTTTTGAGTGTCCTTGCAAAGAAAAGTGGCTATATTGGTCACTGATTTGTTTTTGTTGTGTTTTTGAATGTCAGACATGTATATTTGTGAATGTTGAGATGTTATATTGGTTTCACTGGTAAAAATAAATAATTGAAATGGGTATATATTTGTTTTTTGTTAAGTTGCCTAATAATTATGCACAGTAATAGTCACCTGCACACACAGATATCCCCCTAAAATAGCTAAAACTAAAAACAAACTAAAAACTACTTCCAAAAATATTCAGCTTTAATATTAATGAGTTTTTTGGGTTCATTGAGAACATGGTTGTTGTTCAATAATAAAATTAATCCTCAAAAATACAACTTGCCTAATAATTCTGCACTCCCTGTATTCTGTTATTTATATAAACATACAGATACTAATTAAGCTAATTTTCTCTTTCTTTTACTCACACAGTTCTATCATGGTCGATGGCTGAAGGTTGCGTGAAATGAGCATGGACTTGCGTAGTCACCCCAGCTACAATACCCAAACTCCACATCTCCTTTCGGTGCCCAGCGCCACCTTCTGAATTGAAATCGCCGCCCTCCCTTTCATTAGAGCCGCCTACCTCAGTTCATCACCGCCTCTCTAATGTCAGCACCGTCTCTGAAATCGTCCGCTCTCCTCAGGTTATACTTAGTGCGCACGTGCGGGATCTGGCTGAGGAGAGCGGACGTTAGAGAGGCAGCGATTGGTAAAAAATAAATAAAAGGTTATGGTGTCAAAACATGGAGACACAAAGCAATAAAAAATAATGAAAGAAGGTTTTACATTCTTTAAAAGTAGTAAAACATAAAAAACACTAAATAAATGTGGTAAAGAGAGTTAGACCAGCACCTCCAAGAGAGGTAGACAAGACTGCTAGAGTAGGTCCTGTCTGATAGAAGCCAACTTGTCGCTGGTAGACGGGCCGGACATATTCTTGATCAAATATATTCATATAGTAAGTATAGAAGTAATACATTTTACATTTGTTCCTGTTTTTCAATGTTTAAATGTGTTTGTGTGTGAATATAGCAATGTGCTACTAATTATAGTCCTTGTTTGATTCACCATTGTATTCAGCTGTGTCTGCATCCTGAGGACACAGATACAGTTGAAAGCAGGGCATGTGGGGGCTAGACAGCTGGCGACTGCAAGCTACATTTGGATCTTGGTTTTCCAGTTGAGAAACCTGCTCTAGTGGCAACCATTACAGTGCTTAGTCCCTTAAAGGGGTTGTCCGGGTTCAGCTGATGCTCCGATGCTCTCCTTTGCCCTGTGCTAAATCGCGCAGGACAAAGGCATTTTTTGGAGATCCAGTGATGTACCGGGCTCCCCATGGGGCTGCCAGAAACCCCAGTGACGTCACCGGCACTGATGGGCGGGATTTTGCGCTGCCCTAGCCGGGGGGGGGGGGGGGGGATGGAGGTGGAATAATCTAGCATAGCATATAGAATACTAGTGAGAGCTCTGTGTCAGACCATCTCACATATAAAAAAAAAATTACATTGTTTGAAAAACTGTATACGTTAGTGATTGAGAACAAAACATACAAGCTAAATCCATTTACTATCTCCACACAGTTGTTTTTTTGTTGGGGGGGGGGCTCATTGAATGTAGTTATTCCAGCATGTAGGTGGTCAATACACTAATACACAGGCTAGAGCAACAATTTACCTGTGAGTGTTAACGTGAAATTGAGCGTCAGGCAGGCCTCAATCATCTGTTTCCATTTATTTTATATCCACATGGTTCGAATTAAATTTTTTGGGGTACTTATTCAATTTAATTAAAGCAGCATATAGCTGATCAGTACACCAATACACAGTCTAGGGCAACAATTTACCTGTGAGTGTTAACGTGAAATTGAGCATCAGGCCTCAATTGTCTATTTCACGCCATTGTATTTCCACACGGTTGGAATTACATATTTGGGGGGACTTGTTCAGTTGATTTAAACCTGCATATAGGCGAACAGTACATAGACTAGGACAACAATGTACCTGTGACTGTTAATGAATTTATGCCTAAATCAGTTTCCCTTAATTTCTATCTACACTCTGTGCCAATTTTTTGGAAGGTTGTTGAAATGATTAAAACCAGCATATACGCGATTATTACACCAATACACAGGGTAAGGCTCAATATTATCTGATAGGACCAAATATGTCAGGGCTACAGAAAGGGTCCAAACAAAAGACCCTGAGCCAGAATGTGGGTAGAGCCAGCACCAGCTATCTGGACAGATGTAGTAGTAGTAGTAGTAATAGTAGTAGACCTGCTGGCTTTGGAAAAGTGCAACATTATCATTGAGGAGAAAAAGGATGAGATTAAGGATTGGATGACTCACTCCTCCCAGTCACAGCAGGATGATGTGGAGGTGACTCCGGAGTCTGACAGTGTTCTATGGAGCCAGGGGTCACCGCATTCAGCCCTAGAGAAGGCTTTCAGTGGAGTCCTTTCAGTCTTTGCTGCCCTTTCCAAGTAGGATGCCTTCTTTTTTTTCTGGGAAGGCAGATTGGTACAGTGGCCCTAACTGGCACAGTACACTCTCTTTATACCTTCTTGCCCAGCCTCCAGTGTCATGTTGGAGAGGGTTTTTCAGCGCCACGGGGTGCGTGATGACACCCAAACGGACCAAGTTGTCCTCCGCCAGTGTCCAAAACATCACTTTTTTCAAAACCAATTCTGGGTTCGGGAAAAGTTTCACATTCCTCCTACTGAGCCCAATGAATAGATCTGGACTTGCTGGCGGTGCCCCATCTTGCCACTGTTGTCTGCCTGCCTGCCTCCATCATGCCCCCGCTGTGACCTGCCAACCATCATGTTTTGTACGGCTGCTGCTGCCTCCATCATACTGCTGTCTGCCTGCCAACATGCACCATATCAAACAAAACAATAGCTGATCTTAGGGAGATCAGCTACAGAAAACACTGTGGAGCCTCATTTAAGAGTCTCGACACAGCAATCCAAAGTGCAAAGCTCCAGTATGAATAGAACCCAAAGGATAGGACCCTGGTACTAATGGCAGGGACGAGACGACCTGTTTCTCCAAAAGGAAGGACGGACAGGAGTCTCCTTCAGGCCTAATACAAACAATAGGGAAATGCAACACACAGAACCCAAACAAAATACAAAAGGGAAAGGAAAGACTTAACTTCAAAGTAGCAATGGAAGCACCAGGAACTCAGACGAGATCCAACCACAATCTATCCAAAGGTCCAAACAGAAGCTTTAAACCGCACAGCATTGTGGGAGAAGCAACTATAAATAGAGAAGGTTAAATGACCCTAATAGCCACACCTGTGGAAAGAAGGTGTGGCAAGCACCAGAAACAACACAGACGTAATTTTATCCAAACGTCAGATCAAACCACGTGTTGCCACTCTCACCGATCTCCTGCCACCTGTCGCGGGAACGTCTGTGACACTAGCCCTGTACATTACTTGGATCCAGTTCTCTCCCCATTCATTATCCCAATTGCTTTGCTAGATTCTCTTCCAATTGGCAGCTTGGTGGGAAGGGGGGAGAGCCCATTCTGCTGCAGCCCTCTCCCTATTATACCTCAAGGGGCATGTCCCTTCTGCTGCAGCCCTCACCCTATCACACCTGAACCTAAAACAGGCAAAGAAAATGATAAATTAGATGGGCCTGACAGCCCGCCCCCTTTTTCCGCCACCTCGGAAATGTGGTGTGAGCTGGGAAGAGTCACAGATTCGATCGCAAAACTGGTGTACTTCTCATAATAAATGACCCCCATTATTTTTAAATACAGTGCTGCACTGATGTCCTGTGCCTGCCACTGTCACACTGCTGCTTGCGGCCATGGGTACTGCACTATTCACCCAGCTGGCTTCCTCAGTCAGCCTGCGGTCTGGTTCCATTTGCCCTCATCTCCCAGCCAGCGGCGGTTCCAGACGATGGTGTCTCTTGTGTCTTCTGTAGCCTGCAGCCTCCTGGCCTGTACTATAGGGCAGTTCGCTTGTTCCTGCCCTCTTAACCACTTCAGCCCCGCTAGGTGAAACCCCCTTCATGACCAGAGCACTTTTTACACTTCGGCACTACACTACTTTCACCGTTTATCGCTCGGTCATGCAACTTACCATACAAATGAATTTTACCTCCTTTTCTTCTCACTAATAGAGCTTTCATTTGGTGGTATTTCATTGCTGCTGGCATTTTTACTTTTTTTGTTATTAATCAAAATGTAACGATTTTTTTTGCAAAAAAATGACATTTTTCACTTTCAGCTGTAAAATGTTGCAAAAAAAACGACATCCATATATAAATTTTTCGCCAAATTTATTGTTCTACGTGTCTTTGATAAAAAAAAAAATGTTTGGGCAAAAAAAAATGGTTTGGGTAAAAGTTATAGCATTTACAAACTATGGTACAAAAATGTGAATTTCCGCTTTTTGAAACAGCTCTGACTTTCTGAGCACCTGTCATGATTCCTGAGGTTCTACAATGCCCAAACAGTAGAAAACCCCCACAAATGACCCCATTTCGGAAAGTAGACACCCTAAGGTATTCGCTGATGGGCATAGTGAGTTCATAGAACTTTTTATTTTTTGTCACAAGTTAGCGGAAAATGATGATGATTTTATTTTTTTTATTTTTTATTACAAAGTCTCATATTCCACTAACTTGCGACAAAAAATAAAAAATTCTAGGAACTCGCCATGCCCCTCACGGAATACCTTGGGGTGTCTTCTTTCCAAAATGGGGTCACTTGTGGGGTAGTTATACTGCCCTGGCAATTTAGGGGCCCAAATGTGTGAGAAGAACTTTGCAATCAAAATGTGTAAAAAATGACCGGTGAAATCCAAAAGGTGCACTTTGGAATATGTGCCCCTTTGCCCACCTTGGCAGCAAAAAAGTGTGACACATCTGGTATCGCCGTACTCAGGAGAAGTTGGGGAATGTGTTTTGGGGTGTCATTTTACATATACCCATGCTGGGTGAGAAAAATATCTTGGTCAAATGCCAACTTTGCATAAAAAAAATGGGAAAAGTTGAATTTTGCCAAGATATTTCTCTCATCCAGCATGGGTATATGTAAAATGACACCCCAAAACACATTCCCCAACTTCTCCTGAGTACGGCGATACCAGATGTGTCACACTTTTTTGCTGCCAAGGTGGGCAAAGGGGCACATATTCCAAAGTGCACCTTTCAGATTTTGCAGGCCATTTTTTACACATTTTGATTGCAAGGTACTTCTCACACATTTGGGCCCCTAAATTGCCAGGGCAGTATAACTACGCCACAAGTGACCCCATTTTGGAAAGAAGACACCCCAAGGTATTCCGTGAGGGGCATGGCGAGTTCCTAGAATTTTTTATTTTTTGTCACAAGTTAGCGGAAAATGATGATTTTTTTTTTCTCTTTTTTCCTTACAAAGTCTCATATTCCACTAACTTGCGACAAAAAATAAAAAATTCTAGGAACTCGCCATGCCCCTCACGGAATACCTTGGGGTGTCTTCTTTCCAAAATGGGGTCACTTGTGGCGTAGTTATACTGCCCTGGCAATTTAGGGGCCCATATGTGTGAGAAGTACTTTGCAATCAAAATCTGTAAAAAATGACCGGTGAAATCCGAAAGGTGCACTTTGGAATATGTGCCCCTTTGCCCACCTTGGCATCAAAAAAGTGTCACACATCTGGTATCGCCGTACTCAGGAGAAGTTGGGGAATGTGTTTTGGGGTGTCATTTTACATATACCCATGCTGGGTGAGAGAAATATCTTGGCAAAAGACAACTTTTCCCATTTTTTTATACAAAGTTGGCATTTGACCAAGATATTTTTCTCACCCAGCATGGGTATATGTAAAATGACACCCCGAAACACATTCCCCAACTTCTCCTGAGTACGGCGATACCAGATGTGTGACACTTTTTTGCAGCCTAGATGCGCAAAGGTGCCTAAATTCCTTTTAGGAGGGCATTTTTAGACATTTGGATCCCAGACTTCTTCTCACGCTTTAGGGCCCCTAAAAAGCCAGGGCAGTATAAATACCCCACATGTGACCCCACTTTGGAAAGAAGACACCCCAAGGTATCCAATGAGGGGCCTGGCAAGTTCATAGAATTTTTTTTTTTTTTTGCATAAGTTAGCGGAAATAGATTTTTTTTTTTTTTTCTCACAAAGTCTCACTTTCCGCTAACTTAGGACAAAAATTTAAATCTTTCATGGACTCAATATGCCCCTCAGCAAATACCTTGGGGTGTCTTCTTTCCAAAATGGGGTCAGTTGTGGGGTGTTTGTACTGCCCTGGCATTTGAGGGTCTCCGCAATCATTACATGTATGGCCAGCATTAGGAGTTTCTGCTATTCTCCTTATATTGAGCATACAGGTAATGAGATTTTTTTTTCCGTTCAGCCTCTGGGCTGAAAGAAAAAAATGAACGGCACAGATTTCTTCATTCGCATCGATCAATGTGGATGAAAAAATCTCTGCCAAAAAAAAAAAATGGAGGGGAAAGGCGTCTGCCAGGACATAGGAGCTCCGCCCTACATCCATACCCACTTAGCTCGTATGCCCTGGCAAACCAGATTTCTCCATTCACATCAATCGATGTGGATGAATAAATCATTGCCGGGATTTTTATTTATTTTTTATATATATATATATACAAAGTGCTTGCCAAAGCATAGGAACGCCGCCTCCTCCTCAGCTCGTATGCCTCGGCAAACGTATCTGTCACTGCAGAGGAGAAAATCCCGTCTTGCAGCGCCGCATACACCGACTTGCGTGTAATCTGACAGCAGCGCAATGCTTCTGTCAGAATGCACATCGGTGCTGCAGCTAGTCAATCGGTTGGTCCACCTGGAAGGTAAAAAAAGAAGAAAAAAAAAAAAAGAAAAAACCAGGCCGCAACGCAATAATTTTATTAACTTTGCAACAGAACATATAAACTTTAACTTTTTTAACTGAACATTAACGTGTTTGCTTACTGGTGTGTTTTTTTTTTTTTTACCTTTATAGAACAAACCTCTCCTTCCCCATGGGTCAATGTGCAAAGCGCAAATCGCCCAAAGATGTGGCGAAGTGCGTTATGCACTTTGTCCCATGTGAAAGGAGACGTTTGCAGCAGCAGTGAGTGAATGGGCCCTAATAGCCCTGTGTGCCTGTCCTGGTGAGATGCTCCCTATGCTAATAGTGTACCTGTGAGTGGTACTTCCGGAAACACTCTCCAAAGCATAGGGCAGGGTGGTCCGGACAGTCAGGACAGAAATAGCGGGTGTCACGCCTTATTCCACTCCTGCTACAGACACGACATCTTTTTCGGGGTGACGGTTGGGTTGAGGTACCAGGAACGACATTGGGGAAATGTCGCTCGTGTAGACGGCTAACTACACTGGTGGTTGGGGCCACTGAACCTCCTGGATACAGGAGGTTCTCGATGATCTCTTCCTGAAATTTGAGGAAGGATCCAGTTCTCCCAGCCTTACTGTAGAGAACAAAACTATTGTACAGAGCCAATTGAATTAAATATACAGACACCTTCTTATACCAGCGTCTGGTGCGTCGGGAAACTAAATACGGAGACAACATCTGGTCATTGAAGTCGACCCCTCCCATGTGGAGGTTATAGTCGTGGACTGAGAGGGGCTTTTCAATGACACGGGTTGCTCGCTCAATTTGTATTGTCGTGTCTGCGTGAATGGAGGAGAGCATGTAAACGTCACGCTTGTCTCTCCATTTCACCACGAGCAGTTCTTCGTTACACAGTGCGGCCCTCTGCCCCCTTGCAAGACGGGTGGTAACGAGCCGTTGGGGGAAGCCCGCGCGACTAGTTCGCGCGGTACCACAGGCGCCAATCCGTTCTAGAAACAAATGCCTAAAGAGGGCCACACTTGTGTAAAAATTGTCCACATAAAGATGGTACCCCTTGCCGAATAAGGGTGACACCAAGTCCCAAACTGTCTTCCCACTGCTCCCCAGGTAGTCAGGGCAACCGACCGGCTCCAGGGTCTGATCTTTTCCCTCATAGACCCGAAATTTGTGGGTATAGCCTGTGGCCCTTTCACAGAGCTTATACAATTTGACCCCATACCGGGCGCGCTTGCTTGGGATGTATTGTTTGAAGCCAAGGCGCCCGGTAAAATGTATCAGGGACTCGTCTATGCAGATGTTTTGCTCTGGGGTATAAATATCTGCAAATTTCTGGTTGAAATGGTCTATGAGGGGCCGAATTTTGTGGAGCCGGTCAAAAGCAGGGTGGCCCCTGGGACGGGAGGCGGTGTTGTCACTAAAGTGCAGGAACCGCAGGATGGCCTCAAAACGTGCCCTGGACATGGCAGCAGAGAACATGGGCATGTGATGAATCGGGTTCGTGGACCAATATGACCGCAATTCATGCTTTTTTGTCAGGCCCATGTTGAGGAGGAGGCCCAGAAAAGTTTTAAGTTCGGAAACTTGGACTGGTTTCCACCGGAAAGGCTGGGCATAAAAGCTTCCCGGGTTAGCGGTGATAAATTGTGTGGCATACCTGTTTGTTTCGGCCACAACTATGTCTAAAAGCTCCGCAGTCAAGAACAGCTCAAAAAATCCCAGGGCCGAACCGATCTGAGCCGTCTCAACCCGAACTCCAGACTGGGCAGCGAAAGGGAAAACTACAGGTGCGGCTGAAGTTGGGGACTGCCAATCAGGGTTTGCCAGCACCTCTGGGATTCTAGGGGCTCTACGGGCACGTCTTTGCGGTGGCTGCGACGGGGTCACTACTGCACGTGCCACCGTACCAGCTTCAACTGCCCTTCTGGTGCTCGCTACTTCACCAGGTTGTACGGCAGTGCTGGTACTAGGTCCAGGGAGGGCTGGGCTGCTGGTGTATGCCTCACCACGTAATCCGACAGCACCAGCCCCACTCTGCTGCTCTTGAAGTGGATCCTGCGCAACCTGCGGTCTAGCGACACGGGGCCGGGTACGCCTGGTGGTATCAGGGACCTCAGCCTCCTCGTCCGAACTTTGGGTCAGAGAGCCACTGCTTTCTACAGGTTCGTATTCTGACCCGCTGGATTCATCAGATGAGGGTTCCCACTCCTCATCCGACTGGGTCAGAAGCCTGTAGGCCTCTTCAGAAGAATACCCCCTGTTAGACATGTGGGCAACTAAATTTAGGGGTATTCCCTGAGACTACCCAAGAAAAAAAAAAGCAAGCCTGTCTTACAAAGGGGAGGCTAGCGAAGTACCGGAGGCCGCTGCGGTTGATAAAAAATATCAAAACTGATTTTTTTATCGCCGCAGTGCGTGTAGAGTGAATGTGCAGTGATCAAAAAAAAATTTTTTTTTTGTCACTGCGGTGGGGCGGGTGTGGGCGAACGCACGTGTGGGCGAGCGATCAGGCCTGATCGGGCAAACACTGCGTTTTGGGTGGAGGGCGAACTAAAGTGACACTAATACAATTATAGATCTGACCGTGATCAGTTTTGATCACTTCCAGATACTATAAAAGTACAAATGCTGATTAGCGATACGCTAATCAGCGAATAACGGACTGCGGTGCGGTGGGCTGGGCGCTAACTGATCGCTAACTACCTAACCAAGGGACCTAAACTATACCTAAAACCTAACGGTCAATAACAGTGAAAAAAAAAAGTGACAGTTTGCACTGATCACTTTTTTCTTTTCACTTGTGATTGACAGGGGCGATCAAAGGGGTGATCAAAGGGTTAATTGGGGTTCAGGGGGGTGATCAGGGGCTATAGTGTAGTGTTTGGTGTACTCACTGTGAAGCCTGCTCCTCTGCTGGATCCAACCGACGAAAAGAACCAGCAGAGGAGCAGGCAGCCATATAACAGATCATATTTACAAATATGATCTGCTATCTGGCACTTTGATTGGATTTTTTAAAAATCAGCAACCTGCCAGCCACGATCATTGGCTGGCAGGTTGCTGACGAAATACTTCTCGACGAAATGCCGGCGCTAACTGCGCACGCGCGGGCGCATACTCGCGTCATCTCGCGTCTCGCGATTCTCTGGGTATTTAAAAAAACGTATTCAGTGGGAGAGTACCTGAGCTTTAGGTACATAGTCTCTAGTTAACCATTGAAAGTGTGTTATTCCTGCCTGACAACTGACTCTGAACTTAACCTGTTTTTCATATTGTTCCACTGCCACCATCCCTGACCTCAGACTTGTTTTTCAAATATGTTTGAACTCTGCCTGCAATGACCTTGGCCTGTCTCCTGACTATAAATATTGCCTGACTCCTCTGTCCTTCTCAATGGTGTCTTTAACCCCTGTGGGTCAGCTGCAAACTATAGCAGTACTATCAATAGGGGTAGCAGCCATGTGGCTCCCCTGCAGTAAAGACCAGATACCTGTATTGAGGTTAAAGGGTGAAAACAAGGGGACTGCCAGGATAATGCCCTTAGAGTTAGCTGAAAGCCAAACTAATTAGTTAGTATAGTGGGTTACAAATAGTGACAAGGAAATAAAAAAAAATATGCAAAAAAAATATTTAAAACTCTATTTAACATATACACTTGATGGCACATCAGTGGTTGACACTCATGGTCATTCACTGTGCAGGAAACTGCTGCAGAGTTCCATTCAAGTGAATGAGGTCTTGCTGCAGTTCCCATCAAAGCCCGTGACCCCCAGCCCCCATCAGACTCAGATCAGACCCCCCCCCCAACTTCCATCAGCTTCAGATCAGCTCTCTATCAGACCCCCAGCCTCAGATCAGACTCCATCAGACTTCTCTGATTCAGTGTCAAAGCTAAGACAGTAACCTGTCAGAGGGTCAATATACTAAAGTAGTATAAATCTAAATAGACTATTCACAGAATACCACCCTAATCTAAAACGTAGCCTTAATTACAAATACTAAAATTACCCAACAAAAATTATACCAAACAAAAGAAAATATAATAAATTGATGTGAACAAAATAATAATCAGTATTCCACAATACGGGATAGGGCAATACTGTAGGTAGGTTAGCGGTAATAAAATGGGGACCTTTCCCTGATTCTCACCCTATACTGTATAGCCCTGCCTATAGAATGGAATAGCCGCCCCGATAAGGGCGATCCCGTATTCAGGGACCTCCTAAAAGCCCTTGGCTAGCCCTGAAAACAGATTATAGAGGCAAACCAAGATAAGATGCCCTTGAACGGGTCTGTTCAATGACCTACTATAAATACAGAAAGTAATAAACGCTAAGTACATCAAAATAATAAATAAATGCAGAGTACACCAAGATAGATAACTGCTGAATACATAACAAAAAAAAGATGCTCAGTGCAATTTCTGCAGTATCGGATTATATCCTTATTTGCCAAAGCTTCAGCTTCAAAAGATCGTTACATTCAAAGTATAGGTCCCTTCATCCCAACACATTTCACCCAGTACATAAAATGGGCTCATCAGGGGACACCAATGCAGTATTTAAATAAGCATCAAGAGTTTTTCACATAAATAATCTGACCTAGTGTCCAGAAATGTTTGCAACGCCAGTTAGTCATGGTTCAGGAATAAAATTTGATGAGACACTGATTCAGCAAAAAGAGAACAATAAAACAATTGGGCCAGTGAGCCAGATGACCCCCTCACACTTAATACAGATAAATAGTATGTGTAACATCCCAGAGTTATGTTACTAAAGTCTGTTTCCCCGCTACTATTGGTTGGTAACATGTGCCTTGTCATCTAATGTGATTTATTTAATATTCCTCACAAATGTGCATATTCTAAGCCTGGTACATATATTTGCTGTAATTTCCATGTACACCAGCAGGTGGCAGCAATGTCAAGAATGGTACATATATTTGCTGTAATTTCCATGTACACCAGCAGGTGGCAGCAATGTCAGCAGGACCTTATTGTCAGTTTAGTGTTTCTAAACTGGAATAGTCTATTCCAGTTTAGCTCCCCCTCTTTAAGGAGGTGTGGAATGTTCCCACATCCTGCCTCATGGGGAGGAAAGAAAGTTAAAGTAGTGTGCCAGCTACCCTCGCTTGGGGGAGGCTGTGCTGGTAGGAGCTCCCAGTTCTAGGGATCCCAACCCAGGATCATGCCTCGGCTGAGGCCAAAGATCTCCCATCCCAGCCTGAGCCATCAGCCTCAGCTGGTTGACAAGCAAGCAGCTACAGTACCTCCAGTCCTCCAGGAAGAACCATTCCCTGTGAGCATAACTGTGTAACTATCCAGTGACTAGGAGAAGCCAAATTCCTCCTCAGCTAGTCAGTCCCATACCAAGCAGAAGATAGACAGAGCAGAAGACAGATTCCTGCCATATATTACAGATGACTAATCCTGCAAGAGAGCTCCAGGCACATGCTAGATGCAGAAGAGATATTGATCCCTGCCATACATTGCCAAATACCTGCTGGGATCCAAAAGACTAATGCTGTATCTCATATGGATTAATGCTGCCTCCAGTAAAGACAAGTTGAATTCTATTTCAAGTCTGGATCTCATTCATTCCTCAATTACTCCTACTAGCAACACTCATTCTTTGCAAGTGAGCCAGGATCCAGGCGTCCAGCCGTACCAAGGTAGGAGACACCATTGACACTATACCTACTACCATACAGAGACATTACCCCACTCTGGCATTCCTCACCTGGTACGTGAGTTGCAACACCTTAAAGGGCCCTGAGACTGTAGCCTGCGCACCCTGCAATTGGCGTCACGAACAAAAACTATTAACTCTTACCTACACCTGACACAATCAGTGCATATCTGCCCCTGTGATGAGGTCTTTACTTTCGGTTTTCTTCCTCCCAGCTGTCTCTCCTGTGTTTGATTTCGCTGCCTTTAAATCACCCCTCCTCCTTTGTAGAGGTGCGGATTATACTTTTCATTTGAGCTGTATCTCTCGCTTGAGTAGCTTCACCTGTGTGATATCTTTTTACTGGATCTGTGTTCTGCTGAAGCAAGTACTTTGGATATTGTCTGCTGACTTTGGATCTGTTTTCACTGCAGCCGCAGATCCGTCAGATAAGTGTTCAGACATTGTGTGTTTCTTTTTCTTTGCTGACTGGATCCGAGGCGACCCCGGTTCCGTCTATATACTGAGCAGGGCACCGGTGGCCGTGCCCCTTCCACTATTGTAGGGGTTTCAGTGGTCATCAGCCTGAGGTACGCGGGCATGTCTCGATCCACCATATGGATCCGGACATGTGCATAGCAGCTTAGGGAGAGCTTTTAGGGTCTGACAGGGGTCACCCTTTATCCTCCCTAGTTTGGTTCCGGTCAGTTGCTATTTACTGTGTGTTGCTCACTTACAGCCGTGACAATATTATTGAACCAGTGTGCATAACCCCAATCCGGCTTACTGCATATTCATCCTCACATGAGATGCAAAATAGATACTGCTCAATCAATTATTGTCAAAATAAAAAGTAATTGCGTTCCCCATATGTTTAACTCAAAATGTTGGGGAGGGTTGCCAGCCAGTATAGTTGCTGTTCGGTAACATAAGCATGCCGCTGTGACATACTGTCTATGATGAAATGACCCAAGAATTTATCAAAAGATGCCATAGAACAGAGGCGCTGCTCGGGTCTCGAATACCACAAAGCCTACCTGCGTCACATAGGTCAGTCTGTATAGTGGAGTGGCAGGAGGATGTAGTTTTGCAAGGTTTAAATAGGCCGCCGGATATGCAAGGGGCGTTGCAACTCGACGTGTAGTAGGACGCTATCCCCAATGGCAAGATGAGCGTCCTGCCCCCAGTTGTGACGTGGCGCGAATCATGTCCCGGACTGATAGGTCACGTGATCGCGCTCATGCCCCCAGCAGTCCTGAAGCACAGACCATATCATATGATCGCCTAAAGGTCACATGACCGGCACCACGATCTGAGTGCAAAGCGCGCCATCCTACTGTAAATACTGTAAATAAAGATGTAATTGCATGAATTGGCCACTTGGGGCACCTGTATATACTGTAAATTCAATAAGACAGTATTATATCGAGAGGAGATGTAATAAGAAGATGAAAAAAGTTAGGAGGAAGAAAGGGGGGGGGGTAGGGGGGGTGGGGGGGGTTGGCCTACGCCAGACGGCAGATATTGGTGAGACCCATCTGAATAATCAGTCAGTTTTTAGAGGGTAAAGTAAATCACTAGAGGGAGTAAAAGTGCCCAATTTAGGGAATGGCCACATATTCCCAACTATTACTAGTTTTAACTGGGACAAATATATACTACCCCCTCAGTAAGATGGCCGACTACAAAAAACATGAAAAATCTATATTCTCATTAAGACCAGAGGGCAAAATAGTGTTTAACACATAAATCCATTTAGATTGCTTTTGTTTTAGGATTTTATCGAAGTCTCCTTCCCTGAAGGAATGTTTTATTGTCTCAATCATGCCTCTGTGATGGAGTATTACGTGTCTTGAGAGCGGTTTGTTGCGTTTGTTGCGAACATTCCCAACATGCTCCAAGATTCTTTTTTTGAAGGCTCTATAGGTCTTGCCAATGTATTTTATTCCACATTCACATCAAGCCAAGTACACTAAGCCCAGGGTGTTGCAGTTTGCAAACGTACGGGCAGTATAGGTCCGTTCTTGGGTACTATACGAGAAAGTATCACCCACTTCGATAAAAGGGCATGCCTTACACTTGCCGCACCTGTGGGTGCCTAGTCTCCTATCCAGTAGCCAAGTATTCCTAATGGGGGCGTCAAAGTGACTGTCACGTTCACGCACAAACAGGGGGAAAGGATAGTGACCACTGCGCTCCACCCTCACCCCTGGCCCTGCCTACTTGCCTCACAAGTCCTGATGACAGGGGACAACTGGACGGCAGTCCCTAGCTTATAATACGTGCTGGGAGGACAGACAAGACAAACAACAGATAGTGAACGAACTGAGTCAATACCAAGAGGGCGACGAAGTACAAATTGAGAAAGCAGCGAATAGTCAGGAGAAGCCGAGGTCAAATACCAGGAGAGTAAATAAGTGCCAGAGGAATGAACAAAAACAGGTCAGGTCACAAGCCGAAGGTCAAGCCAAGAGGTCACGTCTGGAACTTAGGAGCATGGGTCAAGAGCATGGGTCAAAATCCAAATAGCACTGGGTACACAGTCACAACTAGCCTTAGACAATTAATCACAGACAACCTGTGGCTAGCAGGTTGCCTGTTTATATAGTGAAGAGCAGAGGTCATGTGACGTGGCCAGCACCATATGACCTCCCCCCTGTGTGTAGCCGAGCGCCGAGTGGCCAGCTCGGTGCTCAGCCCCTTTGAGTGTAACTATAGGAACGGGGGCCGCCGTTGCTCGGCGCTACAGAAGAACACAGTGGGCATGACCTGTCATCCCAGGACGCCGGCGGCGCAGGAGGGGAGAAGCACGCCGCCGGCGCCCTGTGACAGTAACTATGCACTAATGTGTCCCCTATGCTGCGTCCCCGTCTGAAAGTTATTGCAGGGTAGTCTGGGAGAAGGTTTGTCAGATCAGAGTCTGTTTTGAGAAGAGACCAGTACCGTCCCCAAATTTCCCGAACTTGTTGGGATGCGGTATTGTATGTGCCGATAATTCTGATTGGACCTATCCATGGACTCAGCATTACTCCAAGCCTCATATAGACATGAGTCAGGGTATCCCCTCTGTTTGAAATTATGAATTAATTGTGAGGCCTGCCTGGTGAAATCCCTGTGGTCCGAGCAATTTCTACTGACCCTCAGGAATTGTACCTTAGGAAAGCCCTTTCGCAGTGGTCTCGGGTGGAAGCTATCCCATCTTAGCAGGCAGGCCGTTGGTTGATGTTTTTTTACGGAACAGTGTGTTTTTAATGGCATTATTATCTCCCCTCTGAATTTGTGTGTCCAAGAAGGTTATTGTATCACACTGAAGTTCATATCTAAAGTATAGCCCTATGTGATTTGTGTTGAGCTCATGCATAAAGAGTTTAAAGTCATCCTGTGTCCCAGATGATAGTAACAAAATTGAATCTATAAATCTGGACCAGAAGGTGATAAATCTAGTCCAGTGTGTCATGGTCTCTGAAAAAACTATGATATCATCCCACAAGCCCAGGAGAAAGTTTGCATAGGTCGGTGTGCATGACTACCCATTGCGGTGCCCCTCAGCTGGTGGTAGAATTGACCATTAAACACAAAATAATTGTGGGAAAGTACAAAGTCCAAGAGTTGAATAACAAAATGATTATGTTCCTTCAAATTATTGGACCTGGAGTCCAAAAAATACTTAGCTGCTGACAAACTTTTGTTGAAGGGGATTGAGGTGTATAGTGCCTAAATATCAATAGATGCTAGCCAAATATCTGGTTCCAATGTTATGCCAACGATACGTTTGAGTAGATCCGTCATGTCCTGTAGATACAATGGTAGGGTTGTGACAAATGGACAAAGTATTTTGTCGATGTCGGTGCCTGCATGTTCAGTGAGGCTACCTATCCCAGATACAATCGGTAGGGCCTTGAGGGGACTAGTTCCTTTGTGTATTTTTGGAAGACCGTAAAAAGTAGCCACCCTAGGGTTGGATGGTCAGTTTCCCCTCAAGGGCCGACCGCAGCATCTGGGATCTCTGATTAAGTATCTGAGTGTGAGTGGCAATCTCTTGTACAAGCAATGGAAGATGGTGAACGCTCTATAATGATTCCCCTAGCGACACCAGTTGCAAGGAGAATTTCAGTGGATTCAGTGGATATGTCTTTAGGTAATTTATTGAATGTACCTTGAGAAATAATGATAGAGATGCCCAATAGCAGGATTTTATATATGCTATGATTTTTAGCTCGTTTGTGAGTATAATAAAACCACAAGTTGTTTTATCTGTATCCTAAGTGCTTCACTATGGTGTGATTTTTGGTGCCCTGCAGAGGAATCCAGAAGGCGTGTTTGGAGTCCAGAGCTGGGAAGCACTGTTATCCTGTATCAGTCCGGTGGGCTTACAGCACGTTTGGAAAATATTCCTTGTTCAGGCAGCGCGGTTCTTTTTTTTAAACGCATTGGAAACTGGTGTGAATTGACCCACAACACTACAAGGACCTGCAGCGCAAGTATTCAACAGTATCTAAAAGAACTACGTGACTGACTTTCTTTTATTAATTAGTTACTAACTTTGTTTGGACAGTTGCATACCTGCCTTACATCTGAATTAGGTTTGTTTATTATAGAGCCATGCCTGATTGATTAGGGTGGAGTGTTGTTTGTGGAGGCTGTTTATATCCATGTATCACTTCATTCTTGTTGTTGACTGTTTTTCTTGTACTTTTCTTGTAATCTTGTTCCTTTATTTTTTCCTCTATTACTCTGACCTTTTTCTAGTTTAGTGCATATTTTGTATTTTCTGGTATTTGTAATTCCACAGAGGCTAGTGTGATTTCTGAGCATTCTTGGATCTGTAGTTTAACAGTTTAGTTTATTGTTTTGTTTGGAATCTGTACTGTTGCATGGTTCTATCTAGGGCCAGCCTTATGTCACATGGCAGTCTTTGCAGAAAGTCTTTTTGCCCGCTCCCACCTTATTGCACGCAAACACATATGCATACACACACATGCACACAATTTCTGTCTACACTGTCTGTAGAGAGATATAGCTATATAATTCTTTAGAAGCAGTGACGAATGAACAAACAGTGTCTGGTCCACTTCAGCTGCTTCCCTGTGGGATCACTATGTTGGCACTGAGAAGAAAAGGAGAGCATGTTGGTCCACTGCTGAATGGAGGAGAAGGTGGAAAAGAATTTCGGGCATAGTAAAGACAGCAGGGGGTGCAATCACAGAGGAAATGTAATGTACAAAAAAACACAAAAAAAAACATTTTATTGTATGGTATGTATATTGCAATAGTACTTCTTTTGAAATGACCTATTCATTGCATAGTAACGCTCTACTGTTGGATAACCTCTTTTAAGGAAAGGTTGCTGTAGTTATCTTGTTCTACATTCTAATGACACAATGTTTTATTCTATGGTCAGACATAATGCCAAATACAAAGTTCTGCTGGCTTCTTGTTACTAGAGAGCAGTGCATTGTGGGAGCTCAGATGGAGGTTACCCAGTTAGTACCAAGCCACATGAATGTCTGCAGAATGCAGATAAACCACATACAGATTCCAAAAGGGAAACCAGCAGATTTTTTTAGGCTGCCTTCAAGAAGAAAAGATTTATACCTCATAAGGAGTACAAGTAAAGTGTATACAAAGTTCATAAGGAATAATTATTATGTTAACTTTTTGTTATGCTTTTTAGGAAATGATTTTTCTAAACTGTCACCAGTAAAAGTGAATTCCACAGAAATACATTTCTCTAAAGTCTCCAAAATGTACATAGGGAAACAAGGTATGAAAGAGGTCTTGAAGGGATTGTGAGAACAGAATATTGATGGCCTAACCTCAGGATAGGCTACCAATAAAACATCACAGGAAGTTTGACTTTCTGCCAAACATATCCCTCATAGAAGCGACTGAGGGGGAAAAGTGGTATTACTCACTGATGTCCATATGCCTTAGCATTCTTCATAATACAACCCCTTTAATAGATGGAGGTGTTCATTTTAAGAATTTATTATTCAGAGAAAAAAAGCAGCAAAGAGTGTCTTCTGCTGTGGATGACCTTCAATGTCCATGCGCCACACTGACAATCCATTTATTTCAGTGGAAACTGTGTAAGGGTTTTCATTAGTTAAATGAAAGGAAGCTGTGGGCTAATAGGCTGTGTGGTTCTTGACCACAGCACGGCCACAACCCGACAGGATAGTGGCCTCTCCATGTGGTCATGCTGAGGGCAAGATACGCACGGCCAATTAGTCTGCAGCTTCTTTTCATTTAACTAATGGTCGGTCTTCATTGTTAATGGCCATTCGGTATTGAAGGTACCGTGCGGCTATTAATAATGCAGACCGTCTATACCAGTGATGCCCAACCTACAGCCTGCGGGCCAAATGCGACCCGCGAAGCCGTGTCATGCGGCCCACGCAGTGACCGGACTTTATCAGTACACTAGCGCAGGACGCGCTGCAAACGGCACAGGCAGCAAAGCGATGCTGCCTGTGCCTGCAATCTCCTCGTCCAGCGCTGCCTCCTAGCTAATTTATGCACTGCACTTGCCTCTGTGAAATTGAAGAGAAGCGCTGTAATCTCGCACAGGCGCACTAGCAGAGGCATCGAAGTGCGCATGCACAGTCTTCCTGGCCTCTGCCAGTGCGCCTGTGTGAGATTACAGCGCTTCTCTTCAATTTCACAGAGGCAAGTGCAGTGCATAAATTAGCTATGAAGCGGCTCTGGGTGGGGGGGATATCTGTGGACGGCACTGAAGGGGGGGGATATCTGTGGACGGCACTGAAGGGGGGGATATCTGTGGACGGCACTGAAGGGGGGGATATCTGTGGGCGGCACTGAAGGGGGGATATCTGTGGGCGGCACTGAAGGGGGGGATATCTGTGGACGGCAATGAAGGGGAGGGTATCTGTGGATAGCACTGAAGGGGGGGATATCTGTGGACGGTACTGAAGGGGGGATATCTGTGGACGGCACTGAAGGGGGGATATCTGTGGACAGCACTGAAGGGGGGGGGATATCTGTGGACGGCACTGGGGAGGGCTGTGGGGATGTTTGGGTGGGAGCTCTGGAAGGGGTGGGAGGTTCGATAGGTATGTGGGGGTAGGAGATCCGGGAGGGGGGGGCCCATAATTTTTTTGCTATTGGGCCCAGTCATTTATAGCTATGCCCCTGATTGTTAAGATTGGGCACTGGAGAGATAGAGCGCCCTGCTGTAGGAGAAACTGGCGGGAGATGAAAGGAGGAGGGGCCAGCTCTTGGTGGTGTCGGGCACAAGGCGCAAGCATGGCGGTGGAGGATCTGACTGAAGCCTAAAGACAAGACATCAAGGTAGACCTGCAGAAGAAGGTGACAGCGCAGTATGTGATGTATACATGTGTGTAATGTATGCAGTGCAGTGTGTGATCATCACATACTGCAATACATACATTACACACATGTATACATCACATGCCCCCTCACAGTAATGATGCCAAGATATGTGCCCTCTTCACAGACGTAATGCTCACACATGCCCCCTCACAGTAGTTATGCCCAGATATGTGCCCCCTCACAGTAGTTATGCCAGATATGTGCCCCCTCACAGTAGTTATGCCCGGATATGTGCCCTCCTCACAGCTCACAGTAGTTATACCCTGATATGTGCCCTCCTCACAGTAGTTATACTCTGATATGTGCCCTCCTCACAGTAGTTATACCCTGATATGTGCCCCCTCACAGTAGTTATGCCAGATATGTGCCCTCTTCACAGTAGTAATGCTCACATGTGCCACCTCACGGCTTTGCATTTCTTTCTGGCAAAGCTACCTGGTTCCAGCCCGCGAAATCTATACCAAGTCTAGTGCGAAAAATGGTTGGGCACCACTGGTCTATACAGTGTGATCTTCAGTAGTTAGATGGAAGGCAGCTGCGCTAATTGGCTGCACAGTGCTTCGCCGCAGCATGGCCGCAACCCTGCCGTATCACGGCCGCTCAGTGTGGCCGTACTCTAAGGCAAGACTGTCCTTTAAATTTGCTAAATGTTCCTTTTTTTAATGGACAAGGATGCCTTTCTGAAAATCGGTCACAAAAAATTGCCCCTTAACACCTTAAGGACTCAGCCCTATTTCACCTTAAGGACTTGGCCATTTTTTGCAAATCTGACCAGTGTCACTTTAAGTGCTGATAACTTTAAAACGCTTTGACTTAACCAGGCCGTTCTGAGATTGTTTTTACGTCACATATTGTACTTCATGACACTGCAAAAATTTTTGCATAAAAAATACCATATTTACCAAAAATTTGAAAAAATTCAAAGTTTCAGTTTCTCTACTTCTGTAATACATAGTAATACCCCCCAAAATTTGATGACTTTACATTTCCCATATGTCTACTTCATGTTTGTAGAATTTTGGGAATGATATTTTATTTTTTGGGGATGTTACAAGGCTTAGAAGTTTAGAAGCAAATTTTGAAATTTTTCAGAAATCTTCAAAATCCCACTTTTTATGGACCAGTTCAGATTTGAAGTCACTTTGTGAGGCTTACATAATAGAAACCACCCAAAAATGACCCCATTCTAGAAACTACACCCCTCAAGGTTTTCAAAACTGTTTTTACAAACTTTGTTAACCCTTTAGGTCTTCCACAAGACTTCATGGCAAATGGACATAAATGTTATGAATTTCCTGGAAAAAAACAAGGGTTAACTGCCAAACAAAACTCAAAATGGGTTGCCCTGATTCTGTAGTTTGCAGAAACATCCCATATGTGGTCGTAAACTACTGTTTGACCAAACGGGAGGACATAGAAGGAGGGGAACACCATATGGGTTTTGCAAGGCAGATTTTGCAGGACTGGTTTTGTTTATACCATGTCCCATTTGAAGCCCCCTGTTGCACCCCTAGAATAGAAATTTCAAAAAAGTGACTCCATCTAAGAAAGTACATCCCTCAAGGTATTCAAAACTGGGTTTACAAACTTTGGTAACCATTTAGGTGTTCCACAAGAGTTAATGGCAGATGGAGAAACAATTTAGAAATTTCTATTTTTTGAAATATTTTCCGATATAATCAATTTTTTCCTGGAAAAAAACAAGGGTCAACTGCCAAACAAAACTCAAAATGGATTGCCCTGATTCTGTAGTTTGCAGAAATATCCCATATGTGGTCGTAAACTACTGTTTGGCCAAACGGGAGGACATAGAAGGAGGGGAACACCATATGGGTTTTGCAAGGCAGATTTTGCAGGACTGGTTTTGTTTATACCATGTCCCATTTAAAGCCCCTTGTTGCACCCCTAGAATAGAAATTTCAAAAAAGTGACTCCATCTAAGAAAGTACATCCCTCAAGGTATTCAAAACTGGGTTTACAAACTTTGTTAACCATTTAGGTGTTCCACAAGAGTTAATGACAGATGGAGAAGCAATTTAGAAATTTCAATTTTTTGGAAAATTTTCCAATATAATACATTTTTTCCAGGAATAAAACAAGGGTTAACTGCCAAACAAAACTCAATATGGGTTGCCCTGATTCTGTTGTTTGCAAAAACACCCCATATGTGGTCGTAAACTACTGTTTGGCCAAACGGGAGCACATAGAAGGAGGGGAACACCATATGGGTTTTGGAAGGCAGATTTTGCAGGACTGGTTTTGTTTATACCATGTCCCATTTGAAGCCCCCCTTGCACCCCTAGAATAGAAATTCCAAAAAAGTGACTCCATCTAAGAAAGTACACCCCTCAAGGTATTCAAAACTGGGTTTACAAACTTTGTTAACCCTTTAGGTGTTCCACAAGAGTTAATGGCAGATAGAGAAACAATTTAGAAATTTCTATTTTTTGGAAGATTTTCCATTTTAACCCTTACTTTATTACTGGAAAAAATGGGTTAACAGCCAAACAAAACTCAAAATGGGTTGCTCTGATTCTGTAGTTTGCAGAAACACCCCATATGTGGTCATAAACTACTATTTGGCTAAACGGCAGGACATAGAAGAAGGGGAACGTCATATAGTTTTTGGAAGGCAGATTTTGCTGGACTGGTTTATTTACACCATGTACCCTTTCAAGCCCCCTGATGCACCCCTAGAGTAGAAACTCCATAAAAGTGACCCCATCTAGGAAACTACGGGATAAGGTGGTTGTTGTTTTGGGACTATTTTAGGGGTAAATATGATTTTTGGTTGCTCTATATTACTCTTTTTTGAGGCAAGGTAACAAAAAAATGTAAATGTAAAAATTGTTTCTACATTCGCTATTTAGTTTTGTGGAACACCTAAAGGGTTAACATATGTTACGGTTACTCCCAGGCTAGCTGGAAGCTGGACCGCTTGGATAGTCTGGATCTCTGTTTAGGGAGAGAGAGAGGAGCCGCTTCGTCTCGATATCCAGAAGGATCCTGTAAATGTAGAACAATCCCACTAGCTATCTTACAGCTAGGATAATCTTTCCCCCACAAAACGAGGCGAGGCTGCGATTTGAAGGTCAAACTAGGTCTCAAGTGCTAGCACACCCAGCCTGGTTTTTATTACAGTTTGTTGCAGATACAACACATCCCCACAATGCATCATGGTTTCCTCCCTCTGTCCCGGAGACGACCGAAGACAATCCAATTATCTCTCAGGACAAAAGGGATATCGCCAATACACATGTGGAGACAACAAGACAGATATCACCATTTAAACACACAATGGGACAATAGAAACACACCCACACAAAATCCTCCCCTCTGCCGATGATGACCATTAAACACAATGACGAATATAATTATCAAAGGCAGAGAAATACAGTTTTATAAAACATATCACAGGAACCCCAAAACATGCAATAACCCCATAACAAGTATATCCTCAGAACCGGGGGATCTGGGTGAACCACATATCCGAAATTCACCCAGATCCGTTCAGTAGTCTGGAAGATACAGTTTTATGCCAGTTACACCGAAAATATACAAGTTATACAGAAAATAGTTACTAATAAACGTGTCCCTTGTTTGGTAGTTTCAAACTACTGAATGATGTCTTTGGGCACCAAATACCGGCGAGATGGCACCGTGTAGAAAAGTCTGAACAGTGTCTGTGAGTTAAAATGGCCGCCATCCATTGTTCTCACCATGTGCTTCATCCATTCAGACTAACAGGGTGAATAACAGTTTTGTAACAACATAGTTTGTAAAGTAACTTTTGAATACCTTGAGGGGTGTAGTTTCTAAGATGGGGTCACTTTTTTGGAGTTTCTAGTCTAGGCTACATCGGGGGGGGGGGGGGGGGTCTTCTAATGGGACATGGAGTAAAAAAAAAATCAGTCCATCAAAATCTGCCTTCCTGAAACCATATGGAGTTCCCTTCGTTCTATGCCCTGCCGTGCGGCTATATAGCCATTTACAACCACATATGGGGTGTTTCTGTAAACTACAGAATCAGGGCAATAAATATTTAGTTTTGTTTGGCTGTTAACCCTTGCTTTATTACCGGAAAAAAGGATTCAAATGGAAATTTTGCCCAAAAATTTGTGTTTTGGCACCGTTTTTATTTTATATTTTTAACGCTTTTCATCCGAGGGGTTTGGTCAAATGTTATTTTTATAGCGACGACTTTTACGCACGCGACGATGCCCAATATGTATGGCTCTCAGACTTTGGAGACACTAAGCAGGCATCCTAAAACTGCAGCCCTCCAGATGTTGTAAAACTACAATTCCCACCATGCCCTGCTGATGGCTGTAGGTTGTCTGGGCATGCTGGGAGTTATAGTTTTACAACATCTGGAGGGCCGCAGTTTGAGGATGCCTGCACTAAAACTAATATTTTTTTGGGAAAAAATTTTGTTTCCGTGTCTCCAAAGTCTGAGAGCCATAGTTTTTTATGTTCTCTAGGTCCGTTGGGGATTATAAAAATTGAGTACTCCATGGAAGTGTGATACTCCCTGAAGCAATCGATAACGCAGAGGCCCGGATGATCGGGGCACGTGTCGCACTGAGTGGTGGTGTCCTTCCGTATCCCCCTCCTGCGACACACTCTGCACTTTTTTTGGGTTCGTCCCTTCTTTCCAGTATGGGGGACCACACCTGGAAAGTGTTGGCCGGGGGCACCTACAGTTCCCGAGGTACTCCGGCCTGCTCTTTCCTGGTCCGAAAAGATCAGGGCCTTGAGGACTGCCTCATAGAACTGGAGGAATGTCCCTGTGCTGCCAGCGCTTCGGGATAGTACAAAAGAGTTGTACATGGCAACCTGTACTAAGTAGACCGCAACTTTTTGGTACCATGCCCGGGTTTTGCGCATGGCATTATATGGTATGAGGACTTGATCAGAGAGATCAACTCCTCCCATATACCGATTGTAGGCGATGATACAATCGGGCTTGAGGACCGCTGCTGTGGTACCTCGCACAGAGACGGGGTTGGTGCTGTTACCGTGGATTGTGGACAGCATAAGGACATCCCTCTTGTCCTTATACCTGACCAGCAACAGGTTTCCACTGGTAAGGGCACGGGTCTCACCCCTGGGGATAGGTACCTGGAGGGGGTGGGCAGGTAGGCCGCGTTGATTTTTCTGCACGGTCCCACAAGCGAACGTGGATCTGGCGGCAAGGGACCTGAACAAGGGAATGCTGGTATAAAAGTTATCCACGTACAAGTGGTAACCGTTATCCAGCAGTGGGTACATAAGATCCCACACAAGTTTCCCGCTAACACCCAGAGTGGGGGGACATTCTGGGGGTTGAATCCGGGAATCTCGCCCCTCGTACACATGAAATTTATAAGTGTACCCTAAGGTACTCTCACAAATTTTGTATAGCTTCACGCCATACCTCGCCCGCTTTGTGGGAATGTATTGGCGGAAACTGAGTCTCCCCTTGAACGCAACGAGAGACTCATCAACCGCGACCTCCCTTCCAGGTACATAGGCCTCCATGAATTTGGCCCCAAAGTGATCGATGACCGGCCGTATCTTATACAGACGGTCATAGGCAGGATCACCTTGCGGGGGACATGATGCATTATCGGAATAATGCAGACATTTCCGGATGGCCTCCGGTGGTAGTGGGGGCAAGTGGCAGGGTAGGTCTGGGGTCTGAAAGATGGAACAAAGAAAGTTTAGATAAAAGTTCATTTTTTTTTTTTTTCCTAACTAACTTTTCCCTTCTATCCCTGCCTAATGGTGCCTCTCCCTCACTGACCCTAACCTACCTGGATGGCGATGGGTGCAGGAGGGTGATGGATGCCGATTAGGGGGGACTCAGGAGCTGGTGCTGAATGGTGCTGCAGGGTGCTCGTGCAGAACAGGAAGAGGAGGGGAGAGAGGAGGGCAGGAAGTTTGAATCTCGCGCCTCTCTCCCCTGCACCAATCAGCACCCTGGACAGCGGCATTCAGCACCAGGGCCAGCACCGCCTCTCCAAATGCACGGACTGTGGTTGGTGGTGTGTAATCACGCCACCGATCACAGTCTTTTTCCAGTTCATCGGGTCACCGGAGATGCAGAAAACCGCAGGTCTGAATTGACCTGCGGTTTTCTGCGATCGCCGATACAGGGGGGTCAAATGACCCCCCCTGGCGTTGTTACAGGATGCCGGCTGAATGATTTCAGCTGGCATCCCATTCCGATTAACCCCCGCGGCGCCGGAATAGCGATTTAAAGTTAGGACGTACCGGTACGCCCTGAGTCCTTAAGGACTCTGGAAATAGGGCGTACCGGTATGCCCTACGTCCTTAAGGGGTTAAATGGGGACTGTCAGTCCTTGAAAACAAGGATATCTCCTATTTTTTTACAGCTATTATTGATTGCACATTTAAAAAAATGGCGGTGTGCATAGAACCATAGACCGCAATGGCTCTAAAAACGGCCATGTGAAGGCTATTAAAAAAGTTGTGTGAGTGTACCCTGAAGTTCCATTTCCACGTTGGTGGCAGAGCAAGGAATTTCTATATTTGCTGTCAGCTTCCCCCACAAATAATAGCTAATTGCTGGGGGTCCTAGAACTTGTCCCTTTCACAAAACAGCCTTAGGGAATCTAGGGAGTGAAGAAAACCCCATCGGTCTCATAGGTAGGCTCCCCATTACAGTTAGGCTACTTTCACACTAGCGTTCTGCTTCCGTCCAGCCCTAATGCAGTCTGAATGGATGCGGATCCGCTCAGACTGCATCAGTCTGGCGGCGTTCAGCCTCCGCTCCGCTCGCCTCCGCACGGCCAGGCGGACAGCTGAACGCTGCTTGCAGCGTTCAGCTGTCCGCCTGGCCGTGCGGAGGCGTGCGGATCCGTCCAGACTTACAATGTAAGTCAATGGGAACGGATCCGTTTGAAGATGACACCATATGGCTCAATCTTCAAGCGGATCCGTCCCCCATTGACTTTACATTGAAAGTCTGAACGGATCCGCTCAGGCATCTTGCGCACTTAGAAATTTTTCTAAGTTATTAATGCAGATGGATCCGTACTGAACGAAGCCTCCGTCTGCATTAATATGATCGGATCCGTTCAGAACGGATCTGATCAAACGCAAGTGTGAAAGTAGCCTTAGACATTGAGGTATTTGTTATTCAAGGAAATCTTCTTTTCTAGGCTTTAGTGCAATTTGATACAATGTAATACTTGTTTGTGCTTCAAGAGGTCCACTCTATTTTGTAAAGGTTACTTCAGCTGAGATTGTGTCTTTCAGAAGGAGATCATCTCTGACACAAACAAGACTGTCTGTAGTCATAAAACATAACAAGCACATTTTTCTTTATTTCTTGCTCTCCATATGTGTTTCTAAATTGGCAACAGATCTCATGGATCTATGCCTTCATGTTTCATAAATTCTTCAGAGCTTTGGAATGTGTATAACGCAATTACTGTATGTTTAGAGACCTCACCCTAGTGGCCTAGAAAATAGAAACATAATTGTGGTAATCTATGGGCTAGATTTATCATTAGCTCAAGTCAGAATAATGGAGTGAAAAAGTCGCAAATTTTTGCGCAATCACTAAAACTGCGCAAAAATTTGCGACTTTTTTCTGCTCTGCACTATGCTCGCCAGTTTTCTGAAAGTGGGCGTGTTTTCTTATGTAAATTAATCTCTAGACAGATTTACTATTGGGACTATTTAAAAAGTTGCAAAAAAGACGCAAAAAAATGCGCAATTTCACTCCAGTGAATACCATGCTTATCTTATGAGACTTTTTAATAGAACATGCGACTTTTTCGTAAAGACGTGCAACTTTTTCGTAAAGATGTGCGACTTTTGTAAAGCTGCTTACTGACGGATAAACTGCTACTGTCAAACCACTTTTATCACAGTCTTAAAGGGCCGATCATAAATCTGACTTGGCTAAAACTGACTTTAGCCATATGTGAAAGTAGAGTGAGCTGTCAGAGTCATGATAAATCTGGCCCTATGTGTAGACCTTATTGAGAGTCACCACTCAATAAGCTTAAAATCAAGAAGTTTAAAATCAATCCTTAAGTTACGGCCATGCAGTCGGGTTTCTGCATGCAGTTTTGGAAACCAAAAACAGGAGTGGATCATAAAAGGAAAGTATAGAGGACAAATATGACCTCTCCACTTTTTTGAATCCACTCCTGGTTTTAGCTTCTCAAAACTGGCTGTGTGGCCATAATCTTAGTGGACAGCTAGCTTCTGCCTAGTTCTAAACAGTGACAAAATGTTTCACAAAGAATAAGCAGGATTAGGTAATAATCATTATAATGCAGAAGTATATCAACAATGACAAGGAAATGAGGAAATGAGTTTTCACAGTAATTTCCATGCACTGGGCAGGGATCCATGTGAGGCTCTTTCTTTTGTCAAGAGAGTGTTGTTGGTTCTTAAGCTCATGAAGGTTAAAGGTTTTAGTTAAAGGTTATGTTTTTGGAATTGTGTATTAGTCTTGCAGGGTACCTGTCATCAACTTCAAGCTTCTGTGCCTCCAACTTAGCCCATGACCTGAAACCATCTTCCATAAGTCCCCTATGGAAATACTCCTGGTACATGGTAAAACCTGGTATATATACACTTCATGATCCAACTTAAAATTCTGGGGGCTGTAAAGTTCGGCCAACAGGGTTCTAGAAGATTAATAAAGTAATGTGTTGTTCATGCATAATGCATTAAAATGTATACACTAACGTAACTGTAACTGCTCAGGCAGTGCTTCTCTTTGCATCTCATCTCTCCTGCTTTTCAGTCTGCCTCTCATCTCCCTACATGTTCTATCTAAAAGAAAAACTGTTTGTTGCCCATAGAAACCAATCACAGCTTTCGATTTACTACAGCACTTCCCAATCTGCCTCTCCCTGCGTGTTTTCAGAAAAAAAAAAGATCCTTTGTGATTCAAAGGATTTGTGAGTGGTAATCTCTCTACATGTGCTCTCTAAAAGACAAACTGCTTGTTGCCCATAGCATTCTATGGTGCAGTTTGCATCTTATACACTAATGTAACTATAGCTGCTGAGGCACTGATTCTCTCCCTGCATTTAAGCCTGCCTCTCATCTCCCTGCATGTGCTTTCTAAAAGACTAACTGTATGTTGCCCATAGCAACCAATCACAGCGCACATTTTTCCCATATCCACCGATCACAGCAGACTTTTGACATGTGCTATACATGTATGACGCAGTGAACATAAGGTTCACACAATGCACCATACCGTCAGACACAAAAGCTGTGTTTGCTGGATCAGGACAGGGGCCTGGCTGTTACTGACTCCAATGCTTGCAGATTAACCCCTTAGATGCCACAGTCAATACTGACCATGGCATCTAAGGATATTAAAGAGGGATGAGGCCCCTTCTCTGTCTCCATCAGCTCCCTGCGATCATCTGATAGTTGCCATGGCAACTGAAGGCCTTACGAAGGCTTCCGGGTCTGACATGTAAGAAAGCAACTATAAGTGTGAAAATTGACAGGGTCACTGCAATACAATGCATCTTGAATTTTACTGCATTGAACCAGCGATACTGCATTGAACCAGAAAAAATTGTAGTTACCTGGTGGGATTAAAATACAAAGTAAAAAATGCCACTTTCCCCTAATCAAGGCTTTTACTATGTCTTAAAAAAATAGACATATTAGGTATTGCTGTAATGACCAGCTCTATAAAAATATCACAATTTCATTCATCAGGTGAATGCTGTAAAAAAAAAAACTGTGCCAAAACAGCCATTTTTTTCATCACCTTGCCTCACAAAAACCATAATATCAATCAATCAAAAAAATGATGACACAAAAACATGATTTTTTTTTCATAAATGCTTTTGTGTTGTAAAAGGAATAAAACTTATAACATTTTTTTTTTACAAAATTGGTACCTCTGTAATTATACTGACCAACAGAATAAAGTTAAGATGTCATTTTTCCCGCACAGTGTACACTGTAAAAGTAAAATCCAAAATGTCATGGTGGAATTGCTGCCTTTTCTTCATCCTGCTTCCCAAAACGTGGAATAAAAAGAAATCAAAAAGTTGTATGCACCTAGCCTTTCTGCTGCCTGAGGGGAAAACCGAAATGGCGCCCATCCCTCCCCAATGCCAATTTCTTAACCTAACCCCTTCCCTTCAATCCATGGCCCTTCGGCTGCCCCTCTCTTGGCCCTACCTGGTGCTCCCTGAGGCGATCGCCTCACCTGGCCTCATTGGTGGTGCACCCCTGTATGTACCCCAAAATAGAACCGATGATAATGGTAACTCATCCTGGAAAAAATAAGACCTCACACAAATCCATCGAGAGAAAATAAAAAAAATGTATAGTTCTCAGAAAATGGCTGCACTGGTAACCCAGAAGCTGTCCAAAAGTAACATGGTGCCCATAAACCAATCCATCAAAATCTTTGCTGCAAAAGCCAAAAGGTGGTCATTCCCTTCTGGGCCCTGCACTGTACCCAAACAGCAGCTTACGTCCACATTTATGGCATTTCCATTGCCTAGTAGAACCCACCTAACAATTTAAGCGGTGTGGTATCTCTTAGATAAAAACTTTTACACACGGACCCTAACACATGTAGAGGCTTTAATATTTATTTACATTTAGTCATAGACTACTAATTACCTCATCTTTCCATGTGTTATACTTAAACCCCTAACGCTGGGTTCAGACCTGAGCGTTCAGAAACGAGCGCTCTGTATGCGCGATTGTACGGGCGTTTACAATCGCGCATACAGAGACTGGCGTTCACACATTGTCGCGCGTTCCCGAATTTCTATGTGCGGGAACGCGCGACAAACGCCCAAAAAAAAGCTCAAGCACTTGTTTGAGCATCGGGCGTTTTACAGCGCGATCGTACGCGCTGTAAGCTGCAGTATTTTGTCCACTCAAGTAACGTACAAGGGACAGAACGGAAGACATCCTGATGCATACTGAACGGATTGCTTTCCATTCAGAATGCATTTGGACAAAACTGATGCGTTTTTTTCCGGTATTGAGACCCTTTACTGGATTTCAATACCGGAAAAGAATAACGCTAGTGTGAAAGTAGCCTTAAAATATTAAAGCCTAATTCAAATCAGCACTAAAATCAATGCATGCGAGCTACAGCCCTTTCCCTTTCATTCTGCAGAAGTGATTCATCTGTATGATTTGTGTGGACTTTGTGTGATCTGGAAGGAGACATGCATGTAATGTGTCATTTAGAAGGTCATTTTGCATTTTGATTTTCAGAATTGACCCCCAGGATCATCCCAACTTTGGGAATGAATGTAACCAGCTACACATGGAACATGGCATTGTTGGTTGCTCAGTCAGCTGCTTTGACATTCTACATCTGAAGCACTTAGAAAGCATAGCAATCAAGCTGTCAGATACAGTCTTTGGCACTTGACATTTCTTGGCACAGTATGGGCAAAAGCTGTGAAGTCATATCTGACAATGTTGGATAACCGTGAACAGCTGTTTGATTGGCAGAATTCCATATTCCTTACATTATCATTTTTGTCATTTTGTGTTTTCCTTAGGCCACTTTCTCACGGTAGTATCTTGATCAGTATTTTGCATCAGTGATAACCAAAATCAGAGGAACATAGAAATGGAGAAAATAGTATTATAGACCACTAATGTGGGCCCAATCCTTGTTTCGACTTATATATAATGGCGCAAAATACTGATCTAAATATTGCCATGTGAAAGTGAGCTTTGTGCTTTTTCATGGTCACGATTATAAAGTGATATATTATAAGATCACTAATTTGTATAGAGAAGCAAAACGGAAAAATATATTGACACGTAAAATACATTTGCTGGCATATTAAAGAGAACCTGTCACCATGAACTGCCGTGCGATCTACAGGCAACATGTTTTGCAGCAGGAGGAGCTGAGCAGATTGATACAGTGCTGCCCATAATTACAGTTGCAAGAAAAAGTATGTGAACCCTTTGGAATTATATGGATTTCTGCACAAATTGGTCATAAAATGTGATCTGAGCTTTTGCAGTCATCTTTACAGGACGGCCACTCCTAGGGAGAGTAGCAACAGTGCTGAACTTTCTCCATTTATAGACAATTTGTCTTACCGTGGACTGATGAACAGCAAGGCTTTTGGAGATGCTTTTATAACCCTTTCCAGCTTTATGCAAGTCAACAATTCTTAATCGTAGGTCTTCTGAGAGCTCTTTTGTGCGAGGCATCATTTACATCATGCAATGCTTTTTGTGAAAAGCAAACCCAGAACTGGTGTGTGTTTTTTTTATAGGACACGGCAGCTGTAACCAACACCTCCAATCTCATCTCATTGATTGGACTCCAGTTGGCTGACACCTCACTCCAATTAGCTCTTGAAGATGTCATTAGTCTAGGGGTTCACATACTTTTTCCACCTGCACTGTGAATGTTTACATGGTGTGTTCAATAAAAACATGGTAACATTTAATTCTTTGCGTGTTATTAGCTTATTCAGACTGTGATTGTCTATTGTTGTGACTTAGATGAAGATTAGATCACATTTTATGACCAATTTGTGCAGAAATCCATATAATTCCAAAGGGTTCACATACTTTTTCTTGCAACTGTATTCATACCCCAGGCAAATTTAGACTTAAAGTTACTTTTATTCAACCAGCAAGTAATTTTTTGACGGGAAATGACATAGGTGTCTCCCAAAAGATAATAAGACGATGTACAAGAGGCATTATTGTGGAAAACAACATTTCTCAGCTTTTATTTACATTTGAGCAAAAAGTGTCCAGTCCAAAATTATCCATAACCTTCTCGATAATCAATAGAAAACCCTTTATTGGCTATGACAGCAATCAAATACTTCCTATAATTGCAGACCAGCTTTTTGCATGTCTCCACAGGTATTTTTGCCCATTCATCTTTACCAATGAGCTCCAAATCTTTCAGGTTGGAGGGTCTTCTTGCCATCACCCTGGTCTTTAGCTCCCTCCACAGATTCTCAATTGGATTCAAGTCTGGACTCTGGCTGGACCACTCCAAAACATTAATGCTGTTGTCTGCTAACCATTTCTTCACCACTTTTGCTGTGTGTTTTGGGTCATTGTCATGCTTAAATGTCTACTGGTGCCCAAGGCCAAGTTTCTCTGCAGACTGCCTGATGTTGTGGTTGAGAATCCTCATGTATTGCTCTTTTTTCATGGTGCCCCTTACTGTGATTAGGTTCCCTGGTCCATTGGCTGAACCCCCCCCCCCCCCCCCCCCCAAAGCATTAGGTTCCCACCACCATGTTTGACAGTGGGGATGGTATTCTTGGGGTTGTAGGCTTCTCCTTTTTTATGCCAACTGGACACTTTTTGCTCAAATGTAAATAAAAGCTGAGAAATGTTTTTTTCCCCACAATAAAGCCTCCTGTCCATAGTCTTATTATCTTTTGGGAGACACCTATGTCATTTCCCGTCAAAAAATTACTTGATTGTTGAATAAAAGTAACTTTAAGTAAAAATTTGCCTGGGGTATGAATAATTATGGGCAGCACTGTATATGGTTTTGAGGGAAAGGATTCAGCATTCAGCAAGCTGGTCATTTAAATCTTTGAGTAAAGCCTCATTCACATGTCCGTGTCGGTCCTCAAATCCGAGCAAAGGTGGTCAGTTTTTTTGCTGTCCGTGTGTCATCTGTGTTTCACGAAACCTACACAGTTGAAAAATTATTTTCAAAGCATCTCTTTCCTAATGATCCGTAAAAAAAGCAGATGGCATCTGTGGTTTTCACGGACCCATAGACTATAATGAGCGTGCTGGATCCGTGAACACAGACAAAATAGAGCATGCTAAAACCATGGACCCACAGACCGTGCTCAAACACACATTAAAATGAATGGGGACGTGTGCTGTCCATGGAGAGCACGTACAGCACACGTCTGTGGAACACTGACATGTGAATGAGGCTTTAAAAGGGTTTTCCAAGACTTTAATACTGATGACAAATCCTCTGACCTATTGTTTAAACCACGTTTTTATGTGTAACATATTTGTAAAGACTTTTGATGGTTATATTAAATTTTTCATGTCAATATCTATATTTAACCCCTTAAGGACACAGGGCGTACAGGTACGGCCTTGTGCCCTGGTACTTAAGGACACAGGGCGTACATGTACGCCCTGTGCATTTTCAATCACCGCCGCGCGGCCGGCGGCGATCGGAACCCCGTGCCTGCTCAAATCATTGAGCAGGCACTTGGGGCAAATGCGTCGGGGGGTCCGGTGACCCCCCCATGTATGCGATCGCAGAAAACCGCAGGTCAATTCAGACCTGCGGTTTTCTGCGTTTCCGGGTTATTCGGGTCTCAGAAGACCCGATAACCCGGAACAGGATGGTGATGGTGGTGTGATTTCACTCCACCAATCACCATCCAGCGATCCTGAGTGGTGATGGTGACATCACCACTCAGGATCGCTTTCTGATTGGTCTGTGGGCGGTCCGGCGGCAGATTCAAAAGAGGCAGGCGCCCCTCTCCTCCTCCTTTTGTGTTCCGGAGCCGGAGGAGAGAGGAGCTGCCTGCACGTGTCTGCTGCCACCGCTGCACCACTGCCTGCACCCGATCTGTGCCCCCCCAGGACCCGATCTCTGCCCCCAGCACCCCATCAGGTACATAGTGACAGCTAGGGAAAGTTTGGTTTAGGCAGGGAAAAAAAAAGGGAAAGGTAGTTTTTTTGAACTTTTATTGCATCACCCCAGTTAGGGTGTCTGGGGTCCACAAGCACAGCTGTGTGACCCTAGACCCCCCAGGGTGCTGCCACTTGCCCCCCCCCCCACCTTTTTTGGGGTGCTTTTTTTTTTTTTTTGAGTTCGCTGACTGTGGCCGGCACTTAGCGTCCGGCCACTGTTAGCGCATCGCACACCCCACTGCTGATCAACTTCGGACGGTTGATCAGCAGTTTTGAATTTTTTTTCCCCACATTTTTTGCCCTTTTTTTAGTTAGTTTATTTATTTTTTCTGTTAGTTTTAGGGTGAGTTCGTGAACACCCGTGCCCCCTCACACACGCACACCAAATAAAGAGTTACACACACGCACATATACACGCAGACACACACTCCCCTATGGCCCGCCGGACGTTCTCGGCCGAGGAGGCATACGCCCAGCTTGCCTCCGAGTCCGAGAGTCCCAGTGAGGATGAGGATGACCCCACATTCCTGTTGTCATCCGCATCCTCCTCATCATCTAGCGATGATAATGAGCCCCCAAGGCGGCGGAGACGCCGCCAGGCGGAGCAAGGGGACCGCCATGTTAGGGACCCTGTGGCCCACACTAGTACGAGCAGCTCTGGGGCTCGTACTGGTTTCCCGGCCCACCAGTTAAATCCACCGGAGCACCCTGCCGGTGAACTTGTCTGGTGTAGCCCAGAGCGATACGAGCCCGTGATTCCCGATTTCGTAGGCCAATCAGGAATCCAGATTTCCACAGTGGGCTACACTGAATATGACTTTTTTTGTCATTTTTTCAGTGACCCACTGGTAAATCTGATGGTGGAGCAGACGAATCTGTACGCCCAACAGTTTGTCGCTCAACACCCGGGCTCCTTTTTGGCCAGGCCCGGTGGCTGGACGCCGGTCAGTGCAGCCGAAATGAGGACATTTTGGGGCCTCGTGCTGCATATGGGCCTGGTCAAGAAACCCAGTGCCAGGCTGTACTGGAGTGGGGACGTCCTATATCAGACCCCACTTTACAGTACAGTTATGACACGCTCCCGGTTTGAGGCCATCCGGAAATGTCTGCATTATTCCGATAATGCAGCATGTCCACCCCGAGGTGATCCTGCCCATGACCGTCTGTACAAGATACGGCCGGTCATCGATCACTTTGGGGCCAAATTCATGGAGGCCTATGTACCTGGAAGGGAGGTCGTGGTTGATGAGTCTCTCATTGCGTTCAAGGGGAGACTCATTTTCCGCCAGTATGTGCCTTCCAAGCGGGCGAGGTATGGCGTGAAGCTATACAAAATTTGTGAGAGTACCTCAGGGTACACTTACAAATTTCGTGTATACGAGGGGCGAGATTCCCGGATTCAACCCCCAGAATGTCCCCCCACTCTGGGTGTTACCGGGAAACTTGTGTGGGACCTTATGCACCCACTGCTGGATAAGGGTTACCACTTGTACGTGGATAACTTTTATACCAGTATCCCCTTGTTCCAGTCCCTTGCCGCCAGATCCACGTCCGCTTGTGGGACCGTGCGGAAAAATCAACGCGGCCTCCCTGCCCACCCCCTCCAGGTACCTATCCCCAGGGGTGAGACCCGTGCCCTTACCACTGGAAACCTGTTGCTGGTCAGGTATAAGGACAAGAGGGATGTCCTTATGCTGTCCACAATTCATGGTAACGGCATCACCCCTGTCCCTGTGCGAGGTACCGCGGCAACGGTCCTCAAGCCCGATTGTATCGTCGCCTACAATCGGTATATGGGAGGAGTTGATCTCTCGGATCAAGTCCTCAAGCCATATAACGCCATGCGCAAAACCCGGGCATGGTACAAAAAAGTTGCGGTCTACTTGGTACAGGTTGCCATGTACAACTCTTTTGTACTATCCCAAAGCGCTGGCAGCACAGGGACATTCCTCCAGTTCTATGAGGCAGTCCTCAAGGCCCTGATCTTTTCGGACCAGGAAAGAGCAGGCCGGAGTACCTCGGGAACTGTAGGCGCCCGGATCGTCCCTGGCCAACACTTTCCAGGTGTGGTCCCCCATACTGGAAAGAAGGGACGAACCCAAAAAAAGTGCAGAGTGTGTCGCAGGAGGGGGATACGGAAGGACACGACTACTCAGTGCGACACATGCCCCGATCATCCGGGCCTCTGCATTGACGGTTGCTTCAGGGAGTATCACACTTCCATGGAGTACTAAATTTATATCCCAATTTAGCACTGACATCGGATAAAAAAAAATGGTTCTCAGACTTGAGACACCCAAAAAAACTAAAATAATTTATTAAAAGTAGACATAGGTATTGCCGCGTCGGTAATAATCTCCTCTATAAAAATGCCCCATGACTAGAGTTGAGCGAACACCTGGATGTTCGGGTTCGAGAAGTTCGGCCGAACATCCCGGAAATGTTCGGGTTCGGGATCCGAACCCGATCCGAACTTCGTCCCGAACCCGAACCCCATTGAAGTCAATGGGGACCCGAACTTTTCGGCACTAAAACGGCTGTAAAACAGCCCAGGAAAGGGCTAGAGGGCTGCAAAAGGCAGCAACATGTAGGTAAATCCCCTGCAAACAAATGTGGATAGGGAAATTAATTAAAATAAAAATTAAATAAATAAAAATTAACCAAAATCAATTGGAGAGAGGTTCCATAGCAGAGAATCTGGCTTCCCGTCACCCACCACTGGAACAGTCCATTCTCAGATATTTAGGCCCCGGCACCCAGGCAGAGGAGAGAGGTCCCGTAACAGACAATCTGGCTTCATGTCAGCAGAGAATCAGTCTTCATGTCATAGCAGAGAATCAGGCTTCACGTCACCCACCACTGTAAGAGTCCATTTTCATAAATTTAGGCCCAGCACCCAGGCAGAGGAGAGAGGTCCCGTAACAGACAATCTGGCTTCATGTCAGCAGAGAATCAGTCTTCATATCATAGCAGAGAATCTGGCTTCCCGTTACCCACCACTGGAACAGTCCATTCTCAGATATTTAGGCCCCGGCACCCAGGCAGAGGAGAGAGGTCCCGTAACAGACAATCTGGCTTCATGTCAGCAGAGAATCAGTCTTCATATCATAGCAGAGAATCAGGCTTCACGTCAGCCACCACTGCAACAGTCCATTGTCATAAATTCAGGCCCAGCACCCAGGCAGAGGAGAGAGGTCCCGTAACAGACAATCTGGCTTCATGTCAGCAGAGAATCAGTCTGCATGTCATAGCAGAGAATGAGGCTTCACGTCACCCACCACTGCAACAGTCCATTTTCATAAATTTAGGCCCAGCACCCAGGCAGAGGAGAGAGGTCCCGTAACAGAGGATCTGGCTTCATGTCAGCAGAGAATCAGTCTGCATGTCATAGCAGAGAATCAGGCTTCACGTCAGCCACCACTGCAACAGTCCATTGTCATAAATTTAGGCCCAGCACCCAGGCAGAGGAGAGAGGTCCCGTAACAGACAATCTGGCTTCATGTCAGCAGAGAATTAGTCTGCATGTCATAGCAGAGAATCAGGCTTCACGTCAGCCACCACTGCAACAATCCATTGGCATATATTTAGGCCTAGCACACAGGCAGAGGAGAGAGGTCCCGTAACAGACAATCTGGCTTCATGTCAGCAGAGAATCAGTCTTCATATCATAGCAGAGAATCAGGCTTCACGTCAGCCACCAATGCAACAGTCCATTGTCAGATATTTAGGCCCAGCACCCAGGCAGAGGAGAGAGGTCCCGTAACAGACAATCTGGCTTCATGTCAGCAGAGAATCAGTCTGCATGTCATAGCAGAGAATGAGGCTTCACGTCACCCACCACTGCAACAGTCCATTTTCATAAATTTAGGCCCAGCACCCAGGCAGAGGAGAGAGGTCCCGTAACAGAGGATCTGGCTTCATGTCAGCAGAGAATCAGTCTGCATGTCATAGCAGAGAATCAGGCTTCACGTCAGCCACCACTGCAACAGTCCATTGTCATAAATTCAGGCCCAGCACCCAGGCAGAGGAGAGAGGTCCCGTAACAGACAATCTGGCTTCATGTCACCAGAGAATCAGTCTGCATGTCATAGCAGAGAATGAGGCTTCACGTCAGCCACCACTGCAACAATCCATTGGCATATATTTAGGCCTAGCACACAGGCAGAGGAGAGGTTCATTCAACTTTGGGTAGCCTTGCAATATAATGGTAAAATGAAAATAAAAATAGGATTGAATGAGGAAGTGCCCTGGAGTCCAATAATATATGGTTATGGGGAGGTAGTTAATGTCTAATCTGGACAAGGGACGGACAGGTCCTGTGGGATCCATGCCTGGTTCATTTTTATGAACGTCAGCTTGTCCACATTGGCTGTAGACAGGCGGCTGCGTTTGTCTGTAATGACGCCCCCTGCCGTGCTGAATACACGTTCAGACAAAACGCTGGCTGCCGGGCAGGCCAGCACCTCCAAGGCATAAAAGGCTAGCTCTGGCCACGTGGACAATTTAGAGACCCAGAAGTTGAATGGGGCCGAACCATCAGTCAGTACGTGGAGGGGTGTGCACACGTACTGTTCCACCATGTTAGTGAAATGTTGCCTCCTGCTAACACGTTGCGTATCAGGTGGTGGTGCAGTTAGCTGTGGCGTGTTGACAAAAGTTTTCCACATCTCTGCCATGCTAACCCTGCCCTCAGAGGAGCTGGCCGTGACACAGCTGCCTTGGCGACCTCTTGCTCCTCCTCTGCCTTGGCCTTGGGCTTCCACTTGTTCCCCTGTGACATTTGGGAATGCTCTCAGTAGCGCGTCTACCAACGTGCGCTTGTACTCGCGCATCTTCCTATCACGCTCCAGTGCAGGAAGTAAGGTGGGCACATTGTCTTTGTAGCGTGGATCCAGCAGGGTGGCAACCCAGTAGTCCGCACAGGTTAAAATGTGGGCAACTCTGCTGTCGTTGCGCAGGCACTGCAGCATGTAGTCGCTCATGTGTGCCAGGCTGCCCAGGGGTAAGGACAAGCTGTCCTCTGTGGGAGGCGTATCGTCATCGTCCTGCCTTTCCCCCCAGCCACGCACCAGTGATGGACCCGAGCTGCGTTGGGTGCCACCCCGCTGTGACCATGCTTCATCCTCATCCTCCTCCACCTCCTCCTCATCCTCGTCCTCCTCGTCCTCCAGTAGTGGGCCCTGGCTGGCCACATTTGTACCTGGCCTCTGCTGTTGCCAAAAACCTCCCTCTGAGTCACTTCGAAGAGACTGGCCTGAAAGTGCTAAAAATGACCCCTCTTCCTCCTCCTCCTCCTCCTCCTCCTGGGCCACCTCCTCTTCCATCATCGCCCTAAGTGTTTTCTCAAGGAGACATAGAAGTGGTATTGTAACGCTGATAACGGTGTCATCGCCACTGGCCATGTTGGTGGAGTACTCGAAACAGCGCAACAGGGCACACAGGTCTCGCATGGAGGCCCAGTCATTGGTGGTGAAGTGGTGCTGTTCTGTAGTGCGACTGACCCGTGCGTGCTGCAGCTGAAACTCCACTATGGCCTGCTGCTGCTCGCACAGTCTGTCCAGCATGTGCAAGGTGGAGTTCCACCTGGTGGGCACGTCGCATATGAGGCGGTGAGCGGGAAGGCCGAAGTTACGCTGTAGCGCAGACAGGCGAGCAGCGGCAGGATGTGAACGCCGGAAGCGCGAACAGACGGCCCGCACTTTATGCAGCAGCTCTGACATGTCGGGGTAGTTGTGAATGAACTTCTGCACCACCAAATTCAGCACATGCGCCAAGCAAGGGATGTGCGTCAAATTGGCTAGTCCCAGAGCTGCAACGAGATTTCGCCCATTATCACACACCACCAGGCCGGGCTTGAGGCTCACCGGCAGCAACCACTCGTCGGTCTGTTGTTCAATACCCCGCCACAACTCCTGTGCGGTGTGGGGCCTGTCCCCCAAACATATGAGTTTCAGAATGGCCTGCTGACGTTTACCCCGGGCTGTGCTGAAGTTGGTGGTGAAGGTGTGTGGCTGACTGGATGAGCAGGTGGAAGAAGAGGAGGAGGAAGCCGAGAAGGAGGAGGTGGCAACAGGAGGCAAAGAATGTTGCCCTGCGATCCTTGGCGGCGGAAGGACGTGCGCCAAACAGCTCTCCGCCTGGGGCCCAGCTGCCACTACATTTACCCAGTGTGCAGTTAGGGAGATATAGCGTCCCTGGCCGTGCTTACTGGTCCACGTATCTGTGGTTAGGTGGACCTTGCTACAGATGGCGTTGCGCAGTGCACACTTGATTTTATCGGATACTTGGTTGTGCAGGGAAGGCACGGCTCTCTTGGAGAAGTAGTGCCGGCTGGGAACAACATACTGTGGGACAGCAAGCGACATGAGCTGTTTGAAGCTGTCTGTGTCCACCAGCCTAAATGACAGCATTTCATAGGCCAGTAGTTTAGAAATGCTGGCATTCAGGGCCAGGGATCGAGGGTGGCTAGGTGGGAATTTACGCTTTCTATCAAATGTTTGTGAGATGGAGAGCTGAACGCTGGCGTGTGACATGGTTGAGACGCTTGGTGACGGAGGTGGTGGTGGTGGTGTTGGTGGTACATCCCCTGTTTGCTGGGCGGCAGGTGCCAACGTTCCTCCAGAGGCGGAGGAAGAGGCCGAGGCGGCAGCAGCAGAATAGGCCGAGGCGGCAGCAGCAGAAGAGGTAGCAGGGGGAGCCTGAGTGACTTCCTTGGTTTTAAGGTGTTTACTCCACTGCAGTTCATGCTTTGCATGCAGGTGCCTGGTCATGCAGGTTGTGCTCAGGTTCAGAACGTTAATGCCTCGCTTCAGGCTCTGATGGCACAGCGTGCAAACCACTCGGGTCTTGTCGTCAGCACATTGTTTGAAGAAGTGCCATGCCAGGGAACTCCTTGAAGCTGCCTTTGGGGTGCTCGGTCCCAGATGGCGGCGGTCAGTAGCAGGCGGAGTCTCTTGGCGGCGGGTGTTCTGCTTTTGCCCACTGCTCCCTCTTTTGCTACGCTGTTGGCTCGGTCTCACCACTGCCTCTTCCTCCGAACTGTGAAAGTCAGTGGCACGACCTTCATTCCATGTGGGGTCTAGGACCTCATCGTCCCCTGCATCGTCTTCCACCCAGTCTTGATCCCTGACCTCCTGTTCAGTCTGCACACTGCAGAAAGACGCAGCAGTTGGCACCTGTGTTTCGTCATCATCAGAGACATGCTGAGGTGGTATTCCCATGTCCTCATCATCAGGAAACATAAGTGGTTGTGCGTCAGTGCATTCTATGTCTTTCACCGCTGGGGAAGGGCTAGGTGGATGCCCTTGGGAAACCCTGCCAGCGGAGTCTTCAAACAGCATAAGAGACTGCTGCATAACTTGAGGCTGAGACAGTTTCCCTGGTATGCATGGGGGTGATGTGACAGACTGATGGGGTTGGTTTTCAGGCGCCATCTGTGCGCTTTCTGCAGAAGACTGGGTGGGAGATAATGTGAACGTGCTGGATCCACTGTCGGCCACCCAATTGACTAATGCCTGTACCTGCTCAGGCCTTACCATCCTTAGAACGGCATTGGGCCCCACCATATATCGCTGTAAATTCTGGCGGCTACTGGGACCTGAGGTAGTTGGTACACTAGGACGTGTGGATGTGGCAGAACGGCCACGTCCTCTCCCAGCACCAGAGGGTCCACTAACACCACCACGACCATGTCCACGTCCGCGTCCCTTACTAGATGTTTTTCTCATTGTTATGGTTCACCACAACAACAAATATATTATTTGGCCCAATGTATTGTATTCAAATTCAGCGGGATATAAATTTGAGGCCTAGTATTTAGGCGCTGGGTGACCGGTATGGATTTAGTGACAGAATTAGACTTGGAAATGCACAGAAGCGTGTGTGTGAAGTTATTCTGAATGACCCTATGTGCACCTTGAATATTATATACCCTTTTTGGGATAGATTTCAAATAGCTCTGATATAGCAGGAACCACTAAATTATGAAATTGCTAAATTGGGAATTGTATTTCAACCCAGAACAAAAAATGTGCTTTGACGGACACTAAATATCTTGCCCAGCAACAACAGTACAGCGGTAACTAGAGATTTAGCAGGATATAAATTTGAGGCCTAGTATTTAGGCGCTGGGTGACAGGTATGGGTTTAGTGACAGAATTAGACTTGGAAATACACAGTAGCGGGTGTGTGTGAAGTTATTCTGAATGACCCAATGTGCACCTTGAATATTATATACCCTTTTAGGGATAGATTTCAAATAGCTCTGATATAGCAGAAACCACTAAATTATGAAATTGCTAAATTGGGAATTGTATTTCAACCCAGAACAAAAAATGTGCTTTGACGGACACTAAATATCTTGCCCAGCAACAACAGTACAGCGGTAACGAGAGATTTAGCAGGATATAAATTTGAGGCCTAGTATTTAGGCGCTGGGTGACAGGTATGGGTTTAGTGACAGAATTAGACTTGGAAATACACAGTAGCGGGTGTGTGTGAAGTTATTCTGAATGACCCAATGTGCACCTTGAATATTATATACCCTTTTAGGGATAGATTTCAAATAGCTCTGATATAGCAGAAACCACTAAATTATGAAATTGCTAAATTGGGAATTGTATTTCAACCCAGAACAAAAAATGTGCTTTGACGGACACTAAATATCTTGCCCAGCAACAACAGTACAGCGGTAACGAGAGATTTAGCAGGATATAAATTTGAGGCCTAGTATTTAGGCGCTGGGTGACAGGTATGGGTTTAGTGACAGAATTAGACTTGGAAATACACAGTAGAGGGTGTGTGTGAAGTTATTCTGAATGACCCTATGTGCACCTTGAATATTATATACCCTTTTTGGGATAGATTTCAAATAGCTCTGATATAGCAGGAACCACTAAATTATGAAATTGCTAAATTGGGAATTGTATTTCAACCCAGAACAAAAAATGTGCTTTGACGGACACTAAATATCTTTCCAAGCAACAACAGTACAGCGGTAACGAGAGATTTAGCAGGATATAAATTTGAGGCCTAGTATTTAGGCGCTGGGTGACAGGTATGGGTTTAGTGACAGAATTAGACTTGGAAATACACAGTAGCGGGTGTGTGTGAAGTTATTCTGAATGACCCAATGTGCACCTTGAATATTATATACCCTTTTAGGGATAGATTTCAAATAGCTCTGATATAGCAGAAACCACTAAATTATGAAATTGCTAAATTGGGAATTGTATTTCAACCCAGAACAAAAAATGTGCTTTGACGGACACTAAATATCTTGCCCAGCAACAACAGTACAGCGGTAACGAGAGATTTAGCAGGATATAAATTTGAGGCCTAGTATTTAGGCGCTGGGTGACAGGTATGGGTTTAGTGACAGAATTAGACTTGGAAATACACAGTAGAGGGTGTGTGTGAAGTTATTCTGAATGACCCTATGTGCACCTTGAATATTATATACCCTTTTTAGGGATAGATTTCAAATAGCTCTGATATAGCAGGAACCACTAAATTATGAAATTGCTAAATTGGGAATTGTATTTCAACCCAGAACAAAAAATGTGCTTTGACGGACACTAAATATCTTTCCAAGCAACAACAGTACAGCGGTAACGAGAGATTTAGCAGGATATAAATTTGAGGCCTAGTATTTAGGCGCTGGGTGACAGGTATGGGTTTAGTGACAGAATTAGACTTGAAAATACACAGCAGCGGGTGTGTGTGAAGTTATTCTGAATGACCCAATGTGCACCTTGAATATTATATACCCTTTTAGGGATAGATTTCAAATAGCTCTGATATAGCAGAAACCACTAAATTATGAAATTGCTAAATTGGGAATTGTACTTCAACCCAGAACAAAAAATGTGCTTTGACGGACACTAAATATCTTTCCAAGCAACAACAGTACAGCGGTAACGAGAGATTTAGCAGGATATAAATTTGAGGCCTAGTATTTAGGCGCTGGGTGACAGGTATGGGTTTAGTGACAGAATTAGACTTGAAAATACACAGTAGCGGGTGTGTGTGAAGTTATTCTGAATGACCCAATGTGCACCTTGAATATTATATACCCTTTTAGGGATAGATTTCAAATAGCTCTGATATAGCAGAAACCACTAAATTATGAAATTGCTAAATTGGGAATTGTACTTCAACCCAGAACAAAAAATGTGCTTTGACGGACACTAAATAACTTTCCCAGCTACAACAGGACAGCGGTAACGAGAGATTTAGCAGGATATAAATTTGAGGCCTAGTATTTAGGCGCTGGGTGACAGGTATGGGTTTAGTGACAGAATTAGACTTGAAAATACACAGTAGCGGGTGTGTGTGAAGTTATTCTGAATGACCCAATGTGCACCTTGAATATTATATACCCTTTTAGGGATAGATTTCAAATAGCTCTGATATAGCAGAAACCACTAAATTATGAAATTGCTAAATTGGGAATTGTACTTCAACCCAGAACAAAAAATGTGCTTTGACGGACACTAAATAACTTTCCCAGCTACAACAGGACAGCGGTAACGAGAGATTTAGCGGGATATAAATTTGAGGCCTAGTATTTAGGCGCTGGGTGACCGGTATGGATTTAGTGACAGAATTAGACTGGGATATGGCCAAAAAATAACCACACTATTGCTGGTTAAATGCACTTGGTGACGGGCGCAGCTTGCCCCTGATGTAGTATATGGCCAAAAAATGAACAGACTATTGCTGGTTAAATGCACTTGGTGTCACAGCTTGACCAACCACACTACTGAGGGTTAAATGCACTTGGTGACGGGCGCAGCTTGCCCCTGATGTAGTATATGGCCAAAAAATAAACAGACTATTGCTGGTTAAATGCACTTGGTGTGACAGCTTCACCCTGATGTAGGCTTTAGCCAGAAAACAACCACACCATTGAGGGTTAAATGCACTTGGTGACAGGCGCAGCTTGCCCCTGATTTTGTATATGGCCAAAAAATGAACAGACTATTGCTGGTTAAATGCACTTGGTGTGACAGCTTCACCCTGATGTAGGCTTTAGCCAAAAAACAACCACACCATTGAGGGTTAAATGCACTTGGTGACAGGCGCAGCTTGCCCCTGATTTTGTATATGGCCAAAAAATGAACAGACTATTGCTGGTTAAATGCACTTGGTGTGACAGCTTCACCCTGATGTAGGCTTTAGCCAAAAAACAACCACACCATTGAGGGTTAAATGCACTTGGTGACAGGCGCAGCTTGCCCCTGATTTTGTATATGGCCAAAAAATGAACAGACTATTGCTGGTTAAATGCACTTGGTGTGACAGCTTCACCCTGATGTAGGCTTTAGCCAAAAAACAACCACACCATTGAGGGTTAAATGCACTTGGTGACAGGCGCAGCTTGCCCCTGATTTTGTATATGGCCAAAAAATGAACAGACTATTGCTGGTTAAATGCACTTGGTGTGACAGCTTCACCCTGATGTAGGCTTTAGCCAAAAAACAACCACACCATTGAGGGTTAAATGCACTTGGTCGCAGCTTGTGCTGGCGCACCACAAGACACAAAATGGCCGCCGATCACCCCAGAAAAATGTGACTGACAAACGGTCTGGGCAGCCTAAAAACAGTGAGCAATTGAGGATCAGCAGCTCAATGATCCACAGCTGCAGATCGATCAGTTAATCAAGTCCTTTGGAGGAGTTAATCTGCCTAATCTCGCCCTACTGTCGCAGCCGCAACCTCTCCCTACGCTAATCAGAGCAGAGTGACGGGCGGCGCTATGTGACTCCAGCTTAAATAGAGGCTGGGTCACATGGTGCTCTGGCCAATCACAGCCATGCCAATAGTAGGCATGGCTGTGATGGCCTCTTGGGGCAAGTAGTATGACGCTTGTTGATTGGCTGCTTTGCAGCCTTTCAAAAAGCGCCAAGAAAGCGTCACAAAAGCGCCAAGAAAGCGACGAACACCGAACCCGAACCCGGACTTTTACGAAAATGTCCGGGTTCGGGTCCGTGTCACGGACACCCCAAAATTCGGTACGAACCCGAACTATACAGTTCGAGTTCGCTCATCCCTACCCATGACCTAACCCCCCAGATTAACACGGTCCAGAAAAAAAAAAAAAAGGTGCAAAAAAAGTTTTTTTTTGTCACCTTACATAATAAAAAGTTTAATAGCAAGCGATCAAAAAGTCATATAGCCCCCAAATTAGTGCCAATAAAACCGTCATCTCATCCCGCAAAAAATGAGCCCCCACATAAGATAATCAGATAAAAAAAAAAATAGAAAATGATTCTTAGACTTTAGAGATACAAAATTTTTTTTAGGGTATCAAAAAGGATAATATAGTCTAAAACCTAAATAATTGTAAAAAAAAGTTGACTTATTAGGTATCGCCGCGTCCGTAAGAATCTCCTCTATAAAAATACCCCATGACCCAACCCCCCAGATTAACACAGTAAAAAAAAAAAAAAAAATAGGTGCAAAAAAATATTTTTTTTGTCACCTTACATAACAAAAAGTTTAATAGCAAGCGATCAAAAAGTCATATAGCCCCCAAAATAGTGCCAATAAAACCGTCCGCTCATCCCGCAAAAAATGAGCCCCCCCATAAGATAATTGGCTAAAAGAAAATAAAAAAAATGACACTTAGACTTTAGAGATACCCAAAAGATAAATGTTGTATCAAAAAAGATAATATAGTCAAAAACCTAAATAATTGTAAAAAAAAAGTAGACTTATTAGATATTGACGCGTCCGTAAGAATCTCCTCTATAACAATATCCCATGACCTAACTACCCAGATTAACACGGTTAAAAAAAAAAAAAAAAAAAAAACGGTGCCAAAACCGCTATTTTTGGCACTTTTCCATTTCAGTCCGTTTTTTCCGGTAACAAAACAAGGGTTAACAACCAAACAAAAGTTAAAATTTATTACCCTGATACTGCAGTTTACAGAAACGCCACATTTGTGGTCGTAAACTGCTGTATCCGTAAAAGGGAGGCCGCAAAAGGAAAGGACCGACATGGTTTCTGGAAGGCCGATTTTGATGGCCTTTTTTATTGACACCATATCCCTTTTGAAGCCCCCCTGATGCCCCCCTAGAGTAAAAACTCCCTAAAATTGACCCCATCTAAGAAACTACACCCCTCAAGGTATTCAAAAATGATTATACAAACTTTATTAACCCTTTAGGTGTTCCTCAACAGTTAATGGCAAATGGAGATGAAATATCAGAATTTCAATTTTTGGTAACCTTGCCTCACAAAAATGTAATATAGAGCAACCAAAAATTATATTTGCCCTAAAAATACTCCCCCAAAAAATGCCACCTTATCCCGTAGTTTCCAAAATGGGGTCACTTTTAGGGAGTTTCGACTCCAGGGGTGCATCAGGGGGGTTGAAACAGGACACGGTGTAAATAAACCGGTCCATAAAAATCAGCCCTCCAAAAACCAAACGGCGCACCTTTCACTCTACGCCCTGCTGTGTGGCCGTACAGTAGTGTACGGCCACATATTGGGTGTTTCTGTAAACGGCAGAGTCAGGGTAATAAAGATACAGTCTTGTTTGGCTGTTAACCCTTGCTTTGTTAGTAGAAAACATGGGTTAAAATGGAAAATAAGGCAAAAAAATGAAATTTTCCAATTTCATCCCCATTTGCCAATAACTCTTGTGCAACACCTAAAGGGTTAACGACGTATGTAAAACCAGTTTTGAATACCTTGAGGGGTGTAGTTTCTTAGATGGGGTCACTTTTAGGGAGTTTCGACTCCAGGGGTGCATCAGGGGGGTTGAAACAGGACACGGTGTAAATAAACCGGTCCATAAAAATCAGCCCTCCAAAAACCAAACGGCGCACCTTTCACTCTATGCCCCGCTGTGTAGCCGTACAGTAGTGTACGGCCACATATTGGGTGTTTCTGTAAACGGCAGAGTCAGGGTAATAAAGATACAGTCTTGTTTGGCTGTTAACCCTTGCTTTGTTAGTGGAAAACATGGGTTAAAATGGAAAATAAGGCAAAAAAATGAAATTTTCAAATTTCATCCCCATTTGCCAATAACTCTTGTGCAACATCTAAAGGGTTAACGACGTATGTAAAACCAGTTTTGAATACCTTGAGGGGTGTCGTTTCTTAGATGGGGTCACTTTTAGGGAGTTTCTACTCCAGGGGTGCATCAGGGGGCTTCAAATGGGACATGGTGTAAATAAACCAGTCCATAAAAATCAGCCCTCCAAAAACCACACGGCGCACCTTTCACTCTACGCCCCGCTGTGTGGCCGTACAGTAGTTTGCGGCCACATATTGGGTGTTTCTGTAAACGGCAGAGTCAGGGCAATAAAGATACAGACTTGTTTGGCTGTTAACCCTTGATTTGTTAGTGGAAAACATGGGTTAAAATGGAAAATAAGGCAAAAAAAGAAATTTTCTAATTTCATCCCCATTTGCCAATAACTCTTGTGCAACACCTAAAGGGTTAACGACGTATGTAAAACCAGTTTTGAATACCTTGAGGGGTGTAGTTTCTTAGATGGGGTCACTTTTAGGGAGTTTCTACTCCAGGGGTGCATCAGGGGGCTTCAAATGGGACATGGTGTAAATAAACCAGTCCATAAAAATCAGCCCTCCAAAAACCATACGGCGCACCTTTCACTCTACGCCCCGCTGTGTGGCCGTACAGTAGTTTGCGGCCACATATTGGGTGTTTCTGTAAACGGCAGAGTCAGGGCAATAAAGATACAGTCTTGTTTGGCTGTTAACCCTTGATTTGTTAGTGGAAAACATGGGTTAAAATGGAAAATAAGGCAAAAAAAGAAATTTTCTAATTTCATCCCCATTTGCCAATAACTCTTGTGCAACACCTAAAGGGTTAACGACGTATGTAAAACCAGTTTTGAATACCTTGAGGGGTGTAGTTTCTTAGATGGGGTCACTTTTAGGGAGTTTCTACTCTAGGGGTGCATCAGGGGGCTTCAAATGGGACATGGTGTAAATAAACCAGTCCATAAAAATCAACCTTCCAAAAACCATACGGCGCACCTTTCACTCTACGCCCCGCTGTGTGGCCGTACAGTAGTTTACGGCCACATATTGGGTGTTTCTGTAAACTGCAGAGTCAGGGCAATAAAGATACAGTCTTGTTTGGCTGTTAACCCTTGCTTTGTTAGTGGAAAAAATGGGTAAAAATGAAATATTAGACAGAAAAATGAAATTCTCAAATTTCATCCCCATTTGCCAATAACTCTTGTGCAACACCTAAAGGGTTAACAACATATGTAAAATCACTTTTGAATACCTTGAGGGGTGTAGTTTCTTAGATGGCGTCATTTTTGGGTGGTTTCTATTATGTAAGCCTCGCAAAGCGACTTCAGACCTGAAATGGTCCCTAAAAATTTAGTTTTTGTAAATTTCAGAAAAATTTCAAGATTTGCTCCTAAACTTCTAAGCCTTATAACATCCCCAAAAAATAAAATATCATTCCCAAAATAATTCACACATGAAGTAGACATATGGGGAATGTAAAGTCATCACAATTTTTGGGGGTATTACTATGTATTACAGAAGTAGAGAAACTGAAACTTTGAAATTTGCTAATTTTTCAAAATTTTTGATAAATTTGGTATTTTTTGGTGCAAAAAAAAATATTTTTTTGACTTAATTTTACTAGTGTCATGAAGTACAATATGTGACGAAAAAACAATGTCAGAACGGCCTGGATAAGTCAAAGCGTTTTAAAGTTATCAGCACTTAAAGTGACACTGGTCAGATTTGCAAAAAATGGCCTGGTCCTAAGGTGTAAAAAGGCTGTGTCCTTAAGGGGTTAAACAAAAAACATAAAATCCTGCAGTTTTCACCCAGGCCTCTAAGCCTAATAGTAGGCACTACTTCTTGGTCTGTACAGACCACTTTACTGCAGTTACCTTCTTATTTTTCATTCTTATCCTGCCTTTAATGATATCACCTCTGTGTATAGATAAGACAGGGTCCACCATTCACAGAGGTGATTGTCAGAGCTTATCTATTCTTTCCTTGTACAATGACCTCTACACAGGTCACAGGGCATGCCTAGAAAACTCTTCCATAGAAGTCAATGAGGTCTTCGCCGAGGGCCCATTTGAATGCTGTAAAGCAATTTTCTTAATGCTGTTAAGAACAACTCAGGCAAGATGGCCGCCCCCATAATCATGTTCAGGATATAGAATAAAGATATCTGCAATCATAAAATAAAAACAGATTTGAAAAAAAAGGATACGTGTCGCTATCTGGTTTTAACTGAAAGAAAAAAAATGGTGACACATTTCCTTTAAATATATTTATTATGTAAATTTACATTTGTAATATAAAAGGAGACCATCAAATTTCTGCATCAATATTTGTTATGCACCATTAGAAAATTTAGGTTTTTCTCTAGCTATGTATGTTTAGCAGAAGGGAATCTCAGAGTATAATCACACACAGCAGATTTGCTGCAAAATTTCTGTGACCTGAAATCTGTATCAAGCACATGGGTTTCTGCAAGCTCTGTTCAGATTATTGGACAATGCCAGACATTTCTGTAAAAAATCTGCTGTGCGTAGATAAACTATTTGGTCATTATGATGGTCATTATGATGCTTCATCTACTAGACCAATGATGGCCAACCTGCGGTTCTCCAGCTGTTGTAAAGCTACAATTCCCACCATGCCCTGCTGTAGGCTGATAACTGTAGGCTGTCTGGGAATGCTGGGAGTTGTAGTTTTGCAACAGTTGGAGAGCCACAGGTGGGCCATCCCTGTATTAGACTGTTTCCCTATGGGGTAAAAAGCTATGGATGACTTGCAGTAATTGCAGCATTTCTGACCATGATGCATTTCTTCCTGTTTCCTTTATGGGGAAATATTGCATTTGTGTGCTAGTTCCAATGACCTGCGATTTTACAGCAACCAGTGCATCACCAATGGAACCTTAGCATTTGGTTGGTCACGACTTAGTGACAGTAAAATCACAGCATTACCACATTGTACCCTCAATGTTTCCCTTACTGGTTCGATGAAAAATTTCAGATGGCTATATGATGTCCTGCATCCTTGTTTCTCTTTGGGATACATTGAGGTTGCATTATGTTGATGCTGCATTTGTCCTGCAACTTATGGTGACCAAAAGTTGCTGGTTTATCCACAGTTCTACGCTTTTAAATTTCTGCAAAAATTTTCATATCATAGATAAGCCGGCCTTCATGAGGCTCATGTGCAAACCCCAACCCCCTAGCTTAGGCTAGTTTCACACTACAACCATCCAGCAGGCTGTTCCGGCAGAGGACAGCCTCTAAGAGCCCATTGACTATAATGGGACCTGGTAGACCCAGCATTAGTGCCAGGATTTGACAGGACAAAAATTGTTTTTTCTCCAGCCAAATCTTAAACTAACGTCAGAAACGGGCTGCATCCCCGCTGGATCTGGGAGTACTCCAGCCCTTTCCAGCTATGCCAGATATAATTAACTCTGGCAGGCTGTTCCTCTGCCAGAACAGCCTGCAGGATGGTTGTAACACTAGTGTGAAACTAGCTTAAAAAGGACTGCCGCCATACATGTACCGCGAAAGTCCGGCCCCTAAACATTGCTCGCTCGCACGGGCAGCGGACCCCATAGCCGCCAGGTTTCTGCTATTTTAAATAGCAGAGACCCGCGCCACATGTATGCGATGAGCCATAAGGCTGATCGCATACATTTTCCCTTTCAGATGCCGTGGTCAAATGTGACCACGGCATCTGCGCAGTCCGGAAGCGGAAGTCGCACACTTCCGCTCCGGTAACAGCGTTCCCACGGCTGAGATCGGGGAACCTGTTACATTGATCTAACAGGCTGAAGCCTCAAGCAGGCTTCGGTGCCTATTAGATGACTATACCAATACAGGCCAGGTGGCAGCATTGTATTGGTATAGTGCAAATATAGTGTTCAATGGTGTCTATAGAGACATCAATGAACACAATAGGCAATCTAATGAGTGCCAGTTATTGTCACCCAAGGTGACAAAAAAAGTTTAAAAAAAGATTATTTTTTTTTGCAATTAAAAAAAAAAAAAAAGTTCAAATCACCCCCTTTCCTTAAAATAAAAATACTTAAAAAAAAATAAACATCATGGGCATAGCTGCATGCGAAAATTCCCATACTATTAAAATATAACAATATTAATGGCATATGCCAAATTGCATAATGGGAAAAAAATAAAAACAGACAATTTGCCATTTTTTGTCACTTCGACTACCCAATAATTTTTTTATAAAAAGTGATCAAAAAGTCACACACACTTAAAATTGGTATAACTAAAAAGAACAGATCGTCCCGCAAAAAATGAGCCCTGCACACAGCCCCGTACACATAACTACAAAAAAATAATAGGGGTCAGAATAGGGTTATAAAAATAATAAAAATAAAAAAAATTCAGTATTAAAATGCAAGAAAAATTATATAAGTGTGGTATAGTTGTAACCATACTGACCTGGAGAATGAAGACAACAGATCAATTTTACCGCATACTGTACAGTGTAAAAAATAAAAACCTTTATCAGAATTGCGTTTCTTCCCAATTCTACCCCTTTTGGAATTTTTTCCCCGCTTCCTACTACATGGTATGCAACCGTAAATGGTGCCATTAGAAAGTAAAAAAAAGCCCTCATAAGGCTATGTGAATGGAAAAATAAAAAAGTTAGGACTATGGGAATGCGGGGAGTAAAAACGAAAATGCAAAAATGGAAAATCCCTGGGCCCTTAAGGGGTTAAGAGAAGTTTAACTGAGAATTGATGACTTATTTGACATTTCTATGGGTAGTTTAGTGGGTGTGAATGTACTCAGTAGGATACTTTTATTAGGGCTAATAAATGGGGTCTGTCTGGTGCAGGATGAATTTGAGGGGAGGGGGAAATTGCTCCCATTAGTTTGTCCAGCTGGCAATGAATTGCAAAGTATCTACTTGAGCTGCAAGAACTGCATAGCAGGTTGAGTGAGGGTCTACAGTTTTGCCCCACTGTTTGACTATGCCATGTTAATGTAATGCACTGTAGTTCCATCCAGCTGTATCTATGCTAGAAATTGTGACATTTACAGGGTGGGAGCTACCGAAGGACATGCCCCTCTGTTCTGATAGGGAAGCTGCAGACACCACCTGAGGAAGAACATGTCATCTGAGCTGCCAGCCTGAAGAAAATCTGGAACAGTAACAAATGGAGAGATCTGTGGATCCTAGCTTTGGCAAAAAAAAAAAAAAAAGTAACAAAAAATTGCAGCAGTATTTTCACAAAAAAATTAAATAGAAAAATGCTTTGTGTGAAACCACCCTAAAGTATGTGATAAAGGTTCTGTATATCCCTCATGGTATGATGAAGATGAGGGAGCCCCTTCAAAAGACATTATATCTTTTAATACTATTGTCACTATTTGTTGTTTTTTAAGCAAATTATTGTCCACACAACAGTAGCACCCCGTAATCACTTTTTACCTTTTTGCTATTTGGATATTCCTTGTGGTAGACATAGTCACTGTTGATTGTTTTAAGGCTGATCTAACATTTATCACCCATCCTGTGAACATGAATCTTTTTAGGACTGCTGTGTTGACTTTTGAAGGTTTTCCTCTCTATTGGAGTGAAATAGGCCTATTCAAATTTATTAGCAACTCTCCAAATCCAGAATCCACCTGAAATCTTCTGGCTCTTGAGCCATTTTTCACACTGTTTCAACACTAGAAGTTATTGCCAGGACTAACGAGTGCAGCTAAGGACACCAGAAAGCTTTAATCCATACTGTTTGTCCCACATATTATATTCCTGTGATATTGTTTATTACTGTGTATAGAACATGACTTCAAGGTTTGCATAAATTTTTCATGCCATCTTTGTACGTTAAACCAACTTTAGTAAACATATTGTGCATTGTGTAAGGGTAATTTTCTTCTGATAACATTTTGATCCCTTGAATTTTTATCAAAATGGCTGTGTATGAATATTTATTATGGGTTACACCGTGATATATCACTGATAGAGAATGATAGTGATATGTGACTCTCTGTGAAGACGTCAGCAAAATAAAAAAAAATAAAAAAGAGACTTTACTTAAAGGCGTTATCCCGTGAATACTGTAAAAAGTGAAATTCAGACATCACGTAGTAAATAACAATCTTTTTCTAACAAAGCTAGAACCAGCCCTGTATCTTATATGGATCCAGAGATCTCCCCATTCATTGTTCTGCTAGATTTATATAAAGCTGGCAGCTCAAGGGGAGTGTCTTTTCTGCTGCAGCTCAGGAGCCGTGTCCATGCTCTCCCTATCACAGCTCAGGGGGCGTGTCCATGCTCTCCCTATCACAGCTCAGGAGGCGTGTCCATGCTCTCCCTATTATAGGAGGCAGTTGAAAGATGAAACTGAGCATGTGCGGCCTTCTTAATGAGCTGGTCAAAGAAATAAGAAATGAAGTGGCACTACACAGATACATTATATTGAATAACTCGTGGCTATACAACATTTTTAATTACATGCAATTACAAAAGTATTCAGATCCAGGTGCTGGTTTAAAAACGGTAGAATATTTTTTGTGGGACAACCCCTTTAAACTGTCCCAGGAGACCGGACCACCACAACTGCCCTAGGGTCTGCACCACCTAGGGATCTTCAATATTGTCCAGGATTCAGGATGTGATTTTTAAATTTTTAACAGATTCCCTACTGAACAGGGAGCAGCAGACATGTGGAGTCGGAACATATATATGAAGACACTACATATATGCATCACAAATACACATACAGTACATTATATATATGCTGTACATACACATAAATAACTATTAAAAAGTAAGAGAAGTCCACAGCACTCACCATTAAGAGCATAAATCCTTATTTTTAATGTTTCGCTGCAGGTAATGGGTAGCACGGTGGCTCAGTGGTTAGCACTGGTGCCTTGCAGCACTAGGGTCCTAGGTTTGAATCCGACCAAGGACAACATCTGCATGGAGTTTGTATGGTCTCCCCGTATTTGTGTGGGTTTCCTCCGGGTACTCTGGGTTCCTCCCACACTCCAAAGACATACTGATAGGGAACTTGGATTGTGAGCCTCATTGGGGACAGTTGGATGCTAATGTCTGTAAAGCGCTGTGGAATATAGTAGCGCTATATAAGTGCATAAAATAAAATAAATAAACATAAGGGAGACTAACACATAGATCAACATGCAGAAAGTGTTGGAGGACACAAAACAACCACTGGCTAATCTCCATGTATCTCCCTCCTTAGGAGAGAAATACAGTTGAATGTTGTGGAGGGCTCCTGCACCATAATTCACTCTTATAGGCCGTAGGCATGACCTCCTGAGTCAGGAAGCAAGCAGCTAAGGACAGAGACCTGTGTCCTGCACCGCATCGCAGACAGCAACATGGAGGTGAGTAATTGAGTTTGTTATATTCCTTTGGCACCATGGGACAGCATGTCACTGAGCCACAATAGGAGGGGAGGGGGTCATTATTATAACAGGGCAGCACGGTGGCCCAGTAGTTAGCAGTTTAGCACTCGTGCCTTATTGCACTAGTTTTAATGCTCCCATAGTTTTCCAATAGCTATACTGGTGCCCCTTAGGGTCCATTCACACGTCTGCAATTTCGTTCCGCATTTTGCGGAACGGAATTGCGAACCCATTTACATCGTGCTGCCCGGACACGGAATTGCAGACCCGCACTTCCGGGTCCGCAATTCCGTTTTGTAAAAAATAGAACATGGCATATTCTATGCACATTGCCGCTATCCGTGTTTTGAGGATCTGCGGATCCGCAAAACACGTTGCAGATGTGTGAATGGAGCCTTAGTGTCCTATTATTTAACATTTCCTATCAAAATGAGAAATAAAAAAAAATCAAATACTCACAGACTCCCTCTCAATGCTGCTACAGAACTCTTCTAGCCCCCACCTCAGTTGTTTGTGGAGCTGGCGAAGGTGGTTCTCAATGACATAACCTTGCCACCTGCTTCCTGGCACAGGTAGTGGCAAAGACGTCATCATTAGTGATGAGCGGGAGGTGCCATATTCGATTTTGCGATATTTCGCGAATATTTGATTGAATATTCATCTTATATTCGTCGGAATCGAATATTCGTCATTATTCTATTTATCGCAAATAATATGCGATTTAATTATTAGCGTATTGCGAGTTTAACTGTATAAGGCAACTTTCCTATTGGTTGGCTATCTAGAATTAACGAAGATAACGAATATAGCGCTATATTCTCTATTTTCATTAATTCTAGCAAGCCAATAGGAAAGTTGCCTATGGACAGCTCTAAGTTGGATTCGCAATGCGAGAATATTACTTTGCCTATTTTTTGCAATAAATAGAATACTGAGTCATTATTCTATTTATTGCAAAAAATAGGCAAAGTAATATTCTCGCATTGTGAATCCAACTTAGTTCTGTGTATAGGCAACGTTCCTAATTGTTGCGTTTTTAGAATATTCGTAATATTCTAAAACAAGAATATATAGCAATATAGCGAATATTCGAAAAAAAACTAATATAGAGCAATTTAGCTAATATAGTGCTTTTTTTTAATAGTTGTAATTTTTTTTCTCATCTGAAGTTCAGATTGGACAAAAATTACAACTATTAAAAAAAAGATTATAACACTATATTAGCTAAATTGCTCTATATTATTTTTTTTATTTTTTTTTCGAATATTCACTATATTGCTATATATTCTTGTTTTAGAATATTACAAATATTCTAAAAAACTAATATATTTATTTTTTTAAATATTAGTTGTCGTTTTTTTTTTAAATCTGTACAGTTGTTCCACTTAGGCATACTCCTCCCCAACAAGCGTCCCCGTCACCATGGGAATGCCTGGGGGTTAGAATATACAATCGGAACTGAGTTTTCACAATCTCACTGAGATCGTGAAAACTCAAATCCGATTGTATATTCTAACCCCCAGGCAAGCTTCCCCGTCACCATGGGAACGCCTGGGGGTTAGAATATGCCATCGGATCTGAGTTTTCACGATCTGAGATCGTGAAAACTCAGATCCGATGGTATATTCTAACCCCCAGGCTTTCCCATGGTGACAGGGACACTTGTTGTGTAGAAGTATGCTAAAGTGAAACAACTGTACAGATTTAAAAAAAAAAAAAGACGAATATTCTAAAAAGCTAAATATATTCGATATAATGCTATATATTTGGTTTTTAGAATATTCGTCATTTTTACCATCTAAAGTCATGATTCCTCCCTGCTTAAGTTGCTTGTGGGCCAATGACTCATTGGCCCACAAGCAAGAAGCAGGGAGGAGTCATGTTTTCAGATGTTAAAAAATGATGAATATTCGATATAGCGAATATATAGCACTATATTCGAAATATTCGTGAATTCTCGAAGTTGTGATATTCGAGATAAATATTCGTAATTCGAATATTCGCGCTCAACACTAGTCATCATGGCCTGTGAGAGTGAACAGTAGGGGTGGGAGCCATTAGCTCTCTTGACCCTCTGCCTGTGATTAGCAATGTGCTCTGTATTGCTGTCAGCAAGTGTCAGCAGGATAGAACATCAGATCAGGATTCAGCCAGCAAACTGTTGTAATTTTAACAAATGGATCGGAAGAATCCTCCAGATCCACCAATGCACCACTGACGCCGATAAGAATAGGAAAAGCTGTAAACTTTATTTTCGACTATATCCTCACTCCTCTGGTCCTGATCCACAGAGGGTTGGCATTATCATCTCCCTGCTTCTTAATTCTGTGGACCTCTTTTTCCAGGCGTTAGGGGTTCTTTATGATGAACCAGACCGAGCCCCTGTGGCAGAATCCAATCTTAAGGCCCACACTCAGGGGAATCGTCCTGTGGAGGATTATTGTACGCAGTTCTGCAAGTGGTGCGTTCCCTCAGGTTGGAACGAACCAGCGCTCAAATGTCAATTTAGGGCAGGTTTGACTGAGAAGTTAAAAGACATGTTGGTTTGTTATCCTGTCCTGACTCTTTAGAGGAGACCATGACGCTAGCCATCAGACTAGATAGACGGATCAGAGCATTTGTTTTCTCCTCATACCCTTCTTCAACCCTTCTTCAACCTCAACCTGAGGTTTCCTCCATTGAACCCAAGATGGAGGCCCACTTGGACGAGCCCATGCAAATCGGGATGATGCGAAGAGAGCTACGCCATCGTCGGGGCTCTTATTTTTATTGTGGGGATCCCGACCACTGGATCCGTCAGTGTCCTAAAGCTCCGCCTTCTGGAAAGTCATCCAAGTCTGAAGTATCCAAGGACAAGGTACTCCCGGAGGTGGTAAGAAGTAAATTATTGTTGCCGGTTTCTATTGCCTTTGGAGTCTTAAAGGGGTCAGAAAATGCCTTTGTGGATTCAGGGTCAGCTTTTAGTTTTATCGATTACAAATTTGTTGAACAAATGGGAATTCCTATACTAGAATTGTCCACCCTGATCCAGGTTGTTGCCATCGATTCTACCCCCCTGCTAGGGGGCACGGTAAAACTCTGTACTCCGGAGGTTATCCTGTCTGTGGGGGTCTGCCACTCAGAGAAATGCTCTTTCTTTGTTTTAGAGAATCTTCCTGTTCAGGTAGTCCTTGGTATGCCCTGGCTTCAGCAACACAATCCGGTCATTAACTGGAGTTCGGACGAGTTAGAGAGATGGGGGCCTAACTGTAGTTATTGCTTAACCGTAGTTCAAGCTGGGGTTTCATCAGATATTATTCCTCATTTTATTTCTGATTATTCAGATGTTTTGTCCACCACTGAGACAGATACTCTCCCTCCCCATAGGTCTTATGACTGTGTTATCGACTTGGCACCCGAGTCCAAATTTCCTAAAGGACAGATTTATAATCTTTCTGGTCCTGAGTGCAGGGCCATGAAAGACTATATCCAGGAGAGTCTCAAGAAGGGACATATTAGGCCCTCCACCTCTCCCCTGGGAGCAGGATTCTTTTTATTTAAAAAGAAGGACGGTGGTCTCAGGCCCTGCATTGACTATAGAAATTTGAATAAAATCACTATTAGGAATCAGTATTCCATCCAATTGATTCCTGATTTGTTTAACCAGATTTTGGGTGCTTCGTGGTTTTCTAAATTTGATTTGAGAGGAGTGTATAACCTAGTTCGTATTAAGGAGGGAGATGAGAAAACTGCTTTTAATACTCCAGAGGGACACTTTGAGTATCTTGTTATGCCATTCGGTCTTTGCAATGCCCCAGCTGTGTTTCAGAATTTCATGAACAACATTTTTAGACAACTCATCTGCAAAGTTATGATTGTTTATCTCAATGATATTCTTGTCTTTTCACCTGACTGGGATTCTCATGTGTCTCACATCAGATTGGTTCTTAAAATCCTCAGGGAGAATCATCTGTCCATTAAATCAGAGAAATGTTTGTTTGGAGTTCAAGAGATTCCTTATCTCGGCTATATTCTTACTCCTCATTCTTTTAAAACGGATCCCAGTAAGGTTCAGGCTATCCAAGACTGGGTAAGACCATCCTCCTTAAAGGCACTTTAACGCTTTTTAGGATTCACCAATTTTTACCATAAAGAATTTTTCTGTTATTGCCAAGACCCTTACTGACTTAACTAAAAAAGGTTCTGATCTGGTTAACTGGTCGTTGGAGGCCTGTTGGGCCTTTGATACCCTTAGAAATTGTTTTCAGATGGCTCCAGTCTTGGTTCAGCCTGATACCGAGGAACCTTTTGTGGTGGAGGTTGATGCCTCAGAGGATGGTGTGGGGGCCATCCTTTCTCAGGGGTCTTCTAACCTCACAAAATTAATTTAAGGCCATGCGCCTTCTTCTCTCGTAAGTTCTCTCCATCGGAGAGAAATTACGATATTGGAAACCGCTAATTACTGGCCATAAAATGGCCATTTGAGGAATGGAGGCATTTTTTAGAAGGGGCTAGACACTGTATTACTGTCCTCACCGATCATAAGAACTTAGTGTTTCTTGAGGCGGCCAAACGCCTTAATCCTAGACAAGCCAGATGAGCCCTGTTTTTTACTCAATTTTTTTACTTAAATTTTTCTGTTACTTTCAGACCAGGTAGTAAAAATATTAAGCCAGATGCCTTATCCCGGAGTTTTAATGCCGTCCAACCTCCTGACACCCCCCGGAACTCATCTTGCCAGCAAGCATCTTTGTGGCAGCAATTTCTGCGGATCTTTCCTCTGAGATTCAACAGGCTCAGCAACTTGCTCATCCACAAACACCGGCAGATAAGTTATTTGTTCCTGAGTGCTTTCGTTTTCAATTATTGGGTGAATGTCATGATTCCATGCTCTCTGGTCATCCATGTATTGCTGCGACTAAGGAATTGCTGCTGAGATCTTTATGGTGGCCCACTTTGATACCTCCCATTGGCAGAATTCGCTATTAACAATCGAGTTAATTCTTCCACAGGGGTGTCTCCTTTTTTTTGTAACAGTGGTTTGCATCCTCGCTTTTGTTCTAGTCCCTCTGTATCCTCACTCAACCCGCAAGCAGATTCTTTTACCTCTAGACTGTGCACAGTTTGAACCTGGAAAAGGCCCAGGAAACCCAGTGTAAACATGCCAATAAGAGACGTTCCAAGGGGGTAAATTTTGTACTCGGCGATAAGGTGTGGTTGTCGAGTAAGAATCTTGCTTTGAAACAGTGTTCTAGGGAATTCTCTCCGTGTTTCATTGGACCATACAATATTATTGAAGTTGTTAACCCAGTGTCCTTTAGACTTAAGCTACCCGACTCCTTTCGAATTCATGATGTGTTTCATAAGTCGTTGCTTAAGAGATATGTGTCACCAGTGGTTCTGGTTAAAAAACCTCCTCCACCTGTGGAGGTTGAAGGTCAGGAGGAATTCATCATCTCTAGAATTATTGATGTTAGAAAGGTTAGGAACTCCTTTCAATACCTGGTCCACTGGAAAGGCTATGGACCCGAGAAGAGGTCTTGGGTACCAGCTACTAAGATCCACGCCGCGAGGCTCATCAAGAAGTTTCATGATGAGCATCCTGGGAGATTTGTACCCAAGGGCTTGGGTCCAATGGCCCCTCGTAAAAGGGGGGGTACTGTAACGGGGCGCCGAAGGCACACTCGGTCTCCCATCAGCCACAGACCTGCTGCTTAGCTTTGGGAGCGAGGATCTGTGTTCAGCCTCATTCCCAGGGCAGCTTTTGCTAGCTGGGAGGCTCCCTGCTCCTAGGTCTGCCTTGAGCGCCAAGCTGATCACTCGGTGCTCGACTTGTTTGTCTGTCAGTCATGTGACGCTGGCCACGTCACATGACCCTCACTCCCCACTATAAATACAGGCAACCTGCTGGCTACAGGTTGCCTGTGATTTTGGTCCCTTAGGCTGTGTATTATTATTGTTATTTAGCTTACCTTTGGATTTGACCCTTGATCTGCTTCCTGACACCTCTTCTGCCTGCTCCCTGAACCTTGACGCTACCTCTCGGATTTTGACCTTGGCATGCTTTTGGATTTTGTCTTTGCCTCTTCTCTTGTACTGAAGTGACCTCCTGGACTGACCCCGGCTAGTTGACCCGCCTTGCCCTTCCGTTTTTGGTGGTACCTTGCTTGTTCCACCTCTCTGTCCGCTCTCATTGGCTGCTACCTCTCAATGGCTGTCCGCTTCCCTGCTGTCTCTATCTCTCTGCTTTCACTTACTCAGGTCAGGGACTGTCGCCCAGTTGTGCCCCATCACCTAGGGCGGGTGGTGCAAGTAGGCAGGGACAGGGGACCGGGTGGCAGCTCAGGGGGTGCACCTCCGCTCTATCTTTATACCCGTGACTCTACCCCGTGACACTATTAAAGCACAAAAAAATTGTTCCAGGGGCTCCACATGCTGGAAAAAATAAAGGAACTTATTCTCATCTAACCGATCCCCCCTCCCCCTGTGCTGCAGTAGTGATGGAGTTAGTTATTATGTTTTGTGCAGACGTAGAGGCGTAGCCTAGTATGAAAAAAACTGCCATGATGCGCAACACACATATTGTCCCTCTTGGATTTTCAAAAGTTGGGAGGTATGCTGTATTTACATGGAGGTCTTTGCTACCTACCACTCCGGAGCTGGGTGCTGTTGCTACCATCCACTGATGTGTCCTGACTGCTCATTCTTGCTCCACGTTCCCCCAAGTGATTATGTGCCCCGGTGTTTTTTTTTTTTATTCTTTCAGCTGAATACCTGTGGCTCTATTTGTAGAGACAACCTCAGCGCAGTATAAGACGTTTCCAGGATTGGAAAAAATAGTCTGCTATTTTTTTTCCAGAAACCATGCCTTACCTGTCCATCGGCCGTGTATGGTATTGCAGCTCATCCTCATTCATCTGCATGAAACAGATCCTATTTTTAAAACCCTGGTAAACCACTTTAAAGCGGTTTTTCCATGATTCATGTTTGAAATCAGACATTTAGTACATTAATCTCTTTCTAAGAAAGCTAGAACCTGCCATGTACTTTGCATGAATCCAGGGACCTTCTCATTTATTGCTCCAATTGCTCTGTAGATTAAAATTTAAGCTAGCAGCTCAGAAGGCATGTCCTTGATCGGACTGTGTCTTTTCTGTTGCCACGTCGCAGCTTTTAACCGTAGATACAACTGGCGGCAGTTGAAGAATACAAATAGCAGATGGTGCTATACAGATAGATATTTTTGGTCGCTATACTAAATTTTTTACAGTTGCAAAAAAAAGTATGTGAACCTGTTGGAATTATATGGATTTCTGCACAAATTGGTCATAATGGTCATAAAATGTGATCTGATCTTCATCTAAGTCTCAACAAAAGACAATCACAGTCTGCTTAACTGCCTCCGGACCGCCTAACGCAGGATCGCGGTCCGGAGGCGGCTGTCTCAGGCAGAGTCACACATCTATGCGTCATCTCGTGAGACGCGAGACCTCCTGTGAACGCGCGCACACAGGATCGTAAGGTAAGCGAGTGGATCTACAGCCTGCCAGCAGTGATCGTTCGCTGGCAGGCTGTAGATGCGATTTTTTTAACCCCTAACAGGTATATTAGACGCTGTTTTGATAACAGCGTCTAATATACCTGCTACCTAGTCCTCTGGTGGTCCCTTTTGCTTGGATCGACCACCAGAGGACACAGGCAGCTCAGTAATAAGTAGCACTAATCACCACACTACGCTACACCCCGCCTGTCACTTATTATCCCCTTATTAACCCCTGATCACCCCATATAGACTCCCTGATCACCCCCCTGTCATTGATCACCCCCCCCCCTTTAAGGCTCCATTCAGACGTCCGTATGTGTTTTACGGATCCACGGATCCATGGATCGGATCCACAAAACACATACGGACGTCTGAATGGAGCCTTACAGTGGGGTGATCAATGACAGGGGGGTGATCACCCCATATAGACTCTCTTATCACCCCCATGTCATTGATCACCCCCCTGTCATTAATCACCCCCCTGTAAGGCTCCATTCAGACGTCCGTATGTGTTTTACGGATCCACGGATCCATGGATCGGATCCGCAAAACACATACGGACGTCTGAATGGAGCCTTACAGGGGGGTGATCAATGACAGGGTGTGATTACCCCATATAGACTCCCTGATCACCCCCCTGTCATTGATCACCCCCCTGTAAGGCTCCATTTAGACATTTTTTTGGCACAAGTTAGCGGAATTTTATTTTTCTTTTTTTCTTACAAAGTCTCATATTCCAATAACTTGTGTCAAAAAATAAAATCTCACATGAGCTCACCATACCCATCACGGAATCCAAATGCGTAACATTTTTTACACATTTATATTCCAGGCTCCTTCTCACGCTTTAGGGCCCCTAAAATGCCAGGGCAGTATAAATACCCCACATGTGACCCCATTTCGGAAAGAAGACACCCCAAGGTATTCGCTGAGGGGAATATTGAGTCCATGAAAGATTGAAATTTTTGTCCCAAGTTAGCGGAAAGGGAGACTTTGTGAGAAAAAAAATCATCATTTTCCGCTAACTTGTGACAAAAAATAAAAAATTCTAGGGACTCTCCATGCCCTCACAAAATACCTTGGGGTGTCTTCTTTCCAAAATGGGGTCACTTGTGGGGTAGTTATACTGCCCTGGCATTTTAGGGGCCCTAATGCGTGAGAAGTAGTTTGAAATCAAAATGTGTAAAAAATGCCCTGTGAAATCCTAAAGGTGCTCTTTGGAATGTGGGCCCCTTTGCCCACCTAGGCTGCAAAAAAGTGTTACACATGTGGTATCGCCGTACTCAAGAGAATTTGGGCAATGTGTTTTGGGGTGTCATTTTACATATACCCATGCTGGGTGAGATAAATATCTCGGTCAAATGCCAACTTTGTATAAAAAAATGGGAAGTTGTCATTTGCCGAGATATTTCTCTCACCCAGCATGGGTATATGTAAAATGACACCCCAAAACACATTCCCCAACTTCTCCTGAGTACGGCGATACCACATGTGTGACACTTTTTTGCAGCCTAGATGGGAAAAGGGGCCCACATCCCAAAGAGCACCTTTAGGATTTCACAGGGCACTTTTTACACATTTTGATTTCAAACTTCTTCTCACGCATTAGGGCCCCTAAAATGCCAGGGCAGTATAACTACCCCACAAGTGACCCCATTTTGGAAAGAAGACACCCCAAGGTATTTCGTGATGGGCATAGTGAGTTCATGGAAGTTTTTATTTTTTGTCACAAGTTAGTGGAATATGAGACTTTGTAAGGAAAAAATAAATAAATAGATCATAATTTTCCGCTAACTTGTGACAAAAAATAAAAAGTTCTATGTACTCACTATGCCCATCAGCGAATACCTTAGGGTGTCTACTTTCCGAAATGGGGCCATTTGTGGGGTTTTTCTACTGTCTGGGCATTGTAGAACCTCAGGAAACATGACAGGTGCTCAGAAAGTCAGAGCTGCTTCAAAAAGCGGAAATTCACATTTTTGTACCATAGTTTGTAAACGCAATAACTTTTACCCAAACCATTTTTTTTTTTTACCCAAACATTTTTTTTTTATCAAAGACATGTAGAACTAAAAATGTAGAGAAAAATTTATATATAGATGTCGTTTTTTTAAAAAAAAATTACAACTGAAAGTGAAAAATGTCATTTGTTTGCAAAAATGTCTGTAAATTTCAATTAATAACAAAAAAAGTAAAAATGTCAGCAGCAATGAAATACCACCAAATGAAAGCTCTATTAGTGAGAAGAAAAGGAGGTAAAATTCATTTGGGTGGTAAGTTGCATGAGAAGTTGGGGAATGACCGAGCAATAAACGGTGAAACGGTAGTGTAGTGCAGAATTGTAAAAAGTGGTCTAGTCATTAAGGGTTTTTAAGCTAGGGGAGCTGAGGTGGTTAAACTAATAACACACAAAGAATTAAATGTTAACAAGTTTTTATTGAACACACCATGTAAACATTCGCAGTGCAGGTGGAAAAAGAATGTGAACCCCAAGTCTAATGACATCTCCAAGAGCTAATTGGAGTGAGGTGTCAGCCAACTGGAGTCCAATCAATGAGATGAGTTGGAGGTGTTGGTTACAGCAGCCCTGCCCTATAAAAAACACACACCAGTTCTGGGTTTGCTTTTCACAAGAAACATTGCCTGATGTGAATGATGTCTCGCACAAAAGAGCTTTCAGAAGACCTATAATTAAGAATTGTTGACTTGCATACAGCTGGAAAGGGTTATAAAAGTATCTCCAAAAGCCTTGCTGTTCATCAGTCCACGGTAAGACAAATTGTCTATAAATGTAGAAAGTTCAGCACTGCTGCTACTCTCCCTAGGAGTGGCCGTCCTGTAAAGATGACTGCAAGAGCACAGCGCAGACTGCTCAATGAGATGAAGAAGAATCCTAGAGTGTCAGCTAAAGACTTACAAAAGTCTCTGGCATATGCTAACATCCCTGTTAGCGAATCTACGATACGTAAAACACTAAACAAGAATAGATTTCATGGGAGGATACCACAGAGGAAACCACTGCTGTCTAAAAAAAACCATTGCTGCACGTTTACAGTTTGCACAAGAGCACCTGGATGTTCCGCAGCAGTACTGGCAAAATATTCTGTTGACAGATGAAACCCAAGTTGAGTTGTTTGGAAGAAACACACAACACTATGTGTGAAGAAAAAGAGGCACAGCACACCAACATCAAAACCTCATCCCAAATGTGAAGTATGGTTCCCAACTGTGAAGTATGGTGGTGGGAGCATCATGGTTTGGGGCTGCTTTCTTGCATCAGGGCTTGGACGGATTGCTATCATCGAATAAAAAATGAATTCCCAAGTTTATCAAGACATTTTGCAGGAGAACTTAAGGCCATCTGTCCACCAGCTGAAGCTCAACAGAAGATGGGTGTTGCAACAGGACAACGGCTCAAAGCATAGAAGTAAATCAACAACAGAATGGCTTAAACAGAAGAAAATACGCCTTCTGGAGTGGCCCAGTCAGAGTCCTGACCTCAACCCGATTGAGATGCTGTGGCATGACCTCAAGAAAGCGATTCACACCAGACATCCCAAGAATATTGCTCAACTGAAACAGTTCTGTAAAGAGGAATGGTCAAGAATTACTTCTGACCGTTGTGCACGTCTGATCTGCAACTACAGGAAATGTTTGGTTGAAGTTATTGCTGCCAAAGAAGGTTCAACCAGTTATTAAATCTGAGGGTTCACATACTTTTTCCACCTGCACTGTGAATGTTTACATGGTGTGTTCAATAAAAACATGGTAACATTTAATTCTTTGTGTGTTATTAGTTTAAGCAGACTGTGATTGTCTATTGTTGTGACTTAGATGAAGATCAGATCACATTTTATGACCAATTTGTGCAGAAATCCATATCATTCCAAAGGGTTCACATACTTTTTCTTGCAACTGTAACTAAAGATAATTACAAAAGTATCCAGATGAAAGCGTTGGTATGAAAAATATAGAATATTTTTTATGGGACATCTATCTATCCATCTAACCTGTGTGATGTGCCTTTGTAGGGTTACTTATACCCAAATACCCAAAAATTGAATTACCACATAATAAAACAATAATATACAAAGAATAAATTTGGAACAAAAAAACGGTCAAAAAGACTAAATTTTTATTTTTAGTTTTTTTCTCACCTATGCTATTAACAGAAAACTTGTCTAAACTATGCAATTCATAAATCACTAAGAGTTAGGGTCCATTCACACGTTTTTTCTTTCCTGATCTGTTCCATTTTTTGCGGACCAGATCAGGACCAGTTCTGGACCCATTCATTTTCAATGGGTCCTGGAAAAAATCAGACAACACAATGTGTGCTGTCCGTTTCCGTTGTTCCGTTCCGCATGTCCGATTAAATATAAAACTTGTCCTATTCTTTTCCGTAAAAATCGGATCCTGGTACAATACAAAGTCAATGGTTCCGCAAAAAACAGATGACATTCGTATGTCATTACTTATGTCATCCGTTTTATGTGGAATCCGTTCCTGGAAATTAAATCCTGCCCACAGAAATCACTTATTCACTTTGAAAAAAAATTAAAAAAAATCTAAGAAATCGGAACAACTTTATTTGCTTTGTGAAATTTATACATGCTGCGGATCCGCAAAAAACGGATGACATACGGATGACATACGGAAACATTTTCAGGAACAACGGATCCGCAAAAACTGACTGAAATTCGGGATATAGAAAAATACTGACGTGTGACTGTAGCCTTACTGTAAGTTGATGGGATGTAACTGGAAGCCAACTGGAGGCCTCTGTAAAGCGCCGTACATCTGTATTCTGCAGCAGTCCTCTCAGACATTTGGAGATTATGCTTTCAGGATACATGTGGGGCTGAAATGCAATGCAGCCCAAGCCTTTTTCTTCAGTGAATCCTGCATTTAGTTCCCTGTTGTTCACAGCTGTTTGTAAAATGCTGACATCATTAGAATGCAATGGAAGAAAGTAACATTATCCAGAGGTAGAATGTAATATACTTTCCTATAAATTACATACAGTATAAGTAAACAAGGAGAGGGTGACCCTGTGGGATTATGACTGCCTAGGACAGATGGTGGCACATGGCAGCAGTCAGACAGAAACACATTTCCCTTGCTCATAGTCCCAAAACTGAGGCTTCTCCAGCAGATGGGATTTACGGTACTTACTGCCACTGAAATAAACTGAGGTTTACACTTTCAAAAAACAAATCATAAACCAAAACATGTAGGTTAGGGTTAACAGAAGTCCTGTTTTCGCTGGACATGGCCTCTTTTTGGGACCTAAAAATCTTTTTAAATGGCCGGGAATGTCCGGGATTCTCAAGGGAGAAGGGAAGCATTTAAACTTTAATGTGTGTGATTTTTTTCCGATCAACTGTGTATAGGAGCCTAGGAAGCAGTAAGTGATTTTTATGTTTTTTTTTGTCTGATCTAAGCATTGATGGATTGGAGGAGTGTTTGGGGTCTGATCTGAGGTCTGATTTAAAGGGTTTCTGTCACTAGAATGAACCCTATTAAACTAGCTGATATGAGCGATGTGCTAATGTCACCTGAACCTAACTCGCCTATTCCTACTTTTATCCATGCCCCCGTTACTCCAGAAATATAACTAGATTGACAAGGCCAGGCAGTGTTGGTCTCCTACTGCCGGCCCTGTCTGCCGTGTAAATCTCGCGCCTGCGCCGTCCCGTTCAGTATTCATCGCAGGCGCAGTAAGTAAAGGGTGCTCGCTGGCTTTCTCACTGCGCCTGCGCCGAATACTGAACGGCGCAAGATTTCCCCAGCGCACAGGGCCGGCAGTTGGAGGTGAAGGCTTCCTGGCCCTGTCAATCTAGTGTAGCAGGGCGTGGCCAGAGGTGGGAGAACGGAGCCTCTAGGAGCAGGGGCAACGCCCCCCCCCCCCCCCCCCTGCACCTAGAGGCTAATTAGCATATTATAAAAGCTCTTTTTCTGGAGCAACAGGGGCATAGATAAAAGTAGGAACAGGCTAGTTAGGTTCAGCTGACATTAGCACATCGCTCATATCAGCTAGCTTAATAGGGTTAATTCTGGTGACAGAAACCCTTTAAAGGATAGAGGAGGTGGATTTATAGGGGTCATGACTTTGGGGATTGATTTAAGAGATGGAGAGTGGGGGTTATAGGAAGACACACTTATTTGGGGCCAACTTGGGGTCTGTATTTATTTTGGGGTCTGGTCTGGGATTTGATGCCTAAAGTCAGCATTGTGTCCCATCATTTTCTAGTTGTGTTGCTGCGCCCTTTGGCACTTTTATTTTGGCAGTACAGTATTTCAGTCATTGGCAGCACTGTCAGTAAAGAAATGTGGGCACAGCAGCCAGAAGGCACAGTATTGTTAATGTCAATATAGGATGGCAGTGTTAAAGGGGCAGCTGTATAGGGTTTATTTGCTAAAGAGGGTGGGGATTGACTGCAGAAGCAATGAGTCATGTCAGAGGTATAAACTAATTTCCTGGTCTCTAATGTAAAATCTGTAATAGTCCCATCTACAGTGTGCCATTTATTAATCCTGCTGTCTTCTTATATAGCATAGGGGGTTGTACAGGTAAATGGGGGGTTGGAGCGGAGGGGGGAACACTGTGTCCTCTTTTTTTGAAAACCAATATTACTCTCTTTGTGTATTTGGAGAGCATAGTAGCTTTCTGATTTTTCTGTCATCCAAAATTAGTTTGAATATTAAAAGGGTCTGGAGGACTTTTAAATATTTGAATATACTTGAATAGAAGTGAGCTTGCAGTACATTTCATGACCACTATGCAGTGTCTGGAGCAGTGCCAGTCCCAGAAAGCCTTCTTAAAGGGGTTATCCAGGAAATGACAATGATGACCTATCCCCAGAATAGCAACAATATGTGAAGACAAGACCAATGTCCCAACTTTTAGCAAGATGCACGGTCACCAGCGGCCAGGCTTATCTCCACTCAAACTGGCTTGAGAAAGGCTTGATATAAGCCGAAACATTGCCTTGTTTTATATGTGAACTGGAATATACATTTACGGAAAAAGAAGACACTGGTCACGATTCTTTTAATTCTCTCCTCAGAATAGGTCATCATTATCACATCAGTGAGGGTCCAAGTCCTAGCAGCCCTGCTGATTAGCTGTTCCAGGGAGCCACGGTGCTCACCAGAGCTCTGGTCAGTGCAGCCAGCTCCCGGCAGCTCACCAAGTACAGTGCCGTACTGTACATTGTACAGTGGCCGTGCTTGGTATTCCAGCTCAGCCCCATTCAATGGGGCTGAGCTGCAACTAGGCCATGTGACCAATGTATGGTGACGTCACATGACCTAGGAAGTTTTGGACCCCTGCCGATCTGATATTGATTACCTATCCTGAGGATAGGTCATCAGCATTATTTCAAGGATAACCCCTTTAGTTTCTAAATTTCATCTTTTTAAAACTACATTTTGAAGGCAACTTTTTTTTGTTATTTTGCAGGTCTTAAATAGGTAAAAATAGGCAGTAACAGGAAAACAGTTCTCATATGGACAAAGGTTGTCTTTATGAGATACTATTCATACACTATTTATTTGACCACTGAATATACTATTTATCTGGACATTTTATACTCTGTCTTAACATTCCACAACAGTTGGCTATACACATAGGTTGAACTATCCTTTGAGAAACGGCTATCTCTACCAACTCCCCCATACACATACATACACAGTATAGTCATATTATTATGGCCACCAGCTAATATCCAGACTAACTGGCGTGTTTAGCACAGAAAGCAGGTAGATGGGCTGGGAGTGATTCATTATGGTCCTGGTAGGTTCTTACAGGTGTCTGGAGCCATGCTGACTACAGTGCATCCCACAGTTGCTGGAGGGAGCGTGGGGGAGGCTCCATAGAGCAAACTTGATGATCAAGGTGGCCAACAGATGCTCTATTGGGTTCATGTCTGGGGAATTAGGGGTCTAGGGTAGTACTTAAAAGTCTTGGTCATGCTCTTCCAACCAATGTTGGACATTTCTAGCCATGTGACATGTTGCATTGTCTTGCTGGAAGATCCCATTTCCCCTGGGGAAAACAATCAGCATGATCTGCAAGGAAGGATTCATATACAAGTTTGCTGAGTGCCTTCTACATGGATGACTTGGCAGGGTATTTGTTGATCTGATGTTTCCCGCCTGTCACGCCAACGTCCAAAACACATGACTCATTTGAGAAGGCAAGCCTTTGCCAATCAATGGAGGTTCAATTCTGATACAGCCACAAAAATTGAAGCCTTTTCTGCGGATGCAACTTCATTAGCAGAGGTGCAGAGACCATCTGTCTGCTTCAGAGCCCCATACGCAGTAGGGTTCACTGAACTGCTAGACATACATTTGGTAGCCCCCTGGTTCATTTTGCCAGTGAGCTGCTCCACTGTAGCATGTTGGTCCGCCTTTATGCACCTTCGTGCCCAACATGTACCTCTCACATCAAGGGAACGTGGTGCTCAACGTTTTCACATTGCTTATTCACAATGGTGCCATTTGTCCACTCATGATATACTTTCACCACAACAGCACGCAAACAGTTAACAAACTGCACAGTTTCAGAAATGCTCCCACCCTTGGCCCGAAAGCAAATAATCATCCCTTTTTGCAACTCTGACATATCACCCCTTTTACCCATGACAGCATCGAGGGATATGTGTCCAGACAGCCTATCACACATACATATATATATATATATATATATATATATACCCGCCAAGCCAGCTCACCACACGTGACCTAGGGTACTTTCACGCTAGCGTTTTTCTTTTCCGGCATAGAGTTCCGTCACAGGGGCTCTATACCGGAAAAGAACTGATCAGGCATATCCCCATGCATTCTGAATGGAGAGTAATCCGTTCAGGATGCATCAGGATGTCTTCAGTTCAGTCATTTTGACTGATCAGGCAAAAGCTAAAACCGTAGCATGCTACGGTTTTATCTCCGGCCCAAAAAACTGAAAACATGCCTGAATGTCGGATCTGGCATTTTTTCCCATAGGAATGTATTAAGAATGCCGGATCTGTCCTTCCGGCCTGCGCATGTGCGGACCGGTAAAAATGTGAAAAAAGATACAAGACGGATCCGTTTGCCCGCATGACAAGCGGAGAGACAGATCCGTTCTTGCAATGCATTTGTGAGACGGATCCGCATCCGGACCCGTCTCACAAATGCTTTTAGTCAGCGGCAGATCGGCGGATGAAAGTAGCCTTACTTCATGAGCTACACACTGCCGACGTCAAATGTAGGAAGTGGTCATCATAATGTGACTTGACTGTGTACTGTATGTGTTTCAATGAGGAGAGAGGAAAAAGCCACTGCTACATATTGTTGACAGCAGCTTATATTCTGGGAGAACAAAATGATCGGGGTAATATATTCACTTTGCTGTTAGGGAAACAACAAACATTATTTATCTGGACAGTGAATGAACTGTTTATCTGGATTCTGGGTGCACTATTTATCTAGATGACTTTTGGTATGTATCCAAACAATCCAAAAGAAACCTTCTTGGTTGCTATAGTACATATAAGAGGGACATATGGCAAATGACTTGCGTTGGCAACTGTGTTTCAAGATACATGCCACTACCAAAAAATGAAAAAAGAACACCTGGAAAGTCTGGCAAACAATAATATTCAGTGATAAAAGTAGTTTCTGCCTCTGTACTAATAATGGCTACATCAGACTAAGGTTCCATTCACACATCCGTATGTGTTTTGCGGATCCGCAAAACACGGACACCGGCAATATGCATTCTGCATTTTGCGGACCATACATTGCCGGCACTATAATAGAATATGCCTAATCTTGTCCGCAATTGCGGACAAGAATAGGACATGTTCTATTTTTTTAGGGAACGGAAGTGCGGATCCGCATTTTCGGATCCGGGCAGCACATCGTGCGGCCCCATAGAAATGAATGGGTCCGCAATTCTGTTCTGCAAAATGCGGGACAGAATTGCGGACGTGTAAATGGACCCTTAACAGGAGAGTGCCTACTGCAATAACATAGTGTGGAGACGCACAGGATCAACACCATGTGTCATAGTGTGGGGCAGAATTAGCTATCATGGCTATTCCCGTGAAGTATTCATGGAAGGAATATTGACAATCCTTTGATATTTCTAGGGCATCGTGCAACCAGTATTACTGACTTGTGGTAATGCCCAACCACACACAGCCTGCACTACACAACATGTTCTTCAGGGTATCCAGCAGCTCCCCTGGCCAGATCAATTGTCATATCGTTCCCTCATCAAGAATCTCTAGAATTGGATGGGGCGATGGATCTCCTATGAATAGCAGCCAACAACTACCTTGGCTGATCTATGGGTCCAAGTTAAATAAAAGCTTGGAATGACATACCACAGGAGAATATCCAGCATATGTATGACTTATCATACCAAAGTGGCAGCCTGTATCTCAGCAAGGGGAGATGCCACCCGGTATTAATGTGACCCTGCCTCAACATCTACCATGCTGCAGAACCCAAAATAAAGTATGAACTACCTTTTTTGTGTGATCATTGACTAAGCACCACAAACAGTTTATACTGTTAATCTTAGCTCAATCGCATTACGTTTTCCAGGTGTTCTTTTTTTCATTTTCTGCTAGTGTATTATGTGGTTTCTTGGTCTTCACCAAACGAATTTGTACATTCATTTTTAAGTAATTAATTTGCATCATTCTGAGGTACATGGCTTGACTATGGCACAGAGAAGACACATGAAGTGAAAGCCTTTCCAACCATATTCTACCTCCTCAATTGGGTCTAAGAGCCACAGATACAGCTCTCATGCAGAAGAAAATCAACCTGAGATTCCAGACACCCACAAAAGAGACATTATCCCGTACCAGGAGTGGAATCCACCTGTATTTCCCAGACTTTCCCGCATCTAGCACTAGAGCCACGTGTACAACAATGGTCCATTGGAGAAGGCCCAAGGCTCTTTACAGAAAAGAGAGTATCCTCCTTCACCCACTTCCCACTTTTCTCCACTACTTCTAAAGGATGGGAGGTGAGCTCCAATTCAGTGGACTTGAAATCACATACTTTCTTACACGCTCTTGAAAAGCTGCTTACTCGTGAAATGCGCACTTGGTGTGACTTAACCTCACTACAAAAGTACGCGGATAAAGGAATGATCCCTCGCGGCTTAAGGCTGCGAAGAAAAACTACAACAGTGTACTTGGAGGGTTTCGTTACTAAATGGCAATCCATATTATGAGATTGTTCAATAAAATTAATGGGGCTCATAATTTTGCATGAGGAGGAGACCCTTGCAAATTTGCGGGAAGAAATTAAAGCTACTCAGGACCCCATTGCACCCCTGGCAAGTTTCACTATATTCACCGAATTGGATGCAAAACTTCTATCTAATTTGAATAAAATGGAGGAGAGTTTGATTACTATTAAACAAGATAAATTCAACCGAGATTTACAAGATTATAAAATGAAGACTATGTACACCTGGTCTGAAGCTAGATCCAATACCCCTCGTTCTATTATGAGAAAAATGTATTGGGGTAAAAAGGCTAAATCTGCTAAGGTTAGCTTCAGTTCCACGGAACATAAATCCTCTGATTCAGCCACAGAGACTGCACCACTATGTGAAATTAATATCGTGCCATTCACACCTTCCGTTACCGCAGAAGAAAATACTTGATCCAGCAAGCCTGCAAAAAATGCTGAGCCGGGGGTAAACATAAGAACAGGCGGGCAGTTTTCCTCGCGGCAGAGGAAAACGCAAGCAACTTTTAAGTTATTAATATCTCCTCCAAAATATTGTCTCAAGCACAAATCGATGTATTATCAAAAGGAAGCATTTTGAAAATGTGGAGGACTCATCCTCTGCAAGATCTGCCGCTGAATCTCCAACAGTGACCACTGCTCATGAGGCCCTGGTGTCATTTCAAGAACTGGTCCATGCTTCCCATTTACAGGAATGCCGTATTGTGAGTGATAGTTTGCCTATTAGTGATTTTTCTCACAGTTTCGTCACCCACAATCGTGACTTTTATCCCGTTCAGTCTCGCTCTCCGGCTCTTGATCGTTTTCAGGAGCTGGTTGAGAGAGATCTGTTCGCGTTAAAACAATAACAAAAGGCTACACACATGCTGCTAACCTGGCAGACCTCCGCACATAACCTGAGCAGGGCATGACAGTACCCCCCCTTCTAGGGGTGACCTCCGGACACCCCGGCCCAACTTTATCCAGGTGGAATCTGTGAAAAGCCCTCACAGTCGGCTGGCACTAACATCCACAGCCGGAACCCACATCCTCTCCTCAGGGCCGTATCCCCTCCAGTGTACCAGGTACTGAAGGGAACCCTGAAGAACTCTTAAGTTACATTTCCATCAACCAGAACAGGGGGAGGAGGCAATGGCGATGGTTCCACCGGTTTTACATATTTCTTCAGTAAAGACCTGTGGAACACATCATGGATCCTCCAAGTCTGCGGAAGATCCAGACGGAACGCTACTGGATTGACCACCGCAGATATTTTGTAAGGTACAATAAATCTTAATATTTTTTGTAGATAACCACACCAGATTACCCACACACAGGTCCGGACCAGTCATACGTCTCTTGTCAGCCATTCACTTATACCTCTCACCCATCTTATCCAAATTCACTTGGATCCTCCACCAGATAGAAGACAAGGCAGAAGAAAATCTCTCCTCCTCTGGCATCCCAGAGGAACTAGTCCCAGAAAAGGTACCAAACTGAGGATGAAAACCATATGCGCCAAAAAATGGCGACTTACCCGTGGACTACTGCCTACGGTTATTCAAAGCAACCTATGCTAGGGATAAGAATGAGGACCAGTCCTCCTGATTCTCAGTCATAAAGCACCTCAAGTAGGTCTCCAGGTTTTGATTAGTACGCTGTGTCTGCCCATTCGACTGCGGATGAAAAGCCGAAGAGAACGAAAGTTGAATGCCAAGCCAAGAGCAGAACGCCCTCCAAAACCTGCAGACAAACTGCGTGCCCCTATCAGAAACCACATCCGAGGGAATGCCATGTAATTTCACGATATTATCAACAAAAATCTGAGCAAGAGTCTTGGCATTGGGCAGACTAGCTAACGATACAAAGTGAGCCATTTTACTAAAACGGTCAACAACCACCAAAATTACTGTTTTCCTGGAGGAACTCGGCAGATCCGTAAAAAAAAGTCCATAGACAAGTGTGTCCAAGGACCAGACGGAATAGACAAAGGAAGAAGTGAACCAGAAGGTCGAGTGTGAGCAACCTTTGACCGTGCACAGGTTTCACAAGCTGCTACGTAATCCTCAACACTCTTACGTAACCCGGGCCACCAGAACCTCCGGGACACAAGATCAAAGGTGGACTTACCACCAGGATGTCCAGCAAGGACAGTATCTTGATGTTCCTTGAATACCTTGTATCACAGTCCATCAGGAACAAACAACCTCCCTGGGGGACAAGAACCAGGAGCCCCCTCCTGTGCTCCCAACACCTCCATCTCCAATTCGGGGTACAGAGCGGAGACCACCACCCCATCAGCCAAAATCGGAGCAGGATCCTCTGAATCACATCCTCCAGGAAAACTGTGAGACAACGCATCTGCCTTGACATTTTTAACCCCCGGGCGAAAAGTAACCACAAAATTGAAACTGGTAAAGAACAGTGACCATCTAGCCTGTCTAGGATTCAGTTGCTTGGCAGATTGCAGGTAAGCCAAATTCTTATGATCAGTATATACCGTAACAGAATGAGACGCTCCCTCCAAACAGTGATGCCATTCCTCAAGGCCAATTTGATGGCCAGCAATTCCCTATCTCCTACATCATAATTCCTCTCGGCGACCGAGAGCTTCTTGGGAAAAAAAAGCATATGGAACCTGTGAGGAATATGGATTAATATTTACTGTCAGCCATGTCCTCACACCCCCCATTTGCTGACAGGATTTCCCTGCTTCAAAGCCCCCAGCTCTGAGTGTAATTCTGTGTACATGCAAAATAAGTTTACACCCCCCATGTGCTGACAGATTGCAGAGGTAAGGAACTCCACAGGAGGGCCCTGCTTCAAGGAAAAGTTCACACCTCCATGCACCAGTTTGGAGCCAGCTGAATCTTGCAGGAAACCCCCCCCAGCAGGGGGTATCTGCTTTTGCCTGGTTCAATGAGATTTCCTAGACATATTGGCACCTACCTCTCATAAGGAATTATGAATCACCTGGCCACCGCAGACGCAAACCGGATACATATTTGTGTCCCGGTGGCCACGAGGTACGGTCCCATGGTCTTTGTTTACTCGTACCCAGTCGGGGTAGGGAGATACCCATATCTCCCCATAGAAGCCACCTACCGGTACCAGGTTTGGGCTCTAATTGTAGCCGGAACCCAGGCAGGTCCATTAGTCCCAGAACCATCTCCCTGTGACCCTCTGGTCTGGAGCTATGACCCCTAAAGGGTTTTGTGGGTCATTCACTGTCAGCCCAGAAGAGGGGGAGTTGACCCCTCCCTGAGGCAGGGAGGGGATGGACCAGCTACAGGTTAAAAGCCTGGTGCCAGCAAGTAGGTGGCGTCTTTTCTCTGAAGAGGGGTCACATTCTACACATGTGTTTAGAGGGACCCAGGAAATAGCAGGAGATCACAGCCCCTCGTGTGGCCTCCGGTTCAGGACATCGCCAAGGAACTTTCATCATACTTGGTAACTTACTTTCACACTGCTTAATCCTATTGTAACCATATACCCTGTAATCTGTAACCTCAGACCACTGTATATATATTGTCTGTGTATAGTGTGTTATATCTAGTGTGCTCTTATAGCGATTAAATCTATAATTTAATCTTGTGCTATCTTGTATCTCGATCACGAATCCCCACGTCCGTGTTTTGGCCTAGTTATAAGCTACCGCGGGTTGGTTTCTGACCCTATATAATCCCGTTAGCGGACCGGGCTTATATCAAACGAGAAACTGGTGGCAGTTACCCGGGCTGAGTGTGGGCTGTTTTCACTGCGGCAGTGAAAAGGCCCTTCCAGCTTGTTGCCTCTCTGTGCCCGCGTGGACAGGAGGTGTGTGTGTAAACTATACCAGCCTGACCTTACGTGCTCCTCTGGAGGGCGTAACTTCACGTTTTTGGTAAACCTCGTGATCATACCAGGTCTCGTGAGCTCGACGTGGTTGACGTCAGCGGACACGAGGGGTGGTATTCATCACAGAACCCATTTGCCAGGAGATGAACCTTGCGCCAGAACTGCTCCAACCCCCACTTCTGATGCATCAACCTCCACCACGAATGGCTGAGACACATCGGGCTGCACCAGAATGGGAGCAGACGCAAAACATTCCTTAATAGCCGAAAAGGCCTGCAATGCCTCATCCGACCAGACAATGGTAGAATAGTTCAAGATACATTTTCTATAATGATTAGTAAACCCCAAAAACCGCATCAAAGCTTTCTGATTCTCCGGTCGGTCCCATTCCAGAACCGCCCGGACCTTTTCAGGGTCCATACGAAAACCAGAGTCAGAAAGCAGATATCACAGAAACGGAAGCTCCTGCACAGAAAACACACATTTCTCCAATTTGGCATATAATTTATTCTCCCGAAGGATTGACGAATCCTGTCTCACGTGATCCTGATAGGTCTTCAGATCAGATAAATTAGAATGTCATCCAAGTAAACTACCACGAACCTCCCCACAAAATGATGGAAAATGTCATTGACGAATCGCTGAAATACCGCTGGCGCGTTAGTTAACCCAAAAGGCATAATCAGATTCTCGAAATGACCCTCATGCGTGTTGAAGGCCGTTTTCCACTCATCCCCTTCCTTGATTCTGATCAGATTGTAGGCCCCTCTTAAATCCAACTTAGAGAACACCTTGGCTCCAACAATTTGATCAAAAAGATCAGAGATCAAAGGAAGGGGATACGGATCACGGACCGTAATACGGTTCAATTCCCGGAAATCCAAACAAGGTCTCAGCGATCCATCCTTTTTCTTTACAAAGAATAAACCAACTGCAACCGGAGACTTAGATGGCCTAATATGACCTTTTGCCAAACTCTCGGCAATATACTTCCGCATGACCTCTCTTTCAGGTTGAGAAAGATTGTAAAGCCGAGACCTTAGCAACTTAGCACCTGGGATGAGATTAACTGGACAATAATAGTCACGATGAGGGGGCAATTCCTGAGCCCCACCCTTCGATAAGACATCCGCAAAATATGAGAGATACTGAGGTAAAGCCGTAGTAGACACACCAGAGATAGATGTGCCAAGACAATTGTCCGAACAAAATTCACTCCAACCAATGATCTGTCTTGCTTGCCAATCTATAATTGGGTTATGTTTTGTCAACCACGGTAAACCTAAGACTATAGGAGCGGGCAAGTCCTTCATGACAAAACAAGACATGATCTCAACATGTGAATCACCCACCCTTAACTGAATACCATGAGCAATATGAGTGAGACTCCTTTGAGAAAGAGGGGAAGAATCAATTGCGAAAACCGGAATCTCTTTTTCTAAAGTGCAAGTACTTAGACCCAGATTTTGAAGAAAAAAAAAATCAATAAGGTTTACCCCAGCACCACAGTCAATGAATACTTCAACAATAAATTTTCTTGAGTCTAGCGCCACCATAGCTGGAAGGAGAAAATGAGTATTACAGGGAGCTTGCATACCTGCTTGCTCCACCACCACATTCACACTACCAAGAGTCAGGGATGTTTTTGTTTTTCTTTAAGTAAACCTCTTTGTGATTCTTTCTCATCAACATGCGGTTTAAGAAAAGGACAAGCAAAAATAAAATATTCCCAGAGGCGAATGTATACGACTCAGGAGGAATTGTTTAAGCGATGCTCCTTTTCAGGAAGAGATGAGCTTGGCCACGAACCGCTTAGCAGTCCGTGGCTGTGGTGATAAAACCTTAAAAGAGGCCAGAGCATTTGTACATACTAAATTGCAGGCAAACTTGGGTTTCCCTAATGGCAGAAATAGAGGTATATCTAAAAAGACCAGCAGGGACTCTCGGAATAGGGCTCCAGTATTTGGTACTAACTATAGTCTTGAATACAAGAAGATTTGCCAAATAGTTAGGAAACATCTGTCAGTGTTGCGTGCCGATGAACAATGGATGGATACAGTACATTTGGGTATTAAATGCATTGCCCGTCGAGCGCCCACACTGGCTCAACGAGTCAGCCCTTGTTTGTTTCTTGATGAATCTCAGAAACAACAGAGTTGGCTACGCTTTAAGGGTAATTTTAAATGCGGGCACCAAGACTGTACTTGTTGCAATTATGTCCAAACTGGCCAAACACTTCTTTCTTTGGGTAATCAAAAAACTTTTTTACTCAAACAATATGTTAATTGCAACACCAGTTTATTGTATAACCTGCACGATATGTCGGTTACAATACATATGTTGTACCACCAACAGCCTTAAAGTCAGAATCCGCAGGCACGTTTCCGACATTCCTCATGCGCTGACAAGAAATATGTCTGCAGTTAGTTGTCATGCAGGTGATACTAGAGGTCTAATTGTGCAGGGGGTGGAAAAAGATAATTAGCCTAAACGTGGAGGACCATAAGAGAGCTTTCTTAAACAGAGAATCTTATTGGATTTTTTCTATGAACACTTGTATGCCAACAGGTCTTAATCGTAGACACAATCTTATATTGCATCAGGGGTGTAGCGTGGGGGGGGGGCCGGAGGGGCCGTTGCCCCAGGCGCCAAATTGCAGGGGGCGCCAGGCAGCCGAAATTTCAATGAGTGGCCTGAAGCCTATAAGGCATTAGAGCGATGCAGGACTCGGTCACGATAACCTCACTGTGACCTCCTGCGTCGGGTCTCGCGAGATGAAGCAGGAAGGCACAGTGAGGCGTTCGTGACCGCCTGCGGCGGGAACAAGCGGGGATGGAGATAGGTAAGTATTTTTTTTTTTATGTTACCTTACCTAATTGCAGAGGCTCTGGGGGCAGTATGTGGGGTGGGAGAGGACTGGAGCAGAAAGGCTATCCTATTCAATGGCATTGGCACAGTAATAAGAGGGAGCGATTATATTAGCAAAGAGGGGGCCAGTACATTATTAATAAAAAAGGGGGCCATTATATTAATAATAAAGAGGGGGCCAGTACATTATTATTATTAATGTAATGACCCCCTCTTCATTATTAATGTAATGGCCCCCTCTTTGTTATTAATATAATGAACCCCTCTTTATTATTAATGTAATGACCCCCTCTTTGTTATTAATGTAATGACCGCCTCTTTGTTATTAATGTAATGACCCCCTCTTTGTTATTAATATAATGGCCCCCTCTTTATTATTAATATAATGACCCCCTCTTTATTATTAATGTAATGACCCCCTCTTTGTTATTAATGTAATGACCCCCTCTTTGTTATTAATATAATGGCCCCCTCTTTATTAATATAATGACCCCCTCTTTATTATTAATGTAATGACCCCCTCTTTATTATTAATGTAATGACCCCCTCTTTATTATTAATATGGTGGCAGATGAGGTTTAACACTGACAAATGTAAAGTTATGCACATGGGAAGGAATAATGCAAGTCACCCGTACATACTAAATGGTAAAACACTTGGTAACACTGACATGGAAAAAGATCTAGGAATTTTAATAAACAGCAAACTAAGCTGCAAAAAACAGTGTCAGGCAGCTGCTGCCAAGGCAAATAAGATAATGGGTTGCATCAAAAGGGGCATAGATGCCCGTGATGAGAACATAGTCCTACCACTTTACAAATCATTAGTCAGACCACACATGGAGTACTGTGTACAGTTCTGGGCTCCAGTGAACAAAGCAGACATAGCAGAGCTGGAGAGGGTCCAGAGGAGGGCAACTAAAGTAATAACTGGAATGGGGCAACTACAGTACCCTGAAAGATTATCAAAATTAGGGTTATTCACTTTAGAAAAAAGACGACTGAGAGGAGATCTAATTAATATGTATAAATATATCAGGGGTCAGTACAGAGATCTATCCCGTCATCTATTTATTCCCAGGACGGTGACTGTGACGAGGGGACATCCTCTGCGTCTGGAGGAAAGAAGGTTTGTACACAAACATAGAAGAGGATTCTTTACGGTAAGAGCAGTGAGACTATGGAACTCTCTGCCTGAGGAGGTGGTGATGATGAGTTCACTAAAAGAGTTCCATAGGGGCCTGGATGTATTTCTGGACTGTAATAATATTACAGGCTATAGCTACTAGAGAGATATCGTTGATCCAGGGATTTATTCTGATTGCCTGATTGGAGTCGGGAAGGAATTTTTATTCCCCTAAAGTGAGGAAAATTGGCTTCTACCTCACAGGGTTTTTTTGCCTTCCTCTGGATTAACTTGCAGGATGACAGGTCGAACTGGATGGACAAATGTCTTTTTTCGGCCTTATGTACTATGTTACTATGTAATATAATGACCCCCTCTTTATTATTAATATAACGTCCCCCTCTTTGTTATTAATATAATGGCCCCCTCTTTATTATTAATATAATGACCCCCTCTTTGTTATTAATATAATGGCCCCCTCTTTGTTATTAATATAATGACCCCCTCTTTGTTATTAATATAATGGCCCCCTCTTTATTATTAATGTAATGACCCCCTCTTTATTATTAATATAATGACCCCCTCTTTATTATTAATATAATGACCCCCTCTTTGTTATTAATATAATGGCCCCCTCTTTGTTATTAATATAATGGCCCCCTCTTTATTATTAATGTAATGACCCCCTCTTTATTATTAATATAATGACCCCCTCTTTATTATTAATATAATGACCCCCTCTTTGTTATTAATATAATGCCCCCCTCTTTGTTATTAATATAATGGCCCCCTCTTTATTATTAATGTAATGACCCCCTCTTTATTATTAATATAATGACCCCCTCTTTATTATTAATATAATGACCCCCTCTTTGTTATTAATATAATGACCCCCTCTTTGTTATTAATATAATGGCCCCCTCTTTGTTATTAATGTAATGACCCCCTCTTTATTATTAATGTACTGGCCCCCTCTTTGCTAATATAATGGCCCCCTCTTTGTTATTAACCACTTCAGCCCCGCTAGGTGAAACCCCCTTCATGACCAGAGCACTTTTTACACTTCGGCACTACACTCCTTTCACCGTTTATCGCTCGGTCATGAAACTTACCACCCAAATGAATTTTACCTCCTTTTCTTCTCACTAATGGAGCTTTCATTTGGTGGTATTTTATTGCTGCTGACATTTTTACTTTTTTTGTTATTAATCAAAATGTAACGATTTTTTTGCAAAAAAATGACATTTTTCACTTTCAGCTGTAAAATTTTGCAAAAAAAACGACATCCATATATAAATGTTTCGCCAAATTTATTGTTCTACATGTCTTTGATAAAAAAAAAATGTTTGGGCAAAAAAAAAAATGGTTTGGGTAAAAGTTATAGCATTTACAAACTATGGTACAAAAATGTGAATTTCCGCTTTTTGAAGCAGCTCTGACTTTCTGAGCACCTGTCATGTTTCCTGAGGTTCTACAATGCCCAGACAGTAGAAAACCCCCACAAATGACCCCATTTCGGAAAGTAGACACCCTAAGGTATTCGCTGATGGGCATAGTGAGTTCATAGAACTTTTTATTTTTTGTCACAAGTTAGCGGAAAATGAAGATGATTTTTTTATTTTTATTTTTTCTTACAAAGTCTCATATTCCACTAACTTGCGACAAAAAATAAAAAATTCTAGGAACTCACCATGCCCCTCACGGAATACCTTGGGGTGTCTTCTTTCCAAAATGGGGTCACTTGTGGCGTAGTTATACAGCCCTGGCAATTTAGGGGCCCAAATGTGTGAGAAGAACTTTGCAATCAAAATGTGTAAAAAATGACCGGTGAAATCCAAAAGGTGCACTTTGGAATATGTGCCCCTTTGCCCACCTTGGCAGCAAAAAAGTGTCACACATCTGGTATCGCCGTACTCAGGAGAAGTTGGGGAATGTGTTTTGGGGTGTCATTTTACATATACCCATGCTGGGTGAGAGAAATATCTTGGCAAAAGACAACTTTTCCCATTTTTTTATACAAAGTTGGCATTTGACCAAGATATTTTTCTCACCCAGCATGGGTATATGTAAAATGACACCCCAAAACACATTGCCCAACTTCTCCTGAGTACGGCGATACCAGATGTGTCACACTTTTTTGCTGCCAAGGTGGGCAAAGGGGCACATATTCCAAAGTGCACCTTTCGGATTTTGCAGGGCATTTTTTACACATTTTGATTGCAAAGTTCTTCTCACACATTTGGGCCCCTAAATTGCCAGGGCAGTATAACTACGCCACAAGTGACCCCATTTTGGAAAGAAGACACCCCAAGGTATTCCGTGAGGGGCATGGCGAGTTCCTAGAATTTTTTATTTTTTGTCGCAAGTTAGTGGAATATGAGACTTTGTAAGGAAAAAAGAAAAAAAAAGAAAAATCATCATTTTCCGCTAACTTGTGACAAAAAATAAAAAATTCTAGGAACTCGCGGTGCCCCTCACGGAATACCTTGGGGTGTCTTCTTTCCAAAATGGGGTCACTTGTGGCGTAGTTATACTGCCCTGGCAATTTAGGGGCCCAAATGTGTAAGAAGTACCTTGCAATCAAAATGTGTAAAAAATGGCCTGCGAAATCCGAAAGGTGCACTTTGGAATATGTGCCCCTTTGCCCACCTTGGCTGCAAAAAAGTGTCACACATCTGGTATCGCCGTACTCAGGAGAAGTTGGGCAATGTGTTTTGGGGTGTAATTTTACATATACCCATGCTGGGTGAGAGAAATATCTTGGCAAAAGACAACTTTTCCCATTTTTTTATACAAAGTTGGCATTTGACCAAGATATTTTTCTCACCCAGCATGGGTATATGTAAAATGACACCCCAAAACACATTCCCCAACTTCTCCTGAGTACGGCGATACCACATGTGTGACACTTTTTTGCAGCCTAGATGCGCAAAGGGGCCCAAATTCCTTCTAGGAGGCCATTTTTAGACATTTGGATCCCAGACTTCTTCTCACACTTTCGGGCCCCTAAAAAGCCAGGGCAGTATAAATACCCCACATGTGACCCCACTTTGGAAAGAAGACACCCCAAGGTATTCAATGAGGGGCATGGCGAGTTCCTAGAATTTTTTTTTTTTTTTGCATAAGTTAGCGGATATTTCCGCTAACTTAGGACAAAAATTTCAATCTTTCATTGACTCAATATGCCCTTCACGGAATACCTTGGGGTGTCTTCTTTCCGAAATGGGGTCACATGTGGGGTATTTATACTGCCCTGGCTTTTTAGGGGCCCTAAAGCGTGAGAAGAAGTCTGGAATATAAATGTCTAAAAATGTTTACGCATTTGGATTCCGTGAGGGGTATGGTGCGTCCATGTGAGATTTTATTTTTTGACACAAGTTAGTGGAATATGAGACTTAGTAAGAAAAAACAAAAACAAAAACAAACAAAAAATTTCCGCTAACTTGTGCCAAAAAAAATGTCTGAATGGAGCCTTACCAGGGGGGGGGGGGGGGGGGGTGATCAATGACAGGGGGGTGATCAATGACAGGGGGGTGATCACCCATATAGACTCCCTGATCACCCCCCTGTCATTGATCACCCCCCCTGTAAGGCTCCATTCAGACATCCGCATGATTTTTTACGGATCCATGGATACATGGATCGGACCCACAAAACACATGCGGACGTCTGAATGGAGCCTTACAGGGGGGTTATCAATGACAGGGGGTGATCAGGGTAATCAGGGTGATCACCCCCCTGTCACTGATCACCCCCCCTGTAAGGCTCCATTCAGACATCCGCATGATTTTTTACGGATCCATGGATACATGTATCGGATCCACAGAACGCATGCGGACGTCTGAATGGAGCCTTACAGGGGGGTTATCAATGACAGGGGGTGATCAGGGTAATCAGGGTGATCACCCCCCTGTCACTGATCACCCCCCCTGTAAGGCTCCATTCAGACATCCGCATGATTTTTTACGGATCCATGGATACATGTATCGGATCCACAGAACGCATGCGGACGTCTGAATGGAGCCTTACAGGGGGGTTATCAATGACAGGGGGTGATCAGGGTAATCAGGGTGATCACCCCCCTGTCACTGATCACCCCCCCTGTAAGGCTCCATTCAGACATCCGCATGATTTTTTACGGATCCATGGATACATGGATCGGATCCACAAAACGCATGCGGACGTCTGAATGGAGCCTTACAGGGGGGTTATCAATGACAGGGGGGTGATCAGGGAGTGTATATGGGTGATCACCCGCCTGTCATTGATCACCCCCTGTAAGGCTCCATTCAGACGTCCGCATGTGTTTTGCGGATCCGATCCATGTATCCATGGATCCGTAAAAATCATGCGGACGTCTGAATGGAGCCTTACAGGGGAGTGATCAATGACAGGGGGGTGATCAATGACAGGGGGTGATCAGGGAGTGTATATGGGTGATCACCCGCCTGTCATTGATCACCCCCCTGTAAGGCTCCATTCAGACGTCCGTATGCTTTTTGCGGATCCGATCCATGTATCCGTGGATCCGTAAAAATCATACGGACGTCTGAACGGAGCCTGACAGGGGGGTGATCAATGACAGGGCGGTGATCAATGACAGGGGGGTGATCAGGGAGTTTATATGGGGTGATCATGGGTGATCAGGGGTTTATAAGGGGTTAATAAGTGACGGGGGGGGGTGTAGTGTAGTGTGGTGTTTGGTGCGACTGTACTGACCTACCTGAGTCCTCTGGTGGTCGATCCTAACAAAAGGGACCACCAGAGGACCAGGTAGGAGGTATATTAGACGCTGTTATGAAAACAGCGTCTAATATACCTGTTAGGGGTTAAAAAATTCGGATCTCCAGCCTGCCAGCGAACGATCGCCGCTGGCATGCTGGAGATCCACTCGCTTACCTTCCGTTCCTGTGAGCGCGCGCGCCTGTGTGCGCGCGTTCACAGGAAATCTCGCGTCTCGCGAGATGACGAATATATGCGTGACTGTGCGCCAGCCTGCCACCTCCGGAACGCACATGTGCGTTAGGCGGTCCGGAGGTGGTTAAAGAGGGGGCCAGTACATTAATAATAAAGAGGGGGCCATTATAATATACAGGGGGAATAATATTATGGGGAATGAAAGCTATCTGTCTGGCTCTAGCTCAGTATTGGGGGGCAGCAGGATGACAGTGTTGAGACACCAGGAAGGAGAGCATGATAGTAAAGTGAGGAACCTAAAAAAATTTCGGTGAAACTCTGCAGAGACGAGAAGCGGCTGAAAGAAGTTATCATGGTGGTCTTATCTCTGAATGAAGACGTCGAGGAGAGTCTACATCACAGGAGACGTCACTGGATGTAACAGGTATGGTGCGGTATTCTACTGTATTAATAATGTCCATCCACATACAGACGTGGACAAAATTGTTGGTACCCTTTGGTCAATGAAAGAAAAAGTCACAATGGTCACAGAAATAACTTTAATCTGACAAAAGTAATAATAAATTAAAATTCTATAAATGTTAACCAATGAAAGTCAGACATTGTTTTTCAACCATGCTTCAACAGAATTATGTAAAAAAATAAACTCATGAAACAGGCATGGACAAAAATGATGGTACCCCTAACTTAATATTTTGTTGCGCAACCTTTTGAGGCAATCACTGCAATCAAACGCTTCCTGTAACTGTCAATGAGACATCTGCACCTCTCAGCAGGTATTTTGGCCCACTCCTCATGAGCAAACTGCTCCAGTTGTGTCCGGTTTGAAGGGTGCCTTTTCCAGACTGCATGTTTCAGCTCCTTCCAAAGATGCTCAATAGGATTGAGGTCAGGGCTCATAGAAGGCCACTTTAGAATAGTCCAATTTTTTCCTCTTAGCCATTCTTGGGTGTTTTTAGCGGTGTGTTTTGGGTCATTGTCCTGTTGCAAGACCCATGACCTGCGACTGAGACCAAGCTTTCTGACACTGGCTAGTACATTTCTCTCTAGAATTCCTTGATAGTCTTGAGATTTCATTGTACCCTGCACAGATTCAAGACACCCTGTGCCAGACGCAGCAAAGCAGCCCCAGAACATAACAGAGCCTCCTCCATGTTTCACAGTAGGGACAGTGTTCTTTTCTTGATATGCTTCATTTTTTCGTCTGTGAACATACAGCTGATGTGCCTTGGCAAAAACTTCGATTTTTGTCTCATCTGTCCACAGGACATTCTCCCAGAAGCTTTGTGGCTTGTCAACATGTAGTTTGGCATATTCCAGTCTTGCTTTTTTATGATTCGTTTTCAACAATGGTGTCCTCCTTGGTCGTCTCCCATGTAGTCCACTTTGGCTCAAACAACGACGGATGGTGCGATCTGACACTGATGTTCCTTGAGCATGAAGTTCACCTTGAATCTCTTTAGAAGTCTTTCTAGGCTCTTTTGTTACCATTCGGATTATCCGTCTCTTAGATTTGTCATCAATTTTCCTCCTGCGGCCACGTCCAGGGAGGTTGGCTACAGTCCCATGGATCTTAAACTTATGAATAATATGTGCAACTGTACTCACAGGAACATCTAGTTGCTTGGAGATGGTCTTATAGCCTTTACCTTTAACATGCTTGTCTATAATTTTCTTTCTGATCTCTTGAGACAGCTCTTTCCTTTGCTTCCTCTGGTCCATGTCGAGTGTGGTACACACCATATCACCAAACAACACAGTGATTACCTGGAGCCATATATATAGGCCCAATGGCTGATTACAAGGTTGTAGACACCTGTGATGCTAATTAGTGGACACACCTTGAATTAACATGTCCCTTTGGTCACATTATGTTCTGTGTTTTCTAGGGGTACCATCATTTTTGTCCATGCCTGTTTCATGAGTTTATTTTTTTACATAATTCTGTTGAAGCATGGTTGAAAAACAATGTCTGACTTTCATTGGTTAACATTTATAGAATTTTAATTTATTATTACTTTTGTCAGATTAAAGTTATTTCTGTGACCATTGTGACTTTTTCTTTCATTGACCAAAGGGTACCAACAATTTTGTCCACGTCTGTATCTGTTTCATGGTAGGGTTGGGGGAGAAGATTGAGAATTTGGCCCATACTGCCGCATTCTGGCCCCAGACTTCAGGTCACACTGTGTGTGTTCTGAATTCTGGGGGCTCACACCCATCTACTACAGTATCTGTACTCAGAGTTATCACTGTGTTATCTGTGGTGTTACATAGGACTGCTAGTGATCTACTACAGTATCTGTTAAAAGTGGCGTGCCTGGGGTAGGCATGGGGGGGGCGCAATTTTTGGCTTGCCCCGGGTGCTGGCAACTCACGCTACGCCACTGTATTAAATTACTGATCCTTATGCATTGCCTTCTGTTTTTAAGATATGTTTTAGTGTTCTAGAGGAGGAGCTGTTGTTAATTATTTCCACTTGACATGTTTGACCTGCCCTTTATTTAAGGTCAGAGTCTTACATTCTTTTTTTGTCATGAGTAAGGATCTGTATGGAATGATCCGAAACACGTAGATTTGGATGTACATGTTGGATTTTAAAGCACTGATTTATTATAGTATAACACGTTGTTTTGAAGCTGGATTCTACTTTTCTACTTGAAATCACATACAGTATGTCAACTATGTCAACCAAACAAGACATGAGGGCTACATTACCCACCTAGAAGCATTCTGTAAATTGGAGATCAGATCTCTAAAAGAGGAGCTTACTCACCTTAAATCCAAGGTCCAGTCTGTGGAGGCCACTGTACAGCAGCAACAGAGCTCCCAACAGATTGCCATAACCTGAAATCCCTTGCACATACAGTACATATACATTTTGACATATTTTACAATGCAAAAAGCAGAAGAAATTCTATTGGGGTGCGTGGAGCTCCTGAAGACATATTGTAGGCCCTCCAGACCTCATTGGCTACGTGCCATGGTTATTCACTGCAATGCATGAAAAGCCTGCTGACTTTGAGGCCCTGCAGAACTGACCCAGCCAGGCCATGCAACGTGATCTGCCTCATTCAATTTTACCAAATAAAGGAGGACATCATTGGCTCATGTAAGCAGACACTTGACATTGATGAGGCACCTATACAACTTTTTGCAGACTTCTGAAAGAAGGACATGCCTTACTCATGGACATACCTGTTAACTTTGCAAGTGAGTAAACACCCCACCCTTACCTCAACCTCTGTCTCAGATTGGCCCTATGTTCCTCTGCTACAGCAAAGAAAGAAGAAACATAAATGCCTAGCAATTCAGGTTCTGAACAGAATATTTGATTTTGTCACTTCTTGACTCTATGCTACCTTTTCAACACCTATGATCACTGAGCACATATCCTGTGTGCTCCAAGTCATGTTCTTCTACTGGTATGATAGTATGGTCTGCTTAGTCTTGGGACCTTGTGTCTCAGTTATAGAATTAAATGTTTTTTTTCATCTGAGACACTGGTCCATATTGCTACAACAGGGCCCCCAAAGTAAATGAGTGTCCCCCGCACCCACCCTCCATTTACTTCTATGGGAGTTTGAAAATAGCTGAGCACTAACTCAACTATTTCTGAAACTCCTATAGAGGTGATGGAGATGTGGCCATGCATGCATGGTGCAACCTCATTTACTTTGGGAGCCCAGTAGGAAGAGAAAGATTGTGATCCGGCAGCATAGAGCGCTAGTGAGCTTACGTCTGGAATACTATGTTGAGTTCTGGAGTCTTAAAGAACTTAGGGGGTCATTTACTATCCATAAATGTGCCTATATTAGGCGTATACCTCATAAAATAGTTATCATTCAACATTCCCCATATGTCTACTTTTTGTTGGCATCATTTTGTAAATGTCATCTTATTCTTTTAGGACGTTAGAAGGTTTAGAATTTTAGAAGCAATTTAAACATTTTTCAAGAAAATATCCAAAACCATTTTTTAAGCGTAATAGAAACCACCCACAAATGACCCCATTCTAGAAACTACACTCCTGAAATTATTCAACACTGATGTTACAAACTTTGTTAACCCTTGAGGTGTTCCACAAGAATTAAAGTGAAAAGGAGGTGAAATTTCAAAATTTCATTTTTTTTGCAGATTTTTTATATTAATCATTTTTTTTTCTTGCAACACAGCAAGGGTTAACAGCAAAATAAACCTCAATATGTATAACTCTGATTCTACAGTTTACAGAAACATCCCATATATGTAAACTGCTCTAGGGCACATGGGCCATATGGTTTTTGGAGGGCAGATTTTGATACAATGTTTTTTGGGCGCCATGTTGTGTGTTAAGGAATTTAGTAAGGGGAGTACTGAGCACCTTGACCCCACAGGCATTTCATGGAATTTAGAAAACACTTTTATTTCTTCAAATAAAATGATACTTTAGCCCCAAATTTTTCATTTTTACAAGGGGTAACAGAAGAAAAAAGTACCCCATACCAATTTTCTCATGAATACGGCAACACCCCATATGTAGTCATAAACTGCTGTAAAGGCACAGTCCAGGCACATTAGAAGGGAAGGAGCGTCATATGACTTTTGCAGCGCAGATGTTGGTATTGCACAGTCTCTGGGGTACCAGTATAGCTCCTTTCTGAAGACTTATTTTTTTAGGGATGAGTTGCCATAATCATTGTTCTATTTTGTGTCACATGCAACTTTTGAATCACTTTTACCTACCCTAAGGTAGAGTGGCCTGGGTATATCTGATTTATAGTGAATTATGATGAATGAACTCGTAACAAATCAAATTTTTGGGCTAACTTCAGTAAAGTTGCCAAATCAAGTTTTTCAAAACGTCACTCATCTCTGGTTATAGACTTCACTCTGTTTCTCTTTGCTTAATCCTTTTTCATTTTATTATACTTTTTTCTTCCCCTTTTCTACTTGACTTTCCCTCTTCCATACCATTTTCTGCCTCTCCCTTCTCCTTCCTTATTGGCTGGTTGGCATAACTGAAAAGTTCAAGCTGATGCTACAGTTTTCCACTAGAGATGAGTGAAACACTCAAGATTCAGTTTGGTTCAGGTACGCAGAATTTTCGAAAACGTTTGGTTTGGAAATTAATATATAGTACCCTGTATTCTCCTAGGAAAACTTGTTATGTCTTTTCGTCTAAGTGACATTTACATACACAGCATTAACATAGAGCGTGTTTAACCCCTTCTAGCCAGTTTTCACCTTCCTGCCCAGGACATTTTTTGTGTCACTTTATGTGGTAATAACTTTGGAACACTTTTACTTATCCAAGCCATTCTGAGACTGTTTTCTTGTGACACATTGTACTTCATGACAATGGTAAATTTGGGTCAATATATGTCACCTTCATTTATAAAAAAAAATCCTAAATTTACCAGAAATTTTGAAAAATTCACAATTTTCTAAATTAGAATTTCTCTGCCTCATAAAATAGTTGTCAATTAACATTCCCCATATATCTACTTTATGTTGGCATCATTTTGTAAATAAAATTTAATTTTTTTAGGACGTTAGAAGGCATAGAATTTTAGATGCCATTTTTCATATTTTCAAGAAAATTTCCAAAACTATTTTTATAAGCACCAATTCAGGTATAAAGTGATTTTAAGAGGCTTATGTAATGTAAAACACCCTTAAATGACCAGATTTTAAAAACGACACCCCTCAAATTATTTAAAACTGATGTTACAAACTTTGTTAACCTTTGAGGTGTTCCACAAGAATTAAAGGAAAATGGAGGTGAGATTTCAAATTTTCTTTATTTTTTTGCAGATTTTTTTATGTTCATCAATTTTTTTTATTGCGACACAGCAAGAGTTAACAGCAAAATAAACCTCAATATGCATTACTCTGATTCTGCAGTTTACAGAAATACCCCATATCTGGTAGTAAACTGCTGTATGGGCATATGGCAGTGGTCAGAAAGAAAGGAGTGCCATATGGTTTTTGGAGGCAGATTTTGCTAATGGGTTTTGGGCACCATTCTGTATTTGAAGAGACCCAGACGTACCCCTACAGTGTTAGGAAAACGCTGAAGCATAGGAATCAAGCGAGCAGGAGGACAACACAGGGCGCAGAACCACAACCAGGAGTCAAATAAATTCCAATTTATTCATAGATGACGCGTTTCGGGGTACATGACCCCTTTATCAAGTCTAAAAATGTAAATATAGCTTGTGTATATATGTATATGTACATCAATATAGAAGATACAAATTCATTAAAAAAAAGAAATGGATGAATAAATGGGCATGATAAAAATGCATAAACACATGCGCTCTCTTTCCAGGCGGGGGGGTCCCGATCCTCTTCTCCTAAGCGCAGGATGCGCTCGCCTTTAAGGTGGGGGTCCCGACCCTCTTCTCCTAAGCGCAGGATGCGCTCACCTTTAAGGTGGGGGTCCCGACCCTAACTAGCGAGTGCCGGGGCCGCCGGATATTTATCCCCGGCGGCCCGCACTCCCGCGCCCATCATCCTTGTGGGCCGGTGCAGTGATATGACGTCACTGCGCCGGCCCGCATATCGGGGACGCGCTGCAGGCGGGAGAAGCCTTTGATCTCCCGCCTGTGGCGCTCTGCATTCCGGCCAGCGAGATGTAAATTTCGCTGCCGGAATGCGCATAATAGAAGGAGGGGAGGCTTCTCCCCTTCTTCTATCATGCGTAATTATCTCCAGCGGCGCTGGAGATAATTACAACAAAGGGCTCAGATTCTGTTGAATCTGAGCTCTTTGTATCCATCAGGATGACCGGACCCTTGTCCGGTCATTCCGATGCAATTAGCCAAATTGCATCGGTGTGAATGCTTGGGGCACATTCACACCGATGCACCTGGTTTCAGGTGTAGGAGGGGGGATACGTATAATATACATGTGTATGTATGCATGGGGCACATCCATACACATGTATACACCAATATTAGGGACATGGACATATATATCTAAAGGGGGCACAGATGATAAGGGGGCACATGATTATATAAGGGGGCACAAGCCCGTACATTATAAGGGGGCACAAGCCCCTACATTATAAGGGGGCACAAGCGCCTACATTATAAGGGGGCACAGGCCCCTACATTATAAGGGGCCACAGCACATATATCCCACAGGGGCCACCATGAGCCCCTGGGGATCACCATGTGCAGACGTGCGCAGATGCTGGGCACATCTGCGCACATCATCCCATGATGCGGTGGTTAATGTATGCATATATACCATACATGCCCGCACGTGTTTGCAGGCATGCATGGATATATATGCATACGTCTCAACCCTTCCTCAACAGTGACATAAAAAAGGAATGAAGAATGATAAATAATGTGTAATAAAAACAATTTCATGACAATAAAAGGGGGGATCCCCAAAGGCTGGTGTTGAAATTGTATAAAAGAAGGTTCTAAATAGTATGTATAAAGTACTTATATACAGTGGGATGCGAAAGTTTGGGCAACCTTGTTAATCGTCATGATTTTCCTGTATAAATCGTTTGTTGTTACGATAAAAATTGTCAGTTAAATATATCATATAGGAGACACACACAGTGATATTTGAGAAGTGAAATTAAGTTTATTGGATTTACAGAAAGTGTGCTATAATTGTTTAAACAAAATTAGGCAGGTGCATAAATTTGGGCACCACAAAAAAGAAATAAAATCTATATTTAGTACAATATTTAGTTTACAGCCTCTAAACGCTTCCTGTAGGTTCCAATGAGAGTCTGGATTCTGGTTGAAGGTATTTTGGACCATTTCTCTTTACAAAACATCTTTAGTTCATTCAGGTTTGATGGCTTCCGAGCATGGACAGCTCTCTTTAAGTCACACCACAGATTTTCAATGATATTCAGGTCTGGGGACTGAGGTGGCCATTCCAGAACGTTGTACTTGTTCCTCTGCATAAATGCCTTAGTGGATTTTGAGCAGTGTTTAGGGTCGTTGTCTTGTTGAAAGATCCAGCCCCGACGCAGCTTCAGCTTTGTCACTGATTCCTGGACATTGGTCTCCAGAATCTGCTGATACTGAGTGGAATCCATGCGTCCCTCAACTTTGACAAAATTCCCAGTCCCTGCACTGGCCACACAGCCCCACAGCATGATGGAACCACCACCATATTTTACTGTAGGTAGCAGCTGTTTTTCTTGGAATGCTGTGTTCTTTTTCTTCCATGCATAACGCCCCTTGTTATTGCCAAATAACTCAATTTTAGTTTCATCAGTCCACAGCACCTTATTCCAAAATGAAGATGGCTTGTCCAAATGTGCTTTAGCCCACCTCAAGCGGCACTTTTTGTGCTGTGGGCAGAGAAAAGGCTTCCTCTGCATCACTTTCGCATACAGCATCTCCTTGTGTAAAGTGCGCCGAATGGTTGAACGATGCACAGTGACTCCATCTGCAGCAAGATGGTGTTGTAGGTCTTTGGTGCTGGTCTGTGGGTTGACTTTGACTGTTCTCACCATTCGTCGCTTCTGTCTATCCGAGATTTTTCTTGGTCTGCCACTTCGAGCTTTAGCTTGAACTGAGCCTGTGGTCTTCCATTTCCTCAATATGTTCCTAACTGTGGAAACAGACAGCTGAAATCTCTCAGACAGCTTTCTGTATCCTTCTCCTAAACCATGATGGTGAACAATCTTTGTCTTCAGGTCATTTGAGAGTTGCTTTGAGACCCCCATGTTCTACTCTTCAGAGAAAATTAAAAGAGGAGGGAAACTTACAATTGACCCCCTTAAACAATCTTTCTTATAATTGGATTCACCTGTGTATGTAGGTCAGGGGTCACTGAGCTTACCAAGCCAATTTGAGTTCCAATAATTAGTTCTAAAGGTTTTGGAATCAATAAAATGACAACAGTGCCCAAATGTATGCACCTGCCTAATTTTGTTTAAACAATTATAGCACGCTTTCTGTAAATCCAATAAACTTAATTTCACTTCTCAGATATCACTGTGTGTGTCTCCTATATGATATATTTAACGGACATTTTTTATCGTAACAACCAACGATTTATACAGGAAAACCATGACGATTAACAAGGTTGCCCAAACTTTTGCATCCCACTGTAAGTATATAGGGCACTATAAGGCGCTTATATACATATAAAGAGATACATTTTATGCATGATGTAAATGAAGGGGACAATACTATTTACATATACAGTGATGTAAAATAAATCTTCCTGATTTAATATTCAAAAACTCTTGTGAAACGAGAGGCTGATTGAACCAGAGTGAGGAGGATCATACCTTACAGTGAGCAGCCGAAATGGAGGTACGGTCGCTGCTAGTTGGCACGTGGAGCGTTTGCTATACGCTGTAGGCACAGCGCGCACTTGGTGCCAGAAGAAGAAGAGAAGGTGTGGGCGGTGGCGGGCACGCTGATTAGAGGGAGAGCTGCTGTTTGGCTGGGTTGTAGCGCACTGCTGTACTGTGTGCTGAGACAGGAGCAGAGCAATAAGAGAATGATCATACTGAAGGGGACCATGGTGAATGGCAGTGACAGGGGGAATGGTAATACTAAATAATAAAACTGAGGGTCAAATTATGGTGGATGTACCCGCAAGCTAGAATGAAGGTGAAAAAAACTGTAAAAACCTGTCTATAAAAAAGGTTAACTAATCTAGGAGCGATGTAATGAAACATATGCCAATGTACACTTTGAATCAATATATAGCCAGTTTTCTATATATGGGTGTGGATAGAATGAGATCTGCACACCCATTTTAAGCTTGGGTGCTCATAGAGGACTGTAGTCAATGTATATCTCAGAATAATCTATGGCCCACCAGAGATTTGTCTTGCAAAGTGTTGTTTTTAATACATCTTGTATATATTTACATAATCAGTTGTCATCCAGATATAAAGACTAGATAAAGTAGATTGTTGGCCATATAGAAAAGTCCCAACGTTTCGGTCACAACTGACCTTTTTCAAGGGATCTGTGGCCGGTGCATAATAGAGGCAGTCTGGATGTGCATGTCTATATGGGTGGGCATTACAAGGAAGTGTAATGGAATTGGTAAATTGAGCTGAAATGAATACAGTGAAAAAATAATTGAGCAGATGGGGATGATGGGGGGATTTGGAGACATAAGTGAGGGCATTGGAAATTGACGTATTCACCCTATGAGCACCTTTCTCTCCTCCTTTGCCACTATATGCTGTACCCCTACAGTGGAAACCCTCAAAAAGTGACTCCATTTTGGAAACTACACCCTTAAAAAAATGTATTAAGTGGCATACTGAGCACTTTGACCCCATAAGAGTTTTACAGAATTTAGAAACACTTGGCTGTGAAAATAAAAAGTTTAATTTCTTCTAATAAAATGTTGCTTTAGCCCCAATTTTTTTCATTTTCGCAAGGGGTAACAGGAGAAAAAGCACCCCATAATTTGTCACCTATTTTCTCCTGAATATGTTAACACCCCATATGTGGTGGTAAATTGCTGTAGGGGCACATGGCAGGACGCAGAAGGGAAGAAGCACCATATGGCATTTGCAGCGCAGCTTTTGATGGATTGTTTACTGGTGCCGTTGGTTTTTAATTTTTGAACGATTGTCTTAAGCGGGTGGTTTATTTTTTGCGGGATGAGGCGACGTTTTCATTGCTACCATTTTGGGTACATATGACTTTTGATCACTCGATATTATGCATTTTGTAAGGCAAGGTGACAAAAAAAGACTATTCTGGCGCAATTTTTATTTATTTATTTTTACAGCTCGACCTGATAGGGTAGATCATGTGATATTTTTATAGAGCCGGTTGTTACCGATGTGGCAATACCTAATATGTCAATTTTTTTTGTTTTACACAGTAAAAGCATTTTTGAAATTAATAAAATCTTGTTTTTGTGTTGCCATTTTCTGAGACCCATATTTTTTTTTATTTTTCAGGCAATTGCCTTAGGTAGGGGCTCATTTTTTTGCGGGATGAGATGATGGTTTGATTGGTACCATTTTGGCGTACATATGACTTTTTAATCACTTGGTATTACACTTTTTGTGAAGCAAGGTAACAAACAATTTCTGTTTTGGCACTGTTTTTTGCATTCACCTGAGGGGGCATATCATGTGATAGTTTTATCAAGCAAGTTGTTACGGACGCCGCAATACCTAATGTGTCTATTATTTTTTGTGCCTATTAAGTTTTACACAGTAAATGCATTTTGAAAGAAAACTATCTTGTTTTTGTGTTGCCATTTTCTGAGAGCCTTTTTTTTTATTCTTTGAGTGTCATCAGGATAAGATGATGGATTGATTGGTACAATTTTGAGGTATATATAAATTTTTGATCATATATATTGGAATTACACTTTTTGTGAGGCAAGGTGACCAAAAATGGCTATTTTGGCACTGTTTTTTTTTTATTAGTTTTTTACGACGTTTACCATGATTTTTATAGAGCCGGTCGATACAGATGCGATGATACCTAATATGTCTACTTTTTTTATTTTATATAACCTTATTATGGGAAAAGGCCTTTTTTTTTGTTTTGTTTTACTTGGAACTTTTATTTTTTTATTGTAAAGTCTCTTTTTACCTTTTTATTTCCCACTGTGGGACTTCAACCTTTAGGGGTCTGATCCCCTCTGCAATGCAATACAATACATGTGTATTTTAATGCATTGGCTGTCAGTGTATTGGCACTGTAATACACTTATAGCCTGCTTGCTTGTGTGTCACAGGCTTTCGTAGAAGGCAGCCACGATGCCTAGGGAAGGCATCTGGCTGCCTTGCCAGCCATAGGGTCCTCTTCACCGCAGCGCAGAGACCTGATGGGGACAGGGAGGGAGCTTCCGCCCTTCACAAACCCAGCACATGCCACAGTCAGCACTGATTATGGCATAGAAAGGGTTAAAGCGCCGACATCTGTGTTTTCACTGATGCCGACGCATACAGCAGGGGCTCGTCTGTCCGTGACTGCCGGGCCCCTGATGCTGATCAGGCTGCCCAATCAGCCTGCCATACTTGTTGGGCGCTGGGACTTAAGTCACGTTCCGCAGCAACATACATGTACGGCGGACGGGAAGGGGTTAAAAACACACCACGCCGGCACATGTGTTATGCTTTTTCATACCCAAAAGCTTCCAGATGATGTTTAAACACACACAGTGTTCTGGGAGTGTTGATTGGCCTTGTTGCAGAGGTGCTGCCTCACCACTGCCACAAAAACCAATGACCAAGTGGGCCGTTAAAGACATGTACTGTTCCTGCCTGTAAGAGCTGCTTCAGGTGTCCACCGTGGAGTGACCCTTGCTGCAAAGCGAGAATCACAGAAAGCAACCCACTTTGTTCGCCACATGAGAATTCAAGCCAGGGATGGCTTTTTGGGAGAAATAATGTCTGCTAGTTATTTTCTGGCGAGGCTGAGCACAGGCCATCAGCAGACTCAACCAAATGGTACTGGTAGAGCTGTGGTGGCTACGTTTGTGTTTGCCTACCCACATCTTATTTTGTTCTTGCACAGGTTGCACAGGGCAATGTTTTTGCCTTCTGACAGTATGGATAAAAAAACTGCCATATGGGAGATACGCAGAGCTGGAGGCAGGGGTGGGATTCAAATTTTTAACAACAGGTTCCCTACTCAGCGGTGGATACGCAGCGCGTCACGAGTCACGACACATATTTACATACACCATATATATGCAACACAGTCACGACATATTTACATACATCTCACATTGCTTCTCCCCACATGGCCCCCTCCATGTTCTCACATTGCTTCTCCCCACAGATTCATGGCCCCCTCCATGTTCTCACATTGCTTCTCCCCACATGGCCCCCTCCATATTCTCACATAGCTTCTCCCCACAGATTCATGGCTCCCTCCATGTTCTCAAACTTCTCATATAGCTTCTCCCCACAGATTCATGGCCCCCTCCATTTTTGTTATGTTGTCACATTTCAATTTCAGCCCCTGGTCGGTGGTCCCCTCCTTAATGCCAACTTGTCAGTGTCACACAAATCACACTCAACCAACCAGGCTGTCCTGAGTCCTGACCTGTCCAGACTCCTTTCTGTTAGGCTAGGGGCCGGCTCTTCAATCTTTCATGGCTGTGTGTGGGGTGTGGACTGTCAGCAACTAGGGCACTCTGCAGACAGTGAGAGGACTCCTCTCTCCTTCTCTGTTCTGGGCTGGCAGCTTCGCGGCGCTGCTCACTCTCAAGACACTCCCCTTTTTTGCCATGACTGCGAGGCTGGGGGCAGGGCGGCAGCACTGTGGAAGACTGGCTGACACACACACAGCCACGCTCACGCTGACTGACTGTAAGTAACAGCCGCAGGCTGAAAAATACAGGGGTGCAGGCCAGGGGCGTAGCTAAAGGCTCATGGGCCCCGGTGCAAGAGTTCAGCTTGGGCCCCCCTTCCCTCAGTGCTTTGTGGCCAGGGGCCGGGAAGCACATAGCCTTTATGCTGCTTGAGGCAAAAATTTAAACGGCACCTCCCTCCCCACCATGCCAAATTCCTGACCTAACCCCTTTTATCCGGCCGGCAACTTGACCAGTATCAGTGGCGTAGCGTGGGTTGCCTGCACCCGGGGCAAGCCAAAAATTGTGCCCCCCCCCTACCCCGGGCACGCCTCTTTTAACAAATACTGTAGTAGATCAGTAGCAGTCCTATGTAACACAGTGATAACTCTCTGAGTACAGATAATGTTGTAGATGGGTGTGAGGCCCCAGAATTCAGAACACGGACAGTGTGACCTGAAGTCTGGGGTCGGGCTGAGGCAGTATGGGCCAAATTCTATATACCCCTTACCCTACCAAGAAACAGATATGTGCATGGATAATATTATTACAGGAGAATGCCGCACCATACCTGTTACATCCAGTGACGTCTCCTGTGATGTAGACTTTTCTCAACATCTTCATCCAGAGATAAGACCGCCATGATACCTTCTTTCAACCGCTTCTCGTCTCTGCAGAGTTTCACAGAAAAAAATTTAGGTTCCTCATTTTACTCTCATCCTCTCCTTCCTGGTGTCTCAACAACTCATCCTGCTGCCCCCCAATACTGGGCTAGAGCCAGACAGATAGTCCCCCATAATATTATTCCCCCTGTATATTATAATGGCCCCCATTTTATTATTAATATAATGGCCCCCTCTTTGTTATTAATTTAATGGCCCCCACTTTATTATTAGTATAATGGTCCACTCTTTATTATTAATATAATGGCCCCTCTTTATTATTAATATAATGGCCCCTCTTTATTATTATTATAATGGCCCCTCTTTATTATTATTATAATGGCCCACTCTTTATTTTTAATGTAATGGCCCCCACTTTATTATTAATATAATGACCCCCTCTTTTTCATTAATATAATGGCCCCCTCTTTATTATTAATATAATGGCCCCCTCTTTGTTATTACTGTAACGGCCCCCTCTTTATTATTATTATAATGGCCCACTCTTTATTTTTAATGTAATGGCCCCCACTTTATTATTAATATAATGGCCCCCACTTTATTATTAATATAATGGCCCCCTCTTTATTATTAATATAATGGCCCCCTCTTTATTATTAATATAATGGCCCCCACTTTAATAACAAAGAGGGGGCCATTACATTAATAACAAAGAGGGAGCCATTACATTAATAATAAAGAGGGGGCCATTACATAGTGGAGTACCGCTTAAAAAAGCTGCTCTTACTCTGTGGGCAAAATAGATGTGTTTCCCTGTGTGTGGCCACCTTAAATATTGTCATCAACCCCATCCATAACTCTTGTTTGGCTAAAAGAATCTAAACATTGGGTCAGGATGAGGGGAAGGTGGAGTAGACACCTGCTTAGGAGAAATAATTAATACTTACCTCTCTCTCATTTACAGCTTGTGGCATCCTGGTACAGGCGGTCACCAATGCCTCGCTCACTGTGCCTTCCCGCGCCGCGTCATCGCGTCATCTCGCGAGATCCGCCGCAGGAGGTCACAGTGAGGTACGTGACTAAGTCCTGCGTCGCACCTCAACTGAAGCCGCTCCCCCGGCCCCTCCTCACTTCGCCTGCCCAGCTGCCCTGCACAGTGCGCGTCACACTGGGCCTCTCCTCTCGGCTTCCGCTCCGCCCCCACCCCTATAGCTACGCCACTGGTGCAGGCGCAGCTGCAGGACCGGGTCGGGATCCCTGCTTCTCACCGGTCCTGCGAACCGCCTGTAATTTTAACAAACGGTTCGGCAGAACCGGAGAGAACCGGCTGGATCCCATGCCTGGCTGGAGGCTTGACTCTGGCACGTTTTGTGCCTAACTCTGGCTGGACGAAATAGGTTAGGTCAAGAATTTGGCATGGGGGGGTGCCGTTTCAATTTTTGTCTCAGTCAGTATGAGGGCAATGTGCTTCTCTGCCCCAAATCACAGAGGGAAGGAGGGCTAAGCTAAACCCTTGCACCAGTGCCCATGAGCCTTTAGCTATGCCTCTGGCGAGGTATGTGGCCCCTGCTCTTTTTTGCTGCCACCACCAACCTCCTCCTCTGATGTTGCCTTCTCCTCAGCACCTCAATCCGGCTTGTCCAGTCATCGTCTGTGTCCTCAGCCTACCTGCCGTGGAATATCATAATGGATTCTTCGGCCCCCCTCCCCTGATCTGCATTTGCCTGAGAGGACTCCACTGACAGCCTTCTCTGGGGCCGCAGGGAGGAGGAGCAGGAGAAACACTATGACCCTTGGCTCAACTGCATGGTGTCAGAATCCAAACTTACCTCCACGTCATCCTGCTGTGACTTTGAGTAGGAGTGAGCCATCCAATCCACAATCTCATCCTCTTTCTCCTCAATGATAATGTTGCACCTTTTGGAAGCCAGCAGGGCAACTGTGGCCTACTACTACTTCTGGCCGGATAGTTGGTGTTGCTACTACCCACATTCTGGCACTGGGTCTTTCATTTGGAACCCTTCTGTAGCCCTGCCATTTTTGGGCCTCACAGATAATGTTGTGCACTTCCCTATGTATTGGTGTAGAAATTACGTATATGCTGCTTTGAATATATTCAGCAACCCCAAAAAAAGATTTGCATTCACATATAATTTGGTGTGCTACCCTGTGTATTGGTGTACAGATCACGTGTATGCTGGTTTTATTAAATTGAAGAGCCCCCCAAAAAAATTGGAACCGTGTCGAGATAGAAATAAACAGAATTGGATGATTGAGGCCTGATGCTTAATATCACATTATCACTCACATATAATTTGTTGCGCTACCCTGTGTATTGGTAAATTGGTCACATATATGCTGTTTTTTATTAAATTGAACAACTAAAAAAAAATGTGGGAACCGCATGGAGATAGAAATAAACGGAAGCATATGATTGATTCCTGATGCCTAATATCATGTAATCACTCCCTGTGTATTGGTCTACTGATAATGAATATAGTGGTATAATTAAATTGAACTGTCCCAAAAAATAATTCCAACAGTATGGAGAAAGAAATAAACAGAAATGAATGACTGAGGCCTGATGCCTAATATTACGTGATCACCCACATATAATTTGGTGCACTACTCTGTGTATTGGTGTACTAATCAAATATATTTTGGTTTTATTAAACTGAACAACCCCCAAAACAAAATTGGAACCCTGTGGAGATAGAAATAAATGGAAACGGATGATTGAGGCCTGATGCCTAATATCATGTTATCACTCACATAAAAATTGGTACGCTTCCCTGTGTATTGGTATAATGGTAACATATATGCTGTTTGCATTACATTAAACAATCCCCAAAAATAATTTGGAACTACGTGGAGACAGAAATAAACAGAAAAGGATGATTGAAGCCTCATGTCTAATATCACTTTAATACTCAAATATAATTTTGCTACCCTATTGTGCTACCCTATGTATTGGTCTACTGATGACATATATGTTGGTTCAATTAAATTGAACAGTTCAGAGAGAAAGAAATAAGTGGAAACTGATGATTGAGGCCTAACGCTTAATATCACATTATCACTAATATATAATTTGGTGTGCTACCCTGTGTATTGGTGTAATGGCAATGTATATGATGGTTTTCTTAAATTGAACCCCCCAAAAAAAATCCAAAATTTCCATGTGGAAAAAGAAATAAATGGAAATGGATAATTGAGGCCTGACACCTAATATCACATTATCACTCACATATAATTTTGTGTGTTACCTTGTGTATTGGTCTACTGATCACATATATGCTGGTTTCATTAAATGAAACTAACCCCCAAAAAATTTTTGAACTGTGTGGAGATAAAAATAAAGGGATTTAGCCCTAATATTAGGTTATCAATTACTGATGTGTTGTCCTCAACCCTGCATATTGTAAGTTGTTTTTTTTTTTAACTAAAGCTAATTTATATCTCCTAAAGACTAGGTGGTTGTTTGTAAGAGATTTCTGACCATTTTGGTTGACTTTGCAGAGGGCTCCGTGACTGGGGGGATTACAATTTGGTGCTGGATCATACATTAGACTCCTCCTTCATAACCAGTCATCCTCCTTTAAAGTTAAGCATTTTAAATTATACCGACAGATGTTTGGTGTATTCTTAACCCAGGTGTCAAAGACTACTTCTTCTATTCTTCTGTTTACGATATATACAGTAGAATTTGTGTTTTTCTAATCATCACCAGCTGCACTACTACTGACACCCCAGCTCACAAATCGCTCACATACTCCTGTGTTCCTCTCCTTTTCCTTACCTGACACAATTCCTAGGGATAGACCTGGACCCTAAATCCAAATTTATTACTAGACCAAGTCTGTTGTGCTGTGAGCAAACCATTTTAGAGTTTCTCTCACTACACTCAGCTGATACTATTCCCCTCCCTGTCCAGTGAGGGGCACTAAAAAGCCTGATACGTGGGACACTTATACAACAAGGAACCAGGATAAAAAGAAAGAGGGCCTTTTCCATTAGCAAGCATCTATCCCAAATACAGGAGCTGAAACATCACATAAACAGCATCTGGTTGCCGCCACATAAGCAAACTTACGTGAAGCTAGGACCGAACTACGAGCACTCCTTGATCAAAAGAGTTAGTGTCTTCGGGAAAGGAACAAACGTTTCTTTTATGAATACTCTAACAAATCCGACAGGGTCCTTGCGTGCTTCCTACACCCACGCAATTCAAACATTTATCTTCCATTCATTAAAGCATCCAGGCTCACCTGTCATAAGCCAAAGGAGGTGGCAGATGCTTTCATAGAATATTATCACTCTCTTTGTAATCTTGGAGGGCCCTTGTTACTATGCCCTCAACAGACTAACCAGTGGGTTAACGTGTATATATAGAGAAAATGTCTACATGTGGATGAGTAACTGGCTGAGTGATAGATAACAGAGGGTGGTTATTAACGGTACACACTCAGATTGGGTCACTGTCACTAGCGGAGTACCTCAGGGGTCAGTATTGGGCCCTATTCTCTTCAATATATTTATTAATGATCTTGTAGAAGGCTTGCATAGTAAAATATAATTTTTTTGCAGATGACACTAAACTGTGTAAAGTAATTAACACTGAAGAGGACAGTATACTACTACAGTGGGATCTGGATAGATTGGAGGCTTGGGCAGATAAGTGGCAGATGAGGTTTAACACTGACAAATGTAAAGTTATGCACATGGGAAGGAATAATGCAAGTCACCCGTACATACTAAATGGTAAAACACTCGGTAACACTGACATGGAAAAGTATCTAGGAATTTTATTAAACAGCAAACTAAGCTGCAAAAACAAGTGTCAGGCAGCTGCTGCCAAGGCCAATAAGATAATGGGTTGCATCAAAAGGGCAATAGATGCCCGTGATAAGAACATAGTCCTACCACTTTACAAATCGCTAGTCAGACCACACATGGAGTACTGTGTACAGTTCTGGGCTCCTGTGAACAAGGCAGACATAGCAGAGCTGGAGAGGGTCCAGAGGAGGGCAACAAAAGTAATAACTGGAATGGGGCAACTACAGTACCCTGAAAGATTTTCAAAATTAGGGTTATTCACTTTAGAAAAAAGACAACTGAGGGGAGATCTAATTACTATGTATAAATAGATCAGGGGACAGTACAGAGATCTATCCCATCATCTGTTTATCCCCAGGACTGTGACTGTGACGAGGGGACATCCTCTGCGTCTGGAGGAAAGAAGGTTTGTACACAAACATAGAAGAGGATTCTTTATGGTAAGAGCAGTGACACTATGGAACTCTCTGCCTGAGGTGATGGTGATGATGAGTTCACTAAAAGAGTTCCATAGGGGCCTGGATGTATTTCTGGAGTGTAATAATATTACAGGCTATAGCTACTAGAGAGGGCTCATTGATCCAGGGAGTTATTCTGATTGCCTTTTTGGAGTCGGGAAGGAATTTTTTATTCCCCTAAAGCAGAGAAAATTGGCTTCTACCTCACAGTTTTTTTTTTGCCTTCCTCTGGATCAACTTGCAGGATGACAGGCCTTTTAAAAAAAAAAAAAATTGTATTCAGCGTTCAGCGCTGCAGTTAGATCTGGTAAAATCTTTTGTGACGTATTTCGGTAGAAAAATAAACCGTATTCAGCATTCAGCGCTGCAGTTAGATCTGGTAAATTCTTTTGTGACGTATTTCGGTAGAAAAACAAACCGTATTCAGCATTCAGCGCTGTAGTAATATGCGGTAAAATCTTTTGTGGTGTATTTCAGTGCATAAACAAATTGTAATCAGCGTTCAGTGCTGCAGTTATATGTGGTAAAATCTTTTGTGATGTATTTCGGTGGAAAAAACGAAATTTATTCAGCGTTCAGCGCTGCAGTTATATGTGGTAAAATCTTTATTGATGTATTGTGGTCGAAACACAAATTTTATTCAGCGTTCAGTGCTGTAGTTATATGCGGTAAAATCTCCATGATGTCTCCATGATAAATCTGCAGCGTGGGGGCCCCGTGTGGCTTCTATACACTTTCAAATCATCCTTTAGCGGAGCAAATGGATGCCAGATAGCAGGGACGCTCTCGAACTTCCCAGAAGCTGCTGTCAGGACGCGGGAGCAGCGGTTCATTTCTGAGACGTCCTTATAGTGCAGGGGAAATCCGAACACCCTCTCCATCTCTGTTATAGAGAGACGTTATATGCAGTAAAAACTTTTGTGACTTATTTCGGTGTAAAAACAAATTTTATTCAGCGTTCATCGCTGCAGTTCTATGCGGTAAAATCTTTAGTGATGTATTTCGGTGGAAAAACAAATTTTAATCAGCGTTCAGCTCTCCAGTTCTATGCGGTAAAATCTTTTGTGACTTTTTTGGGTGGAAAAAAGTTTTTTATTCAGCGTTCAGCGCTGTAGTAATATGTGGAAAAATCTTTTTATAAGTATGTTGGTTGAAGAAAAAAATAATAATTCAGTGGTCAGTGCTGCGGTTATATGCGGTAAAATCTTTATTGAAGTATTTAGTGGAGTTTAAAGAACTGGAGTTTAAAACAAGGAGCAAGAAACTAAGATTTGCTAGATTTTCATTGTGTGTTGTTGACTAGCTAGTTCTCCAACTACAGCAGATGGGGTCTAATTCTTAACTCATATTTATTGTTTTCCTTCTTTACTGTTCATCCCCATCTAAACATGTGCTCCGTGGACAATGCTACTAAGCGTGTGTCCTGTGCAATGTATGCGTGCCTTGAAGAGCCATTCGAGGGTGAATACATTTGCACTAGATGCAATCACGTTGCATATTTGGAAACCCAGATCTTGGATCTAAATAAGCAGCTTGAAATACTTAGGGGCATTGCAAAACTGGAGAGAGGCTTAGACCTCACTGTGCAGGCACTGACTGGGGTCAGTGAAATGGATGTGGGATGAGGAGGGCAAGATCAGGACTATCAGGTCAGCAGTTGGGTTAATGAAGGAAGAAGGGGTAGGGGGAAAAGTGCCAGGGAGGCTAGTCCTGAGCTCGAACTCCCTAGTAAATATGCCTGTTGATGTTAGGGATGAAAGCCCAGGGCAAGCAACACTGCAATAGGGTGTTTCTCCTAGCAACCAGGAGGATGCCCCCTGCAGGAAGGATGGGAAAAGGAGTAAAGCAAAGGTCAGACAGATGCTGGTGGAAGGGGACTCTGTTATTAGGAGGACAGACAGGGTCATCTGTCGCCAAGATCGTGAATGCTGAACAGTGTGTTGTCTTCCGGGTGCTCGGGTTCGGCATATTGCGGATCAGATTGACAGATTGCACCAATGACAAAGTCAGGGGGAGATGGAAGGTCCTTAAAAATGATTTTAAGGAACCAGGAGAGAAGCTCAAGTCCATGACCTCCAAGGTAGTGTTTTCAGAAATACTACCAGTGCCACGAGCGTCACCAGAGAGACAACAGGAGCTTAGGGAGTTAAATAAGTGGCTCAGAAGCTGGTGCAGAAAGGAAAGGTTTGGGTTCATGGAGAACTGGGCCAACTTCTCTGTCGGTTACAGGCTCTACAGTAGGGATGGGCTGCACCTTAATGGGGAGGGTGCAACTACCTGGCGGAAAAAATGGTTCGACGGCTGGAGGAGCTTTTAAACTAGGATCTGGGGGGAGGGTGGGGGATCATACTAATAAGGGGGTAGATAGTGTAGATAGAGTGTGGGATATAGGAGGGGACAGTGGGGATTTAGTGGGGGCTGTGATTAGTAAGGAAAATAGGGAGAAGACTGGGCAGAACTATTCATGAAATATAGAACTTGTGGTAACAAGAACCTGTTACATACAAACATTAACCAAGGTAACCCAAAAATCCCAGATATTCCCTTTACAAGTAGTAGTAATTTAAAATGTATTTTCACAAATGCCAGAAGTCTAGCTAGCAAAATGGGGGAGCTGGAGGTTATGGTACTAGAAGAACACATAGATATAGTTGGTGTGGCATGGTTGAGACATGGTTGGATTCTTTGCATGACTGGGCTGTAAATATTGAGGGTTTTACACGATTTAGGAAAGACAGGGTCAATAGAAAAGGAGGTGGTGTGTCTGAGTAGTGATTTGAAGACAAGTGTAAAAGAGACAATTGTGGGTGCTGATGGTGAGGATGTGGAAACCTTATGAGTGGGAGTTCAAAGGGATATAAACATTATAAAAATAATACTTGGTGTAATCTATAGACCCCCTAACATCACAGAGGAGATAGAAACACAACTGTATAACCAAAAAGAGCAGGCTGCGCAGGCTGGTACAGTGGTCATAATGGGAGATTTTAGCTTCTCAGACATTGACTGGGGTCATGGTTCTGCCTCAACCGCAAAGGGGAGAAGAATCCTCAATTTGCTGCAGGACCACTTTATGGGCCAGTTTGTAAAAGCTCCCAGGGGCAATGCTCTGTTGGATCTGGTAATTTCTAATGATGCATAGCTTGTTGGAAATGTTACTGTTCGAGAAACACTAGGTAATAGGGACCACAATATAACTATATTCCCCCTAAACTATGAGAAGCAAATTCTGTCAGGCAGAGCAAAGACACTGAATTTTAAAAAGGCTAATTTCCCTGGGTTGAGGGCAGCATTTCAGGGCATAGACTGGAAGCAGCTACTGTCACATAATAATACTAAGGATAAATGGGAGAGCTTTAAAGGGCTTCTGTCACCCCACTAAAGTCATATTTTTTTGGGGGGGTACTTATAATCCCTATACATATATCAATACATAATGTTATTAATCATTTTGGTTCAGTAGATAATGCAAAAAACAGACTTTTATCATATGCAAATTACCTGTCAACCAGCAAGTAGGGCGGCTACTTGCTGGAAGCAGCCACATCCTCCTCTCATAAAGACGCCCCCTCCTCATGTTGATTGACAGGGCCAGTGAACGCGCTCGTTCTCTGCTGGCCCTGTCTGCATTCAAAATCTGGCGCCTGCGCCGTACCTGTCTTCAGTCGGCGCAGGCGCACTGAGAGGAGGACGCTTGCTCGGCCGCTCCTTCCTCAGTGCGCCTGCGTAGATGTGACGTCATCGGCGCAGGCTCATTGAGGTTGGAGCGGCTGAGCGAGCGTCCTCCCCTTAGTGTGCCTGCGCCAACTGAAGACAGGTACGGCGCAGGCATATAATAAAAGTCAGTTTTTTGCATTATCTACTAAACCAAAATGATTAATAACATTATGTATTGATATATCGCAGTATAGGGATTATAAGTACACAAAAAAAAATATAGGACTTTAGTGGGGTGACAGAAGCCCTTTAAATCCACATTGAGTAATTGCTTTAAAAAATGTATTCCTTTAGGTAAGTATAAACGGCTAAAATTAAACCCCCATGGCTTACATCTACTGTAAAAAGGGCAATAAAAGACAAAAAAAAGGGCATTTAAAAAATACAAATCTGAGGGGTCAGCTGTAGCGTTTGAAGTTTACAAAGGGCTTAATAAAATCTGTAAAAAGGAGATACAATTAGCAAAAATATAAAACGAACAGCAGGTGACAAAAGAGCAAAACAAATTCCCAAAAATTATTTAAATATATAAATGCTAAAGGTAGGTTCCCTAAATAATGGTAAAGGGGGGTTAGTCACAAAAGATAAGGAAAATGCATAGTTACTAAATGTTTTTTTAGCTCTTTTTATACAAAAGAAGAGAAAGGAGCTGATATCTGTGGTGCTAGGGCTGTTAGTACATCCAGTAATATACTCAATTGGTTAACTGTAGATATGGTCCAAGACAAGTTAAATAAGGTAAATGTGAACAAGGCTCCGGGTCCAGATGGATTACTCCCAAGAGTGCTTAAAGAGCTCAGTTCAGTCATTGCTGTGCCCTGTTTATAATTTTTATAGATTCTCTAGGTACTGGTACAGTGCTAAGTGGTTGGCGCAAGGCAAATGTGGTGCCCATATTCAAAAAAGGATCTAGTTTAACTTCTGTTGTGGGAAAAATGTTTGAAGGACTCTTAAGGAACTATATACAGAAGTATGTGACTGTAAATAATATTATAAGTGATAACCAACATGGGTTTACCAAGGACAGAAGTTGTCAGACTAACCTGATTTTATATTATATCGAGGACAGGATTAATAGCACCATTTCTATTTTTGCAGATGTGACACTAAGCTATGTAGTACCGTACAGTCTATGGAAGATTTCCATAAACTAGAAGCTGACTTGAACACTCCTAGTAATTGGGCATCAACTTGGCAAATGAGGTTCAATATGGATAAATGTAAAGTTATGCATCTTGGTAGTAATAATTTCCATGCGTCACATGTCCTAGGGGATGTAACACTGAGGGAGTCACTTATAGAGAAGGATTTGGGTGTCCTTGTAGATCATAGATTGAATAACATCATACAATGTGAATCAACTGCTTCTAAGGCCACCAGGGTATTGTCATGCATAACTTGCGGGACAGGGATGTAATGCTATCAATTTACAAAGCGTTGGTGCGGCCTCATCTGGAATATGCAGTTCAGTTCTGGGCACCAGTCCATAGAAAGGATGCACTGCAGCTGGAAAAAGTACAGAGGAGAGTGTCTAAACTGATAAGGGGCATGGAGGGTCTTAGTTCTGAAAAAAGATCAAAAGAATTAAATTTATTTAGTCTTGAGAAGAGATGTCTAAGGGGGGGACATGATTAACCTATACAAATATATAAATGGGCCATACAAAAAATAAGGTGAAAAACTGTTCCATGTAAAAATGCCCTCAAAAGATAAGGGGGCACTGCTTCCGACTGGAGAAGAAAAAGTTCAGTCTCCAGAAGCATCAAAGCTTCTTTACTGTAAGAACTGTGAATCTGTGGAATAGACTTCCTCAGGACATGGTCACAGCAGGAACAGTGGACAGTTTTAAAAAGGGTTTAGATGAATTCTGAAAAGTAAATGACATTAACGCTTATAAAAATGTGTAGAAATCTTTGTTTCATTTCCTTCTGGGAATCGCATCCCCACCTATCCCTTGGTTGAACTTGATGGACTTATGTCTTGTTTCAACCATATTAACTATTTAACTATGTAACTTCCTCTAAACCACTTAGATGCTCTAGTCACTATTGACCGAATCTAAGGGCTTCAATGGCCTGGATCTATGCCTCTGTCGGTCCGGGATGTTAGAGCAGGAGGCCTGTACTGCACTTATTCTAGGTTTCAGGAGAAACGCTGCGCTCTAGAGTAAAGTCCAGTGATAACTGCTGTAAAAACTCTTATTAGCGGTCATTAAGGGTTTAATCATTGAATTCAGGTGTTTCATTGAGTCCCATTGACACAGATGTATAAAATCCTGGAAGATTCATCCCATGGGTATCTATGGACAAACAGCTGCATGCAAGCCTTATATCACCAAACAAAATAACAAACGTTGGATAGAGTGGTGTAAACCATACCACCACTGGACTCTGGAGCAGTGGAAATGTGCTCTGTGGAGTGATGTATCAGACTTCTCGATCTGGCAGTCTGATCGATGAGTCTTGGTTTAGCAAATGCCAGGAGAACGTTACCTGCTTCAATGCACTGTGCCAACTGTACATTTTTGTGGAGGAGGGTTAATGCTATTGGGTTGTTTTTAAGGGGTTAGAATAGGCCCCTTAGTTCCAGTGAAGGTACATTTGCATTGGACAATTGTAAGCTTCCAACTATGTGGACAGTGACAACTCTGTGGGGAAGGCCCTTTTCTGTTCGAGCAGGACTGTGCCCCAGTGAACAAAGTAAGGTCCATAAAGGCATTGCAGGGAGAATCTGATGTAGAAGAACTTGACTGGCCTGCACAGAGCCTTGACCTCAACACCATCAAACACCTATGGGGTGAACTAGAATGGAGATTGCAAGACAAACCCTCTCGTCCAAAATCAGTATCACAAATGTTTTTCTGGATGAATGGGAAAAAATTCCAACAGACACAATCCAAAATCTTGTACAAAGCCTTTTCAGAAGATTGGGTGTTGCTTTAGCTGAAAAGCAGGGACCAACTCATCTCAACTATCTTACTTCAGAATGTTATGGGTCCTCTGATGACCTGGTCTGGTAACCATGTAACCTGCCTTGTTGGCATAGCGTACTGCTCGCTCCAGTGAATAACTTTTTCTAAGAACCTACTAATAGACACTCCATTATTGTTCATTATTATCAGCGCTTGGACCCATCCGGGGGATACTCTGGTCCTCTGTTGGGCCCTCTGACCCTGACTTGAAGAACTCATTTACAACTCAAACCAAAACTTATAGCATTTAATAGGTGAAAAGTGCAAACCACTAGGTTTTTCTCTGTAAGGGTATCTGTAACATAAGCAATCATTTTTAAATTGTAAAGATTACTTGACATAACGATCTGTATTAACGTCTCTTCAGTAGACAACACTAGCTGCAGTCAGCATTAAGTTATGAACACTTACAAAGCCATTGTAAATTCCAGTAAAATAACACAGGAAGTGCCTGTTCTTTAAATGCTATCATGTATTATGGCTGCTCTACACTATCAATAGCCAGTGGCGTGCCTAGGGTGTTTGGCACCCGGGGCGGGTCCTTTCTCTGGCACCCCTTCACCCCCCAATACCTACCCCTTCATCCCTAAATACCAAAAAATTGTACCGCCTCACAGTAGTATTGCACTAATTGTACAACCTTCACAGTAGTTTTGTACAGATGTGTGCCCCCTCACAGTAGTTATGCCCACATTGTGCCCTCTCACAGTAGTTATGCCCTCCCGGTGCCCCTTTCACAGTTGTAATGCCCTCTTTGTGCCCCCTTCACTGTAATAATCCCTATTGTGCTCCCTTCACAATAATAATCCCCATTGTGCCCCCTTCATAGTAATAATCCCCATTGTGTCCCCTTCATAGTAATAATCCCCATTGTGTCCCCTTCATAGTAATAATCCCCATTGTGCCCTCTTTATAGTAATAATGCCTACTGTGCCCCCTTCATAGTAATAATGCCTATTGTGCCCCCTTATAGTAATAATGCCCACTGTGCTAATAATGTCCTCTGTGCCCTGTCCATAGTAAAAATACCCATTGTGCCCCCTTTACAATAATAATGCCCACTGTGCCCCCTTCACAGTAATAATGCCCACTGTGTCCCCTTCACAGTAATAATGCCCTCTGTGCCCCCTTCATTGTAGTAATGCCCTCTGGCTATGTGCCCCCTCCATAGTAGAAATGCAAATTTTCCCCCCTTCACATTAGTAATGCCCTCTGTGCCCCCTCCATAGTAGTAAAGTCCTCTGTGCCCCATCCTTAGTAATAAAGTCCTCTGTGCCCCCACCATAGTAATAAAGCCCTCTTTACCCCCTCTGAATTAAAAACTAAAAAAACACAGTAACTACCCACCTTGTCCCGTTCCTGAAGCTCGCATACCTCTCTTCCCTGCAGGCACAGATTGCTCTGCAGCACTGCGTGGGAGGAGCACAGGCAGATTCCTGAGCTGCTGGCTCCTCCCACACAGGTCAGAAGTGATCTGTGTCTGCAGGCTAAATGGTGGAGTGTGGAAAAGTCTTCCTGCTTTACCTTTCAAAGCGCGGCTGGCCTGAAGGAGGGGAGGAGCGCTCGGAGCTGAGCGGTGAGTGACAGAACCGATGGAAGCACTCATTGCTTCTGGCACCCCCCTGAGAGCCGGCACCCAGGGCAGACCCCCCCTGCCCTTAGTATACCACTGTCAATAGCTCTAAACACTGATTTTAAATAAGCCAAAGACATGGCGTGCAGTTCAACAAAAGTGGTTTGGGATGCACAATGTGGGCCATTTTAAATGAGATGTATCCCCACTGCTTACCCTGTATAATTGCCATGCTGTACTGTATGCTATTTTGTTGTGTGCAGATAATGACTAGTTGGCAGTGGAGTAACTACACTTCTATAGGCCCCAGGTCAAACTTTGGATTGGACCCCCCACCCCCATTTTACCTTTTTGCCCCCTCTCTCAATGTATATATTTCATTTTGATCCCTGAGTAATAAATGATTTGCTGGCAGACTTCCAGTGCCCCGCCCTACCCTCATATGACCCCCTATCTGAATCCAGGGTTAGGTAGATAATTATATGCTGCCCCTGCCAGGTGCCCCCTCTCCCCCCAGTATGAAGCTGGTGTGGACATACATAAAAAAAATATACTTACCTACTCTGTTCCACTCGGTCTGTACTCGCCTGCTTCCGGCTGTGGCCTTAAGTGAGGTGTCAGACTCTGTGCAATCTCGTCATACACTCTCTGCGGCGCCGCGTCATTCTGTCAACCTGTGATCCCGTGAGACCCATGACCTCAGCGCTGGGTCTCGCGCTGCCACAGAATGAATTGACAGTGTGTGAGTCTGATGGCGCAGCGCCGGGCGGAGAGGGTATGGGTGGGTTCGGGACGGTATGGGTCTGGCCATTAAAAGCACTTGCCGGGCTACGACGCCCGGTTGCGGTCGCACCCTCTGCAAACACGATCGTTACGCCCCTACTAGTTGGACACTATATGGGGCAGTACTACCAAAATATGTCGGTGACTGGTGCAGCAGTGTAGCATCTTACTGCAAGGCAGTAATACACTGCAAATGTTTTTTATGCACTTTTTTTTTAATGTACAGTACATGCTGCTAAAAGGTCAAAACTGAGATTAAATTTGCATTGCTGTATTATGTTTGCATTTTCATGTAAAAGACCAGTGTGGAGTTCAGCCCCTAAATGGGGCCATTACCCTCTCCCCATAAGGTAGGAAGAGTTAGGTTTAACTTAGTGCAGTCTAGCTCTGCCAAAGGCCTCATGCACACGACCGTTTTTCGTAATTTTCTTTGACTTTCAATGAGTCCATTGAGAACTCAGCTAATGCACCGTTTGTCATCCGCGTCCGTGATCTGTGGTTCCAGTCCGTCAAAAAAATATAACCTGTCCTATTTTTTTCACGGAAAACGGTTCACGGACCCATTCAAGTCAATGGGATCGTGAAAAAACGCAGAGGCACACAAGATTGTCATCCGCGCCCGTTTTTTTCCTATCATTTGCATGGCAAACTTGACTTACGCCTCATGCACATGACCGTTGTTGTGTCCCGTGTCCGTTGTTCCGTTTTCCGTAAGCAATGCGCCGCACAGACCTTTCACTTACCAGTAGGAGGAGCGCCCGGCCGGTCACAGACATTGCAGGTAAGTATAATGCTTCTAAAATTGCTAAGTAACCATGGCAGCCAGGACTGCAGTAGCGTCTTGGCTGCCATGGTAACCGATCGGAGCCCTAGCGATTAAACTGGGACTCCGATCGGAACTCTCCCTTGCCACTAATGAATATAATACTGGGGAGGGGGGCCGCACTGGCCACTAATGAATATAATACTAGGGAGGGGGGGCCGCACTGGCCACCAATGAATATAATACTGGGGAGGGAGGGAGGCCGCACTGCCCACCAATGAATATAATACTGGGGAGGGAGGGGGCCGCACTGGCCACCAATGAATATAATACTGGGGAGGGAGGGGGGCCGCACTGGCCACCAATGAATATAATACTAGGGAGGGGGGGGGCCGCACTGGCCACCAATGAATTTAAAACTGGGGAGGGAGGGGGGTCTGGTCCCTGCTGCCTGGCAGCACCTGATCTCTTACAGGGGGCTATGATATGCACAATTAATTGTGCGGATCACAGCCCCCTGTAAGAGATCGGGTGCTGCCAGGCAGCAGGGGGGCAGTTATTACACAGTTCTCAGTATATTCTAATTTGAAGTGTCCCCATCACCATGGGAACGCCTCTGTGTTAGAATATACTGTCGGATCTGGGTTTCACGATCTAACTCAAATCCGATGGTATATTCTAACATAGAGGCGTTCCCATGGTGATGGGGACGCTTCAAGTTAAAATATACCATCGGATTGGAGAAAACTCTGATCCGATGGTATATTAATAGGGACTCCTGTCTTTACATTGAAAGTCAATGGGGAACGGATCCGTTTGCAATTGCACCATATTGTGTCAACGTCAAACGGATCCGTCCCCATTGACTTGCATTGTAAGTCTGGACGGATCCGTTTGGCTCCGTACGGCCAGGCGGACACCCGAACACTGCAAGCTGCGTTCGGGTGTCTGCCTGTAGAGCAGAACGGAGGCCAAACGGTGCCAAGCTGAGGCATTCTGAGCGGATCCACATCCACTCAGAATGCATTGGGGCTGTACGGATCCGTTCGGGGCCGCTTGTGAGAGCCTTCAAACGGAACTCACAAGCGGAACCCCGAACACAAGTGTGAAAGTAGCCTTAACTTGCATCTTCAATAAAGTACTGTTTGCTAATAATCTGGGCTGGTTATTTTCTGCACTGCTACAGTACACTGACATCCTCAGCTGCACCAAGGGAGCCTGCTTGCACCCCAAATCCACCTACACCAAGGGCACCTCAACTGTCATCAGGCAGGAGAGCCCCAAAACCGAAGTGTGCCCTGAACTAAGTAATAGAGATGTCGCAAACATAAAATTTTCCATTCGCGAACGGCGAACGCGAATTTCCGCAAATGTTCATGAACGGGCGAACCGCCATAGACTTCAATAGGCAGGCGAATTTTAAAACCCACAGGGACTCTTTCTGGCCACAATAGTGATGGAAAAGTTGTTTCAAGGAGACTAACACCTGGACTGTGGCATACCGGAGCGGGATCCATGGCAAAACTCCCATGGAAAATTACATAGTTGACGCAGAGGGTGGTAAGTTGAATTTGCAATGCGATTAATATAACTTAATTACAACTTAGATCTGAAAATCTTTATTGATGTATTGTGGTCGAAACACAAATTTTATTCAGCGTTCAGTGCTGTAGTTATATGCGGTAAAATCTCCATGATGTCTCCATGATAAATCTGCAGCGTGGGGGCCCCGTGTGGCTTCTATACACTTTCAAATCATCCTTTAGCGGAGCAAATGGATGCCAGATAGCAGGGACGCTCTCGAACTTCCCAGAAGCTGCTGTCAGGACGCGGGAGCAGCGGTTCATTTCTGAGACGTCCTTATAGTGCAGGGGAAATCCGAACACCCTCTCCATCTCTGTTATAGAGAGACGTTATATGCAGTAAAAACTTTTGTGACTTATTTCGGTGTAAAAACAAATTTTATTCAGCGTTCATCGCTGCAGTTCTATGCGGTAAAATCTTTAGTGATGTATTTCGGTGGAAAAACAAATTTTAATCAGCGTTCAGCTCTCCAGTTCTATGCGGTAAAATCTTTTGTGACTTTTTTGGGTGGAAAAAAGTTTTTTATTCAGCGTTCAGCGCTGTAGTAATATGTGGAAAAATCTTTTTATAAGTATGTTGGTTGAAGAAAAAAATAATAATTCAGTGGTCAGTGCTGCGGTTATATGCGGTAAAATCTTTATTGAAGTATTTAGTGGAGTTTAAAGAACTGGAGTTTAAAACAAGGAGCAAGAAACTAAGATTTGCTAGATTTTCATTGTGTGTTGTTGACTAGCTAGTTCTCCAACTACAGCAGATGGGGTCTAATTCTTAACTCATATTTATTGTTTTCCTTCTTTACTGTTCATCCCCATCTAAACATGTGCTCCGTGGACAATGCTACTAAGCGTGTGTCCTGTGCAATGTATGCGTGCCTTGAAGAGCCATTCGAGGGTGAATACATTTGCACTAGATGCAATCACGTTGCATATTTGGAAACCCAGATCTTGGATCTAAATAAGCAGCTTGAAATACTTAGGGGCATTGCAAAACTGGAGAGAGGCTTAGACCTCACTGTGCAGGCACTGACTGGGGTCAGTGAAATGGATGTGGGATGAGGAGGGCAAGATCAGGACTATCAGGTCAGCAGTTGGGTTAATGAAGGAAGAAGGGGTAGGGGGAAAAGTGCCAGGGAGGCTAGTCCTGAGCTCGAACTCCCTAGTAAATATGCCTGTTGATGTTAGGGATGAAAGCCCAGGGCAAGCAACACTGCAATAGGGTGTTTCTCCTAGCAACCAGGAGGATGCCCCCTGCAGGAAGGATGGGAAAAGGAGTAAAGCAAAGGTCAGACAGATGCTGGTGGAAGGGGACTCTGTTATTAGGAGGACAGACAGGGTCATCTGTCGCCAAGATCGTGAATGCTGAACAGTGTGTTGTCTTCCGGGTGCTCGGGTTCGGCATATTGCGGATCAGATTGACAGATTGCACCAATGACAAAGTCAGGGGGAGATGGAAGGTCCTTAAAAATGATTTTAAGGAACCAGGAGAGAAGCTCAAGTCCATGACCTCCAAGGTAGTGTTTTCAGAAATACTACCAGTGCCACGAGCGTCACCAGAGAGACAACAGGAGCTTAGGGAGTTAAATAAGTGGCTCAGAAGCTGGTGCAGAAAGGAAAGGTTTGGGTTCATGGAGAACTGGGCCAACTTCTCTGTCGGTTACAGGCTCTACAGTAGGGATGGGCTGCACCTTAATGGGGAGGGTGCAACTACCTGGCGGAAAAAATGGTTCGACGGCTGGAGGAGCTTTTAAACTAGGATCTGGGGGGAGGGTGGGGGATCATACTAATAAGGGGGTAGATAGTGTAGATAGAGTGTGGGATATAGGAGGGGACAGTGGGGATTTAGTGGGGGCTGTGATTAGTAAGGAAAATAGGGAGAAGACTGGGCAGAACTATTCATGAAATATAGAACTTGTGGTAACAAGAACCTGTTACATACAAACATTAACCAAGGTAACCCAAAAATCCCAGATATTCCCTTTACAAGTAGTAGTAATTTAAAATGTATTTTCACAAATGCCAGAAGTCTAGCTAGCAAAATGGGGGAGCTGGAGGTTATGGTACTAGAAGAACACATAGATATAGTTGGTGTGGCATGGTTGAGACATGGTTGGATTCTTTGCATGACTGGGCTGTAAATATTGAGGGTTTTACACGATTTAGGAAAGACAGGGTCAATAGAAAAGGAGGTGGTGTGTCTGAGTAGTGATTTGAAGACAAGTGTAAAAGAGACAATTGTGGGTGCTGATGGTGAGGATGTGGAAACCTTATGAGTGGGAGTTCAAAGGGATATAAACATTATAAAAATAATACTTGGTGTAATCTATAGACCCCCTAACATCACAGAGGAGATAGAAACACAACTGTATAACCAAAAAGAGCAGGCTGCGCAGGCTGGTACAGTGGTCATAATGGGAGATTTTAGCTTCTCAGACATTGACTGGGGTCATGGTTCTGCCTCAACCGCAAAGGGGAGAAGAATCCTCAATTTGCTGCAGGACCACTTTATGGGCCAGTTTGTAAAAGCTCCCAGGGGCAATGCTCTGTTGGATCTGGTAATTTCTAATGATGCATAGCTTGTTGGAAATGTTACTGTTCGAGAAACACTAGGTAATAGGGACCACAATATAACTATATTCCCCCTAAACTATGAGAAGCAAATTCTGTCAGGCAGAGCAAAGACACTGAATTTTAAAAAGGCTAATTTCCCTGGGTTGAGGGCAGCATTTCAGGGCATAGACTGGAAGCAGCTACTGTCACATAATAATACTAAGGATAAATGGGAGAGCTTTAAAGGGCTTCTGTCACCCCACTAAAGTCATATTTTTTTGGGGGGGTACTTATAATCCCTATACATATATCAATACATAATGTTATTAATCATTTTGGTTCAGTAGATAATGCAAAAAACAGACTTTTATCATATGCAAATTACCTGTCAACCAGCAAGTAGGGCGGCTACTTGCTGGAAGCAGCCACATCCTCCTCTCATAAAGACGCCCCCTCCTCATGTTGATTGACAGGGCCAGTGAACGCGCTCGTTCTCTGCTGGCCCTGTCTGCATTCAAAATCTGGCGCCTGCGCCGTACCTGTCTTCAGTCGGCGCAGGCGCACTGAGAGGAGGACGCTTGCTCGGCCGCTCCTTCCTCAGTGCGCCTGCGTAGATGTGACGTCATCGGCGCAGGCTCATTGAGGTTGGAGCGGCTGAGCGAGCGTCCTCCCCTTAGTGTGCCTGCGCCAACTGAAGACAGGTACGGCGCAGGCATATAATAAAAGTCAGTTTTTTGCATTATCTACTAAACCAAAATGATTAATAACATTATGTATTGATATATCGCAGTATAGGGATTATAAGTACACAAAAAAAAATATAGGACTTTAGTGGGGTGACAGAAGCCCTTTAAATCCACATTGAGTAATTGCTTTAAAAAATGTATTCCTTTAGGTAAGTATAAACGGCTAAAATTAAACCCCCATGGCTTACATCTACTGTAAAAAGGGCAATAAAAGACAAAAAAAAGGGCATTTAAAAAATACAAATCTGAGGGGTCAGCTGTAGCGTTTGAAGTTTACAAAGGGCTTAATAAAATCTGTAAAAAGGAGATACAATTAGCAAAAATATAAAACGAACAGCAGGTGACAAAAGAGCAAAACAAATTCCCAAAAATTATTTAAATATATAAATGCTAAAGGTAGGTTCCCTAAATAATGGTAAAGGGGGGTTAGTCACAAAAGATAAGGAAAATGCATAGTTACTAAATGTTTTTTTAGCTCTTTTTATACAAAAGAAGAGAAAGGAGCTGATATCTGTGGTGCTAGGGCTGTTAGTACATCCAGTAATATACTCAATTGGTTAACTGTAGATATGGTCCAAGACAAGTTAAATAAGGTAAATGTGAACAAGGCTCCGGGTCCAGATGGATTACTCCCAAGAGTGCTTAAAGAGCTCAGTTCAGTCATTGCTGTGCCCTGTTTATAATTTTTATAGATTCTCTAGGTACTGGTACAGTGCTAAGTGGTTGGCGCAAGGCAAATGTGGTGCCCATATTCAAAAAAGGATCTAGTTTAACTTCTGTTGTGGGAAAAATGTTTGAAGGACTCTTAAGGAACTATATACAGAAGTATGTGACTGTAAATAATATTATAAGTGATAACCAACATGGGTTTACCAAGGACAGAAGTTGTCAGACTAACCTGATTTTATATTATATCGAGGACAGGATTAATAGCACCATTTCTATTTTTGCAGATGTGACACTAAGCTATGTAGTACCGTACAGTCTATGGAAGATTTCCATAAACTAGAAGCTGACTTGAACACTCCTAGTAATTGGGCATCAACTTGGCAAATGAGGTTCAATATGGATAAATGTAAAGTTATGCATCTTGGTAGTAATAATTTCCATGCGTCACATGTCCTAGGGGATGTAACACTGAGGGAGTCACTTATAGAGAAGGATTTGGGTGTCCTTGTAGATCATAGATTGAATAACATCATACAATGTGAATCAACTGCTTCTAAGGCCACCAGGGTATTGTCATGCATAACTTGCGGGACAGGGATGTAATGCTATCAATTTACAAAGCGTTGGTGCGGCCTCATCTGGAATATGCAGTTCAGTTCTGGGCACCAGTCCATAGAAAGGATGCACTGCAGCTGGAAAAAGTACAGAGGAGAGTGTCTAAACTGATAAGGGGCATGGAGGGTCTTAGTTCTGAAAAAAGATCAAAAGAATTAAATTTATTTAGTCTTGAGAAGAGATGTCTAAGGGGGGGACATGATTAACCTATACAAATATATAAATGGGCCATACAAAAAATAAGGTGAAAAACTGTTCCATGTAAAAATGCCCTCAAAAGATAAGGGGGCACTGCTTCCGACTGGAGAAGAAAAAGTTCAGTCTCCAGAAGCATCAAAGCTTCTTTACTGTAAGAACTGTGAATCTGTGGAATAGACTTCCTCAGGACATGGTCACAGCAGGAACAGTGGACAGTTTTAAAAAGGGTTTAGATGAATTCTGAAAAGTAAATGACATTAACGCTTATAAAAATGTGTAGAAATCTTTGTTTCATTTCCTTCTGGGAATCGCATCCCCACCTATCCCTTGGTTGAACTTGATGGACTTATGTCTTGTTTCAACCATATTAACTATTTAACTATGTAACTTCCTCTAAACCACTTAGATGCTCTAGTCACTATTGACCGAATCTAAGGGCTTCAATGGCCTGGATCTATGCCTCTGTCGGTCCGGGATGTTAGAGCAGGAGGCCTGTACTGCACTTATTCTAGGTTTCAGGAGAAACGCTGCGCTCTAGAGTAAAGTCCAGTGATAACTGCTGTAAAAACTCTTATTAGCGGTCATTAAGGGTTTAATCATTGAATTCAGGTGTTTCATTGAGTCCCATTGACACAGATGTATAAAATCCTGGAAGATTCATCCCATGGGTATCTATGGACAAACAGCTGCATGCAAGCCTTATATCACCAAACAAAATAACAAACGTTGGATAGAGTGGTGTAAACCATACCACCACTGGACTCTGGAGCAGTGGAAATGTGCTCTGTGGAGTGATGTATCAGACTTCTCGATCTGGCAGTCTGATCGATGAGTCTTGGTTTAGCAAATGCCAGGAGAACGTTACCTGCTTCAATGCACTGTGCCAACTGTACATTTTTGTGGAGGAGGGTTAATGCTATTGGGTTGTTTTTAAGGGGTTAGAATAGGCCCCTTAGTTCCAGTGAAGGTACATTTGCATTGGACAATTGTAAGCTTCCAACTATGTGGACAGTGACAACTCTGTGGGGAAGGCCCTTTTCTGTTCGAGCAGGACTGTGCCCCAGTGAACAAAGTAAGGTCCATAAAGGCATTGCAGGGAGAATCTGATGTAGAAGAACTTGACTGGCCTGCACAGAGCCTTGACCTCAACACCATCAAACACCTATGGGGTGAACTAGAATGGAGATTGCAAGACAAACCCTCTCGTCCAAAATCAGTATCACAAATGTTTTTCTGGATGAATGGGAAAAAATTCCAACAGACACAATCCAAAATCTTGTACAAAGCCTTTTCAGAAGATTGGGTGTTGCTTTAGCTGAAAAGCAGGGACCAACTCATCTCAACTATCTTACTTCAGAATGTTATGGGTCCTCTGATGACCTGGTCTGGTAACCATGTAACCTGCCTTGTTGGCATAGCGTACTGCTCGCTCCAGTGAATAACTTTTTCTAAGAACCTACTAATAGACACTCCATTATTGTTCATTATTATCAGCGCTTGGACCCATCCGGGGGATACTCTGGTCCTCTGTTGGGCCCTCTGACCCTGACTTGAAGAACTCATTTACAACTCAAACCAAAACTTATAGCATTTAATAGGTGAAAAGTGCAAACCACTAGGTTTTTCTCTGTAAGGGTATCTGTAACATAAGCAATCATTTTTAAATTGTAAAGATTACTTGACATAACGATCTGTATTAACGTCTCTTCAGTAGACAACACTAGCTGCAGTCAGCATTAAGTTATGAACACTTACAAAGCCATTGTAAATTCCAGTAAAATAACACAGGAAGTGCCTGTTCTTTAAATGCTATCATGTATTATGGCTGCTCTACACTATCAATAGCCAGTGGCGTGCCTAGGGTGTTTGGCACCCGGGGCGGGTCCTTTCTCTGGCACCCCTTCACCCCCCAATACCTACCCCTTCATCCCTAAATACCAAAAAATTGTACCGCCTCACAGTAGTATTGCACTAATTGTACAACCTTCACAGTAGTTTTGTACAGATGTGTGCCCCCTCACAGTAGTTATGCCCACATTGTGCCCTCTCACAGTAGTTATGCCCTCCCGGTGCCCCTTTCACAGTTGTAATGCCCTCTTTGTGCCCCCTTCACTGTAATAATCCCTATTGTGCTCCCTTCACAATAATAATCCCCATTGTGCCCCCTTCATAGTAATAATCCCCATTGTGTCCCCTTCATAGTAATAATCCCCATTGTGTCCCCTTCATAGTAATAATCCCCATTGTGCCCTCTTTATAGTAATAATGCCTACTGTGCCCCCTTCATAGTAATAATGCCTATTGTGCCCCCTTATAGTAATAATGCCCACTGTGCTAATAATGTCCTCTGTGCCCTGTCCATAGTAAAAATACCCATTGTGCCCCCTTTACAATAATAATGCCCACTGTGCCCCCTTCACAGTAATAATGCCCACTGTGTCCCCTTCACAGTAATAATGCCCTCTGTGCCCCCTTCATTGTAGTAATGCCCTCTGGCTATGTGCCCCCTCCATAGTAGAAATGCAAATTTTCCCCCCTTCACATTAGTAATGCCCTCTGTGCCCCCTCCATAGTAGTAAAGTCCTCTGTGCCCCATCCTTAGTAATAAAGTCCTCTGTGCCCCCACCATAGTAATAAAGCCCTCTTTACCCCCTCTGAATTAAAAACTAAAAAAACACAGTAACTACCCACCTTGTCCCGTTCCTGAAGCTCGCATACCTCTCTTCCCTGCAGGCACAGATTGCTCTGCAGCACTGCGTGGGAGGAGCACAGGCAGATTCCTGAGCTGCTGGCTCCTCCCACACAGGTCAGAAGTGATCTGTGTCTGCAGGCTAAATGGTGGAGTGTGGAAAAGTCTTCCTGCTTTACCTTTCAAAGCGCGGCTGGCCTGAAGGAGGGGAGGAGCGCTCGGAGCTGAGCGGTGAGTGACAGAACCGATGGAAGCACTCATTGCTTCTGGCACCCCCCTGAGAGCCGGCACCCAGGGCAGACCCCCCCTGCCCTTAGTATACCACTGTCAATAGCTCTAAACACTGATTTTAAATAAGCCAAAGACATGGCGTGCAGTTCAACAAAAGTGGTTTGGGATGCACAATGTGGGCCATTTTAAATGAGATGTATCCCCACTGCTTACCCTGTATAATTGCCATGCTGTACTGTATGCTATTTTGTTGTGTGCAGATAATGACTAGTTGGCAGTGGAGTAACTACACTTCTATAGGCCCCAGGTCAAACTTTGGATTGGACCCCCCACCCCCATTTTACCTTTTTGCCCCCTCTCTCAATGTATATATTTCATTTTGATCCCTGAGTAATAAATGATTTGCTGGCAGACTTCCAGTGCCCCGCCCTACCCTCATATGACCCCCTATCTGAATCCAGGGTTAGGTAGATAATTATATGCTGCCCCTGCCAGGTGCCCCCTCTCCCCCCAGTATGAAGCTGGTGTGGACATACATAAAAAAAATATACTTACCTACTCTGTTCCACTCGGTCTGTACTCGCCTGCTTCCGGCTGTGGCCTTAAGTGAGGTGTCAGACTCTGTGCAATCTCGTCATACACTCTCTGCGGCGCCGCGTCATTCTGTCAACCTGTGATCCCGTGAGACCCATGACCTCAGCGCTGGGTCTCGCGCTGCCACAGAATGAATTGACAGTGTGTGAGTCTGATGGCGCAGCGCCGGGCGGAGAGGGTATGGGTGGGTTCGGGACGGTATGGGTCTGGCCATTAAAAGCACTTGCCGGGCTACGACGCCCGGTTGCGGTCGCACCCTCTGCAAACACGATCGTTACGCCCCTACTAGTTGGACACTATATGGGGCAGTACTACCAAAATATGTCGGTGACTGGTGCAGCAGTGTAGCATCTTACTGCAAGGCAGTAATACACTGCAAATGTTTTTTATGCACTTTTTTTTTAATGTACAGTACATGCTGCTAAAAGGTCAAAACTGAGATTAAATTTGCATTGCTGTATTATGTTTGCATTTTCATGTAAAAGACCAGTGTGGAGTTCAGCCCCTAAATGGGGCCATTACCCTCTCCCCATAAGGTAGGAAGAGTTAGGTTTAACTTAGTGCAGTCTAGCTCTGCCAAAGGCCTCATGCACACGACCGTTTTTCGTAATTTTCTTTGACTTTCAATGAGTCCATTGAGAACTCAGCTAATGCACCGTTTGTCATCCGCGTCCGTGATCTGTGGTTCCAGTCCGTCAAAAAAATATAACCTGTCCTATTTTTTTCACGGAAAACGGTTCACGGACCCATTCAAGTCAATGGGATCGTGAAAAAACGCAGAGGCACACAAGATTGTCATCCGCGCCCGTTTTTTTCCTATCATTTGCATGGCAAACTTGACTTACGCCTCATGCACATGACCGTTGTTGTGTCCCGTGTCCGTTGTTCCGTTTTCCGTAAGCAATGCGCCGCACAGACCTTTCACTTACCAGTAGGAGGAGCGCCCGGCCGGTCACAGACATTGCAGGTAAGTATAATGCTTCTAAAATTGCTAAGTAACCATGGCAGCCAGGACTGCAGTAGCGTCTTGGCTGCCATGGTAACCGATCGGAGCCCTAGCGATTAAACTGGGACTCCGATCGGAACTCTCCCTTGCCACTAATGAATATAATACTGGGGAGGGGGGCCGCACTGGCCACTAATGAATATAATACTAGGGAGGGGGGGCCGCACTGGCCACCAATGAATATAATACTGGGGAGGGAGGGAGGCCGCACTGCCCACCAATGAATATAATACTGGGGAGGGAGGGGGCCGCACTGGCCACCAATGAATATAATACTGGGGAGGGAGGGGGGCCGCACTGGCCACCAATGAATATAATACTAGGGAGGGGGGGGGCCGCACTGGCCACCAATGAATTTAAAACTGGGGAGGGAGGGGGGTCTGGTCCCTGCTGCCTGGCAGCACCTGATCTCTTACAGGGGGCTATGATATGCACAATTAATTGTGCGGATCACAGCCCCCTGTAAGAGATCGGGTGCTGCCAGGCAGCAGGGGGGCAGTTATTACACAGTTCTCAGTATATTCTAATTTGAAGTGTCCCCATCACCATGGGAACGCCTCTGTGTTAGAATATACTGTCGGATCTGGGTTTCACGATCTAACTCAAATCCGATGGTATATTCTAACATAGAGGCGTTCCCATGGTGATGGGGACGCTTCAAGTTAAAATATACCATCGGATTGGAGAAAACTCTGATCCGATGGTATATTAATAGGGACTCCTGTCTTTACATTGAAAGTCAATGGGGGACGGATCCGTTTGCAATTGCACCATATTGTGTCAACGTCAAACGGATCCGTCCCCATTGACTTGCATTGTAAGTCTGGACGGATCCGTTTGGCTCCGTACGGCCAGGCGGACACCCGAACACTGCAAGCTGCGTTCGGGTGTCTGCCTGTAGAGCAGAACGGAGGCCAAACGGTGCCAAGCTGAGGCATTCTGAGCGGATCCACATCCACTCAGAATGCATTGGGGCTGTACGGATCCGTTCGGGGCCGCTTGTGAGAGCCTTCAAACGGAACTCACAAGCGGAACCCCGAACACAAGTGTGAAAGTAGCCTTAACTTGCATCTTCAATAAAGTACTGTTTGCTAATAATCTGGGCTGGTTATTTTCTGCACTGCTACAGTACACTGACATCCTCAGCTGCACCAAGGGAGCCTGCTTGCACCCCAAATCCACCTACACCAAGGGCACCTCAACTGTCATCAGGCAGGAGAGCCCCAAAACCGAAGTGTGCCCTGAACTAAGTAATAGAGATGTCGCAAACATAAAATTTTCCATTCGCGAACGGCGAACGCGAATTTCCGCAAATGTTCATGAACGGGCGAACCGCCATAGACTTCAATAGGCAGGCGAATTTTAAAACCCACAGGGACTCTTTCTGGCCACAATAGTGATGGAAAAGTTGTTTCAAGGAGACTAACACCTGGACTGTGGCATACCGGAGCGGGATCCATGGCAAAACTCCCATGGAAAATTACATAGTTGACGCAGAGGGTGGTAAGTTGAATTTGCAATGCGATTAATATAACTTAATTACAACTTAGATCTGAGTTCCTAATGGTTGTATTGCTAGAATTGACAACGAATATAGCACTATATTCTCAATCTTCGTTATATTCTAGCAATATAACCATTAGGAACCCAGCTCTAAGTTGAATTCGCAATGCGATTAATATAACCTGTATTAAATCGCATTGCGATTACAACTTTGTGACACTGCAGCTTCAGAATTAATCTAAGATGGATGCTGTCCTTGCTTTTTGATAGGCGGTGGGAGGGTCTGGGAGGGAGGGTATGCTGATTGGCTGGAATGTGTCTGCTGACTGTGAGGTACATGGTCAAAGTTTGCTCAATGATGATGTATAGGGGGTGGACCGAACATCGCATATGTTCGCCCGCCGCGACAAACGCGAACAAGCTATGTTCGTCGGGAACTGTTCGCCGGCGAATAGTTCGGGACATCTCTATTAAGTAACAGGTGAACCCCAACTCTGCAGAGTCCAGGGATCATCAGAACTTTGACTACTTCCACTAACATCCTGCCACACTCGCACACACACACCCCTGCAGCACGCTGCACCAAGAAACATCGGTCCAGGCTGTCAGCTTGCCGGAGGAGGTGCCAAGCGTCAGTGCTAAGATAAGGAGACCCATGAAGATGCAGGGAAATCTACACTGGGTGACTGGTGTGACACAGAGAGTTGTGTATAGGCAGGGCAGGCAAAAAGTAGCCCTTCAGAGACCGACAGCATCAGAGTAGGATGGGCAAGAGACAACAGTCACTTTCTGTTAAGAACTTCTTGATAAAGTAGTGTACTCAATAAAAATGAGTTGGTCAATAGTAAAGGTCTGTGTCCTTCAGAAGGGAGCCACTCTAAAGATGGCCATACACCTTAGGCTACTTTCACGTTTGGTGCGGATCCGTCATGGATCTGCACAGACGGATCCGTTCAGATAATACAACCGTCTGCATCCATCTTGAACACCATTGAAAGTCAATGGGGGACTGATCAGTTTTCTATTGTGCCAGATTGTGTCATAGAAAACGGATCCGTCCGCATTGACTTACATTGTGTGTCAGAATAGATCCGTTTGGCTCAGTTTTATCAGATATACACCAGAACGCTGCAACCAGCATTTTGGTGTCCGCCTCCAAAGCGGAATGGAGACGGAACGGAGGCAAACTGATGCATTCTGAGCGGATCCTTTTCCATTCAGAATGCATTAGGGCAGAATTGATCCGTTTTGGACCACTTGTGAGAGCCCTGAACGGATCTCACAAACGGAAAGCCAAAACGCTAGTGTGAAAGTAGCCTTAGGCTACGTTTACACTCCCGTTTTGTGCGGATCCGTCTTGTATCTGCAAAGACGGGTCCGCGCGAATAATGCAAATGCTTGTATCCGTTAATAACAGATCAGTTTGCATTATTTATTTTAAAAAAGTCTAAGTCAAAACGGATCCGTCTTGACTTACATTGAAAGTCAATAGGTGAAGGATCTATTTTTAATTGCACCATATTGTGTCAGTGAAAAACTGATCCGTCCCCATTGACTTACATTGTAAGTCTGGACGGATCTGTTAGGCTCCGCATATTCAGACGGTCACCAAAACGCTGCAAGCTGCGTTTTAGTGTCCGTCTAAAAAACGTAACGGAGGTTAAACGCAGCCAAATGTATGCATTCTGAAAGGATCCTTATCCATTCAGAATGCATTGGGGCTGAACTGATTCGTTTTGGACCGCTTGTGAGAGCCCTAAAACGGATCTAAAAAGAGGACCCAGAAAAGCCAGTGTGAAAGTAGCCTAAGACAGAAGTAGGTTGATGGTTGAAGAACAGTTGAGCAAACAATCGTCTAGATAAGTTTGCAGATAAAGCCATACACATTTTAGTCCATATTGACCGTTATAGTTGTCTTAATGGGCCCTATACAGTACAGACCAAAAGTTTGGACACACCTTCTCATTCAAAGAGTTTTCTTTATTTTCATGACTATGAAAATTGTAGATTCACACTGAAGGCATCAAAACTATGAATTAACACATGTGGAATTATATACATAACAAAAAAGTGTGAAACAACTGAAAATATGTCATATTCTAGGTTCTTCAAAGTAGCCACCTTTTGCTTTAATTACTGCTTTGCACACTCTTGTCATTCTCTTGATGAGCTTCAAGAGGTAGTCACCTGAAATGGTTTTCACTTCACAGGTGTGCCCTGTCAGGTTTAATAAGTGGGATTTCTTGCCTTATAAATGGGGTTGGGACCATCAGTTGCGTTGTGGAGAAGTCAGGGGGATACACAGCTGATAGTCCTACTGAATAGACTGTTAGAATTTGTATTATGGCAAGAAAAAAGCAGCTAAGTAAAGAAAAATGAGTGGCCATCATTACTTTAAGAAATGAAGGTCAGTCAGTCCGAAAAATTGGGAAAACTGAAAGCGTCCCCAAGTGCAGTCACAAAAACCATCAAGTGCTACAAAGAAACTGGCTCACATGCGGACCGCCCCAGGAAAGGAAGACCAAGAGTCACCTCTGCTGCGGAGAATAAGTTCATCCAAGTCACCAGCCTCAGAAATCGCAGGTTAACAGCAGCTCAGATTAGAGACCAGGTCAATGCCACACAGAGTTCTAGCAGCAGACACATCTCTAGAACAACTGTTAAGAGGAGACTGTGTGAATCAAGCCTTCATGGTAGAATATCTGCTAGGAAACCACTGCTAAGGACAGGCAACAAGCAGAAGAGACTTGTTTGGGCTAAAGAACACAAGGAATGGACATTAGACCAGTGGAAATCTGTGCTTGGATCTGATGAGTCCAAATTTGAGATCTTTGGTTCCAACCACCGTGTCTTTGTGCGACGCAGAAAAGGTGAACGGATGGACTCTACATGCCTGGTTCCCACCGTGAAGTATGGAGGAGGAGGTGTGATGGTGTGGGGGTGCTTTGCTGGTGACACTGTTGGGGATTTATTAAAAAATGAAGGCATACTGAACCAGCATGGCTACCACAGCATCTTGCAGCGGCATGCTATTCCATCCGGTTTGCGTTTAGTTGGACCATCATTTACTTTTCAACATGACAATGACCCCAAACACACTTCCAGGCTGTGTAAGGGCTATTTGACCATGAAGGAGAGTGATGGGGTGCTGCGCCAGATGACCTGGCCTCCACAGTAACCGGACCTGAACCCAACCGCAGAGTGAAGGCAAAAGGGCCAACAAGTGCTAAGCATCTCTGGGAACTCCTTCAAGACTGTTGGAAGACCATTTCAGGTGACTACCTCTTGAAGCTCATCAAGAGAATGCCAAGAGTGTGCAAAGCAGTAATCAAAGCAAAAGGTGGCTATTTTGAAGAACCTAGAATATCACATATTTTCAGTTGTTTCACACTTTTTTGTTATGTATATAATTCCACATGTGTTAATTCAGAGTTTTGATGCCTTCAGTGTGTCTCTACAATTTTCATAGTCATGAAAATAAAGAAAACTCTTTGAATGAGAAGGTGTGTCCAAACTTTTGGTCTGTACTGTATGTTCATTGATGAATGAAAAGTCTTTCTGGGAAGCTTTTTTCAAATAAATATCTAGACAATATTTAGTTAAATTAAAGATCGTTCATCCAACCATCAGATGAACAATTCAAACATGGTCAGCTGAAATGACTGTTCGTGGTTAAATTTCACACAACAAGTGATAGTTCAGGTTAAGATACTATAATGTATTGATCAACTTTAGGTACTCTAGAGTACCCTAACAAACAATATTATTTTCAAAGTATATGTTTAAAGAGGACCTTTCACTCGTATACAAACTAAAAACTAACTCTATCTGTGGGCAGAGCGGCGCCCAGGGGTCCCCCTGCACTTACTAGTACGCCTGGGCGCCGCTCTGTTCGCCCGGTATAGGCTCCGGTGTCTCAGCTCCGTCTGTTGTATTGGACTGATTTTTTGTAGGAGGCGTGTCCCTTGCTGCAGTGCTGGCCAATCGCAGCACACAGTTCATAGACTGGCTATGAGCTGTGCGCTGCGATTGGCCAGTGCTGCAGCAAGGGACACGCCTCCTACAAAAAATCAGTCCAATACAACAGACGGAGCTGAGACACCGGAGCCTATACCGGGCGAACGGAGCGACGCCCAGGCATACTAGTAAGTGCAGGGGGAACCCTGGGCGCCACTCTGCCCACAGGTATAGTTAGTTTTTATGTAAATTATAGTGAGCACTCAATATCTGTGGTCATATATCAGGTCTGTTGATATAACTATTTTATTAGAACATGAAATGGTGCATACAATAGATATAGCATAATAAAATATCGTACCTTAAGATTAAAATTAAATAATAAAACAAAATATGAAAATTTTCATGTTCTAATAAAATAGTTATATCAACAGACCTGATATATGACCACAGATATTGAGTGCTCACTATAATTTACATATTTCTTTATTGTTAACCCCTTATGTGGTTGGGGTGAACCACATCATAGTTAGAGCACCGAACCTGGTAAACAGAAGGGTGAGCCACTATAAACCTATAATAGTTAGTTTTTAGTTTGTATACGAGTGAAAGGTCCTCTTTAAAGGGGGTTAGAGTAGGAAGTCTATGATGCACAGCATTAGCCAATAGCTGCATATCAGGAAGTGATGTCAGAGAAGGATAGTTTCTTTGCCAACTTCTTGTGTGCAACCCAGTGGCCAGGTTTTGGGAGGCCCCAATGCTATGCTTGGTACCCAGGACACCATCAAGGTGTCACCACATGTTTCTGCTCTCCGGAAAAGATGGTAAGGCGTGGTGCACGCCAATGGAAAGTAAGTCCAGGGTCTGCAGTGAACCAGTGCGTTTCTTTACTGGAGGAACTCAATTGCAAAACAATACAGGCAAGGCACTGGGCTGGCTTTATAAGTCTCCTCCCAGGCAGAAGAAGGGTTTGATGCTGAGAAAAGGTCTAAACTAGTTGTCCTTCTCTCTCAGAAGGCTGATACCCTGGCCAAAGGCTGGAGGCTCACGGTCTGTGGCTCAGTAGTCCAGCTGGCTCCTTGGTCACAGGGCTGGTGACCAGGGACATGTCTATAGGGGGTGCAGAGATAACAGTTGCTACTGGGCCCAGGAGCCTGAGGGGGCCCAAAGACTCTTGTGCCACATAAGAAGACACCGGTATTATAGAAAGTGCATGCTGGTCAAGTTACACCTCTGGCTGGAGGGGGGGTTGGGTCGAGAATTTGGCATGGGGGGTGCCATTTCAATTTTTGCCTCAGGCAGCATGAAGGCTATATGCTTCCCGGCCCCTTGCCACAAAGCACTGAGGGAAGGGGGGCCCAAGCTGAACTCTTGCTCTAGGTCCCATGAGCCTTTAGCTAAGCCACTGCTGGTGACCCATGGTCTGTGGCTCAGCATCCCCATCTCAGAATCCTCTTCTGGTCACTCATGCAGTCTGGCATGAGTCTCTTCTAAGCACTGATCCCTAACTGCAGAACATTAGGGTCTCTCACTGCTCTCTTTATATACAGTTTCTGGTTGAACTAAAACCTTCTAGTGAGAAGGATGGAGTAGAGAAACTCATCCCAAACAGATACAAAGTTCCAACTTCCCATTTTTCATAGATTTAGATTACAACTTCAATAATACTAAATGGCAATGATGCAGCATTTTTTCCAAACAAAAACAGTTTTTCAGGCATAATAACATAGCTAAACCAGACATCCAAAAGGTCAGTCTGTCTGTTTAGTGGTAAACAAGTCTGGCATTTTCCCTCTAAAACATGGTCTTCTTTAACTCTCATGGTAACTGTGGAAACTTACTAGCGTCTCATTATTAGCTAGAAAGTCTCCAAAGTCTCTCAGTATTCATTAACCCCTTCCACGGTGCTCTGCGAATACAGTGCAAATTAACAGGATATATATCACAACAAACATATAGTTGTGCAGTATTAAACAGTATATGTCAGTGCAAGTTAACCCTTTAATGTAAAGTGAGGAGTTGATGACTTTGCATAGGGGAAATAGTGTCAAATGTCCACAAATGTCCAGACTTTGAAGTACCCCTGCTCCAGGGCACTAAACATGCACCTGTTTTGTTATTTTCTGTGGTATTAATTACCTTTAGTATTTAGGGTACATGGGGAAGTTGCATTTGAGTGACCAGAGTGTTACGGGCCCATTTTACAAATTATGAAAATCTCCCTGTATTTTCACTTTAAATAATAAAAACTCAAGTCTGATAAAAATGTTGCAATCTAAATTGAATATAACATAAACAGAAAAAATCATTAATACAGTAAATGCATGCATTCATTAAAAGGGATTGTACAGGACTAAAAAATGTGTGTGTGTTTTTTTTACACATCTGTCTGTCAATGTTTTTTTTTAATTTGATGTGGGGGTGGACTTAAAGGCTATGTATACCTTTTGGAGGCAATTTTGTTTTATTATTATTGCAATGTACTCATTTTGAGCTGAAAATCATTTTTCTAATTGGTCTTTATTAAAAAATATTGAGCAGTTTTCCCTGCACAGCTCTGGGTTTATTTAGTGGCTGGTTCAGAGTTTTCTCTCTTCTCTGTCAGGCAGGGAGCTGATGGGCTCCTTATCTCTGAGTACTAACACTCAGTATAGCTAAATTTGTATCTTACTGATAAGAATGTGGCTTAAATAAGTAATTTACAGATAAGGGTTATTAGATGACTGGCACAAACTGAAAGTACCATTCACACACCTAGAAAAACAGTTAACCGGTTATCACAGAATGGCTCAATATTTTTAATAAAGAGCAATTGAAAAAATAATTTTTTGCCCAAAATGAGTAAAATGCAATCATAAAAAAATTGCCTCTGAAGGTGTACAAAGAGTTTTAAAAATACATATCAAATCCTGCATGCATGAAGACTTCAGTACGTTACTCACACTCCATATTCAAACATGTAAAAACTGAAAATCTCATTCATAATCATAAAATGCCTAATTATGATAAGTTAAGCGAGAGGCTATTACAGATCATTTTGCCAACCATTGAATGCTCAGGAAGTCAATAAATTAGATGTTATAGATAATATAAAGTTGTTCTACCACTTTTGTGGCTCTATGGTTCACACAGCCCGGCTATACATGAATAGTCTCTTGGTTTCTGAAGACTCAATGGGAAAACCTAAAACGTCAAACACAATAGCAGGTTCCGATGACAACATTATCAGAATTATGACAGTATAAGAACTGGCAACTTTCCATAAGGGCTCATTCACACAGACGCGTGATGTCCGTTGCCGTATTACTGACCGCATTTGCGGATCCGCAATACACTGGCACCCTCCATGGCCATTCCGCATCACAAATGCGGACCCATTCATTTCAATGGGTCCGCAAATCCGGAGATGCGGAACGGAAGAACAGAACACTACGGAAGCACTACGGAGTGCTTTCTGGGGTTCCGTTCCGTGCTTCCGCACAGCAAAAAGATAGAACTTGCTCTATCTTTTTGCGGAACGGAAGGTTTGCGGACCCATTCAAGTGAATGAGTCTGCGATCCCCATGCACCTGACCCACAGATGGTGCCCGTGCATTGCAGACCGCAATTTGCTATCCACAGCACGGGCACGGGCTTCACATGTTCACGTGAACGAGCCCTAAGTCTGAGTCAGATTGCCACACACCTTGATTCCCTGGCAGCATTCCTTGTCTTCAACACACATTCCTCAGTATAAGCTCGAAACTGTCAAATAATTGGAAATAACCCAATAAAAGCAGCCGTCAGTTGGCAGGCCTGGTAAACTTGATTTAGACCAGGTATGGATCTGGCACACTCAGACCATCAGACTGTCTGAGTAACTAATGCTGAATTTAGTTTTAAGGGAAAATATAGAACAAGTCAGGAATGCAAATGACATTAAAACGATTTGATTTTCATTTTTTGAATTTTTTGACCAGTTCAATACAGTATGAATTTAATATAACGTATAATAAAATATATTATAGTCTCAGTATTCATAACTGAGAGAACATAACATAAATGTATTAACATAACACACTAATATTGGTGACATGGCAGCCGGTATCTAGGCTGTAGCTCAGTTTGCAATTATGCAATTATATAACATTATAATGCATTCTTTTCACTTTTTTTTGCTTCATGAATTGTCTACTTTAATATATTTATCTCATGCATTTTTTTATTCACTATCTATTATGCATAATTATTACATACTGTATGTTTATGACCACATGCTGTAAAACTACTGTTGCCATTGGGCCTCTCGTTAGTCATCTACAGTGGTGTTAGCATACTTCTTGATTATCTAATGTGCAATGCCCTTAGTTTGTTACCCTTTTAAATATGGGCGCTGTGGTGCGTGCCTGTTTCTGCGCATGTGCCGGCCCGAGATGCCCCCCCAGCCCCGTGATGTGGCAGACTGCGCAATTCCTTGTGCGCTCCGTCTCTTCCAGGTGCCGCGGCGGCATTTTGAGGCCGGCGGCAAGTCGGGAACAATGGAGAACCACATAGTGGGCAGAGGCTCATCTAACAGTTAAATCACACAGATAACTGGGGCTTCCTCTTTGATTGGATGTCTGATTCTGGGAGGTCTTAGTTAATTAAGTCATGCAGGGCATTGGCACATTACTAATGAATGGTTTGTTCTCACATGTGAATGCATTATTGTTAGCACTATATAAATCTACTATGTTCCCACCAACCACTACCCCTTGAGAAAGCTGACGGCGAAACGCGCGTCGGGGCGTAGTGGTGGTCTGACCTGAGGCTGGACACAATTATTTGGTTGGTACTATATAGATATCTGCCCATATGTTTTGTATTATACTGCATCGCTTACTTTTTACATGTTATTTGATCTGTACTATTTATAGCTATACCATTAGGCTGTGTGTATAGTACTTATCTATGTACTCTTGAATCTGCACTTTATAGTACCTCCCTAAAAATAATTTTTAAACTTGCACTTTATTGCATTTATCCTGCCGTGTGGTCACCACCACTGTGTTGGTGTATTTAACCTTTTTCATTTATTTGTGTATACCAATCATGTCTGTAATACTGTAAATTTGATACTGTAATCATGATGTATGTGTGATTAGCTTGTTATTTATCATTGAACCACTTATACTTCTATTGGTATTCTGTAGCTCAGTTTTGTCCAGATGCATGCCAGCATATCTTCGAATATGGACTCCACTTTTTCAGTGATGTGTCGTCTTAGGGCATTCAGATCCTGTGGCTGGGGGGCAGATATACTGAGTTCTTGATGTAGTCGCCGAGAAATAAGTTGCTGGCTGTTACATCTGGTGATCGTGGAGGCCAGCGCAACGTTGGTGAATCAATCGTTTATTCCGGTGCTGCCAGTCCAATGTTCCAGTAGAGCTTAATTAAAACGAACATCCAAGTGACAATGAAGAGCACCATCCTGCTGATAGACCATGTTTGGCAGATCTTTCTTTATCTGTAGAATGAGCCATTACCTTCACACTTCCAGGTAGGAGAGACCAGTGACAGTATCCTTGGCAAAAAAGAAGGGACTATAGATTGTGCGCCTGCTGAACATTACACATTCACTTTAGGCGAGTCCCTCATGTGTTTGTTAAGTTTCCATTGGTTTTCTGAACCTAGATTCTCACGTTGTGGTGACTGACATTCCCACTGAGTTGAAAGATAGCCTCATGGCTGAACCCCAGACTGTCAATGAATTTGTCCTGTTCCAATCAGCCATGCAAGTCACTGCAAAAGCCATGGCATTTCGGTTTGTCTTCTGTTTTCAACTCCTGAAGAAATTGTAATATTATGGCTGACAATGCAGATATGTTTGTAAGATACTTCATACCATGGTTTGTAGCACCTGTAGTTCCATACTAGTCAACCCGGTCCATCTTCAAGGACTATGCTCGTACAAAGCTCAAATTCTGTTCACTGTCTTCCAGTCTTTTCCATAACATAAACAGACAATGGTTCTGAAATGTTGGACCCTACGTGAAACGCAGTTTCTACGTGGAGCTCATTTACCAAATGTATTCTGAAAATCTTACTAAACTGTCAAAACAGACCCCAACATGCAAAGAGTTTTTTGTTTGCTGTGATGTCATCATCTTAGACCTGGCCCTTTGTGTACACGTTTAAACTAAGAAAAGGAACAGATTCATGAAAACTGTCTAAAAAAAAACGGACTTTGTTGACCCTAGCAACCAAGCACAGCACAACTTTCATTTTCAAATGCAGATTTTTTTAAACTTTAACTACAGGCCTTTACTTTTCACCAACCTTTTTCAATCACCCTGCATTATAAATGTCCAACATGTATGTAAAACTATATAAATATTTTCTAAAGCTTACCTAGAAGTACTCGTTGTCTTGACCCACTTACAAAGGTTAAGGCCTCATGCATGTGACTGTCGCCGGCTGTGGCAATATGCGGGCACCGACCATATGCTCACCACAACCAGAAGGTGCAGTGCAGAACAGAGGCACGGAACCCCTCTCTGTGTCTCCGCACCGCAAAAAAATACAACTTGTTCTATTTTTTTGCAGTGCGGAAGGGTTGCGAACCCATTCAAGATAAAGGGGTCTGTATCCGTCGCAGCAATTTGCCGTCCCCAATGCACAGAACGGCCAAGCAACAGCCATGTGCATGAGGCCTAAGGAAAACATTCACCATTTTTTAAATCATTAATTTTTTTTCTTTAACCACTTCCTAACATGGCAATTTTCCATTTTTGCTTTTTATTCCCTGCCTTCCCAAAGCCATAGTTTTTTGTTTGGTTTTTCCTCTCACATAACCATAAGAGGGATGTTTTTTGAAGGACAAGTTTTACTTTCTAGTGGCACCATTTAATTTTGTTATACAATGTAGTGGGAAACTGGAAAAAAAATTAAAATAGGGTGGGAAAAAAATGACCACTACAGTTTTATGGGTTTTGTTTTTATGGAATTCTCTGGGCATTCTCTGTGCGGTAAAACTGACCTGTCAGCTTCATTCTCCGGGTCAGCATGATCACAACAATACATCATTTGAATAGTATTTCCTGGGTTTTAATAATAAAAAAATACTTTGAAACTTTGGAAAAAAATAAAAAATTTCTTTGCAACACCGTATTGTGAACACCTTGACTTTTTTATAGTTATACAGAGCTATCTGAGGGCCCATTTTTTTTAGAGTGATCTGTAGTTTTTATTTAACATTTTGGAGTGTGTATGCCTTTTTGACCACAACTCTGTCCAGGCAACTTTTTGTGATTTTGTGCACCTGGTGGTTTAGTGACCGCAGTTTTTCTTTTTCTTTTAACTATAAAAATATTTTTTGCTATTTTTATTACTTCACACTTAAGACTTTTTCTTAGAATGTTTTTTTACATTTTTTTTCTTTTTTTAGGTTTAATTTAGAGGAAAACTGCTAATTATTACTATTAAAAAGTATATTTTTTTAATTATAGCTTTATATTTCTTAAATATTAAAACTGACACAGAAAATTATTATTGCAATGGGTTACCTATTTTGTGACGATCGTTTTCATATATAACATGCATAGGTTTGAGAGAACGGGGTGACTATGGTGACGGTGTCTGTTAGCGACAGCATTTATTTGTATTTTTTATCTTTTTTTTTTACTTATATTTAAAAAAAAATATTTGGCCAAATAATCTGTCCCCCAGGAGGTCATTAAAAGACCTCTGGGTGACACCGACTTAATTTTGTACTTTTTTTTTTCACTGTTTCCACTGTAACTGTTACAGGGAAAAATTGTCCCCTGAGGGGGAATGACACACAGCTCTGCTCCTGCCCATGCTCTAGACACCTCCGGCAGTCACGTGACCACCGGGACTAACAGAGGAAGCAGCTCTGCCTGTGCTCCCCCCCCCCCCCCCCCCCCCCCCCCTGTGCTTGTGCAGCGCTGTCCTCCTGCCGGCACAGGAGAAGACAGAAGCGGTAATAAACCGCTGCTGTCTTCTCCTCAGGGTCCTCGCTGCATCTATCAGCCGGGACCCGAACTGCTCCTGCTAGATTGCAGGAGCAGGAGCTTTAATCCCAGCGCTGAACTGTTGGCCAGTGTTCTTGATCTGGCCAACTGTTGTGAAGGGTGTTTTCTTCACCAGGGAAAGAATTCTTCGGTCCTCCACCACAGTTGTTTTCCGTGGTCTTCTGGGTCTTTTGGTGTTGCTGAGCTCACTGGTGCGTTCGTTCTTTTTAAGAATGTTCCAAACAGTTGTTTTGGCCAGGCCTAATGTTTTTGCTATCTTTCTGATGGGTTTATTTTGTTTTTTCAGCCTAATGATGGCTTGCTTCACTGATAGTGACAGCTCTTTGGATCTCATCTTGAGAGTTGACAGTAACAGATTCCAAATGCAGATAGCAGACTTGAAATGAACTCTGGACCTTTTATCTGCTCATTGTAATTGGAATAATGAGGGAGTAACACACACCTGGCCATGGAACAGCTGAGAAGCCAATTGTCCCATTACTTTTGGTCCCTTAACAAGTGGGAGGCACATATGCAAACTGTTGTAATTCCTACACCGTTCACCTGATTGGGATGTAAATACCCTCAAACTAAAGCTGACAGTCTGCAGTTAAGGCTCCTTTCACACTAGCGTTCGCTGGTCCGCTCGTGAGCTCCGTTTGAAGGAGCTCACGAGCGGACCCGAACGCAGCCGTCCAGCCCTGATGCAGTCTGAATGGAGCGGATCCGCTCAGACTGCATCAGTCTGGCGGCGTTCAGCCTCCGCTCCGCTCGCCTCCGCACGGACAGGCGGACAGCTGAACGCTGCTTGCAGCGTTCGGGTGTCCGCCTGGCCGTGCGGAGGCGTGCGGATCCGTGCGGATCCGTCCAGACTTACAATGTAAGTCAATGGGGACGGATCCGTTTGAAGATGCCACAATATGGCTCAATCTTCAAGCGGATCCGTCCCCCATTGACTTTACATTGAAAGTCTGGACGGATCCGTCCCAGGCTATTTTCACACTTAGCTTTTTTTAGCTAATATAATGCAGACGGATCCGTTCTGAACGGAGCCTCCGTCTGCATTATTACGATCGGATCCGTTCAGAACGGATCCGATCGAACGCTAGTGTGAAAGTAGCCTAAAGCACATATTGTTCGTTTCATTTAAAATCCCTTGTGGTGCTGTATAGAGCCAAAAATGTTAGAATTGCGTCGCTGTCCCAATATTTATGGACTGGGCTGTATGTGCTAGCTGCACGGGGCATGTGCAAATAGCACGTATATAGCCGTATGGCAGTCGGGAAGGGGATAAAGACCCGCTATGCGCCATACATGAATGGCACATGTCTGGAAGAGGTGATAGGCCCCCATACACAGTAGTGTATTGTTAGATGAACCCACTGTTCAGTAGGTTTAGCCAACAGTTTCACGTGTACGGGGGGCTCCCGACTCTCCCCGACAGATGATGTTAGTGGAGAGAAGGACCAGGCAAAATATTATTTTCTTTTGGCTGACCCTTTTTTACCCTGGGAGATAAGTCTCTGGCAGTGGCTTTCTCCTCTCCTCCCAGTAAATACACTTAAATGTGCAGCTGAGCCAAATGTATATGTGTATGGGGGAAGTTAGGAGAGATAGCTGATTGTTCGGCCCAACAGCTATTTAATGAGTATGGCCGCCCTAACACTTTGGTCATGCCTGCAAACCCTGCTACTTGCCAGGTGCCCATGTTTGCACCTGTTTGGGGGGGGGGGGGGGGGTCCCTTTGCATAAAGTGTGTTGGATCTTACATCTCCCATACATTTCAGTCTGCTTTTCATCTCCCTACATGTGCTGTCATGTGCTGTTTGTCACCCATAGCAACCAATCACAGCATAGCTTTTATTTTTATTTTTACCCATAGCAACCAATCAACGCCTCTCCGGGCTCCAGCGATGTCAACATTTGGTTTGACATCATCGCAGCCAATCAGAGGCTACAGCAGTGTCAGGCTCCCCTTGCATCATGACAAATGGTCACATGGTCGCAAGGGAAGCCTGATACCGCCGCGGCCTGTAATTGGCTACGGCAATGTCAAACCGGATGTTGACATCGCTGGAGCCCAGAGGATCGTTGCAGACCTGGAGGATCGGGGAGGAAGCCTTCTAGTTAATTCTACATTAGGGTTGCTCTTCCCTCCAATGTGTAGTGCTATTGACCAGTCAGAGGGTCTGGTTCTTTCCCCAGCCACAGCCAAGATTGTGAGGGTGCTGAGATTGGTGTGATGGACGTTTGGTCTGTGTAGCCGGATGCCACAGACAATATTTTGGGGGTATTAAAGGGGTTGTCCAACCCTCTGCAATTATCCATAATACATCTGCACCAGGAAGAACTGGAACCTGTCGCACCACTAACAGCCATTTAGGATGCACTGGCGCTGTTAAGTTTAACCACCAGCTATGATTAAAGGGGTTATCCAACCCTGAAAATGCCCCCCCCCCCAAGTGCCCGCACCCCTCACACAGATTGTGGCAACGGGGGTCAGCCAATAGTAGGCAGCGACGGGAACGATCCTCCCTAGTGTCACTGGCGATTCTACAAAGGCTCCTTCCCATCGCGGCCTGCTATTGGCTACCCCAAGCCCCTCCCCACTCCGTCGCTGGATATTTTTAATCCGTACAACGGTGAGATGCAGCGGCGGATGTGCGGGCACCAATCTGTGTGAGGGGCCCAGGCATTTTTGGGGGTTGGATAACCCCTTTAAGAGCTGTACCCCTCAGATAGAGAAGACCAGCTGCCGGAGTGGGCGATACTGACATCATGTCCGGCAGTGTAGTTGACTGGTTTGCTGCAGCTGCGTTGTGTTTTCACCATTTACTGTATACCTATGACACGCACTACACGCTGACTGTGGGGAGTTGGCTCTTGGCCTGAATATCACATATTATGCAATATATTCTCACTCCCCAAAAAATTACCTCAAACTGAAAAATGGCAATGTTAGGCTACTTTCACACTTGCGTTTGATCGGATCCGTTCTGAACGGATCCGATCATATTAATGCAGACGGAGGCTCCGTTCAGTACGGATCCGTCTGCATTAATAACTTAGAAAAATTTCTAAGTGCGAAAGTAGCCTGAGAGGATCCGTTCAGACTTTCAAGGTAAAGTCAATGGGGGACGGATCCGCTTGAAGATTGAGCCATATGGTGTCATCTTCAAACGGATCCGTTCCCATTGACTTACATTGTAAGTCTGGACGGATCCGCACGGCCAGGCGGACAGCTGAACGCTGCAAGCAGCGTTCAGCTGTCCGCCTGGCCGTGCGGAGGCGAGCGGAGCGGAGGCTGAACGCCGCCAGACTGATGCAGTCTGAGCGGATCCGCATCCATTCAGACTGCATCAGGGCTGGACGGAAGCGTTCTGCTCCGCTCGTGAGCTCCTTCAAACGGAGCTCACGAGCGGACAGCAGAACGCTAGTGTGAAAGTAGCCTTAGCTTGCTTAGACTAAAATGGGTGTTGTAGTGCACTTCAAACAGAAACGTGGATGTAGTTAAATAAAATCTTACAAGAAAATAAAGTCTTGTATTTACTGTATGTAAATAGCATTAACGCACATTTGGTACAACAAATATTTACTTAGGAGGTGGAAAAGTGCAGTGACCATTTTCATGTACAAGAATCTGGTTCACCTTAAGGGCCAGTTCACACTGAGTTTTTGGTGCTGATTTTGGAGCGTTTCTGCCTCAAAATCCCATCCAATTCAATGGGAAGCAGCACTTGTTTTTCTTTTTACACATGTAAAAAAGAAGCTCGAAAAAAGATGCAGCGTGTCCTATCGTGGGGAAGAATCAGTGCTGAATTTTCCATTGGAATGAACAGGAAGCTGAAAAAAACTGCTCCAAATAAGTCCATGTGGTTTTTGTGCATTTTCTGCACTTTTTTTTAGTACATTTCAGCTTCAAAAACCTCAAGCAGAAAATTCAGCTTTGTAATGAAGTGAACGCCTATTGGTTAAAAAAAAAAACACATAAAAAAGTTTTTTCGCGCTGAAAAAAATGCACGTATTACACCCTGATAAGCGTGTTTTTTTAAATCAGTCAATTTTAAAAAATTCAGCATGAAGCTGTCTATAGAGGCTATAGACAGCTGCATGCTGAATTTTTTAAAATTGTTTATTTACTTCTGAAATTAAACAACTTTCTAAATAGTTTAGTTTTCATTAGAAATTTCTCAACATTTTGCTTCTGCCAAGTGTGTGTAAGTGCTGCCTCTAAAATCCATCAAAGCTCTGCTCCTTTTACCCTTTGCCCCCTTCCTTCTCTCAGAGTTAGGACCCATGCACACAGTCCGCAAACTGCGGCTATACAAAACACGGATCTAGGTCGTGTGCACGCTGTCAACTTTTTAAAATTCCTGTAGAAATGTCCTATCCTTGTCTGTGAAAAAAGAGACAAGAATAGGGCATGTTCTATCTTTTTTGCAGGCCAGTGGAACTGACAATCTGATGTGGACAGCACACATTGTACTGTCCGCTTTTTTTGCGGCCCCATTAAAATGAATGGGTCCACATTCAGTGGACTGAAAATACATGGGGCCTTACACAGTGTTAGGCCTCTTTCACACGAGCGTGCCGGATTGGCAGTGAAACTCGCAGCATTCTGCAAGCAAGTTCAGTCAGTTTTGTCTATGATTGCGTTCAGTTGTTCAGTTTTTTTCCACACGGGTGCAATGCGTTTTCCACGCGCGTGATAAAAAACTGAAGGTTTACAAACAACATCTCTTAGCAACCATCAGTGAAAAATGCATCGCACCCGCACTTGCTTGCGGATGCAATGCATTTTTAACGCAGCCCCATTCACTTCTATGGGGCCAGGGCTGCGTGAAAAACGCTGAATATAGAACATGCTGCGATTTTTACGTGAAGCAGAACTGATGCGTGAAAAACATGTACACAGACCCATTGAAATGAATGGGTCAGGATTCAGTGCGGGTGCTATGCGTTCACGTGTCACAACCAGACATCTGAGAAGCTCTGACAGATGCCTTTCAGAACCTCCTCCTTGAGCTTTCTTTGTTTTGGTTTTCAGTTCCTCATCTCGTTAGCCTCTCTCAGCTGTCATGTAGTTGGACTGATTGCATCCCTTTAAATTCCTCCCCATAATGCATTAGTGTGCGGTTTATACAACTTCCTGGAGTGTGTGTGCATGCTGATCCTACTTCCCAGTCTTCTACAAGATAAGTGTTGTACATTCATTTGTGATTTTCTGTTTGCTGGATCCCAGGTGACGCTGACTCCCTCCGTGTCTAGTGTAGGCAGCCGGTGGTCGTGTCCCCTCACTATTGTAGGGTGTTCAGGTGTTATATAGTCGAGGTACGAGGATATGCGATCATCCACCATTGGGGTGTTCGCATAGGCTGAGCAGTCAGGGAGAGTGCCAGGTCTTATGCAGGGGTCTCCCTTTTGTTCCTTAGTTTTGGATCCAGTGAGTCATATATTCATTTTGCATTGTCTTGTTTCCTGTACACCTTCCGTGACATTATAAACCGCCAAAACCGTCTCAAGCATGGATCCGGTTTCACTTTTGACTGAAGGCTTCCAGGGTCTTTCATTGGAGGTAGATGATCTCCGTAAGACTCTTTCTCAGTTTCTAGTGACCGGTCAGCTTGCGTTCATGGAGTTTGTTCTGAGCCTAAGATCTCGCTCCCGGATACGTTCTCCAGGAGTAGTGAGAATTTTGTGCGTTTCAGAGAGGCTTGCAAACTCCATTTTCGCCTTCTTCCCCATTCCTCTGGTGATGAGGAACGGAGGGTGGGGATCATTATATCGCTGCTCAGGGGTAACGCTCAGTCGTGGGCTTTTTCGCTGCCGGTGGGGGCACGGGCTTTAGCTGAGTCTAGACTACGTCTGTTATGCCAGGGTAAACAATCCGCAGAGATATACTGCTCAGAATTTCGGAGATGGGCAGCTGATACTGGTTGGAATGATGCTGCACTCCGAAGTCAATTTTGCCATGGTCTTTCAGAGGGATTGAAAGATGCATTTGCTTTCATGAGGCCTATCTCCTTGGACTCTGCTATGTCTCAGGCCGTTCGTATTGACAGGCGTCTTAGAGAGAGAGGAGAGATCTCTCCTTCCTGTCATACTCAGTCCCAGGACAGTGCAGCGGTCTCATTCTGTGCGCAGGGGTCTCAGTCGCTGTCAGCCCCTTCTGAGCAGGAGCCCATGCAGCTGGGGTTGATTGCCTCTGACAATAGAAGATTCAGTCCGCATGGGAAGGTTTGTTTTTGTTGTGGAGGTATAAATCATTTGGCAAATGTTTGTCCCTCTAGGAGATTCAGGCAGTTTTCTGGGAGTAATAAAGAAACAAAAAGGAAAAAATCTTTTAAAAATGTCCCATCTGTTACTATTGGCAGGGTTGAGGCGGAAATTGAAGGTTTTCCGTTTGCTTGTAGTTCCTGTTTTGTCCTGCCTGCCAGGGTGGCGCTAAAGAGCAAGAACATTTTTTTGTGAGATTTTTGTAGATAGTGGAGCAGCTGTCAATCTCATTGATAATCATTTTGCGATAACTCATGGTTTCCAGGTATGCACTTTGGGAAAGGATATTCCTGTTTTTGCTATTGATTCCGCTCCACTTTCTCAGAAATCATTAAAGGGCATAGTTCACAATATTCGTTTAATTGTGAGTGATGCTCATGTTGAGGATGTGTCATGTTTCGTCCTTAGCGGATTACCTACTCCTCTTGTGTTGGGGCTACTCTGGCTCACTAAACATAACCCCACCATTGATTGGCAAGCGAGGCAAATAAATGGTTGGAGTGACTTTTGCAGAGAGAATTGCCTCACGACATCTGTTTCTGAGGTTTCTACTAAGACTGTACCATCTTTTCTCTCTGAATTTTCGGATGTCTTCTCTGAGAGTGGAGTTCAGGATTTGCCCCCGCACAGGTAGAACGATTGCCCTATTAATCTCATCCCAGGCGCCAAGCTGCCTAAATCTCGTTTATACAATCTTTCCCAACCTGAAAGGGTCGCTATGCGTGCTTATATCTCTGAGAGTCTGAGAAAAGGACACATACGACCCTCGAAGTCACCTGTTGCCGCTGGTTTTTTCTTTGTTAAGAAAAAAGATGGTTCTTTAAGACCTTGTCTGGATTTCAGGGAGCTGAACAGTATCACTATTCGTGACCCTTATTCGCTTCCTCTGATCCCGGACCTGTTTAACCAGATTGTTGGGGCTAAAGTATTTTCCAAATTAGATCTAAGAGGGGCATACAACCTGGTCAGGGTCAGAGAAGGAGACGAATGGAAGACGGCCTTCAATACCCCTGAGGGCCATCTTGAGAATTTGGTTATGCCTTTTGGTTTGATGAATGCCCCAGCCGTTTTTCAGCATTTCGTGAACAGCATTTTTTATCATTTAATGGGAAAATTTGTATTAGTGTATTTGGATGACATTTTGATTTTTTCTCCTGATTTCAAAACTCATAAGGAACACTTACGTCAGGTCTTGCTCATCCTGCGGGAGAATAAATTATACGCGAAACTGGAAAAATGTGTGTTTGCGGTTCCAGAAATTCAATTTCTGGGGTTTCTTCTCTCCGCTTCTGGTTTTCGCATGGACCCCGAGAAGGTCCGCGCTGTGCTTGAGTGGGAGCTTCCTGAGAATCAGAAGGCACTGATGCGTTTTTTGGGCTTTGCCAATTATTACAGGAAGTTTATTTTGAATTATTCCTCTGTTGTTAAACCACTCACTGTTATGACCAGATAGGGGGTAGATTTTTCTTCCTGGTCGGTGGAGGCGCGTAAGGCCTTTTCTAATATCAAGGAGAGTTTTGCTCCTGCTCCCATCTTGGTACAACCTGATATTTCTTTACCCTTCATAGTTGAGGTTGATGCTTCTGAGGTGGGTGTGGGTGCGGTCTTGTCTCAGGGTTCCTCTCCTGCCAAATGGCGATCGTGAGCCTTTTTCTCGAAGAAACTCTCCTCCGCAGAGAGAAATTACGATGTGGGAGATAGGGAATTGTTGGCCATCAAGTTGGCTTTTGAGGAATGGCGCCATTGGCTAGAGGGAGCCAGACACCCTATTACCGTGTTTACTGACCATAGAAATCTGGCCTACTTGGAGTCAGCCAAGCGTCTGAATCCGAGACAGGCCAGATGGTCTTTGTTCTTTTCAAGGTTTAATTTTGTTGTCACGTTCCGCCCTGGGGTTAAGAATGTGAAGGCAGATGCCCTGTCACGTTGTTTTCCGGGAGGTGGGAATTTTGAAGATCCGGGTCCCATTTTGGCTGAAGGTGTGGTGGTCTCTGCTCTTTTTCCTGAATCGGAGGCAGAGGTGCAGGCAGCCCAGTCAGAGGCTCCTGATCTTTGTCCTCCTGGGAGGTTGTTTGTGCCTCTCGCTTTAAGACACAAGATTTTTAAGGAACACCACGATACGGTCCTTGCTGGGCACCCGGGGGCAAGAGCCACAGTGGATCTCATCGCTCGGAGATTCTGGTGGCCTGCGCTTCGTAAGTCGGTTGAGGGTTTTGTGGCAGCCTGCGAGACCTGTGCTCGTGCCAAAGTCCCTCATTCACGGCCATCAGGTCCTCTCCTTCCCTTACCCATTCCTTCCCGTCCTTGGACACATCTGTCCATGGACTTCATAACGGACCTGCCTCGTTTCTCGGGGAAGACTGTGATTCTGGTGGTGGTGGATCGTTTTAGCAAAATGGTGCATTTTATCCCTTTTCCTGGTTTGCCCAATGCTAAGACGCTGGCGCAGGCATTTATTGATCACATTGTCAAATTGCATAGTATTCCTTCAGACTTAGTCTCTGATAGGGGCACGCAGTTTGTTTCCAGATTCTGGAAGGCTTTCTGTTCTTGCTTGGGGGTTCGGTTGTCATTCTCTTCTGCTTTCCACCCGCAGTCTAATTGCCAGACAGAGCGCGTCAATCAGAATCTGGAGACATATCTGCGCTGTTTTGTGGCGGAGAATCAGGATGATTGGTGTCTTTTTTGTCCCTTGCTGAGTTTGCTTTAAATAACCGTCGTCAGGAGTCCTCTGATAAGTCACCATTTTTTGGTGCATATGGGTTTCATCCGCAGTTTGGGACATTCTCGGGAGAGGGGTCTTCTGGTTTACCTGATGAGGACAGATTCTCCTCATCTTTGTCATCGATTTGGCAAAAGATTCAGGATAATCTAAAGAGCATGAGTGAGAGATATAAGCGTGTGGCAGATAAGAGACATGTGCCTGGTCCGGACCTGAATGTTGGTGATCTGGTGTGGTTGTCTACCAAGAATATCAAATTGAAGGTTCCCTCCTGGAAGTTGGGTCCTAAGTTTATTGGGCCTTACAAAATCCTGTCTGTCATCAATCCTGTTGCCTACCGTCTTGATCTTCCTCATAAGTCCTTATTAAAACCTTATGTTCAACCCATTGTACCCTCGCCTTTGCCTCCTCCTCCGATTATGGTTGATGGGAATCTTGAATTTCAGGTCTCTAGGATTGTGGATTCTTGTGTTGTCCGCGGTTCTCTCCAGTACCTCGTTCATTGGGAGGGTTATGGTCCTGAGGAGAGGATGTGGGTCCCAGTGACGGACATTAAGGCCTCTCGTCTCATCAGGGCTTTCCATAGGTCCCATCCTGTGAAGGTGGGCTCTTAGTGTCCGGAGTCCACTCGTAGAGGGAGGGGTACTGTCACAACCAGACATCTGAGAAGCTCTGACAGATGCCTTTCAGAACCTCCTCCTTGAGCTTTCTTTGTTTTGGTTTTCAGTTCCTCATCTCGTTAGCCTCTCTCAGCTGTCATGTAGTTGGACTGATTGCATCCCTTTAAATTCCTCCCCATAATGCATTAGTGTGCGGTTTATACAACTTCCTGGAGTGTGTGTGCATGCTGATCCTATTTCCCAGTCTTCTACAAGATAAGTGTTGTACATTCATTTGTGATTTTCTGTTTGCTGGATCCCAGGTGACCCTGACTCCCTCCGTGTCTAGTGTAGGGAGCCGGTGGTCGTGTCCTCTCACTATTGTAGGGTGTTCAGGTGTTATATAGTCGAGGTATGAGGATATGCGATCATCCACCATTGGGGTGTTCGCATAGGCTGAGCAGTCAGGGAGAGTGCCAGGTCTTATGCAGGGGTCTCCCTTTTGTTCCTTAGTTTTGGATCCAGTGAGTCATATATTCATTTCACATTGTCTTGTTTCCTGTACACCTTCCGTGACATCACGTCACACATTGCACCCGAGCGGAAAACTCGCTCGTGTGAAAGGGGCCTTGCGGTGTTGCAGGAGGGAGAGGTAGGAGTTCATACACAGCAGGTGTGTGTCTGGACAGGGGTGAAATCCAAGGAAGGCAGATCACACAGCCTGTAGATAGGGAGGAAAGCGCACCCACAAGGGAGTTTGCAGGGGGAAGACAGCAGCATCCTGGACACACAGATCCAGCATGGAATACTGGGAGGGACATGCCCGCATGAGAAAAGTCTGAACCTAGAAGTAGGTTGCAAACTGAATATCAGGGGGCCTGAAAATGGATAAAAGGTTGGAGAATAAGCCTAGGGCAATTTTTTTATTTTTTTTATTTTTTTTAATAAAAAATGTAACTACTAACATTTTCTTCCATTCCAAACATGTCCATAGCTTTGGAAATAGAAAGCTCTAGATGGATCCGCTTCCTTCTCAGATATGTGGTTTTCTCAAGTGTGCAGTAAACTTGTGAAATATTTTATACATGGCAAATTGTGCTGCAATGTATTTTAAATGAGCATATTGTAAATAAGACCATTGTATTTCTCCATTTATTTGCGTGATATGTCAAAGTTGAATGATTTGTTTAATTTTTCCTGTAAGATCTCAAATTGACTCTATGCCAGTTTGTGTGCATTAAGACCTCATGCACACGGCCGTTGTGTGGACGTTCCATGCATTGGGGACCACAGTTTGCGTTCCCCAATTCATAGACAACGTCCGTGCGGCAGCCGGGACGAATCGAGACCCATTCAACTTGAATGGGTCCGTGATCCGTCCGCACCGCAAAAAAATAGAACATTTTTTTTGCGGTGCATTGGCACTGACAGAAACACTAAGGAAGCACTCTGTAGTGCTTCCACGGGGTTCCATGCCTCTGTTCCGCACCGCAGCTCCGAATTGCGGACCTATTCAAGTGAATGGGTCCGCATCCGTGATGTGGGGAGCACACGGCCAGTGCCCGCATATTGCAGAACCGCTGTTTGTGGGCGCAATAAAGCCACAGCCAGACAACGTCCGTGTGCATGAAAACTTACGCTGATTTCCGCTTGCCACTCTGAGATGTTGATGGCGCCAACGGCCACTATATAGAGACTCAGTGTTGCACCCTTTGTGCAGTTCTAGCATAGCCAGTAAGGCGGAGTCGAAATATTTTGATACATGCAAAATGGAACATTATTCAGCAAAATACATAAAAATAAATCTGACTGTTCTTAAAGGGGTTTTCTGGGATTTAAATATTGATGACCTATACTCAGGATAGGTGATCAATATCAGAGGGGGTCTTTTACACCCTGCTGATCAGCTGGTTAAAGGGAAGGCCACGCTCCGTCTGAGCGCAGTCTTCCTTTGTTTGTTTACCTGCTCACCATTGACATTGCAGCAGTGAGCAGGCGTAATTACAAGCCTTCCCTTTCATTTCAATGGGACAGCTCGTTCCTATTGAAGTGTATAGGAGAGTGGCTTTCTCTTCAACCAGCTATTCGGCGGGGGTGCCGAGTGTTGGACCTGAGGATGGTCCATCAATATAAAAATTTCCGAAAACATCTTTAATACAGATAGCTACATGCTCATCCCCACAGCAGATTTTAATTTATCCAGGGTCATCCACTTTTCCTGTGTCCTGTCTCCTGAAATTTGTTTAAAGGGAATGTATCATCAGAAAATTACATAATACTGAATTTATTTTTATTATTAACACAGATTATTTTATTTTTATTGAAATATTAAAGATTTCACACTGGCCACTAGACCAATCACAATAGGCTAATGTTTCATGTATCTCTCTTGACAGCTTTGCTGTGTAGACTGGAACAGAATGAGAAGAGTAATTTCAGAAGTTGGGCAAATTAATGACAGCAGGTCTGCAATACATGGGCACCAGCCATGTGCACCCAGCATCACAGATGCGGACCCTTCACTTGAAGGGGTACGCACTCTGGGAAATGCAGTGCGGAATGGAGGCACGGATCGGAAGCCCACAGAAGCACTACGCAGTGCTTCCGTGGGTTTTCTGTCCGTGCCTCCACACCGCAAAAAGTAGTGCATGCACTACTTTTTTGTGGTGCGGTCAGTCAGATGCGGATCGCGAACCCCATTCAAGTGAATGGATCCGCGACCCGCATGCGGCGGCCCCAGGTTCGGTGCCCTAGCATTGTGGACCACAATTTGCGGTCTGCAGCACGTGCTCGGCCAGCACACAGTCATGTGCATGAGCCCTAAGGTAGGATACACAGACCAATAATGATCATTATACATCACCCCTGTCGCTCCTTGGTTTGTGAGGGGCGCTGTACTCCAACACTTCCTTGAGGCTGTAGCAGTCTATGACATTTCTGTCAATTGATTTCGATTTATTGCACTCAATTGACAGAAAGCACACACAGCATAAAGCACACACACAACCCTGCTGGACTGTCTTTACCTAGACAATAGAGGAGTGAAGTGTGCATCTCCAATTTAATTGGAAAATTAGATTTGTAACGTAGCCGAATTTCCTCGTACTTCATGATAAAAATTTTTTTTTTTTCTGAAATAGTGGTAAAAACAAAAAAAATCCATACCTCATCCATTTGGAGGGCAGCGTGATCGCTATTCCCCATCTTTGCGCCCGCTACAGACAATGGAATGTGATTCATGACAAAGTAATTCTTCACAAATCAAATTTCTTTGTGAACTTCAGCAAAGCAGCCGAATCGAAGTGTTGCAAACTTTGCTCATCTCTAGCAGCAGCATTTAAAAAACATATAAAAAGCACATAATATCTCTTCCACATCTAATTAACCAAAAATGAAATACAAGACACATTCCCTTTAGGGCTCATGCACATGAACATGTGTGTCCCATGCCCGTATTGCGATCCCCAATGCACAGGCACTATCTGTGTAGCTGGCGGAGATGGATGCAGACCCATTCAGATTGAATGGGTCCATGATCCATCCGCACTGCAAAAAAAATTTGGGGTGGAGCAGAGGCATGCACAGAAACCCCACAGACGCACTTTGTAGTGCTTTCCTGGGGTTCCCTGCCTCCGTTCTACACCGCACCTTCCTGGATTGAGGACCTATTCAAGTGAATGGGTCCTCATCTGTGATGCAGTGCACAAACGGCCGGTGCCCGTATATTGCTGACCCGCTGTGTGCGACAATGGCCTGTCTTGCCACAATACGGGCACCGCCCAACAATGGTCGCGGGCACAAGTCCTAAAAATAGTCGCTAATAATATGATTTCCACAACATATACAGTGGAATTCCGACCATTGGTTCTTCCAGTTGACTTACATCCAAACTAGTAATAGTTGGGGAATTCCCTCTTCTGATATCCCATTTAGTAGTGAGTTGCTATCTCATACGGTTTAGCGCTTCATTGCCAGCGCTGGAGAGAGGAACGAGCAGCCTTCCATTTCATCAGACCACACAAGAGGACTCCGCTTCTGTTTTCACTGGCTGACGGCCACAGACAGCCTCATATTTTTATAATGATGATTATCATTTGCCAGGTAATGTTTACTTTAAGCTGTATGAAATACCATGCAAAAAAACTACGCATTCAATACAAAGCATGAAAAGTAACTGCTCTGTATGCCTGCTGCGTATTTATGAATGAAAAGCATGATTAACCCTATTAGTGAGTCAAATTATACCGTTGTGCTTTTGTTTCGATGTTCACCAAAGGAAAAAAACACAATTTTATCCATATGTAAATGAGGGCTCGCAAGTGCCCAGGAGCGGTGTTCGGGCTGTAAGTGCCCAGGAGCGGTGTTCGGGCTGTAAGTGCCCAGGAGCGGTGTTCAGGCTGTAAGTGCCCAGGAGCGGTGTTCGGGCTGTAAGTGCCCAGGAGCGGTGTTCGGGCTGTAAGTGCCCAGGGGCGGTGTTCGGGCTGTAAGTGCCCAGGAGCGGTGTTCGGGCTGTAAGTACCCAGGAGCGGTGTTCGTGCTGTAAGTGCCCAGGAGCGGTGTTCGGGCTGTAAGTGCCCAGGAGCGGTGTTCGGGCTGTAAGTGCCCAGGAGCGGTGTTCGGGCTGTAAGTGCCCAGGTGCAGTTTTCGGGCTATAAGTGCCCAGGAGCGGTGTTCGGGCTGTAAGTGCCCAGGAGCGGTGTTCAGGCTGTAAGTGCCCAGGAGCGGTGTTCGGGCTGTAAGTGCCCAGGAGCGGTGTTCGGGCTGTAAGTGCCCAGGAGCGGTGTTCGGGCTGTAAGTGCCCAGGAGCGGTGTTCGGGCTGTAAGTGCCCAGGAGCGGTGTTCGGGCTGTAAGTGCCCAGGAGCGGTGTTCAGGCTGTAAGTGCCCAGGAGCGGTGTTCGGGCTGTAAGTGCCCAGGAGCGGTGTTCGGGCTGTAAGTGCCCAGGGGCGGTGTTCGGGTTGTAAGTGCCCAGGAGCGGTGTTCGGGCTGTAAGTACCCAGGAGCGGTGTTCGTGCTGTAAGTGCCCAGGGGCGGTGTTTGGGCTGTAAGTGCCCAGGAGCGGTGTTCGGGCTGTAAGTGCCCAGGAGCGGTGTTCGGGCTGTAAGTGCCCAGGTGCAGTTTTCGGGCTATAAGTGCCCAGGAGCGGTGTTCGGGCTGTAAGTGCCCAGGAGCGGTGTTCAGGCTGTAAGTGCCCAGGAGCGGTGTTCGGGCTGTAAGTGCCCAGGAGCGGTGTTCGGGCTGTAAGTGCCCAGGAGCGGTGTTCAGGCTGTAAGTGCCCAGGAGCGGTGTTCGGGCTGTAAGTGCCCAGGGGCGGTGTTCGGGCTGTAAGTGCCCAGGTGCGGTGTTCGGGTTGTAAGTGCCCAGGAGCGGTGTTCGGGCTGTAAGTACCCAGGAGCGGTGTTCGTGCTGTAAGTGCCCAGTTGCGGTGTTCAGGCTGTAAGTGCCCAGGAGCGGTGTTCGGGCTGTAAGTGCCCAGGTGCAGTTTTCGGGCTATAAGTGCCCAGGTGCGGTGTTCGGGCTGTAAGTGCCCAGGAGCGGTGTTCAGGCTGTAAGTGCCCAGGAGCGGTGTTCGGGCTGTAAGTGCCCAGGAGCGGTGTTCGGGCTGTAAGTGCCCAGGAGCGGTGTTCGGGCTGTAAGTGCCCAGGGGCGGTGTTCGGGTTGTAAGTGCCCAGGGGTGGTGTTCGGGCTGTAAGTGCCCAGGGGCGGTGTTCGGGCTGTAAGTGCCCAGGAGCGGTGTTCGGGCTGTAAGTACCCAGGGGCGGTGTTCGGGCTGTAAGTGCCCAGGGGCGGTGTTCGGGCTGTAAGTGCCCAGGCCGCTCTGCCTTCTTCTCACATAACCCCCTCCCCAGCCTGTTGCTTTGCCCGCGCTGTAGGCATCTTGCGTCAACCAGTGTACTGGCCGAGATCCCGCCGGCGCATGTGCACTGTATGGAACGATGATGCTGCCCACAATGGTCATCACAGTGCGCATGCGCCGGAAGCATTACTGCCGGTTGCAGACATTAGCCGCCGGTGTCTGCTATAAGAAACAGCAGGCCACCAGCTGCTATTGCACCCGCTCCGCTCAGGAGCGGGCGCCATCTTTAAAGACCCGGCCAGCGCCGTACTAGTGTAAGTGCCCAGGAGCGGTGTTCGGGCTGTAATTGCCCAGGAGCGGTGTTCGGGCTGTAAGTGCCCAGGAGCGGTGTTCGGGCTGTAAGTGCCCAGGAGCGGTGTTCGGGCTGTAAGTGCCCAGGAGCGGTGTTCGGGCTGTAAATGCCCAAGAGCGGTGTTCGGGCTGTAAGTACCCAGGGGCGGTGTTCGTGCTGTAAGTGCCCAGGGGCGGTGTTCGGGCTGTAAGTGCCCAGGAGCGGTGTTCGGGCTGTAAGTGCCCAGGAGCGGTGTTCGGGCTGTAAGTGCCCAGGGGTGGTGTTCGGGTTGTAAGTGCCCAGGAGCGGTGTTCGGGCTGTAAGTGCCCAGGAGCGGTGTTCAGGCTGTAAGTGCCCAGGAGCGGTGTTCGGGCTGTAAGTGCCCAGGAGCGGTGTTCGGGCTGTAAGTGCCCAGGGGCGGTGTTCGGGCTGTAAGTGCCCAGGGGCGGTGTTCGGGTTGTAAGTGCCTAGGGGTGGTGTTCGGGCTGTAAGTGCCCAGGGGCGGTGTTCGGGCTGTAAGTGCCCAGGAGCGGTGTTCGGGCTGTAAGTACCCAGGGGCGGTGTTCGGGCTGTAAGTGCCCAGGGGCGGTGTTCGGGCTGTAAGTGCCCAGGCCGCTCTGCCTTCTTCTCACATAACCCCTCCCCAGCCTGTTGCTTTGCCCGCGCTGTAGGCATCTTGCGTCAACCAGTGTACTGGCCGAGATCCCGCCGGCGCATGTGCACTGTATGGAACGATGCTGCTGCCCACAATGGTCATCACAGTGCGCATGCGCCGGAAGCATTACTGCCGGTTGCAGACATTAGCCGCCGGTGTCTGCTATAAGAAACAGCAGGCCACCAGCTGCTATTGCACCCGCTCCGCTCAGGAGCGGGCGCCATCTTTAAAGACCCGGCCAGCGCCGTACTAGTACGGCGCTGGTCGGGAAAGGGTTAATACCAGGCACTTACTAATGTATTGTTATTATCCATATTGCTTCCTTTGCTGGCTGGATTCATTGTTCCATTACATTATACACTGCTCGTTTCTATGGTTCCAACCACCCTGCAATCTATCAGCTGTGGTCGTGCATGCACACCATAGGAAAACGTGTCGGCCTCTCTGGTGGCCGGGACTGTGGGAGCGCACAAAGGCTGGTGTTTTTTCCTGTTTGTGTGCAAGCCATGGAAATGAGCAGTGTATAATGTGATGGAAATGTGATGAATCCAGCCAGCAAAGGAGGCAATATGGACAATCACAGTACATTAGTAAGTACCTTGTATTTATTTTCTCTATATGATAAATGCCACTTGCTGAAGTGAGACAACCCCTTTAGGGCTCATTAACATGAATGTACGGTCGCCGTGCCTGTGGTGCGGACCGGCCGTGTGAATACTGTATTGCAGTGCGGCCACATTGACTTGAATAGGTCTGTGATCTGCAAAATACGGCAAAAGAAAGGACATGTCCTATCTTTTGCGGTGTAGAAGCACAGACCAGAAAGCCCACAGAGCATCGAGTTCACATGACTGGTGTGCAAGGGGACTTAAAAGGGTTGTCCCATCTCAGACATTGAGGGAATATTACTAGAATATGCCCCCAATATCTAATAGGTGCGGGTCCCACTTCTGGGACCAGCACCTATACTTAAAGCAGAGCCTGCAAAGTTCCAGAGGGCGCACCGCGTATGTGCGGCCACCCTCCATTTATTCCAATGGGAGCACTGAAAAAAGTACTGGCTTGGCTATTTCCATCAGATCCATAGAAGTGAATGTCGCTCACCTATTTTCGATGCTCCAATAGGAAAGAATATAGGGCGAGTGCTCATGCATGGTGCGCCCTCTGGGACTTTGTGGGCTCCGTTCTAAGTATAGGTGTGGATCCTAGTAATATGCTCCCAATGTCTGAGATTGGAATACCCCTTTAATATGTGTAAAGACATATATTTTTTAAAAATATTGCATTCTTTCCCCATAATAAAAATAAAAAATTTGCACCGCTGCATCCGGGAGCCAGTCTGAAATCAAATGCAGTCACCAGGAGCAGGCAGTTCCGAGAACAGCCCATTGAAGGCCCCCGGTGGCTGTTCTCAGAACTGCCTGCTCCCGGTGACTGCATTTGATTTCAGACCGGCTCCCGGAACAGGCACAGGTAAGGGCTTACTTGTGCATCACCGGACGGGTTAGTCTACCTTACTAAAGATGGCAGACCACATGTGTTCGCTGGCAAACACTGCAAACTGACCATCACTGCTCCTGGACCCTGTCCAGGAATTTTCCAGCAGGGATACAAGCAGGCTTGGATCCAGGGCTGGCAACGGGAATTTTCAGGGCTCCATACAGGAAAACTGTGTGCCCACCCCTCCCCATATTTATTAATGCTCTTTACCAATTACCATAAATAACATGTTCAGAATTTGTAATATGTACATGAACATGCACGTCTTGTGACTGATGCAACAAGTAAACTTTAAGAAGTTTTACTTTCCAGCTTTTTGATTTTATGGTAAAAGTTACAATGTTATGCAAAGTCATTGTTACTAAAAAATAATGAAGCAAAAACATTAGATTTTTTAACATACTGTATTTTTCACCCCATAAGACGCACTTTCCCCCTCAAAATGTGGGGAAAATATCACTGCGTCTTATGGGGTGAATACTAATGAGCGCTTCTATTATGGAAGTGCTCATTAGTACCAGAGAAGCGGGAAGCAGTGAATGCAGTCCTCCTCGGACTCTGTACTCACCACTCCCTGGTCCTCTGCCTTTGGCTGTGCTGTGACTGCGCACTGTGCGGACATCAGCCTCTGTGACCTCACACTGTGCGTGTTGGGTCACAGCAGAGCGTGCGGCAGGAAGAGATGGAGCTGGATCCTGGGAGCGGAAGCGGCGACAGTGTCTGGAGCAGGAGAGGTAAGTGAATTTTTTATTTTTTTTTGCTCTGAGCAAGAAGGTCTGTGGGTCATTCACATTCAGGGTCTGATTTCAGGTCTAAAGGGGGCTCTGATCTGAGGTCTGATTGGGGGTCATTCACATTCGGGGCTCTGATCTGAGGCACGAATGAGGGGGTTTATTCATAATGCTGCTGTCATCTGAGGTTTGGGGGTCATTCACATTGATTTGAGATCTGAAGGGGGGGTCCTATTCATATTAGGGCTCTGATCTGAGGTCTGGAGGGTTATTCACATTGGGGCTCTGATCTGAGGTCTTATTGGGGGTCATTCACATTGTGGCCTGAGCTGAGGTCTGACCTGAGATGTTACTGGGGTCTTATTAACATTGGGATCTGAGCTGAGGTTCTTATTAACATTGGGGTCTGAGCTGAGCTCTGATTAATGGTTTGATTGACATTGGGGGTCTGATATGTGTCTTATAGGGGCAAAAAATACAGTACTTAATATGACATATCAAAAAACAGCATTTGGCATCCCTGCATTTTTAATAAGATGTACAATATAGTGAACACATTATTTCTCTTCATTTCAGTAATTTACTGAAGTATGCCACTTTTTGGCGTACATTTGTCACAGATTTGGATGCAAAGGAGATTTGCGAGTGAATCTGCAACTTTTCCCCAGACACGCCACTTTTCCGAGGTGGCTGAAAAATGGGGCGTGACCTGGACGGGAAAGGGGGGTGGCCAGCCCATCTCATTTATCATTTTCTATGCCTGTTTTTGAACTCAGAATTTAATCATCTGACTTATATGATGCAGCAAGGTTCAATGCTGGTGTTCTTTTGTTGTTGTTTTGTATGTGGAACCGCAAAACTCCTTTGACCTATCTACTGTACCTATTATATCTAGCAATTCCTTAGTGAGTCTCTGGTAAAGGCAATTTAAGGGTTAAATATCTTGGGTGATTAGTTAATTGACAGGAAGTTAAGTGTGTTAGAACATTTCACACATGGGTGGCATATCACTAGGATATGCCACCAAAGTCAGAAAGGTGTGGGTACCACCTCTGGGACATGCACCTATCTCTAGAATGGGGCACCAAAAGTGAAGGAGAGCAGACCATGCATGGATGGAGTGCTCTCCTTTCACTTCTATCAGAGTTCCAAAAAGAATTGAGCGAGCATGCGCCACTATTACAGCAACTCCCATAGAATTGAATGGAGAATGCACTATGCAAGCACGGCCATCTCTCCCTTCACCTCTATGAGAGGGCCAGTGCTCAGCTATTTTTGGCACCCCCACAGAAGTGAATGGAGGGTGACCACACTTAGCGGGGCCCTATTCTAGAGATAAGTGCAGATCTCAGAGGTGGGACCTCCACATACAGTGGATATAGAAAGTCTACACACCGCTGTTAAAATGTTTCTGTGATGTACAAAAATCAGACAAAGATTAATCATTTCAGAACTTTTTCCACCTTTAATGTGACCTATAAACTGTACCACTCAATTGAAAAACAAACTGAAATCTTTTAGGTGGAGGGAAGAAAACAAAAAAAATAACATAATATGGTTGCATAAGTGTGCACAACCTTAAACTAATACTTTGTTTGAAGCACCTTTTGATTTTATTACAGCACTCAGTCTTTTTGGGTATGAGTCTATCAGCATGGCACACTTTGATTTTCAATCAGATTCAGGTCTTGGCTCCTTTGTTGATTTGAATGTATGCTTTGGGTAGTGGTCATGCTGAAAGATGAAGTTCCTCTTCATGTTCAGCTTTCTAGCAGAAGCCTGAAGGTTTTGTGCCAATATTGACTGGTATTTGAAACTGTACATAACTCCCTCTAGCTTAACTAAGGCCCCAGTTCCAGCTGAAGGAAAACAGCCCCTTGGCATGATGCTGCCATCACCATGCTTCACTGTGGGTATGGTCTTCTTTTGGTGATGCGTAGTGTTGTTTTTGTGCCAAACTTGTCTTTTGGAATTATGGCCAAAAAGTTTAACCTTGGTTTCATCAGACCATTACACCTTTTCCCACATGCTTTTCTGATACTTCAGATGTGTTTTTGCAAAATATAACCTGGCTTGGATGTTTTTCTTCGTAAGAAAAGGCTTTCGTCTTGCCACTCTACCCCATAGCCCAGACATATGAAGAATATGGGAGATTGTTGTCACATGTACCACACAGCCATGGTTCCCATGGTTATAAGGGAAAATAATAGCATTCTGAATACAGAATGCATAGTAAAATAGCGCTGGAGGCTTAATTTACATATATATAAAATCGTTTTTTGACACAATAAAAGCGCAGAGAGCTCTGGGGACTGGGTATTGCAGATGTGCTAGTGGCCACCTAGCAGCCCATGTCCCCAGCTCTATGCACAAAATCCTGGTGACAGGTTCCCTTTAAGGGTAAGCGCTCCTTTACAGGTTTCAGTGCTCTCAGGCTCCAAAGGTTATCGTCAGTCATGGGTCATTCATCAGATACAACACCTAGTACGCTTTGCCCTGCTTTTGGATCATCTCCATACTGGTGGCAGCCGCTGAACTTGGTAAGGAGAGCTGGGGCTGCAGATATAGTTGAGGAGGAGACAGTAAACAGCACTGGAGGCAGAGGGCATTGACGGGAAAGAGGCGGGGCGGCAGAGGTCTGGCCGTGGCAGAGGTCAGAGCAGTATCTGGACTGGACAACTCCTGGGAACACATGATCCCTACCCCTTGCTGCTCTCGCATTTTGCCACAGCTAAATACCAGTTGCGACCCAGGACCAAGGCTACATAGTATGTATGTACTGTTGAGGCTCTGTTCACACTATCTTCCTGGCTTCCATTTATAATAGAGCCATAAAAGCTATGCCAGATCCATTTGATACCAGTGAATCCTGACTGACTACACTGACTTTAATGGGGCTGTTGAGGATGGTTCCAATATTTTTGTCTGCACACTACACTACTGAGGGGAACCCCAATGGAACATATGAAAACAAATAATGAGAGATTGTTTGTGCCATTATCTGTGACTGCCAAGAGTCAGAATGCCTGAAACTCACTGAACCTTAGGTAAGCGGATGTGTACAGGTATAGCCACACATTCAGGTTTCTTGATGCAGTTTTGGAAGCGAAAATCAGGAGTGAATCATTAAAAAAGTATAAAGAACAGATACAATTTCTCTTTTTCAGAATTCACTCCTGGTCTTGGCTTACAAAACTCCATCAAGAAACCTGAATGTGTGGCCGTACCCCCTAAGGCCCCTTTCACACGGGCGAGTATTCCGCGCAGATGCGATGCCCGAGTTAAACGCATTGCACCCGCACTGAATCCCAACCCATTCATTTCTATGGGGCTGTTCACATGAGCGGTGATTTTCACGCATCACTTATGCGTTGCGTGAAAATCGCTGCATGCTCTATATTGTGCGTTTTTCACGTAATGCAGGCCCCATAGAAATGAATGGGGTTGTGTGAAAATCGTAAGCGTCCGCAAGCAAGTGTGGATGCGGTGTGATTTCCACGCACGGTTGCTAGGAGACAATCAGGATGGGGACCCGATCATTATTATTTTCCCTTATAACATGGTTATAAGGGAAAATAATAGCATTCTGAATACAGAATGCATAGTAAAATAGCGCTGGAGGGGTTAAAAAATAAATAAAAATAATTTAACCTTAGTCCACTTGATCGAGAAGCCGGCATCTCCTTCTGTCTGTCTTCTGTGCTGTGTACAGGAACAGGACATGTGGTGACGTCACTCCAGTCATCACATGATCCATCACCATGGTAAAAGATCATGTGACGTCACCACAGGTCCTTTTCCTGCACACAGCACAGAAGACAGACAGAAGGAGATGCCAGCTTCGCGATCAAGTGGACTAAGGTAAAAAAAAAATTAACCCCTCCAGCGCTATTTTACTATGCATTCTGTATTCAGAATGCTATTATTTTCCCGTATAACCATGTTATAAGGGAAAATAATACAATCTACAGAACACCGATCCCAAGCCCGAACTTCTGTGAAGAAGTTCGGGTTTGGGTACCAAACACGTGCGATTTTTCTCACGCGAGTGCAAAGCGCATTACAATGCTTTGCACTGGCGCGGAAAAATCGCGCGTGTTCCCGCAACGCACCCGCACCTTTTCCCGTAATGCGCGTGTGAAAGAGGCCTAAGAGTGTAGCTCTGATTAACGAAGGAAAAGACAGCTGTGGTCTTCTGTCCTTTCATGTTAACGATCATTGGGGGTTTCTTACTGATCAAAACTTCTGATATGACATAGGAGTTTTTTATAACAAAATATACCCTTGAAGTTTCAGGGATGCCAACAAGCCTGAATGACCTAGAGTCTCTAAATGGACTAACTTGTATTCTACCAATTTTAGTGGTATGGATATGACCACAAGTAATAGAATTTGCAGTGGAAAATTTCTGCAGAAAATTGGCAGACTGGGATATCCACAGCAGATATGTCCTATACGTAATACATGCCAGTCAAGTCCCTTCTGCCACTACTCCAGCTGTGGTTAACCAAGCAGTACTGGAGTATGCACTTCCCACAGCACAATTTCTCAGCTGCTGGCTCAACATCCTTCGAATGCCAATCTTGTACCTACATCACTGGCAGCTGTGTGCAATTTAAAGACAAAGTTGCCCCTTCTGACCAGATGGCAAAAGTCACTGTGGTCCTAAAATGACAGCACCACAGCAAGGTGCTCCTCTCAAGGCATCTCAGGTAGCAATCCAGGCTGGCACTTTCAGATCCCTCCCAGTGAGTTTTTATAGAGAGGCTGGACTCAGCGTCAGCATCCTTGTGGTAGGCATCTAGCGGTAGCCCAGCTGCCATACTGAAACCCTTGCAGGAAAAAAAAAAAAAATGTAAATATAAATGGGGGGACATTTATATTCATGCATGGACAGGTATATCACTGTCAGGCTCCCTAGTCCTGGTGTTAAAATGAAGATCGCACTTGAGACACATACTTAGGTGGGGCCTAAGACGCAAACCATGCTCCTCACCCTTGTCCCTCATGCTAAAAACCCAATCAACACAGATGATGTTTGAGCAAGAACAGAGCCCTCACTAGTGGACAATGCCTGAGGAGGGTGAAGGCCACTGTCATGGAGCCCAGAGGAAGTCAGGAGAGAGGAGCAAGGCAGATGTCAGTGTGAGGAAGGGGCAGGGTTTAAAATCTGCACTTGCAGATTTTGCTGCAGCTCTGCAGGTAAGGCCTCATGCACACAAACAGCAGGTCCGCAATATGCAGGCAATGGCCGTGTGCACCCTGCATCACAGATGTGGACGTATTCACTTGAATGGGTCTGCAATCTGGAACCCCACAGAATGCTTTTGTTGCGTATTTTGACCTCCCCATTGAACTTAACAGGGGAAATAAATCCACACCCAGTCCGCAACATAAACTGCCATGCTGCATATTTAAAATGCACACTGCAAGTTTTTCCACAGCGTGTGGATGAGATTTTTTAAAATCCCACCCACTTTGCTGCAACTGTATTCCGCCATGGATTTTCTACCTGCAAATTTGGATGGAAAATGTGCCACATTTTGGCTGTGTGTAAATGTAGCCTATAGGGGGAACATCAAACAGAATATATTTTATTAATCTTCATTATTGTGACTACACCGTCATGTAGGTACCCAAGTGGTAAAATATTTTACATTTTGGTAGCAGAATCAAGAAGTGGTCCCAGTTTTTAACCTCTTAATGGGGTTTTCTGGGGATAATTGCAAGCAGCCTGTCTCACGAAGCTGAGCATTCATACTTGCTCCCCTCCGGTCCGGTCCTCCGTGCTGCCTCTGGTGTGTCCACATTCTGGTCCCCATAGTGTTTACATCTGGTGCAGCATGGGCTCAATGACTGGCTTCAACCAGGGCGGTGGTGAGCAGGTAAATGTAGATCTCTAGGTACCGTTAATATGACCAAAAAAAAATAAAAATGTAGAAACTCCTTTATGCTACATTTACACGACCTTGAAACACGGATACTGGTCTGCTGACCACACATGCCGCTGCTATCATAGCAAATGCCTATTCTTGTGGGGATGTGAAACAGAACTTCGGATGCAGACAGCGCACAGTAGGCATCTTTTGCGGTCCCATTAAAATGAATCAGTCCACACCCGTTCTGCAAAATTGGGAAACTCATACACTCGTGTGAATGTAGCCTTAAGTGCAGTATTTTCTCAACAATTTGTTTCACTAAATTAATAAATAGCACCTTTTCTCTGTGGGAAATCCTCAAGACATAACTTGGCAGGCTCCCTGAGGACAGGTTTAGGAAGCATTGTCCTTTAGCTTGGAAAAATTAGGCATGCCCTGATAATGCAAGAGAATCCCCCGATTGCGTCTCTGATTCACTTTGGCAGACGTGTCAAAAAGTTGACAGAGAAATTTATCATGACTACATTGGGATTCAGTCACTGTTCACATTATTTAGGGCTCCAGAAAGAACCAATCTAGCAGCAAATGACGTTCCATAAATTAGTTATTTTATTAGGGTACTTTCACACCTAGGTTTTTTAAGGCGTTTTTCTGTACTTTAGTGGTGCTTTTTTGGTGTACAAACAACTCCAGATGTTATCTGAAGGTCTGTGAGAATTATGAAACACAGGACCCACAATGTTTTGTTTTTTTTTTTGTCATTCTAGCTTCTTATAAAAAATGCAGCATGCTGTAGCTTTTGGCGATTTTTCAGGCTTTTTGACAACACCTTCTCTATAGAGTAAAACACCAGAAAGAAAATGCTAGTGGTAAGACACTGCAAAAAAAAAAAAAAAAAAAAAAGCTTTCTTTTTTTACCGTTTAAAAACACTATTCCAATGTGTAGGGACACTTGCAAGAAGCTGTGTTCCCTTAGTGCGGTATATATCCATGAAGAAGTCTGGGTTCCCAGACTGCAGTTTTGTGACTATTACAGAGGGAACACTGATTCTAGTCTCTGCTAGAGTTTTCACGTTAACCATCTGGCTCACATTATGAAAGTATCAGACACATCTGGTGCGATGACTCCATGGCATTTATTTTTACTCTTTCCTCTGAAGAGCATTCATTTGTTAAAAATATTTGCATGGTTCATTTCCTCTGTGACTGGGGAAGCACTTTCCAGTGCATGAACGGTACAGTAAAGTTCAGAGACGACTAGATTCTTATTGTTAGGAAAGGCCTTCTCTGAAGAAATGGAAAAATTGCCACGTATGTAGTAAGACATGATGTATATGTATCTACATCTAGTGTATGCAGTAGTGGCTTAGTGTGGAGATAATTGCCCCGCAGCACAGGGGGAACGCTGCTTAAAGAGGACCTTTCACCGGTCCTGATGTGTCTGTTTTAATAGCTTCATGCATTCCCCTTTTAATAACTATTCTGGAGCCTCTATTCTTATGTCTCTATGTTGCACCATTCCTCATTGCTAGCTGTCTGCAGTAAGGGTACAGAGGGGAGGTAACCAGTTAGGGGTGTGTACCTGCACAGTCTGAAAATGGCAGCACTGATTGGAGAGTGAGTCTGTGCAGGTACACGCCCCCCAACTGGTAACCTCCCCTCTGTACCCTTACTGAAGGCTAATAGCAATTCATTCATAACTTCTGGTAGAAATAATAAAGGAACGGCACATCATAGAGTCATAAGAATAGATGCTCCAGAATTGTTATTACATGGGGGATGTATGAAGCTATTAAAACAGACATGTCAGGAACGGTGACAGGTCCTCTTTAAATTTACCTGGGGCAAAATCTGCAAGTTCTCATTAACTGTCATCTGTTTTATTCCACGCATGAACTGCTTCAAAACTGTAAAAGTTTTCCTCTTAAAGGGGTTTTCTTACTTCAGCAAGTATTTATTTATCATGTAGAAAAAGTTAATACAAGGCACTTACTAATGTATTGTGATTGTCCATATTGCTTCCTTCGCTGGCTGGATTAATTTTCCCATTGCATTACACACTACTTGTTTACAGGGGTGACCTATGCCCAGGCTAGGTCATCAATATTAGATCGATGGGGGTCCAACACCTGGCACCCCCATCAATCAGCTGTTTGGGGAGCCCACAGTGCTCCTCGCAGCTTACCAAGCACAGCGCTATCCATTGTACGGTTGCAACTAGACCATGTGTGACAGATGAAATGTGCCGTGGTCTCTTTAAACAAGCTGATCAGCGGGAGTGCCAGGAGTTGGACCCCCGCCAATCTCGTATCGACGTCCTATCCTAAGGATAGGCCATCAATATCAAAATCTCAGACAACTCCTTAAGGCCTCATGCACACGACCGTGACATTTTTTGCGGTCCGCAATCAACGGAAGCTGCCCATGTGCCTTCTGCAATTTGCGGAATGGAAGGGGCGGCCCATTGTGGACATGCCTTTTCTTGTGTGCAAAACGGACAAGAATAGGACATGTTATATTTTTTGTTGCGGGGCCTCGGAACAAAGCAACGGATGCGGACCACACACGGAGTGCTGTCCGCATCTTTTGCGGCCCCATTGAAGTTAATGGGTCCGCATCCGAGCCGCAAAAACTGCGGCTCGGATGCGGACCATAACTACGGTCGTGTGCATTAAGCCTTAGTATGTGATTAAAAAGTGTTGATAGAAGTGTCTCTTTACATTTATAGGTCACCAAGTGTTTTTTCATTACAATACATGGTGTATATTTCCCCATTTTATTGTTCATGAATTTTTTATTTTTTTTTAGAACAAATAGTTGCTTTCCAAGTTTGTAACTCTATTAAAGTAAATCAAATCATTATTTTTTTGTTCTTTGTATGTTTCCAACTAAGCAAATGTAAGGACTTAACAATTCACTTACTTTATTTACAGTTGCTGCTTTCTCAGATTTCGGGGGCACATGACCTGTGATGCCAGCTTCTCTCCCTGCTCTAATGATGTTTTGTGCACAAGCCTGAGAGATCAGATACCAGTCTGTACATCACTGTGCTGGCCACCCCCCCTTCACTGCCATCTGCTCTCTTCCTGGATTCTTAACCCCTTCCGCTGCACAGACTCAGGGCTGAAGGCTTTACTGAATAGCTGCAGGCAGTGAGGGGACAAATGCTGGGCAGAGGAGCTGACAGGGGTTCTGCAGAGCATTGCACAAGAACAGGTACGGAGAAGCTCCTGTGTGTATCAGCAGTGTCATTGTACATCTGGGACTTGTAGTCTTACAAATACAACATGCTGCTGAGTCTTCCAGCAGGCAGACAGGTCACTCAGGGCAGGACTTGTATTCACTCCCTTAGCAGAGCAGGGGCACAAATATTCATGAGGAAAACCTCAGAGATTGTTGTTATTGCAGGTAAACAAAGGGCCAGAAGAGAACCAGGGAGATGAGGAAACACATATATATTTTGCCTAAAACTTGCTTAGCTTAGTTATATATTGCTGTTCATCAGATTTACAGTGCCATATATTTTTTTTTCATAACTTGGACAACCCCTTTAATGTTTCTCTAGGACCAAACAAATTAGAAATTTGAAACGCCCCCTAAGCACTAACAACAGCCAAAAAGAACGCAGGCGAAGTGGTTTTCCGCATCAACGAAAGCGATGGCATCACTAGGATTTATTATCACTTCGTGGTCACCTGGTCTACTCCAATCCTCTCAATGAAGAGGCCATACTGTTACTGGGGTTGGCTGCTTTGGACAATCCCTACTTGTTAGAAGGGTTCTCCAGTGATAAGCTCTTCACAAAGTGTCCACCTGCTAGGCACCCCCCAGTGATCAACTGTAACCCGTAGGCAAGCCTGGCCGTAAGTATTCCATTTCCCTGTGGCACCACTATAGTGGGAATTAAGCATTATACAGTGCCTGTTCAAATCCCTGGGTTGTCCATGTAAGGCAGGATAGGACATGTCCTCCAGGGTGAAACATGCTCCTTGTTAAAGTTTTTCCCCAGAAGATTCTCTAATGGGGCATATGAAACAGGTTTTCTAAACCCTTTTCTTCTTGCACTCGGTTGTTGAGGTTCTTGTCAGCTGTAATGGGAGGTACGAAGTCCTTCCAGGATGTGGCCAGCACAAGCTCTCCCGAGAAAGCGCTAAGGGTATGTGCACAGTGTATATTATGCACTAATTATCCATGCGCATTTTCATGCCAAAAATCTGCAGCTTAACATGTTACCAGTTGAGTAGATAAGATTTTTCTAAATCTCTTCTACAATGTGCAGAAATTGACCTGCATTGTGAATTTTGAAATCCGCAGCATGTCATATCTTTGCAGATTTCATCTAAATGTCAGGACATTTTTTCAAGTCTTCAATAATTGCTTCTCACGGACTTTCCACCAGTACCAGCCAAGCAAAACTCTTACCATATAGAGTAAAGGAACAGGAGACCCCCGCATTCTGTTAGGGAGGAGGCTATCCAGAACATGTTACTTGTCCAGGAACTTCCAGACCACAATCACCACTCCACCTCGAGCAGCCTAACACAACCAAATGTGAAGTTCCTCAATCCATTCCTCCTAGACTGTAGACTCAATCAGTGCCATCTCCCCAGAAGCCTCCTCTTGCGCTGTTCATGGTGGCTCCACCTCAGTTCTGCATGGCAGCAGAAACAATAAATGTTGAAAGCCTATGGCTGTCAGTCATTCTGTTTTTTTTATTGACTATTATTATTTATTTCACTACACATATCTGCACTCTCCACAGAGATATCAGTGTCCCAGGAAGCCTCCTCCAGAGCTGTGTGGTCTCTCCCTCTCCTTTCCACTATGACTAGCATTACTTGGGGCAGCAGAAACAGGGCCAGTCGTCCTTATGAGTGTATCCGAGAGCTGCATTAGAGTTCCCACTGGCCGGCCTGAGGGGAGTCATAGAGCTATGAAGTCAGTGCCTTCCTGTGGCATCTGCATAGGAATGCTCTATGTGCACTGTGCATCCCCAGAAGTAGACCTATTCAGAGTTACTGCACATGCGCTCTAACTGCACGCTCCTCAGAACCCAACCCAGCTCAATAGTCAAACACGTGCAACTGTGCTGCAGCTGTCAGACATGGGAAATACATTGACAAGGGCATGATATCGCCGTAATTACTAATGAATATTTACAATTACGTCGCCACCAATTCCAGATCACAGTATTTAAAGGGACACTAAAATAAAATAACAAACCAACTTTATTATGTTATATTTGCTTAAAATGGGGAAAACTTACACAACGATAATTCTAATCCAATACTATACCTAGAAGCTATCACTGTGCAATCTCGCTATTAGGCTGAATACATGTGCCTGTGCAAGGCCGCCTTCACTCCTATGCCTGTTGCTGGGCGTAACCCCTAACAGCAGCTCAGACCACACTGTATATTAGCAATGTGTAGCTCCGGTATAGTATCACTAATGGGGGTCAATGGGAGCGGGGTGGTGTATGCCTCGTGGTATTTAGCACATCATACAGTAGGTCCCTAATATACCAACTCCCCTGCTCTCTTACACCACTGGCCTACTACGTAGCTTGTATTAAAAAAACAAACTGCCTGACGCAATCTAGTGTAGCTCAATTACGTCTGCTGACACTGGCTCGACGCGTTTCTAGTGTCCTGACCTCCTCAGGAGCCTCATCACTACACATGCCAGTATTATTTATTATAGAACAGACAGACGGACGGACATATAGCGAGCGCGCCACTTCCCATGTGGCAGTGCTCCCGGCGCTGGAGGGCATGATATAGAAAAATAAGTGCCTTTCAATACATTTACAGTTAAATATTATTAGGTTCTGTGGTTCATTTGCAGTGTAGCCTGGTGCACAGCTGCGGCCAGCTGCTCCGGAGAACAGCAGCACAGCCGCATCCACCTAACAGTTGGCCCTCCACCCATCATTATATTATGGCATATCAAACATTACAGTATATGATGGGAACACCCCTTTAAGAGTAATTATAAACGGGCCAGATCTGCAAGAATACAGGAGGGAGACTTAAAGTCCATCAGCTTCATACTGCTTCTAATACTAAGAGAAAGAAATCCAGCTCCAGCACCATGTGAGGGATTCGCTGTTGGATACAGTACACTCTGCTCCAAGAAGTAACCTGGAACCAGTTCCATTAAGGGGGTTAACCCAAGGATGACTCAGAGCTGAAGTTCAGATAACGGGTCTGCAATATACAGGATGGGTCCACAATCCTAATGATACGGTGCAGTGCAGAATGGAGGCACGGATCGGAAGCACTACAGAGTGCTTCTGTGGGTTTAATGTCTGTGTAATTTTTTGTGGTGTGGACTGTTGGATGCAGATCACGTAACCCCTTTCAAGTGAATGGGTCCGCGTTCGCAGATGGTGGGCACACAGTCTGTGCCTGCGCAATGTGGACCACAATATGTGGTCTGAAGTGCGGTGGGCCCGGCCGGCACACATTCATGTGCGTGAGCCCTTAATGAACTCCAAACACAGCAGACACAGCTCATTCATATAAATCTCACCACCTCCTGCGGTATCAACATAGCACCGTCCTTCCGTCCACTTTAGTGCGCTCTCTAGAACGCTCGTCTCCTTCACTCTTGCCCCAACAGGTGCCTGCTAGGGTGGGTTCACATCACGTTTTTGCTATTTGTTTAACATATATGTTAAGGGGGGAAAAAAAATAAAGAAAAAGGATACAGAAGCCTAGCACACAACGCGTTTCTATCCTGCAGAGTCCGGTAAAAAAAAAAAAAAAACTATACTTTATTTGTAACTTTTTTTTTACAATCGACCACTATGGCGAGTGGATGTCACTGTATGGCATCCGTTAACGCATACATTTTTTGTATACATTAAATGGATAGAAAAACGTTATGTGAACCCGGCCTCTGGGCCAACAATGAGCACAATTTTTATCTCCATCGGATCCCACCCAGTTTGTCCTGGATATGACACGTGTTTGAGCTGCTACTGTGTAATTTGCTCTGTCCAGTAGGATTTCATTTGTTCTAATAAAGGGGTTGACCAGAATAAAATAAAAAATTAAAATAATATGTCACCAACAACTATGTGACTTCTTCAGCCAATCACTGGCCTCAACAGTCACCTGCAGGCATGAATGCTGAGGCCAGTGATTAGCTGCAGTGACCACAGGCATGTATGGCACGTCACTGCTCCAGGTAAACAGACTGGTGAGGACCACCAGAGTAGCCGGTAATTGACCAAGATTTTATTTTTTTATCCACTTTCCAGCTGTTTGCAATTTTTTTAATCCCGGACAATACCTTTAAAAAAGTAAGAGGGAAGTAAATACAGTAAAGAGAGTCATGTAAGTTATCTTACTCGTCCACTTTTTTCCTGGAATGAGATGTGATTTTAAGCTACTTTCACACTAGCGTTGTTTAAATCTGGCGTTCAATTCCGACACTGGAACTGCCCGCCGGATCCGGAAAAACGTGTAAAAACGGATTACATTTGAATCCTGATCAGGATTTTGATCACAATGAAAAAATGCATTGGAAAAAACTGATCCACCATTTATGGACTAACTTTTTTTTCACTTTTTTTGGGTTTAACATGCAAAAGCCGGATCCGGTTTGACTGAACACAACGGTGCCTGATCCGGCGTTAATGCAAGTCAATGGGAAAAAGGCCTGATCCGGCGTTCAGTCAAAGTGTTCTGTATTTTTACCTCCGGCCAAAAATCCTGAATGCTACGGTTTTCTGAAAAGCCTGATCAGTCAAAAAGACTGAACTGAAGACATCCTGATGCATCCTGAACAGATTATTCTCCATTCAGAATGCATTAGGATAAAACTGATCAGTTCTTTTCTGGATTTGAGCCCCTAGGACGGAACTCAGCGCCGGAAAAGAAAAACGCTAGTGTGAAAGTACCCTTAAAGTCTCATATTACTAAACAGTAAAGTTTAAAAATAAATAAAAAAGAACACATTGTAAATCTTTGTGTATATATTTATATATACAATGAAACAGATCTTACTAAACAAATAGTTGAAAAGATCAGCTTTAAAAGGAGTTTTCCAAGATTTTCTTATTGATGACAAATCATCTCAATAGGTCATCAGTTTCTGATCGGTAGGGGTCTGAACACCTGGGACCCCCACTGATCAGCTGTTGGAGAAGGCAGCAGCGCAGCCTTCTGCCCGCTTGCCCTAGGCCTAGTGATGACACATTCATGTGTCACGTGGCCTAGGAGCAGCTCAGCCCTACTTAAGTGAATGGGACCGAGTGCAATACCAAGCAGAGCCACTATACAATGTACGGCGCTGTGCTCAGAGGAACACTGCTGCCTTCTCAAAACAGCTGATCGGCGTGTGTCTCTGGTGTCTGACTCCCACCGATCAGATACTGATGACCTATCCAGAGGATGGGGCATCAGTATAAAAAAAGAAAAAGAAAAAATGGAAAGCCCTTTTAACCTTTTATAAGAGCAATATTAGATTTCCCCCATTGTTAGAAATTTTACAAAACACATACACCAATATATAGCTTGACTTCTATCATGATAGTCCTCTAAGACCCAAAGTTATGATCGTGTAAAGACGGAGCTGCTCTGCTCAGGATGTCAGATGTGCAACTGGTGCTTCTCGAGGCCTGGGCTCCCTTTTAGCTGTTCTTAAAGAGGTCGATGCAGCTTTGTAATAAGGAGATGTTATTCTGTAAAAGACAAAGACAGGAAAATCACCAAAGCTGCAGATATCTTCACTGAACTATTCTGTCTTTCCTGGCATGCTCCAGCCCCTCTGCCCAGGCATGATACATGGGGGGCCGCGTTCACATCACCGCTTTGCTTTCCTTCTTCTGATCCATCATGAGAACAGGAGAAGGAAAAAAAAAAAGTATCCTTTATTTTGCATCAATTATGCTCCGTTATTTTTAGTGCAAAGCAAACAGACACTAACTGATCCATCTTATCTTGCTCATCAGTTATGACTTGAGATGAGCGAATTCTTAGAAAGTTCGATTCGGCTGCTTCGGCGAATTTGACAAAAAAAATTTGCTCTGTGGCGAATTACTTCACCACGAAGCGCTTTTTTTGTCAGTAGCGGGTGCAATGACAGGGAGCGACGATAGCGCCGCCCTCCATCACTGTATCCCTCAGATGCCGCTTTCATACATGATTGCGGCATCTGAGTGCAAAAACGGTGTAAAATTAACATTTAAAAAAAAAAAATTTTAAATCAAACTTAACGCCTCTATTTGCTCGCGACGGGCCGGCCACCACCATCTTACTTGAAGACCTGGCACGAAATCTTGTGTAGCGTGGGATGACGTCATCACGCTGGCTGGCGTCACCAAGCATGGCATTTCGGACGAGATTGTCAATCAAAATCAGCCCAGCACGGGCAAATGGAGTAGGTAACTATGAATTATTTTTTTTTTTTACTATTTCAAGTTAAATAGATTAACACAAAGCACGAGGAAATTCGGCTTTGAGGCAACATGAATTTATCCTAAAATTCGGATCAAATTCCACTTCGTGGGATTCAATTATCTCTAGCTATGGTCAGAGATCAGTTATTTTTGACAGGAGAGAGAATACTGCATGCAGGACTTTCTCCCGTCAAAAATATCTGATCTCTGAAGGAACTGACACAAACTGATAACAGATGCCAGAAATAACTGATCCGTATTTTTTTTGTTCTTCTGACAGATCACAAGAATGGAAAGCTAAAAGGCGATGTGTAAAAGGTGCCCAATACTGTCGTAGAAAGTTTTAAACAGCGTCCGATACATCACATATTTGTTGGCTTAGTTTAGTCCACAAATGCGGATAATTTTTGGTGCATAATGGAGTGTTTTAGTCCCACCCCACTCCCCCTTTCCAGTAATCCAAACCCCTTTGTTGGATGACGAGGAAAAAAAAAAAAAAAAAAAAAGTGTCTAAAATGGTTCTAAATGTGGTGCAAGGCACGTATGCCAGTTCTGTGGTACAAACGGTGCCAAAATTGGGGTGCATTTTCAATTCTGCCCAGAATGTTGCTTAGGAGTTTTGACACGATGGATATTTTCTGCTACTGATTTTGAAACTAATCCGTATGTGACGAGGAGATTTGGAGGCAGACTGTGCAACTCCACAACGGATATCACCTTGATAAAACGATGAAATTCACAGTAAAAATCGGCTGCACATCTGTGACATAATCACCACGCTGCAAATTTGAAAAATCTGCAGAGCCTGACGTCACATCATGTGACATCATGACACAGTGTGCCTTGGATCCCGGCTCTTCCAGTGAGAAGCGATTGTTCCTGCTCATGCAAGTGGATAAAGTTTTTTTTTTTTTTTTTGGCACTAAAGGGGGTGGGAGTGGCATGGGGTGAGTTTTCTTTATTTTCATGACTATGAAAATTGTAAATTCACACTGAAGGCATCAAAACTATGAATTAACACATGTTTAATTATATACATAAGAAAAAAGTGTGAAACAACTGAAAATATGTCATATTCTAGGTTCTTCAAAGTAGCCACCTTTTGCTTTGATTACTGCTTTGCACACTCTTCATGAGCTTCAAGAGGTAGTCACCTGAAATGGTCTTCCAACAGTCTTGAAGGAGTTCCCAGAGATGCTTAGCACTTGTTGGCCCTTTTACCTTCACTCTGCGGTCCAGCTCACCCCAAACCATCTCGATTGGGTTCAGGTCCGGTGACTGTGGAGGCCAGGTCATCTGGCGCAGCACCCCATCACTCTCCTTCATGGTCAAATAGCCCTTACACAGCCTGTAGGTGTGTTTGGGGTCATTGATCTGTGGAAAAATAAATGATGGTCCAACTAAACGCAAACCGGATGGAATAGCATGCCGCTGCAAGATGCTGTGGTAGCCATGCCGGTTCAGTATGCCTTCAATTTTGAATAAATCCCCAACAGTGTCACCAGCAAAGCACCCCCACACCACCACACCTCCTCCTCCATGCTTCACGGTGGGAACCAGGCATGTAGAGTCCATCCGTTCACCTTTTCTGCGTCGCACAAAGACACGTTGGTTGGAACCAAAGATCTCAAATTTGGACTCATCAGACCAAAGCACAGATTTCCACTGGTCTAATGTCCATTCCTTGTGTTCTTTAGCCCAAACAAGTCTCTTCTGCTTGTTGCCTGTCCTTAGCAGTGGTTTCCTAGCAGATATTCTACCATGAAGGCCTGATTCACACAGTCTCCTCTTAACAGTTGTTGTAGAGATGTGTCTGCTGCTAGAACTCTGTGTGGCATTGACCTGGTCTCTAATCTGAGCTGCTGTTAACCTGCGATTTCTGAGGCTGGTGACTCGGATGAACTTATCCTCCGCAGCAGAGGTGACTCTTGGTCTTCCTTTCCTGGGCGGTCCGCATGTGAGCCAGTTTCTTTGCAGCGCTTGATGGTTTTTGTGACTGCACTTGGGGACACTTTCAAAGTTTTCCCAATTTTTCAGACTGACTGACCTTCATCTCTTAAAGTAATGATGGCCACTTGTTTTTCTTTACTTAGCTGTTTTTTCTTGCCATAATACAAATTCTAACAGTCTATTCAGTAGGACTATCAGCTGTGTATCCACCTGACTTCTCCACAACGCAACTGATGGTGCCAACCCCATTTAGAGGGCAAGAAATCCCACTTATTAAACCTGACAGGGCACACCTGTGAAGCGAAAACTATTTCAGGTGACTACCTCTTGAAGCTCATCAAGAGAATGCCAAGAGTGTGGAAAGCAGTAATTAAAGCAAAAGGTGGCTACTTTGAAGAACCTAGAATATGACATATTTTCAGTTGTTTCACACTTTTTTGTTATGTATATAATTCCACATGTGTTAATTCATAGTTTTGATGCCTTCAGTGTGAATCTACAATTTTCATAGTCATGAAAATAAAGAAAACTCTTTGAATGAGAAGGTGTGTCCAAACTTTTGGTCTGTACTGTGTGTGTGTGTGTGTGTGTGTAGAAATAGAAGACACCGCAGCACATCCGTTGGTGAAAAATAGTGGATCTTTATTCACCCAAGCGACGTTTCAGTCCTCTTACTGGGACCTTTCTCAAGCGTCAGACATCTATATACTGGGGTCACTATGGGGGCTATTATAGGTACTGCAGGCCCTATGGAGGCTATTATAGATACTGTTGGGGCTATTATAGATACTGTTGGCACTATGGGGGCTATTATAGATGTTGCGGGCACTAAAAGAGCCTTATATGTCCAGGGGGCACTACAGAGAGGCATTGTATATACTGCAGGCACTGGGATAAAAATAAATAAAAAAAAGCCTATGAAACTCATAACGGTCGCTAAAAATGGATAGACGGCGAAAAAATGGATGCACACTCATGCAAAATGGCCATGAAAAAACTGGCAGTGTATGTTTTTAACGGCCGTTATTTTTTACGGTTGTGTGAATGTAGCCTTACTAGAGGGTCCTCACATTCATGAGCTCCTGGCTTTACTCCTCCTGCCGCTAATTGACATTTTTCCAGAGGGAGCCGGGAGCTCATGAATGAGGACTCTCCAGTGCACGCTCAGTATTACCACTGTGTCTAACGTTCTAAAGTAGTCTACTAAGTGTCCAAATGTACATCATGGCTTTCGCAGAAACCACAACACTGTTCTAGATCCATGACATAACGGATAAGCGCTGCATACAGCAATACTCTTAGGACAGTGATGGCTAACCTCCGGCACTCCAGCTGTGGTAAAACTACAACTCCCAGCATACTTCGTTCATTTCTGTAGGGTTCTGAAAACAGCCAAGCAAGTGTACATCTTGGGAGTTGTAGTTTTCCCACAGCTGGAGTGCCGGAGGTTAGCCATCAGTCTTAGGATGTCACACACAGCTTTTTGTGGCAGTTTTTGATGCATTTGTTTGAACCAGAGTTAGAAGTGGATCCAGAAGGAAAGAACAGGCATTTCTTAATATTTCTCAATCCTTTCAAAACCACGTCTGGCTTTGGCTCAAAAATCTGAAAAACAGCTTTGGTGACACCTCCCTTAGGCTACTTTCACACTAGCGTATTTTGCTGGATCTGGCAGGGTTCAGCAAAAACGCTTCCGTTACTGATAATACAACCACTGCATCTGTTATGAACGGATCCGGTTGTATTATCCTTAACATAGTCAAGACAGATCAGTCATGAACACCATTGAAAGTCAATGGGGGACGGATCCGTTTTCAATTGTGTCAGAGAAAACAGATCCTTCCCCATTGACTTGCATTGGGGGTCATGATGGATCTGTTTTGCTCTGCATCTCAGGACGGTATGAGAACGGAATGCACTTTGAAGCGTTCTGTTCAGTTACGGTTTGTCCCCATTGACAATGAATAGGGACAAAACAGATTTTTTTTTTTCTGGTATTGAGACCCTAGGACGGATCTCAATACCGGAAAATATTAACGTTAGTGTGAAAGTAGCCTTACTGTAGAATCTGTCGCAGGGACTCAGAACGGAGCCTCCAACAGCACTTTATGGCAGCAGAAATAACTGTATATTGTACAGAACATACAGTATTCTCATTATTGTGTAATTTAGGAGGAAATATCCTAAAAATAAATAAGTAGAGTGGAATGACTTGTTGTCCTGCAGCAAGGGCTTCTGTGTGTACGATACATTAATGTGCACTGGGTTTTCACCAGTTGCAGAGAATTTCTGGACGGATTTGCAGCCTCTAGTAAGAAGCGAGTGTTCCTGCACATGCAAGTGGATAAGGCGAGGATGCGCTCCTATCTAAATGGCCTTTAAAAACGGGCCCACTGATTTCAATGGAGTACGTCTGGTCTTAAAGCCATGTGAATAGCCCCATTGACTTCAATTTTCTCAATACACATTTTAGAAAAATGGTTGGGTCAATTCAAGAAAGTAAAGGCTGTGTTATGACAGCAGATAATTGTGCAGATCATCGCTAACAACTGTTCATATTAACGCTCGTTAATGATAATCTGCCTGTGTAATACTGCCACCGATTACTCAATCAACGCGCAAATTAAAATTCATCAGGCAATCACAATTTTTAAGCAGATTAAAAAAATCATTTTTCGCCGGGGGCAGATTGTGCTGCCTAATCACGGTCTGCTGCCGGCAAATAATGGTTCTGTAAGGCATTAGTGATCGCTCCTCCCCATACTGTGGAGGGGATCTCTGCATGTAACTGCAGTGGTCTCGTTTACTAACGAGCAGGCGATTGTTGGGAACAACGCTTCCTTCCCAACAATCATCAGCCGTATCTGCTGGTGCAATACCAACCTAACCCCAGCATTTTTGCTCAGGGTCTGTGTCACCAGGTTATCAGAAGACAGTATGACAGATTGGTGAGAGAAACACGTGAGCAGTATATGATTAGAAGTAATATAGAAGACAATAATTACAAACATATATGATTATGAGGTCAGTGTGATGTGTTACATGTGGTTCTGCCATAGATTTCAGTTTGATCCTTTGCATCGCAAAGGGTGAAATCTGCAATGATGTCCACAATGAACATGCTGCAGATTTGAAAATCCCCCGCAAGGTTAGAATTTCATGTTCCTTTAAAGTCTGTCTATGATTTTACATGAGATGGCCAAACCTGTGGATAGGCAATAAATATATGATTGTCGAGTATCTATCACCCTACACCCCCACTTCAGCTGTTCCGCAGTAGCTCCATGAAGTAAATGACAATAGCACCTACTAACAAGCTCCATCCACCACCCAATGGACATAGCTGTGTAGTTCCAGCATCGGGGCTACTCTGACACAGCTGATTGGCTGGGGTGCAGGGTGTCACACCCCTGTCAGACATTGATTGACTGTCTTAATAGTGAATCACTTGTACAATCCTGGACAACCCCTTTAAGAGTGTAAAGTATAGATACAATATCAACATCAGCACAAATGAAGAACCTCTAGAACTAGGGCTACAAGAGCAGTGGATAGAATAAAACTTGATAACACCAACCTTGGCGTGCTTAATTTCTAACTCGGTCATCTCCACCAGGTTTTTTCGAAAAGCACACACTCTTCTTTGTTTGAAGCTAGTCAGTTCTATAAAATAAGACATTACAAAGGTGAGATTTCCCTCAAGGGAAAACATGCAAAACATAGCCAACGAGCTTCCTTTGACTTCAGGATGGATACTGTGATACTATAGCATTATAAACATCATAAAAAGTGATGGCATATCCTGGCTTTCCCAGTGGTGGGGATCTGACTACGGAGATCCTCACCAGTCATGAGAATGGTCTCACATTATTCCCAGATCACCATATACAGTGCATTCAGAAAGTTTTCAGACCCTTTCACTTATTCACATTGTTATGTTGCAGGCCCTGTGCCACAATAAAAATTATAATTCAAGTTTTCCCCCCATCATTCTGCAATCAATACCCCTTAATCAGAAAGTGAAAACGGAATGTCCGAAATCTTTGCTAATTTATTGAAAAGAAAAAACTAAAATCTTGCATTAACATAAGTATCCAGACCCTTTACTCAGTACGTTTGGCAGTGATAACAGTCTCCAGTCTTCTTGGGTATGCTGCCACAATGTTTGAACACCTGGATTTGGGGGATTTTTCTTTGCTTTTCTTCCCTGCAAATCCTCAAATCAAGATCTGTTGAGCTGAATGGGGACTGTGTGTACAGTTATTGTCATGTGTCTCCAGATGTTCGACTGGGTTCAAGTCAGGGCTCTAAGCCACTCCTATGTTGTCACGGCTGGAGTCATTGTTTTGTAGAAAGGTAAACTGTTGGCCCAGTCCGAGGTCCAGAGCAATCAGTTTTTAAGAATATCTCTGTACTTTGCTCCATTCAGCTTTCCCTCGACCACGACCAGTCTCCCAGTTCCTACTACAGAAAAACACCCCCACAGTATGATGCTTCCACCATCACCTCCAACTGTAGGGATATTATTGGGCAAGTGATGAGCAGTGTCTGGTTTCCCCCAGGCTTGACACTTGAAAAGTTGTTTTCATCAGACGAGAATCTTGAGGAGAGGATTCTTTCTGGCCATAAAGCCCAGATTGGTGGAGTGCTGCAGTAGTAATGGACCTTCTAGAAGTTTCTCCCATCTGCACACAAGATCTTTGGAGCCCAACCAGAATAATCACTAGGTTCTTGGTTACCTCTCTTAACAAGGCCCTTCTCACCCGATTAGTTTGGTAGGGCGGCCAGCTCTAGGAAGGGTCCTGATTGCTCCAAACTTCTTCCATTTAAAAAATTATGGAGGCCACTGTGCTCTTGGGAACTTTCAATGCAGCAGAACACAATCATGTTTCTGAGCTCTACGGGCAGCTCTTTCCTGCTCATGGCTTTGTTTTTGCTCTGATACAGTGCCTTGAAAAAATATTCACACTCATTGAACTGGTTAGACCCCCCCCCCCCCCACCCCCCAAAAAAAATAATAAAAAATTGCAGCTGTAACTGCAGCTAAAAATGATCCTACAAAGTATTGACTCGGGGGAACTGAATACAAATGCATGCCACAGATTTTTATTTATTAACATTTTTGAAAACCATGAATCATTTTCTTTTCACTTCACACATACTTGCTACTTTGTGTTGGTCTATAACATAAAATACCAATAAAAAACATTTAAGTCTGTGGGTGTAACGTGAATTTTTTTTGGGGGAAAAGTTCAAGGTTTGAGTACTTTTATAAGGCACTGCATGCATTGTCAGCTCTGAGACCATATATAGACAGGGCTGTCTCTTCCAAATCATGTCCAAGCAACTGAATTTACCACAGGTGGACTCCAAACAAGGTGTAGAAACATCGCAAGGATGATCAAGAGAAATTGGAGGCCCAGAGAGTTACATTTCAAGGGTCTATATCCATAAAAAAAATATAGTTTTTCCTTAAAAAAAAAAAAATCAAAAAAGAAAAATTGAAATTTCACTTTCACTTTCTCATTTTGGGGTATTGAGTGCAGATTGATGGGGAAAACTTGATAAATAGTTTTTTTTTTTTCATTTTAGCACAAGGCCGCAACATAAAATGTAAAAATAAAAAAAAGTGAAAGGGTCTGAACACTTTCCGAATCCATTGCACCAGTGTCCAGCAGCACAGCATGACAGCCATGGTGGTTACACAAGGGTGCATGAAACAATATAGATTTTAAATCATAGTGGTTTCCTATTGCTGATACTTGTTATTCCTTCTGTTCATTCTAAGAAAGAAAAAAGTGCAATGAATAGCATTAAAAACAGGACGGTTAAGCTAGTGAAGTATGACGTCTGAAGAAGGAAGTGGCAACAGAAAAGTGAAGTACCACTCTTCCCTACCCTGTTTCCCAGACTCAGAGAGCTTCTCGAATTTCTGGCAGCACTGTTGTTGATGCAACTCCGCCTGTTTAACGTCTTTGCTTTTCAACCTGGCCTTATCAAGAGCTTTGTTTGAGTTCTCATATTCAGCCAGGCTCTTTGTCCTCCTAAGCAATAGGTCCTGAATGAAGGTGAATATATTTATACATATAAAAAAAAGGTGAAAATCACCAAAAATAAATCCATATCTACTTTACTTATCCTCTAGAACAGGCATGCCCAACCTGTGGCTCTCCAGCTGTTGTAAAACTACAATTCCCACCATGCCCTGCTGTATGCCGATAGCTGTTTGGCAGTCCGGGCATGCTGGGTGTTGTAGTTTTGCAACATCTGGAGAGCCTCAGGTTGGCCATTCCTGCTCTAGAATGATTAAAAAAATACCTTGGCTGCTTCAATATTAAGCACATAGTATCTTAAGAGTTCGGACAGCTTTAAGTCTTCATCTGAGGCAACTCTGGCTTCTACTTTCTGAAACAACAAATATTACAAAATTAGCAAATGCTAGTTACCAAATCTTCACAAAAGTGAAAAAAATTAGAAGAAATAAAAATATACAAAAGCATAGCTCACCCTGAGTTTTTCAAACAATTCTGCTAGCTTTAGTAAATATCTGCAGGGAAAAGAATGACCATGTGTAAAATAAGTCGTATTGTAAGCAGAGAAAAGTAGTAGAATCCACTTAAAAAATGTGCCTCAAATTTGGACCTTTTTGTAATTTATGGAATATTTTGAGTCTCACTTTCTTCTGGGATTCACGTCCCCACATATCCCTTGGTTGAATTTGATGGACTTATGTCTTTTTTTAACGTATTAACTACCGGTATGTAACAACTAAGTGCCATATGGCAGTCATAGGCACCACTTTGCACAGTGACCCGTGTAGCGCGGTTTATATGGGCATCACTAGAACTGTTATTTGCTGCTTTCACACAAATACGATATGAAGAATACACCACAAAATAATCTCTAAACCAAACATACAAGGGACTTTCATTTTCAACCCATAAATTTAAGTTCACAATAACTAGCGATAAAAGAAAATATTCAACTATAGAAGTAGTGCATAAGGACTTTGTGATTTTTCATTCTGACAACATTATATAGTACTATGGCCCACCAGCTGTGGACTTCAAGCCCAGATGTACAAAAGTAAAATCCCATTTTATGATCCGATTACTACTGTCCTTGACTGATATGAAGAGTTCCCAGAAAGTGTTCACATTACCAAGGAGAAGATAAAAGCTGGGATACAGATGTGTTGGGTCTATCAGAAAGATGTTCATTGTAGTCCATCCCTGCAACAGTTAACTTATAGAAGACGTAAGTAAGGGCCGACACGTTACTAAATCAGAACACCCTAGCAGAGCGCTTTGTAAACCAGTCAACACCTTGGCTGGAGATTTATCACACCCTGCACTCTAGAATTCTGACTTCAGAAAGTCATAAAATATGACTGATTTTTTTTTTGTGATTGCTTGGGGAAAAATTTTGTAACTTTTAGCATTTTTACACCACTCCATTTTTGAAAAGTGGGTGGGAAAGTAGCTGTGATTAGCTATATTAGTGTCATTCCAGATTTACCGTATTTTTCGCCCCATAATATGCCCCTGCGTCTTATGGGGCGAATGCTGCTATTTAGCATCGCAGACTGCGATGTATCAGCTGGAGGGGGAGGAAGGAGGGGCCAGTGTCATGCAAATGTGGTGGGGTCAATGCGGTCACTGTACTCCAGCCCCACCGCTCACTCACTGCTTTATTGCCTAAACATTTTATAATATCTTTCATTGAAGTTCCGATCCCCAGCCCCATGTGTACTACTTACTAAATGTCCTGTAGCAGACAGAGCAGGGCGGGCAGCGGAACTCACTGACGTCACGTGACGTCAGCGAGTTCTGGCCGGCCGTCCACCCTGCTCTGCCTACTACAGGACATTTAGTAAGTAGTACACATGGGGCTGGGGATCGGAACTTCAATGAAAGATATAGCAGTGAGTGAGCGGTGGGGCCGGAGTAGTGACCACACCGGCCCCTCCCACAGGTTTAGCTCCCCTATATATTAGGGCATCTGTGGATGCCACTATTATGGGGGGGATGATCTGTTGATGGCACTGTTATTGGGGGGGGGGGGGGGATATGTGGATGGCACTGTTATGGGGTGGGGGATCTGTGGGCGACACATATATAGCAGTAGACTTCAAATGTTTCCCTCATTACCCCCTGTGTGTTGTTTTTTAATGACTGTACCCAAATCAATAGGTCATATAAGGGTACTTTCACAATAGCATTTTTCTTTTCCGGTATAGAGTTCCGTCACAGGGAATTCGGAATGGAGAGTAATCCGTTCACGATGCATCAGGATGTCTTCAGTTCAGTCATTTTGACTGATCAGGCAAAAGATAAAACCGCGGCATGCTACGGTTTTATCTCTGGCGAAAAAAACTGAAGACTTGCCTGAATGCCGGATCCGGCATATTTTCCCATAGGAATGTATTAGTGCCGGATCCGGTATTCAAAAAGGTGAAAATAATAAATGTCGGATCCGGCATTTCAATGCATTTTTTTGCCTGATCAGTCTTACTAATGCTATCAGTTGTCATACGTTTTGCCGGATCCAGCAGGCAGTTCCAGCGATGGAACTGCTTGCCGGATCACTCTGCCGCAAGTGTGAAAGTAGCCCAAGCCAAAATATTAATATAAAATATAACGAACAAATTCTTTAATGTAAACATACTGGCCTGGCCAACAATATCAGTATCATGTGGGGCCAAGTGTCTTGGCACCCCCTACGATCCGCTGTTTGAAGGGGCTGCTGTGGTATTTTTCTAGTATTTATTAATAAACGAGCATGCAAAAAAAATTTGAGGAAGGGCTGAACGTGGATGAAGGAAGGTGCTATGATAATTTTACCTTGTGTGACAATACAACAAGGTGGCTATGCTTGGATAAACACATTAACCTAAAGGTTATGGAGTTTGTTTTTTCTTTTAGTTTTCGGTGCTCGTTCCTTTTACCGATTTGTTGGTACGCCCGGGAGGAGTGATTTCTTTTGCATTCTAAGTGCCTCTTAGAGGCTACTCAAACACTTTGCTGCTGATGGACAAATAGGAATGGGATGTACAGTGCTGACCATAATTATTCATACGCCTGGCAAATTTTGACTTTTATTCAATCTGCAAGTAATTTTTTGACGGGAAATGACATAGGTGTCTCCCAAAAGATATTAAGACGATGTACAAGATGCATTATTGTGGGGGAAAAAAAACATTTATCAGCTTTTATTTACATTTGAGCAAAAAGTGTCCAGTCCAAAATTATTCATACCCTTCACAAACAGTCACAGTCTGTGGGAAAATCTAAAGTTCTATACCATTCCAAATAGTCCAAGCGGTTCTAAAGCATCCTAATTACCCTGATTAATTGGGAACAGCTGTTTTAATCAACTCAACAGGTGAAAAACAGCAGCTCTCTGCAGTTGGTTTGTTGACAGTCATGGCTAAGACAAAGAAGCTCAGTGAGGACCTGCGGTTGCTCATTGTGGCTGCTCACAAGTCAGGAAAGGGCTACAAGTCCATTTCTAAATGTTTTCAAGTTCCAGTGGCTACAGTGCAAAACAAAGTATTATTAAAAAATACAAGATGTTCCACACTGTGAAAAATCTCAGAGGACGTGGTCGGAGGCCAAAAGTGACACCTGTGCTGGCCAGGATGGTTAGAGAGGTGCAAAAGAATCCAAGGATCACCACCAAGGCCATCCTGGCGAATCTGGGCTCTGCTGGTGGCAATGTCTCAAGGCAGACAACCCAACAGACACTGCACACTGCTGGGTTCCACGGATGCAGACCAAGGATGACGCCACTTCTCCAGATAAGGCACACAAACGCTCGCTTGGCGTTTGCAAAAGCTCATCTAGACAAAGACGACGACTTCTGGTCTTCTGTGTTCTGGTCAGATGAAACAAAAATTGTATTGTTTGGTCACAATGATGTTTCCATTATTTGGCGTAAAAAGGAGAAGCCTACAACCCAAAGAACACCATCCCCACGGTCAAACATGGTGGTTGGTACATATGCCAATGGACCAGGGAACCTAATCACAGTAAACGGAACCATCAAAAAAAGAGCAATACATAAGGATTCTCAACGCAGAGAAACTTGGCCTTGGGCACTAGTGCACATTTCAGCATGACAATGACCCAAAACACACAGCAAAAGTGGTGAAGAAATAGTTAGCAAACAACAACATTAGCGTTTTGGAGTGGTCCAGCCAGAGTCCAGACTTGAATCCAATTGAGAATCTGTGGAGGGAGCTAAAGATCAGGGTGATGGCAGGAAAACCCTCCAACCTGAAAGATTTGGAGCTCATTGCTAAAGATGAATGAGTAAAAATACCTGTGGAGACATGCAAAAGCTGGTCTGCAATTATAGGAAGCGTTTGATCACTGTAATAGCCAATAAAGGCTTTTCTATTGATTATTGAGAAGGGTATTAATAACGTTGGACTGGACACTTTTTGCTCAAATGTAAATAAAAGCTGAGAAATGTTTTTTTTCCACAATAATGCCTCTTGTATATTGTCTTATCTTTTGGGAGACACCTATGTCATTTTGCGTCAAAAAATTTAAGATTACACTTACCGGTAATCACTTTTCCATAAGCCCATGACAGCACCCTTGAGAGACCGCCTCCATTCAGGACAGGAAACAGGAACTTTCGTGGAGAGCTCATAAGGAGGAGCATGGCCCCAAGACCACCAGTTAATCGCAAGAACTTGTCCTAGACCACACTTTTTTTTTTTTTTTTTTATTAGCATTAATTCTATACAGGGTGGGAATAAACCCGGGTGCTGTCATGGGCTTATGGAAAAGTGATTACCGGTAAGTGTAATCTTAAATTTCCCTTGCGCCCATGACAGCACCCTTGAGAGACGACTAGAATAGAAATCCCTTTATTTCTTAGGGTGGGACTACTGCCTGGAGGACTATCCTACCGAAGGCTAGTTGTTCTCTAGTGCCTAGGTCTAATCTGTAGTGACGAAAGAAGGTGCCGGGCGACTGCCATGTGGCTGCTCTACAAATTTGTTCTAAGGTAGCATCGGCCCTTTCTGCCCAAGTGGTGGAAACTGATCTTGTGGAATGAGCACCAAAACCCCCCGGGGGAGCCTTTCCAGCTGAAGAATAGGCCAAATTAATGGCTCTCACGATCCATCTGGAAAGGGTTTTAGTAGAGGCTGGGAGACCCTTATTTTTCCCACTAAATTGAATGAAAAGCTTTGAGGTTTTTCTCCACTGACTAGTAACCTCTAGATAATGGGATAGGCATCTTTTTACATCTAAACAGTGCAGTTTTTCTTTTTCATTTCTCGGATTTTGACACAGGGAAGGAAGGATAATGTCCTGTGTTCTATGAAACATAGAAACCACTTTCGGTAAGAAGGAAGGGTCTGGTTTAATGAGTACCCTATCATCTAGGATGTTAGTGTAAGGTGGTGAAGTAGAAAAAGCCGAAATCTCACCAACCCTCCTTGCTGAGATAATTGCCACAAGAAACGCTGTTTTGAAGGACAAGATTTTTATGGGTAACTGTTTAAGTGGCTCAAAGGGAGGCTCTGTGAGGACCAAGTTGAGGTCCCAGGGGGGAACTGAAGGTCCAGATATAGGCCTAAGCCTGCTGATGGCTTTAAAGAATCTTCAGACCCACGGGTGGTTAGCGATGGGAGAATCAAAGAATGCACTCAAAGCGGATACCTGTACTTTAAGAGTACTTGGCCTCAAATTTTTTTCATGACAGGCTTGCAGAAAATCTAAGACCTTACACATAGGTGGGGGATTTAAAGGATTCACCGGATCTTTGGCAAACTTCTGGAAGGTGTTCCAAATTCTGAGATAAATAGAGGAGGTGACATCCTTTCTGCAGGATAGCAAAGTGGAAACTACATTCTTGGAGAGTCCTCTACTTTCTAGGATTTCCCCCTCAAGAGCCATGCTGTTAAGTGTAACTGCCTCACACTCGGATGATTGACTGGTCCTTGGGACAGAAGGTCTTGCCTCTCCGGGAGAATCCAAGGGTCTATCAAGGATAGCTTCCTCAACGAGGTGAACCAGGTTCTTCTGGGCCAGAATGGAGCAATTAAGATCACTGTCGTTCTTTCTGGTCTCAACTTCTGTAAGAATCTTGGAAGAAGTCTTAACGGAGGAAAGGTGTAGAGGAGCTGGTTCGGCCAGTGAAGGGAGAAGGCATCTATCCCTGTTGGTGAATCTCTCGCGCTGAGGGAAAAGAAAAGATGACACTTCCTGTTTTCTCTGGTAGCAAATAAGTCCAGATGAGGACGACCCCAAAGTTGAATTATTTGATCGAAAACCATTTGATTCAGACACCATTCCCCCTGGTCTAGTGTATTTCTGCTTAAGAAATCTGCCACCTTGTTTTCTGTACCTTTTAGATGTACTGCCATAAGGGACGGAACAGAAGGAATTATAAGGGAAAAGATATCCGTTGTTAACTGCATAAGATTTTCTGATCTGGTTCCTCCTTGCTTGTTCAAATATGAGACAACTGTGGCGTTGTCCGAAAAAACTTTTATAGACTTTCCCTGCAGTAAAGGAAGAAACTCTTTTAAGGCGAGAAAAACCGCTCAGTTCCCTCATGTTTTGGGAGTCTAGACTCTGCTCTCTTTCCCAAACACCTTGTCTTAAGTACCCTTGGCAACAGGCCCCCCAACCGGAAGGACTTGCGTCGGTGGTAAGGGTAACAAAATTTTGTTGGATCCAAGGGAGCCCCTGGGACAGGTTTACAGGATTCAGCCACCAGTGAAGAGACTGGATCACTTGGGGGGTGAGTGTGAGGGGTGTATCTAATGGGCGGAGGGTACCCTGCCATTCCTTCAGAATTTGCCACTGTAGGGGTCTGGAGTGAAGATGGCTCCAACTGACCGCTGGTATAGTGGAGGTCATTCTGCCCAAGACCGCCATTGCTTGTCTGATAGTAGGGTTTTTTGTAGATATCAGGGACTGAACCTGTTGTATTAATCTCTGAATCTTGTCTTGGGGTAGGATACAGAGTAGTTTCTTTGAGTCCAGCATCATTCCGAGAAAGACACAAACTTGGGAAGGTATTAGATGTGATTTTTCCCCGTTTATTTGCCAGCCGAGGTCTTCTAGGATCTGCACTACTTTTTTGAGGTGTACTTCGAGAAGGGATTCTGACTCTACTACTACCAGGAGATCGTCTAGGTAGGGAATCACTAGAATGTCTCTTTCCCTTATATGAGCCATGACTTCTGCCATGACTTTCGTGAAAAGTCTGGGAGCTTGAGAAATCCCAAAGGGAAGGGCTGTATATTGTAGGTGCTGAATGTGACCTCCTATTGAAACAGCGACTCTGAGGAATTTTTGATAGTCTAACCGAATAGGGATGTGATAGTACGCATCTCTTATATCTATCGCAGCCATGAAACAGCCCCTGAAAAGATGTTTTAGAACTGATTGGATCGACTCCATTCTGAATTTTTTGTAAGAGAGGAACTGATTTAAATCTTTTAGATTTATGATGGTTCTAAATGTTCCATCCGGTTTGGGAACCAGAAAAAGGGAAGAGTAGAAACCCCTGCTTTTCTCCGCCTCCGGCACCGGAATTAGAACATTTTTTCGAAGTAGGGATGCAATCTCCTGTTGTAAAGCTAGATTTTTTCCCGGGTTTCCTAGAAAATTTGTAATTTTGAATCTGTCCGGTGGGTGGGAGACAAACTCTAGACAAAACCCTTCCTTTATAACGCTTAAAATCCAGGGACTTGAGGAGATTTTTTCCCAAGCGTAAAGGAAGAGAGAAAGTCTGCCACCCACGGGAGAGAAACTGTCATTGCTGTGATGGTTTAGAGGTTGAGGAGGATTGGGAACTGAAGAGGAAACCCTTGCTTTTCCTATTCCTGTTGTCTGCTCTGAAGTCTTTCCTCTGGCCCCTAAAAAAATCCTTCTTGTTTTTGCGAAAAAAACGTTTTTTCGGGGGTCTGGAGACAGGGAATCCTTTTTTATTGTCTGAGGCTTTATCCAAAAGGTCGTCCAAGACGGACCCAAAAAGATAATCGCCCTGACAAGGAATTGCGCAAAGCTTATTTTTAGATCCAGTGTCTCCCGACCATCCTTTTAGCCAAATAGCTCGTCTGGCTGAATTAGAAAGAGCAGCTGACCTAGCATTTAATTTTAAAGCATCTGCCGAGGCGTCAGAAATAAAGTCTACTGCTTTAAGTAGAGTGGGAAAAACGGCTAACAATTGATCTCTCGGGGTTTTATTCTGAATGTGAGATTCTAATTCTTCTAGCCATAATTTCAGAGACCTAGCAGTGGATGTGGCGGCAATATTTGGTTTGAACGCTTGAGCTGAGGTCTCCCAAACTTTTTTTTAGGTAAACCTCTGCTCGCTTATCCATAGGGTCTTTAAGAGTACCCAAGTCCTCAAATCTGACCAAAAATTTTTTATCGGGTCTTTTCCATTCCTTCTGTATCAAAAATTTTATATTCTCGTTTACGGGAAACACTTTAGATTTTTTTTGCCTGAGGTCACCAAACATGATATCCTGAACGGATTTTGGGTCTTTGGATTCGTCTACCTTCATGGTCGCACGAACTGCTTTTAGTAAAGCTTCCGTATCATCCGGGGAAAAAAGTGGCCTGCCCGTGGATTCTTCATCCTGGGACGAGTCTGGGCTATCTAGGATTTCTCCTGTATCACTATCTTCTAAAGGATCAGAGTCAGATTTATTAGCCGTGCCTGATCTGGTTCCAAGGGAGCTTGAGGCTACAGAGGGAAAACTCTTTTTGAAATCCTTCAAGGAATCCGAGACCTCTGTCTTTACCATCTCCCTAATACTCTGCAGAAGGGATGGGGACTCCTCCTCCAAATACCGGAAGTCTCGACCGAGAACCGGATCTCGCTTGGATCGCGAGATTTTGTCCCCCCCCCCCCCCCCCCGAGAAGCGAGGTGAGGAGGAGGCCCCGGCCCGCCTGAACACTGTCAGGAAGGACCGGCGTGCCGAACGCACCTCTCAGTGCGCCCGGGACTGCAGAGTAGCGGCAGCGCGGCGTAAGCCAGACCCCAGCAGCAAGCACCAGAGTCCGGCCGGCGGCTCCTAGAGGAGACTTACGCCGGAACAGGTAACCCCACTTCGATATGATTCTATGGGGCCCTGCAGCCTAACTTTCTCCTTTTCTCCACGAACCGTCTCTGTCTAGGACAGGAAACAGGAACTGGTGGTCTTGGGGCCATGCTCCTCCTTATGAGCTCTCCACGAAAGTTCCTGTTTCCTGTCCTGGATGGAGGCGGTCTCTCAAGGGTGCTGTCATGGGCGCAAGGGAAATTACTTGCTGGTTGAATAAATAACTTTAAAGGGAACCTGTCATGTGGATATTTGATTATAATCTAACTAATTATATACAATCATTAACTACTAAAAAGTACCTTAGATGTATTCACTTACTGGTGTGACAGATACCTCATAATATACACACAAAGATGCTGCATGCTAATGAGCTGATTTGAGTCCAGTGTGATGTCATTGAGTCCAGCGTACATTTAATTCAGAGCTATAGCCCCTCACCTGCCCACCTGCTGCTGATTCATATGGAAAATAACTGTCACTCAGCAGCAGGTGGGCGGGGAGAGTCAGGAGCTCATAAATATTCATGACTCATCATTATCAGCTGGAGCTTTTCAATACAAGATGTTGGCAGATTGACTGGGTCAATTAAAGAAAGTGACCCAACATTTTGCTAAGAGAATCAGTCACTTATTTATGTTGCCCTTAGTTAGGACACCATAAAACTGGTGACAAGTTCCCTTTAAGTTAAAATTTACCAGAGGTATGAATAATTATGGGCAGCACTGTAGGTCCTTTCGGGGGATATACTGCAGCCACTGCCTAAGGAGTTGCTTAGTGAGATGCATACATTATCTGAATGGTTTCATATACATTGTGTGTTCAAGATAAAATGGGTTATAAAGATGATGTGCCATGTGACAAACGTAGACTGCCGGAAGCTAGCTCCAAGCAAGTTACGTGATATTGTCATAGACTTAGATATTGGCAGGAGATTGCTGATTTTATTGGAAATATGTTGCAGCCTGGAGCATTATCCTATTTTATGTATCCTTGGAAATGTTTCTGATATCCCTTTTTTTCCAAAGAGTCAACAGTCATGAATTCAAAGGTTTCTAAATCAAGCCTGAAAGACAATAGCATAGGAAAATCCATTGCCTCTTAGGATACCTGAATTTAGTTCATGGATGAACACTGTATTGAGGCTGTAAAAGTATATGTATAAAAAACGGTTGATGGATGAGCAGCACTCCGAACCCACACCTAGGAAGAGCCAATTATAAAGAGAAGTGTAGAAGTATAGCAAATAATTTTGCTGAGGTTACCTGGTGCACGCAGCGTCAGATCCAGGCATATATAAATATTCACCCTCTCCAGCACAGTGTGCGGTCTGCCACTCAAACAGGACCTTTCAAACAGTTGGCTCCAGACAACACTAGTCGATCCTTCTTCCAGGTCCTGACATGGAGATCTATCACTAAGTGATTGATTATGTACACTATGGGGGAGATTTATCAAACTGGTGTAAAGTAGAACCGGCTTAGTTGCCCATAGCAACCAGATTCCACCTTTCATTTTCCAAAGAAGCTTTGAATGAAAGGTGGAATCTGATTGGTTGCTACTGGCGACTAAGCCAGTTCTACTTTACACCAGTTTGATAAATCACCTCCTATGTCTTATGCTTTACAGGAATATTTGATACATTACTTATAGGTGTGTTGAATGAGGTGGACGTTACCACTTAATGGGTGCACACTATCACAATTCTTGAAAAAGACTTGAATTCGAAACATCACTATGTTTTGATGTCGGTTGGTGAATAAATGATCTATGCTTTAATTGGCGGAGTGCTCCAGATTTTTGGGATTTGCAGGCAGCACTGCAAAAAGTTTGCAGATTTGTGGGTACTCTGGTTGGATACTCCTGGTTTGGCACCACTGATGCTTAATAGAGGGAGATTTTATGGATGCGATCAATTGTTAGATGGCCTAAGACCAGGATGGGTAGCTTTCTATATATGGTATTTGGAGAACTGTTGTATGTTTTTAATACCTTTAGGTTTTATTATGTATGCCGGACTATATAGCTCTTTCTTCCATAGTGTCATTTTAACACATTCTCAGATTGTGTTGCGTAACTGAAGATGATGGATCCCTCAAGTCTGCAGGACTCTGTACTATGGTGTGAACTTGGTATGCACGATAATGTTTTTCATGATTTTGAACCCTAAGATTCAGGGATGGGTGTGATGGGGGTGTAGGGACAGGGTTTTTGTTATTTTAAAAATGTCTTTAGGACATTCAAAAAGTTTCACCAAATATTGAACAGATTAAAAAAAAAAATCAGAGTAGACTTGAGGTGAAAATAATTTTATAATACACCTAGTTAATTTTTGACAGGAACAAAGTGGACATGGACAAAGTTTCTACAGTATTGTGTTTACTTTACACTGGACTTTGTATTGTCATGTTTGAGATCAAACCTCATGCTGTATCATTATTTTGTTAATATGAGAAGCGCTCTAGAATATTAATGGGGATTTTCAATATTTTAAAAAAAGTTCCTAATACATTTGCAGTTAAACATTTGTTCTGGTCCTCCAACTCTAGGTCCCTTCTCTTGGATATGCTCACATTATGTCCAATGTTACATTTCCAATAGGCACATACAAGGCATTATGCCTCATTCACATTTCAGTGTTTGGTTAATGATTTTCATCAGTGATTTTGAGCCAAAGCCAGGTTCAGGTCTAAACACAGAACAGGTGCAGATCTTTCCCTTATACATTATGTCTGTGGAGGCTCCAATCCTGGTTTTGGCTCACAATCAGTGATGGAAATAACTGACCAAATAACTGATGTGTGAATGAGGCATAACTCTGCCCTCCTGAAACCACAGGATATTCTGTCTCACATCAAAGCTGCATACTGAATTGTCTGCACCACTGAATTATAAAGTAGAGCAAATCGAAGTTAAAGGGGTTGTCAGAGTTATGAAAAAAATAATATAGCACTGAAAATCTGATGGGCAGCAATATATAACTAAGCTAAGCAAGTTTTATGAAAAAAATATATATAATAATAAATATATATCTCATTTCCCTGGTTCTTTTGTGGCCCTTTGTTTACATGCAATAAAACAAATCTGTGCCCCTCCACCGCTCCGCTAAGGGAGTGAATACAAAAGCTGCCCTGAGTGACATGTCTGCCTGCTGGGAGACTCAACAGCATGCTGTATGTGTAGGACTACAAGTCCAAGTTTTATAATGACACTACTAAGGGAGTGGATACAAGAGCAGCCCTGAGTGCTGGGAGAATCCACAGCAACTTGTAAGTGTAGAACTACAAGTCCCAGCTGTATAATGACACTGCTAATACAAACAGGATCTTCCCCCTACCTTCTGGTGCAATGCTCTCTCTAGTCTGTCAGATCCTGTGCCCAGAATTGTCACTGCTGCAGCTAGCCAGTATGTGCAGCTGAAGGGGTTAAGAATCTTAGGAGAGAGAGCAGATGGCAGTGAAGGGGGCGTTGCCAGCACAGTGATCTATCGTTTACAGGCTTGTAAACGACCTTCATCAGAGCAGGGAGAGAAGCTGACATCACAGGTCATGTGACCTAAACGTTAAGTGAGTTAATTGGAAAGCAGTTACATTTGCCTAGTTAGAAACATAGAAAGAATAAAAAAATAACTCTGACAACACCTTTAACGAAGTGGACTTCAAGCTGAATTTCAGGAAAAATTCAATTTGTCATGAAGCTGAATTTCCTTGCGCTTTGTGGTAACAAATACATTTTTCATAAAGTTGTGGTAAAAAAACAAAAAAAAAAATACATATTCACCTAATCCATTTGCTCACGGAGAGGGCGTCGCAGTCATCTTCATTGAAGAAAAGGCACCAAATCTCACACGCAGTGAAGTCAATCTTCAATCAAGATGGCTGTGACGGCCTATCCATGAGCAAAATGATGAGGTAAGTAATTTACTTTCGTTTTTAACCCCCTATAGGCTTTAATGTGACTGTCAGATGCCAGAAGGGGGGGTTTGGGCGTAGCGCGATCGCCATTCCCCATCGTTGCGCCCAATACAATGGAATGCAATTCATGATGAAGTAATTCGTAACAAAATCGAATTTCTTTGTGAACTTCAGCAAAGTAGCTGAATCGAATTTTTGATAACTTCACTCATTTTTATATACTACCCTTTACTAGACCTCAATCCACTGGTCATAACTGACGGTTCCTAGGGTTCGAAACCTCCTTTCCTACCTGTCTGTACAAGCATTTGTATCTCCATTAATCATGATTATAACATAAAAAATAATTCATACTAAATAAACACTCTAAAAGTGGTCATGAAATTGGATCTTACGTGGACAGGAAGTGACTAATGGGCAACTGAACCAAAAACATGCATAGTAGTAAAATAGAATGCATGACATGGATCACCTATTCACTGACTGCTGCAGGAGAAAGCGTCTGGCTGGCTACTATTTGGCAGACTGGTCATAGACCCTAATGGGAATTTTCCCAGAGGGCCTATGCCAATAGGGCCACCTGAACTCATCACGGTTGCTGGCTGTATACATACTATTAGGGAAACAATAGGGCTCATTATTAGAAGAAGTCCAGGCAGCATGCTGAAGGTTGAGCTGACCTAGTGTTGTGGCCCACATCTCAACGCTTAAGACCTGCTCCAGATCCATATTACAGACAATTGGAAAAGAAGGACAGAACTTGGCAGCTATTGATGGCCACCACAGAGATACAAGCATCTGGGGAGGTATTTTGTGCTGCACTGTGGTGTTTGGTTCTGTGGGATGGTATTCTGTGCTGCACTATGGTATTACAGACCCTGCCAAATTGTATTGGCTCCATCTACTTGTGTTGCACCATTTTCTGTCAACTTGGACCCACCTACAACATTGAGGCCACTTTTTTTTTTTTTTTTCCAGGGCTACCATGTTCCCAGTATGCCCCTGAGCTTACCTCTGCTGGAGGTTGTGGCCAGCCATCAATTTTTACTTCCAATGAACAAAGGGACATCCTTGAAATACATGGATGGGCCTGTGTCCACCAAGCAGATATGCAAGTACTCCAACAGGGCATACAGAAGAAGGATATCTTACCGAATCTACCCTCTAAACAGACTTTAATGCTACTGAAAGTATCCTACAGATATACTGAGTTACTTTGAGGGTTTTGTGAGAATGGAAGACCCAATGTAATAGGCGTCAGTAATATAGGACAAACTATGTATTAGCAATGGTAATCAGTTATATCCTTACATCCATGACCTGCATTTCCACCAAACAAAACTACATTTTAAGTGGTTTCATCATATGCTCAAATTTGCTGTGCTCTGGTTACACATTTACATCCAAAAGGAAATATAAAATGCGGTCAAAGCACATTGAAGGCATCCAAATAGTGCAGGCACATGAATCAGTAATGTCTTATTATTAACACTATCACATCTGAATCTGTGCGATTCTGAGCATTCTGCTTGAGCCATAAGGGGTATGCTCGCCTCCGATGTGGGTGAAAGGGCACAGAGAAGACTGATCATGGAGTTCAGGCGACCAGGGTACACAACCATAATGTAACCTGTCATAATAAAGAGATAGGGGCAGGGTGACCTGTAAAACCCGGTGACAATTGTAACTAAAATAAATCTATGAACTTTCATAATATTGGAGATGGATTAGAAAAAAAATAATCTTACAGCTAAAACCAGAGTAACTTAGCCTTTTATATACAAAGGTTATATGGAGCAAATGACACGTGGGTGGGGTCATAAAATAAAAAAAGCGTGCAAATTATACTGATCAATAGGCACAAAGGAAAGAGCGCAGGGAAGTTCTGCCCTCTGGATCATGTATGTGAGGTGTAACAATACAACAGGAACAAATAGAAAAAAGGTGACTACAACATGCAGAAACCCCAAAAACTTTTTTTGCACTTACAAGATATGTCCCGTTGTTAGTACCACTTTAAAGAAGAAAAACGTTGGGGGGGAAAAAAAAAGAAAAAAAGAAATTTCCTTTGCATTGCCATTTTTGGACAGACATAGCTTTTTCTTCTATTTCTGTTTCTAACTCCACAGATGCAACTATTGCTATTGACCACGGCATCTGAGGGGTTAAATGGCCAGGTTTGGTGTCATTGCAGATCCCAGTCATTGCATTAGGGGGCGAACCGTCTTATTCAGCCGGTACCCATCATGTATGGAGCGGGCTCAGTGAGCAGCCTGCTCTGTACATTTCCCGAGCCACAATGACAAACAGGTACGTCATTGTGGCTGAAGGGGTTAAAGGTATTATCCACTTCCAGGAGGAACCCGGACGACACAGGGATATATCAGTAATAGAGAACTGATGGTTACTTAGCTGGCAGAACCCACTACGCTGCTCTAGTTCTCCTGCCCAGAATCTGGTCACCTGGCTGCAGGGTTGACAACACGTGACCGCTGCAGCCAATCAACAGGCTCTTTGGTGCACCACCAGTGATTGGCTGCAGTGGTCAAGTGTTGTAGATGTCATGTCACCATTAGAGCCAGGAGAGCCGGAGCAGGATCTGCCAGGTAAGTAATGATCAGCTCTCTATTGTGGACACATCCCCTGTGTTGTCGGTTTCCTCCTGAAACTGAACAAACCCCTATAATTCATATACAATGGGGTCTGTGTGTGCACATTACATGACTTATCTTACTGGTGCAGAGTTACTGCCTGTCTCCAGAGCTGCATTCACAGTTCTGCCGTTTGCTATTGGAAGCAGTCGCTTATCAGACACATGGGGAATTTCCTATATCAAATGATTGTAAAGTGCTGGATGTACAGCTACACTACCTAGAAATCAAATCGGAGAGAAAGCTCTGTGCAAACATTGAGTCAGCATGAAATACTGGACGATATTTAGATCAGAGACATGCAGAATCCTATGTTGCAACCCCTAGCACGGGGGTCAGCAACCTCCAGCTCTTGTGAAACTACATGGACTCTTGCTCGACTGTTCTCGGGAACTTCTAGAGAAGAAGTGAATGGAGCATGCTGGTAGTTATAGTTTCACAAACAGCTGGAGTGACCAAGGTTGTGGACACCTGCCCGGCACCCGAACAACAGGGATGTAGTAGATGTCTGTATCAGTACTGCTACAAAGTCTGTAGGTACCATACTCCGTTCATCACTGACCAGCGTCCAGGATGTGCACAGAGAAATCAATAAATTCTAAAATATTGTACAACATTTACTATTAGTAAAAATGGCCTTAAATTTTAGGTTGTATGGGTGCTAAAGGCCAGCCAGTAACAGGGCAAAGGGGCATTATTTGTATGTCGCCACCCACTACCCTAAAAAAGAGGGATAAAGCTCGTGCTTGTGTGACTTGGGATATGAACAAGATAAATCTAAAGCACTGCCGCCCTCTAGTGGTGGGCCTCCGCTGTCACTCTGCAGATGTGTTGTGTGTACTGGGAGGATTTACAAGCCTCTGCTAAATGGAATGCGTTTACTCAACAAAAGGGAAGTCATCAAAATTACTTCCTACTCCAAATTCTTCTCCCACCCACCACTGACAGCAGCACTTACTTTCTAATAGGAACGTTCTCCTCATCACCTAAAGAGATCAGCGTAGCAGAAATATGAATGTAGTCGTCGGCCACATCTGCAGAGAACACAGGAAACCCTGTTACACTGTACATGATGTAGTAACACAAAGATCCACAAGTCCATAACTGAACTCTCCCCGTTCCAGGTCAAGTTACGGGAACATCTGGACAAACATATATTGTATTATTAATATGATATTGCAAAGGTTATGCAAGAACTACAGTAGTGTAGCAGGCAGGGCAAGAAATGGAAACCATGTAAATCCAGCATTTATGATAGGGGATACCCATTATATCAGTTGGAGTCCTACTGCTTGGACTCCAACCAATCAGGAGAACCCGTATCCCGTGGAGGCCTCTCAAAATAAACAGAGCAGCCAGTCGGGCATGCGAGTGGCCGCTTAATTCATAGCCATGTAGGTTCTGGAGACAGTCGAGTGCTGTAGTCGGCCATCTCCTGAAATCCTATAGAAATGAATGGAGTGGCTGCGCATATGCCTCACCAGCCGCTACGTTTATTTCGAGGGGGCTTCACAGGGTACTGGGACCCCCCCACACACCGATCGTGGGGTTCCCAGCAGTAGGACTCCAACCGATCTAATAGGTATTCCCCATCATGTGGGGGCAGCACGGTGGCACAGTGGTTAGCACTGGTGCCTTGCAGTTCTGGGGTCCTGGGTTCAAATCCGGCTGGTGAGGCATGTGCGCAGCCACTCCATTCATTTCTATAGGATTTCAGGAGATGGCCGACTACAGCACTCCATGTAGTTAGCACTGGTGCCTTGCAGTTCTGGGGTCCTGGGTTCAAATCCAGGTTCAAATCCAACAAAGGACAACATCTGCATGGAGTTTGTATGTTCTCCCCGTGTTTGTGTGGGCTTCCTCCAGGTACTTGGTTTTCCTCTTACACGCCAAAGACAAACTGACAGGGACACTAGATTGTGAGCCCCATTGGGGACAGCCCAATGCAAAGTCTATAAAGCGCTATATAAGTGCATAACAGAAATAAATGTGGATAAGGGAATACTCTTAAATACTGTAAGAAACGGTGATGGATATTTCAAATTCTGCCCTCCTTCCCTCCTCAAACCAACAACTAAACATCTATTACTGCAAATATATTCCTGACACCATCATTCAGCATACATATACACAAATAAAATTAAACCCAAAAAGTACTGACTTTTATGTGATCGAGTCATTTTGTCAGATTTGGCACAGGAGTCCTTGATCCTTGTGTGATAACCGACAAGAAACATCTTTTCTTGTTCAAAGAATTCATCTACTTCCTGCATATGGAGGAGATAAGAGGCAGGACATGGCGATTGTCAGTTTAGGGCCCAACTAACACAGTAACTGAAATGTGCTACTCCACAAAAAAAATTTTTTAATAAATTATACAAACACATGAACAACTTTACAGAAACCCCCCTTCAGACGTTTATGGCATATATACACTATGTGGAGAGCTCACCAGAATAGAGCACAGACTGCTATAACCACCTAGCTACAGTACTATATCATTCAACCAATGGCCGGCTCTAAGTAATTGACTTATTTACTTTAAGATACAATTCATATGAGAGGCCAAACAACAATTATAAAATATAAAAATAGAAAGTTACATATTACGTAAGACAAGGATAAAAAAAATGTTGATAGATATATATATATATATATATATATATATATATATATATATAGTGATACATTAGTACTTATAGTTCATTGTAGTCATGGTCCCTCTTAGTTCCAATTGCGGAGCTCACGCAGTTTTGGAACCAAGTTCATATGCTGCGGTATATAAAGTTAGATACTCCTCTATATAATATACGGTATTCATATGTAGCATATCTTTATTATTATATCGAGTTAATATATAAAGTTCAGTCTTAATATATTACGGTAACTCGAAATGATAATAGAGATCTGCTACATATGAATATATAATATAGAGGCGTATCCCACCTCTCAGGAATTTCTGGTATATCCTGTGGGCAGGCAATAAACATGAAAAACAAACAAACATAATTTTACCCAATAAACAAGGTGAGTATGTAAAGGTCTAAAGTCTCCCACTAATTTATACCACAATACCTCAAAAAGACATAATTACATTAAAACATAACTTTTACTCACTAGGAATAAAAGTAGAAAAGAACAAACAGAAACGTGCTCAAATAATGCAGTCCAGGTGTATGGATTGTAGTCTTTTCACCAGGTGCCTGTCCCTCAGTTTGATGACGGAAAAGTTGAGGCAGCCGGAGCTTGTGATGCAAGTGGCAATATGGGGACAAAAACTAGCAAACCCTATAGCTGTAGCACTGCCTGAAGAGAGGGGTTGGGGGCTAGTTGTCCCTGCCTAGCAAACACAGAGCACCTGCCCCAATAGGGGCGACCCAGTCAGGAACCTGTCCCTGCTTGGGGCCTATTCCCTAAAATTGTCCGTCACTTAATTCCCTACATGCCACGTTTCATCTCATTGAAGGCACTCATCAGGGGACTGCTATTTGAAGAAAACTACTTAAATATGGACAAAAGAAAAAATGTCTAGTAGGACTACAGCAGAATCTCCACAGTTTGAATATTGGAGAAACAAATACTACCTTCTAGTAGAGGAGCGATGGGAGCTTAAAAGGAGAATCCCAGAGCTCTTTAAAGAAAATATGAGGCACAACTTGAACAGTAGTCCGTGCCTGCGGAAGTGTCCCCACCTAACCCTTGTCTTACCACCGATATTAGGATCAAGGGAGGAAAGTGCAAAACAGTGAGCCATTCTCCCTTTTAAATCCTCCCGGCTCAGATGCCCTGGCTATTCCAGGCCTGTGTTCACACGTAAGTGGAACGCACGCTAGAAGCGCGCGCTCCCCAGTAGCAGGAAGGGGAAGTCATGTGTACAGACTCTGACTGCCCCAGAGGTAAAGTAGAGCGGCGTTCCGACATAACTCTTCGCTTAACAACTAAGCGACGCTGGGAATCGGCACTCTCAAGCTAGCTCAGACACTGGAAAGCTGTTGAACACTAAGGAGCTAAATAAAAAACAGATTTAGGGCAGGGCGCAGTACAGGACAATATGAGTTATCAAAGATAATGATATATCAAACTAAAGGTGTAAAATACACAACAAAAATAGTCATAAGGGGGCAACTATGGCACCTGTTCCCAAGTGGCTCTCCTCCCTTGATCCTAATATCGGTGGTAAGATAAGGGTTAGGTGGGGACACTTAACCATGCCCAGGCACGGACCACTGTTCAAGTTGTGCCTCATTTTTTCTGTAAGGAGCTCTGGGGTTCTCATTTTAAGCTCCCAACGCTCCTCACCTCTACAAGAAAGTTGTGTTTGTTACTCCAATTTACAAACTGTGGAGATTCTGCTGTGGTCCTACTGGTGTCATGGTGGGGAGTAGGAGAAACTCCCCACCGTACAATGTAGGGAAGAAGGGAATGCCACTAGATCTGAAATCCAGGATAAGGTGAGCAGGTCACCTCCTAATGCCACCCTCATCCTATCCCTGACCTTCTAACTGTATGAGCCGGTCTCGATGGTAGGGGGGGCTCATGCTCCGGAACCTGGGACCTTCTGACCCTAATGATCCCTGAAAAAGGAGTCAGAAATAAGATACAACCGGTTCATCCACGACACGGATGAACCAGAGTCTCACACAGGCCTAGCAACTAGGAAAGAGCAGACAGCAAGCAAAAACACATAGCAGCATGTAAGAGCCCAGTGCAAAACGACAAGTACTGGAACAACAGCACTTACCTGCCACAACGACTGGGTGGAACAACTACTGCTTGCTGACTTGTGGTTTGCCCTCCTAGGAACCCCAGGTACCCCCTCACCGGAGGTACAGACAAACAAGGGGATGTCTAGCAACCATGCCGGGCATTACACCAAACATACCAGACATAGAACACCTATGACTAGACATGACAACGAATGCCCAAAACAAACCCACACAAAACATAACTGGTAAGGTAGGGAACAAGGAGGAGAGCATAGGGAGACATCACTAAAGACCTTGATGTTCCACAAGGAGGCCCTCACGGACAGGTGAAACATCCAGAGAGGAGCAAAGCTCCTTCTCCTACAAAGGCAGCTAGACAACTGACCTCACCCTCCCAACTACAACATAAGAAGAGCCATGAGGCCACACCCAGCTCCACCTTGCACACACCAAAATGGGAAGGAACACCAGACTAAAAGGGGAAGTGACCACACATGCTAAAACAAGTTGCCACCGGCAACAAGTTTGGACGGCACAAGTGTCACGGTCCACTACCACCAGACCATGACACAGCTGTGACAACTGGACATTTTTTCTTTTGTCCTTATTTAAGTACTTTTCTTCACTTAGCAGACACTTGATGAGTCCCTTCAATTGGATGAAATGTGGCATGTAGGGAATTAAGTATGGGACAATTTTAGGGAATAGGCCCCAAGCAGGGCGGGTGCTCTGTGTTTGCTAGTTTTTGTCCCCATATTGCCACTTGCATCACAAGCTCCAGCTGCCTCAACTTCTCAGTCATCAAACTGAGGGACAGGCACCTGGTGAAAAAAAAAAAAAAGACTACAATCCATACACCTGGACTGGGTAAGACCTTTCTAATTATTATCCAGGTATAGGTTTCATCTAGGTGCATAAGAAGACCATCTTGCATATTTTAGAGTATTTTCTCACTGCATTATTTGAGCACGTTTTGTTTGTTCTTTTCTACTTTTATTCCTAGTAAGTAAAAGTTACGTTTTAATGTAATTATGTCCAAGTCTTTTTGAGGTATTTAAAAAATAAAATAAAAAACACTAAAGGTTTTACCACAAAAAAAGCCATAGAAATCACTCACATTTTTTCCATAGTACATGTGCTTTTATTTATTTTTTAGATGTGTGAACCATGATTTAAGTATTAAAAAAAAGAAAAACCTTTTCATAACCCATCCTGCACAACTAACTACAGACCAAACTACAATTTTCCCTTCATCTCAACTCCTGGAGCGTCTGGTCTACTCTAGCCTCATTTGCTATCTCTCTGCTCACTCTCCCTTTGATCCATTACATTCTGGTTTCAACACCCTACATTCTACAGAAACAGCCCTCAAATGTGACAAATGACCTCCTGACAGCCAAATGCAAGGGTGACTACTCTCTGCTCATTCTCCTCAACCTCCCTAAGTCAATAGTGACAGATCTGTTTTGACTTTGCACAACCGCATCCTAAGAATAGATGCATAATTGATATAATCAAAACGGATCTGTTTTGGTCAAGTTTTGAGATCCTCTGACGGATCTTAAAACCTGAAACAAAAACGCAGATGTGAAAGTAGCCTAACCAAATCCCCAGTAGCAAAAAAAAACATTTGTGTGTCCTGCATTTTAATATTTCCCTCAGACTTTTAGATAACATCTGGAGCTGGTGTTTTTACAGCCTAAGGCCTCATGCACACAACCGTTTTTTTTTAAGGTCCGCAAAAACGGGGTCCGTAGGTCCGTGATCCGTGACGGTTTTTTCTCGTCCGTCGGTCTTCCTTGTTTTTTGGAGGATCCACGGACATGAAAAATGAAAAAAAAAAAATCTAAGTCAAGTTTGCCATTGATAAAACGGACACTGATCAGGGACGCGGATGACAATCTTGTGTGCATCCGTGATTTTTCATGGACCCATTGACTTGAATGGGTCCGTGAACCGTTGGCCGTGAAAAAAATAGGACAGGTCATATTTTTTTCACGGCCAGTAAACACGGATCACGGATGCAGCTGCCAAACGGTGCATTTTTAGATTTTTCTACGGACCCATTGAAAGTCAATGGGTCCGCGAAAAAAAACGGAAAACGGCACAACGGCCACAAATGCACACAACGGTCGTGTGCATGAGGCCTAAAACAGACTAAAATGCAGATGCAAAAAAATAATGCAACAGAGCAGAAAAACACCATTAAAAAACAACCCATCCACAAGGGGTTGTCCCATTTATGGTATATCAATAGTTTTTTTTTATGCCCACTTCCATCTCAAGAACATGGCCCCACCATGAATGAAGAGCACATTGTGCATGCGTGGCAGTCTCTCAATTTGCTGCTATGGGATTTCCCAAAAAAGCTGTGCAAGTGCGCTTAGCTATTTTTTGATGTTCTGTGCCAGTAAATGGGGGGGGAAGGGACATCACACATGTACAGCCCTTTCCCCTCTATCCACCGCTACGTGAATTCTAATAGTAGCTGAACCGCTCAGCTATTTGCCGAAGTCCCATCGCAATGGATGGAGAAAGCCGTACATGCAGTTTGCTCTCCATCCCTGGCGGTGCCCCTTTCTTGAAACAGGAGCAGTTCCCAGAGGTGGCAACCACATCAGACACTTATGGCATGTCCTAATGTTATGCTAGAAATGTCCAGATAGGACAACCGCTTTAAACTCCTTCACTAGCTTGGACAATCCGGTAAGTTGTCTTGTTATAACTAGATCTACTCCAGGCATCCTCTGTAAGTTATATAGCAGCAATAATAAAACACATATATTGGAGAGCAGTCTCTGTCATACATAAAACCATGTGAACTACTTAGTCTTACTCACCTCTACGAGAAGGTTTCACCACAGACACCACAGATTATCAAATTATACCCCCGTGCGCTCATCTTTCCATGTAGCAGATCACATCAGGAGTCCTGATGAAGGGGCATACCCTGAAACGCGTTGATTAATGCATACGGTTTTTAAATTAATAAAACGTGAATATCGAAGACAGAGAAGTGCATGGGGGATATAATTTGCTGATCGAGAAGATCGATGGGGGTCGAACTGGTAGTGAACTCTCCTCAGAGATGTGAATAACATAAGTAGATTAAATGGATAATTGGTTTTCCTTACGACAGACTCTGCTCTTCATTTTTGTGTTTTAGTTTTTTTGATTACTGCTGCTGGTTTACACGGGGTCTGAGTGTGATGAATCTGGGGATGGACTGAAGCAGAGAAGACCAGGAGCGGTAAAAGGAGTTTGTGAGTGGCGATGGAGTATGTGTTTTATGTATAGCTCTGAAGAGGCTGTAATTATTCTATGCGACCTGTTTGGTGGCGCTCCGTCAAAGTATTTTTGTCTTTTTCTCTTTAAAGGGGTTGTCTGGGATTGGTGACATTTAAGTGGACTTTAGTCACCTAAATTGAACATACATGCATGTGTTACCTTTATTTTCTTTTTTTGATGCCCCGTTTTTAAAATCTCAGTGAGTGACATACTAGGCCCCTTTGTGAAGAGCGAAGCCTATTCTTTCGCTTCGCAAAGAAGCCCGGTGACATCGCCGGCTCCCACAGACATTATTTAAAGCGCAGGGAGGGCGATCACCGACAAACAAGAACAATATGCGTGCAGGCGTAGAATCCGACGGGATTAGGGGGCGTAACTAACAAGGGGAGGAATAAAGAGGAGGGATATGCGTGGCACCCACAAGGCAGTGCAGCAGGAAGTTACCGCACACATACACAAACATGTAAACAATCAGTGGGGGCCCGTAGGAGCACTGGAGAAGTGGTAAAAATACTGAAAAACAACAGGGGGGCCTTAAATCAGCTAGACATGGTAAGATGTCATGTTTTTAAAAAAAACTATTTGATCCCGGACAACCCCTTCAAGTTATATGACATGGACATATTATGCATTTTAACTACACTGGTACACCGTGAAATCAACCTCTGGGTGCAAATAAGAATGTCCTCATTCACTAACAGCAAGCTCTTGAGAAATAAAAAACATCAAACATTAAAAAGTTGCAGAATGTTTTAATATACTAACGTAAAGCTTTAATAGTTGTTGTCACGTCCATACTGCAGATTACCTCACCTTGACTCCAGAAAATAGAACTTCATCTGCACTTCTCACCATGCTCCGGAAAAAGCCACCAAACATTTCTTTGGTATTTTTCCTTCGTACACTTAACTGAATGAAATACACACAAATACAGAAAATTGCTAATTGTAAGTATTACATCTGCAATTATTTGACACACACGGTGCGATACTAAGCTAGCGAAATCTGCAAAATTCAAGAAGCAACAAGTCAACTCTGACTAATCAAACACATACACATGTCTATGTGATGCTACATGTGTAGGAAGCAGCTGGTCACAGGAATATTAATCCAGTTCCCTTGTTAAGCCCTTCTCATGAATGTACAGGTTCCACTTTGCTCCCTGACCCATTTTCACAATTAAATCCCCCAGGTAGAAGACGGGTCTCCATCTAACAATCGACAATGGAGAAGCCCCACTCAATAGGTGTGTGATGTCAGAGGATGGTAGATCTGGTCAAACCTTCCCGATGTCTTTCAGAACCTCTTCCTCCATCTTGGATTCTAGTTTCTCCTGAAACTGCTAAATACTGGTTAGCAGGAGGTCAGGTTTAATATCACTGCAACCAACCGCATCCTATCCATGCCACACCACAGAGATTTAGGGTACTTCTAAACGAGACTGAAATGCAGCTGTTTTTCTGCAATGGAGTTGAGTGTATCATTTGCGGCATTTTACAGTACCAGCAAAGTGGATGAGATTTTAAATGAGTTTTCCAGTTTTTTGTTGTTTTTTGTAGACTGATGACACAGTGGATGAGTGAGAGGCAAAAAGCTCTGGCCACTGTGTAGCCTGATACAGCCACTACACAATGGATGGAGGATTCTGGTAACCTAAGGATTGGTCATCAGTATCTAGAACCTGGAAAGCAAATTCAAGAAATCTCATTCTCTCATCCACCTGCTGCTGCAAAAAAAAAAAAAAAAAAAAAAAAAAAAAAAGATTTTAAGGAACCTGCCCCTGTCAATCAAGAGGGAGTGGTAGAGTCTCAAAGAGGAAGCAGGATAAGAAAGGGTGCACAGAGTGGCTTGGATGGTTATATTCTCTCCTATACACAGGTTAGGGGATAATTATTAGATTGGTAGGGGTCCTACTGCTGGTATCCCCACCGATACCAAAGCCCATGGAGTAAACCCGAAATGAACAAAGTTGCCAGTGGGGCATGTGCACAGCCACTGCATTCATTTCAATGGGAGTACCAGAGATTGAGTACAGCGCTCCACTCTCTCCTGAACTCTGATAGAAATTAATATAGCCCGACCAGGCGCTCCGTTCATTTGAGGAGGGCTTCACGGGGTACAGGACCCCTGTTCTCGTGATTGGTGGTGGTCCCAGAGGTGGGACCCCAACCTAATAATTATCCACTATCCTGTGGGCCGTTGGACCTGTGATGTGTCCCCCATGCGTCACATGGACCAGCGACACGATACACTGGGGAGATGTCATCACTGAGGCCAGTCACTTCAGCGGCACATGTGACTCTCAAACCGGAGAACGTGGGACCAGAGAGGCCAGGCGCGTATGCTCCCCTCCACAGGTACGGTGAGGTGGGGAGATCTGGCAGAAAGGCCCGCAAAGCTGAACAACCCTTTTAAGAAGTGCAGCTGATAAAGTTCACATAAAAATCATCATGAGGAACTGAGAATGTGAACCTCAGATGTGACTAGAAAGTGCAGCGACTGACATCTATTTGGTGAAATATTACATGTAACAAAATGCTCATCTACACATATAGGTCAGCAAATAAATCTGCTGTCTCAGCATTCAAGCTTCACTTTCTACACAGGAAGGAAGGGTGCTTACATCTTGGTCGTATTCCAGGAATATTTGGAAGTTGTGGTCTTTGTTTAAGATGGGATGGGAGGCAATTCTCTGAAGGAAGACTTCATGCACTGAGACGGTCTTCTTAAACACAGCCAGGTATTCACTGTCAGGACACGGAGAGAAGAGTTGTAGAATGCAGGCACCTATCAGTGACACATTATACCTTCTAGTTTACATGTTCTTCATTTAAAGCGTTAACAGTGATTTGTCCGACCATCTAACAACCTGCCAGTGCTCCAATGTGATGCCGTATCAGTCTGGTCCAACAAGGCCTGCCCAACAAATCCCCAAACTCTAACTTCATACAATATAAAGCCTGGGAGCAGCTCTCCAAAAGCTGAACTGAAGCTATAAAAATAAAGCAAATATTCCAAATATTCTTTCTTTGTGCCAATAACTACAGCTGCATGCTGATGGTAGACAAATATAGTATACATGGGAATACAAAGTAGTATACAATGCATTGTGAAAGTATTCATGCCCCCCCCCCCCCCTCTTTTCTTGTTTTTTACCTTGTTGGGTTGCAACCTGGAATTAAAAAAGTTTGCAAAGTTTGTGTCATATGATTTACACAACAACGAATGTGTGCCAGCCGTGCCCGTATTGCATCCCCACTCCCAATCAGTCCACAATCCGGAAGATATGGAGCAGAGGCATGGAATGAAAGGCCACAGAAACACTGTGGAGCATTTCCGTGGAATTTCTGTCCCTGAATACACTCTGCAAAAAAAAAAAAAAAAGGAAAAAAAAAAAAAAGCATGCTTTCCTTTTTTGCGGTGCGAACGGATCGTGGAACCATTCAAGTTATATGGGTCTGCATCCATCAGCACTGTGGATGAGCCCTAAGGAGGCAAACATTTTTACTGTGACACAAACAATAATTAAAGGGCTATTCCCATCTCAGACATTGACGTCATATAACTAAAAACTTTACACAGCTCAATTTATCTTACAATTGTTGGAAAGGAAGCCTTCTCGTCAGTGAAGGAGACCGCTGCATTTACATGCAGTGATCTCCCCCACAGTATGGAGCGGTGTGATCACTAACTCCATCGTTCGTCCCCATACAGAATCATTCCTTGCCAGCAGCAGAGGCCGTTTAGATGCCATGATCCGCTGCTTTAGGCGACAGCATGAAAGATCACATGACGCTCGTTCTTCAGGTAATCGGCTGCACCTTTACAGTGGCAAATTATCGCCAACTATTGTTCCTATGAACGCATGCTAGCAATTATCTGCCAGATGTTCAGGCAGTGTAAAGGGGCAATAAGATACGCCATGGATGTCAGATGGGTCAGTGTCAAACAAGTGCGAGTTCCATGTCTGGGACCCGCTCCTACCTCCAGAAAGAGGCCCCTGAAGTGAAAGAGCACATCACACATGCTCAGCTATTTTCGGAACTCCGATAGCGGTGAATCAAGGGTGGCCACACATGCTTAGGAGCTCTCTGTTCACTTCAGGGTCCTATTCTGGAGATCCCAGACATGGCACCTGCGCCTATTTGTCATTGATGACATTCTAGCGATGTGCCATCAATGTCTGAGATGGGAATATCCTTTTAGGACAAAATTTTTTAATTTTAATGTGAATAAATATTCACCTCCTGAAAGTCAACACTTTGTGTTGCCACCTTTGAAGCAATTAGAGATGCAAGTCTCTTAGGGTAGGTCTCTATTAGTTTAGCACATCTATTCGTTTGGCCTTTCTTCCAAACAAAACTGTTCCACCACCTTAAAGTTAGTTGGGTTGGAGTACAGCAGTTTTTACATCATGCCACAGATTCTACATTGGATTGATGTCTGGGCTTTGACAAGGCCACTCAAAGACATGTAAAGATTTCCCATTATAACACTCCAGTGTAGCTTTAGAAGTATGTATAGGTTCATTCTCCTGCTGGAAGGTGCATTCTGTCCCAGTCTCAAATCTCTGACAGACAAACACGTTTTCCTCAAGAACTGCCCTGCAAAAAGCATCTCCACAGTATGACACTGCCACCACGATGTTCCTGGGGTGATAAGGGTTGGGTTTTTATGCTTCCCATGATGATCAAAACGTTGAATTTTAGTTTCAGCTCACCAGAAAGCCTTCTTAAATTTGTTTGGGGAATCAGTCAAACTCCAAACAGGTTTTCTTACGTTTTAAGCAGTGTGTCCTCGATTAGAAAAACATGGCTGCTTCCATCCAAAAACAGTACCACACCAACCATGGATTGTGTCTGGTATTGCAGGTTGACTCCATTGTGGTCAATGGGGCAGATCTACAATACCATACACAACCTATGAAAAGATATGTTGCTGTTTTTGGATGAAAGCAGCATGTTTTTCTAATCCTTGACTAGCCCTTTAACGTGTAACGGTCATTCTTTTTTTTTTTATATGCTTTAATTACTGAAATCGTACATTTCTATTAGAAAAATAGCTCTAAAGTGTGCCATTTTGAGCCTTAGCAACGCTCCTCTGTCTTCTGTTTACATAACACGGTCAGTATTGAGCAAGTCTCCACAGTTATGTAAACAAAAGACAGAGAAGCGTTGTTAAGGCTCAAAATGGGCCACTTTAGAGCTATTTTTCTAATAGAAATGTACGATTTCAGTAATTAAAATATATTACAAAAATAGTCAGTATCACTGCACCTATACATTACAAAAATAAACAAAAAAATTACAGTTACACTTTAAGCAATTGCCTTTTCCTGGCTCCTCTTCCATAAATGATCACTCTGTGGAGTGTCCAGCTCACAATAGTGCCCATGGACAGATACTTCCATCTCCACTGTGGATCTTAAAGAGGACCTTTCACCAGAATAAAACTTCTAAACTAACTATACAGACATGTAGAGCGGCGCCCAGGGACCCCCCTGCACTTACTGTTATACCTGGGTGCCGCTCCGTTCTCCCGTTATTGCCTCCGGTATCTTCATAGTTAGGCTCCACCCAGGGGAACCTGCCGTCGGCTCATTCTCCCATGCTGCAGCGCTGGCCAATCACAGGGCTCAGCTCATAGCCTGAGAGATAAAAAAGCCTATCAGGCCATGAGCTGAGCGCTGTGATTGGCCAGCGCTGCAGCATGGGAGAAGGAGGCGCCTGGGCTCTTACTCCTGGAGGGTCTCGATTGAGGGACGCAATATTGAAAATCTCTATTATGAGACACTGCTGTTTGGAGTATTGATCTCCACTTCCCCTGACAAACCAGTCAGAAGTCATACTGGCTGGGGAAACGTAACGTTGGGATCTGTGTTTTTTTCTTTGTTTTCTATATTGTTTTTGTCATGTTATCTTTTTTTGGTCACTGAGGACAGGGTAATACAGGGTGAGCCAGGTTAGGCACGAGGACAGGGAACCTCTACCTTTAAAGGGGTGTCCCTGGGCTGAGTCCAGCTAGGGTTACAGAGGGATTTGTGTAGGATAGAATTCCTCTATTGACTTCCTTTTGGAGTGCCTTTAACTATTGGATACTACTTCTCAGAGCTGTACCATCACTACCACTGCCTCCGGACCACCCCGGATATCATCAGTGCTAAATGACCACCTCCACTGGTATCTCAGCAAACCGTGAGTAACCACAGAATACGTCTCCAGTATCTCAGCAAACCGTGGGTAGCCACAGAATACGTCTCCAGTGAATTGACCATGTTGTATAATTATTCCTATGATGGTCTTATAAAGATCAGGTGATCACTGAGCTGTAAACTTCGGTTCTGTGTATTTGATTAGTTCCTCAGCTGCTTTTGACACACATACTGAGGTATTTCACGTGGGTGTAATTACGTGTACTGCCAGTATACCTCTTGACCAAATGATGACATAATATGTATTGTATGTATTCTTGACTCTCCTGTTACATGTAGTCCGGCTGTAGGCCAGATTTTAGTAGACGAATAATAAAAGGTATATTTTAATTGGGAAGGTGTTCCAGTGCATATTGATTTATTCTTCCCTTACATATAGTTACTGCAAAGCGTTTTTTTGATGTGGTAGAGTTTATAACCTGACTATCTGCAGAAGAGGCAGGGGAGTGAAGGAGACGGAACCCAGTGGCAATCATGTAAGTACAGGTGAAACTCAAAAAATTTTAATATTGTGCAAAAGTTTATTTCAGTAATGCAACTTAAAAAGTGAAACTAATATATGAGATAGACTCATTACACACAAAGCGAGATATTTCAAGCCTTTGTTTTAATTTGGATTATTATGGCTTACAGTTTATGGAAACCCCAAATTCACAATCTCAGAAAATTAGAATATGGTGAAACAGTTCAATATTCTAGGCTCAAAGTGTTACACTCTAGTCAGCGAATTAATCCATAACACCTGCAAAGGGTTCCTGAGCTTTTAAAATTGTCTCTCCGTCTGGTTCAGTAGGAATCACAATCATGGGAAAGACTGCTGACTTGACAGTTGTGCAGGAAACCATTACGGACACCCTCCATAAGGAGGGAAATCCTCAAAAGGTAATTGCAAAAGAAGTTGGATGCTCCCAAAGTGCTGTATCAAGAGCACATTAATAGAAAGTTATGTGGAAGGGACAAGTGTGGAAGAAAAAGGTGCACAAGCAGCAGGGATGACCATAGCCTGGAGAGGACTGTCAGGAAAAGGCCATTCAAAAGTGTTGGGGACTTTCACCAGGAGTGGACTGAGGCTGGAGTTAGTGCATCAAGAGCCACCACACAGACAAATCCTGGACATGAGCTTCAAATGTCGTATTCCTCTTGTCAAGCCTCTCCTGAACAAGAAACAACATCAGAAGCGTCTTACCCGGGCTAAAGAAAAAAATAACTGGTCTGTTACTCAGTGGTCCAAAGTCCTCTTTTCTGATGAGAGCCTTTGGCATCTTATTTGGAAAGCAAGGACCCAGAGTCTGGAGGAAGAATGGAGAGGCACACAATGCAAGATGCTTGAAGTCCAGTGTGAAGTTTCCACAGTCTGTGTTGATTTGTGCAGCCATGTCATCTGCTGGTGTTGGTCTACTGTGCTTCATTAAGTCCAGAGTCAATGCAGCCGTGTACCAGGAGATTTTGGGGCACTTAATGCTTCCTTCCACAGACAAGCTTTATGGAGATGGTGACTTCATTTTCCAGCAGGACTTGGCACCTGCCCACAGTACCAAAACCTGGCTCAATGACCATGGGATTACTGTGCTTGATTGATCAGCAAACTCACCTGACCCCCATAGAGAATCTATGGGGCATTGCCAAGAAAAAGATGAGACATTAGGCCGAACAATGCAGAAGAGCTGAAGGCCGCTATTGACGCATCCTAGTCTTCCATAACACCTCAGCAGTGCCATAGGCGGATAGCATCCATGCCACGCCGCATTGAGGCAGTAATTGATGCAAAAGGGGCCCAAACAAGTACTGAGTACATATGCATGATTATACTTTTCAGAGGTCCTACATTTTTCTATTTAACATCCTTTTTTTATTGATTTCATGTAATATTCAAATTTTCTGAGACTGTGAATTTGGGGTTTTCATAAGCTGTAAGCCATAGTCATCCAAATTATAACAAAAATAATGGCTTGAAATATCTCGCTTTGCATGTAATGAGTCTCTCATATATTAGTTTTACCTTTTAAATTGCATTACTTAAATAAATGAACTTTTGCATGAGATTCTAATTTTTCGAGTTTCACCTGTACAATTCCCTCCGTAAATCCAGGTACACTGGGGATCTGCCAAAAAGGCCCTCAAGGGTGAACAACCCTTTCAATGATACTCTGTGGAATGTTCAAAGTTTTGGAATTTTTTAGAACCCAACTCTGATTTGTACTTCTCCAAAACTGTCTCTGGCACGTTTGGATGCTCCTTTGTCTTAATGTTGCTTATTAAATAGTGCTGCTGACTCAGGAGCCTATCAGATCAGGTGGATTTATACTCGCATCATATGACATTTGATTGCACTTAGGGGAATTTAGGGTACTTTCATGCTTCAGTTTTATCCTAATGCATTCTGAATGGAAAGCAATCCGTTCAGTATGTATCAGGATGTCTTCAGTTCAGTCACTCTTACGGTATTTGGCTGGAGAATATACCGCAGCATGCTGCAGTATTTTCTCCGGCCAAAATTCCAGAACACATGCCGGATCCGGCATTAATTTCCATTGAAATCTATTAATGCCAGATCCGGTACCAAGTGTTATGGAAAACCGTATCAGGTTTCCCGATCTGCGCATGCAAAAGTGTTAAAAAAAAATATATATATATATATATATAACGGATCCGTTTTTCCGGATGACACCGGAGAGACGGATCCGGTGTTTCAATGCATTTGTCAGCCAGATCCAGAAACAAATGCTATCGGTTTTCATACGGATTTCCGGATCCGGCAGGCAGTACCGGCAACGGAACTGCCTGCCGGAATCCAACAACGCAAGTGTGAAAGTACCCTTATTTAACGAGGTTACATATAAAAGGGGGTGAATACATATGCATTCACAACGTTTCAGTTTTATTTCAATAAAGGTATTTTTCTTTTCATTCCACTGTAAAAATTTGGATATTTTGTCAGGTCCATTACATTAAAATCTAAATTAAAGTGGATTTCTGGGGGTACAATATTAATTACCTATCCTCACTGGCCCAGGAAGAGGCCATGGCGCTTCTCTTCAAACAGCTGATTGGTGGGGGTGCTGGAAATCCAACCCCCAGATCTGGTATTGACAACCTATCCTGAGGATAGGTCATCAACGTTGAACTCCCCGAAAAATCCATTTTAATTCCAACGAAACAGGGATAAATACCTTCAAGACATTGCACGCACAGCTGATAAGGAAAAGGTTCACAAGATGGGTCCCCGTTTGAATGGCGAGGCGACACACAGGCATGTCCATCACTCCAACACTATGGGACTCCATCAGACCCATAAAGCTAAATGGAGCAGTAGTGTGCATGTGTGACTGCAGCTCCGTTCAAACAGGGGAGAACAAGCCCCCATTGTCTTCATGTCTTACTCCTTGGCATATACAGCTCAGATACATACGCTTCTAATTCTTGCTTCATTTTGGCAAATTCATCCTTTGTCATGGAGCCCTCGCCTTCACCGAGCTTCTGCATTTTGTCTCTAGGGCCATCAAAATCGGGTTTTGCAGGAGACGGTGGTATCTACAAGTACAAAAACAAAGAAATGTCAAAATCCGTTTGATCAACTTTTTTTTATAGATTAATAAAATATTTTAATATATCTGTGATATATATATTTTTTATTTATTACGGAGACCTTTTTTGTCGTCTATGATCTTAAGTATAGATTCTTGGTGTTCAAAGGGCAATATCTAATATATAAGTGTTTATTACTCCCTCTCCTTAGTTGACATGGCCAAGTTCCTGCACAGTTATCTCTCCTGGTGCTGTCAATCAAGAAGGAAAAGGAGGGGCTGGCAGAGGAAGCCTGGCAAAGAGCCAGAGCAGAGGACAGAGCAAGTTGGCACACACAGTGGCTTGGGCCCGCCCTCAGTGCACTCAACTGCTAATTTGCATATAGATTAAAAGTACTTCTTCTCCTGAATGAAGCAACAGATTGCAAGGTGAAAGGTATCATTACTTTCAGCTGAGCTAAATCTACAAGGGACTGGGCCTGGTTTAACAGTGAATTTCCTGGTGGCAGACTCCCATTATAGAAACATAGAAAGTGTCGGCAGATAAGAACCATATGGCCCATCTAGTCTGCCCAATATACTGAATACTATGGATAGCCCCTGGCCCTATCTTATATGAAGGATGGCCTTATGCCTATCCCATGCATGCTTAAACTCCTTCACTGTATTTGCAGCTACCACTTCTGCAGGAAGGCTATTCCATGCATCCACTACTCTCTCAGTAAAGTAATACTTCCTGATATTACTATTAAACCTTTGCCCCTCTAATTTAAAACTATGTCGTCTTGTAGCAGTTTTTCTTCTTCTAAATATTCTCTGCTCTTTTACCTTGCACACCTTTACATGCACACGAACGTTGTTTGTTTCCGTGTCAGTTCCGTTTTTTTTTTGCGAATAGGATGCAGACCCATTCATTTCAATGGGTCCGCAAAAAATGCGGACAGCACACCGTGTGCTATCCGCATCCGTATCCCATCATTACATTCCAAGTGATGTAACTTTTTCATTTTTCTATGGATGTAGCCCTGTGAGTTAGGATTATTTGCGGGCTGAGTTTTTGAGTACATGAAGCGTAACGGTTATCTTTTTTTTACATGGTTTATCCTTGCAGTTTAAGTAACGTGTTAATGGCATTTTCCAGCGCTAGAAAGAGCACATGTGTGGGGTATTACAGCTCAGCCCCATTCACTGCACAGGAGCTGAGCGTCAATACCAGACAAAACCCATGGACAGCTAAGAAGCCGTTTTGAGAATAAAGCAGCCATGTTTTTCTAATCCTGGACAATCCCTTTAAGCCTACATACACACGACAGTATGATATCCGTTTTTTTTTTTTTTTTTTTTTGCGGATCCATTGTAACAATGCCTAAAACAGACAAGTTCAATTTTTTTTTTTGCGGGGCTTCGGAACTGACATACGGATGCGGATAGCACAGTGAAATGAATGGGTCCGCATCCTATCCGCAAAATAAAAAAATAAATGGAACGGACATGAAAACAAAATACGTTCGTGTGCATGAGGCCTGACAATACCATATGCAAGTGTGTGTGTGGGAAAGGAGATTAAGACTTTTGCAGAATAAAACTAAAATTATTAAAAGAACAAGGTCATTGCACTACTTTCAAGTGTTGGTAGGCAGACCAGGTAAAAAGGAAAAAATAAATAAAAAATGTATCAGATGGACCCCTATATAGAACAATTCACGAACAATGCCTATGACTGAAAAGCAACAAGATTAAGGACTTGGAAGTAAGGTACAAATCACATACATTTTTATAGCCTAGAGTCACACAAATGGATATTGGAAGCTGTTCACTCAGCTGGTATTCCAGCGAGGTCCTACGTATCTGTAGGCAATTCCTGCTGAAGGTCCAATGTAGACCTTCAAAACATATATTCCTCCATTCCACGCTGTACACAGAATCGCCTCCAGAACTACAGATATTTACTCTGCCTCGCTTTCACAAATCTGCCACAATCTAATTACCGACAGGCAGAAAGCCGGAATTAGACTTACCGGTAATTCAATTTCCACGAGATCACCACGACGGCTACAAGGAGATTGACCCCTGACCTCTGTAGGGGCAGGAACAGAGAGAGGGTTTAAATCCCCCCCTCCCACCACCAACACCAGTGTGTCCAAAATTACAGAGACAGAAAAAAAGTGGTGAGAACAAAATATACTAAACCGAGGGTATTACTTCATAACCTCCCAGGTAAGGCTTAAGGAAGGGTAGGGAATATATGTGCCGTCGTGGTGATCTCGTGGAAATTGAATTACCGGTAAGTCTAATTCCGGCTTTCCACTTCATCACCACGACGGCTACAAGGAGATATAAAAAATTATAGCTTAGGGGGGGACGACCGCCTGAAGGACTTTCCGTCCAAAAGACAAGTCTGAGCTGGATAGGTCTAACCTATAGTGTTTTGTAAAGGTGTGGATGTTAGACCACGTAGCGGCTTTACAAATGTCTTCAAGGGAAGCTCCGGCCCGTTCTGCCTGGGAGGAGGACATGGCCCGGGTAGAGTGAGCTCTCAAATTTGAGGGGCAAGACAGGTCTTGGGACCCGTAAGAAATGGAAATGGAGTCTTTTATCCACCGTGCTAGAGAGGATCTGGAGGCTTTCAGACCCTTATTCTTCCCCGAGAAGAGGACAAACAGGTTATTAGATCTACGGAAACCCTTTGACACTTCAAGATACCGCAAGACAGAGCGTCTTACGTCTAGAGAGTGGAAGTCCGATTCCCTATCGTTAGAGGGATTATTGCAAAAGGAGGGTAGGACTATCTCCTGGTTTCGGTGGAAATCCGATACGACTTTAGGCAGGAACCCCGGATCCAATTTAAGAATAATCCTATCATCGGTGATACGGAGATAGGGTTCCTGTATCGATAATGCTTGGATCTCGCCTATCCTTCTTGCAGACGTGATGGCCACCAAGAAAGCGGTTTTAAATGATAGATGTTTGATGGAACAATCAGATAGGGGTTCGAATGGAGCGAGAGTTAGGCCGGTGAGTACCACGTTAAGGTCCCAGTTGGGGATCCTAGATTTTAGAGAGGGACGTAGACGGGAGGCAGCTTTCATGAATCTCCTGATCCAGTGATGACTGGCTATATCGCGATCAAAGAAGCAGGCTAGTGCCGAGACCTGTACCTTTAGGGTAGAGGGTCTGAGACCTAGTTCAAGTCCCTGCTGGAGGAAGTCCAAGATCTTCAAGAAATTGGGCGGCTCTAAGTTTGGGGCTGGGTTCCCCATCCATGTACAGAATCTCTTCCAAATTTTTAAATAAATTGAGAAGGTAACCTTCTTCCTACTAGCTTTAAGGGTAGTTATCACTTGGTCCGAGAGCCCCTGTGACCTCAACTTCTGGACCTCAGGATCCAAGCTGACAATTTGAGGAAGCTTGGGTCTGGATGTAGTATTGGGCCTTGGTGAAGCAGGTCCCTCCTGGCAGGAAGAGGCCATGGGTCCTCTACTGACAGATTCCTTAGAGCAGGAAACCAGCTCCTCTTCGGCCAATAGGGAGCTATCAGGATTAGTGTCGTATCTTCTCGGTAGAGTTTCTGGATTACTCTGGGAAGTAGAGGCAGTGGTGGGAACGCATAACTGAGATCCCAGTCCCAACGAATTGTGAGCGCATCCAACGCCCAGGGATTGTCCCGTGGGTTTAATGAACAGAACGTCGGTACCTTTGCGTTTCTTTTGGATGCGAATAGATCCACCTGTGGAGTGCCCCATCTTCCTGCCAGCAGCTGGAACACTTCTGGATTCAAGGACCACTCTGTCTGGTCTATCGACTGGCGACTGAGATAGTCCGCTTCTACGTTCAGTATCCCTTTTAAGTGGATTGCGGAGATGGAATTCACGTGGGATTCTGCCCAGTTGAAGATCTTCTTTGTAATAGACATCAGTTTCTCCGATCTCGTGCCTCCCTGGTGAGATAGGTACGCCACAGTCGTCGTGTTGTCTGAGAGAATCTTTATATGTTGACCCCTCAGAAGTATCTCTGCGGTTTTCAGGGCTTTCCAGACCGCTTCTAGTTCCCTGAAATTGGAGGACTGAGAGCGGATAGTTGGGGTCCAGGAACCTTGAAACCAACGGTCTCCCACTGTCGCTCCCCATCCTTTCTCGCTTGCGTCTGTAAGTACCTGAATGTAGGGGATTTTCTCCCAAACGACCCCCAATGACAGATTGCTTGTGTTCTTCCACCAATCTAGGGAGGTTTTTACTGCCGGAGGGATCATGACCTTCTGATCCAAGGAGGCCTGCTGTCTGTTCCAAGCTCTCAGGATCCACGACTGGAGGGATCTGAAGTGGGACTGGCTCCATGGGACGGACGTGATGCAGGACGAGAGGAGACCCAGGAGACTCATAGCTTCTCTTATAGGACAGGACCTCCTGTGCTGGAATCGTCGGACCTTTAATTGAAGGTTTCTGACCTTGTCTGGCGGAAGGAAGGTACGTTGTGTTTGAGAATCCAGGATAACGCCCAGGAACTGGATAGTGCTGGAGGGCACTAGGTTTGATTTCTTCAAGTTCACCAACCAACCCAGATCCTGGACAAGGGACAGAAAGGACTGCAGGTCTGTTCTGAGTTCTTCCTCTGAGTTGCCGACTAGGAGGAAATCGTCCAGGTACGGTATGATCACCAGTCCCTTGTGTCTCAAGAAGGCCATCATCTCCACTACCAGCTTTGTAAACACTCTGGGTGCAGATGATATCCCAAAGGGAAGGGCCGTAAACTGGTAGTGACGGATTACCCTCTTGTGGTCCTGGATGGCGAACCTCAGGAACCTTTGTGACTCTGGATGAATTGGGACGTGATAGTATGCGTCCTGGAGGTCTACTGAGCACATCAGGGCATTCCTTTTTATCAATGGAATCAGGGATTTCAGGGATTCCATCCTGAACTTCCGATAGATGACAAATTTGTTCAGGGCTTTCAGATTTATGATCGTACGGAACGAGCCTTCTTTTTTCTCTACCAAAAACAGGTTTGAGTAGAAACCTTGTTTTTGCTGTGTTGGCGGGACCTGTATTATTACGTCCGTTGCCAGAAGGCTTTGGATTCCTTCCAATATCTTTCCGCGTACTTTGGGGGAATGTGGGTTGGTAACAATGAAGCGGTTTGGGGGAGATGAAGAGAGTTCGATCCGGTACCCGGATCTTATGATGTCCCGGACCCAAGGGTTCGGGGTAATGAACTCCCAAGGAGTCAGGAAGTTCTTCAATCTCCCCCCCACTCTGACGTCATTGTTTATCCGAGGGTTTACCCTGGGAGGAGGAGGGGGTAATCCTACCCCTGCCCCCTTTAGGGTAACTCCAGCGTCCTGACTTCCCTTTACCCTTAAAGGGATTGTTCTGGCTAGTGGGGGCCCGAAAGGGATATTTCCTTTTGTAGGGTCTCTCTTCTGGGAATCCCTTTTTCTTGTCCGCCGCTTTCTCCAGGATACGGTCTAGGACGGGCCCAAAGACGTATTCCCCTGAGAACGGGATGGAGCAAAGCTTCATCTTCGATGTGTTGTCGCCCGACCAGCTTTTCATCCATAGGGCGCGACGGGCCGCATTGGAGAGTCCCGCGTCCTTTGCGGCGAATCTGACCGATTCCGCTGAGGCGTCAGCCATAAATGCTGTGGCGGATTTTAACAGGGGGAGGGATCTCAAGATCTCATCCCTAGGAGTATTATCTGTGATACGAGATTCCAGTTCCTCTAGCCACAGTTTCATGGATCTTGCCACTGAGGTAGCCGCGATGTTTGTTTTTAAGACAAGCATCGCTGCTTCCCAAGATTTTTTTAAGAGGCTATCTGCTTTCCTGTCCATGGGATCACGCAGTTGAGAGGTGTCTTCAAAGGGCAAGGCAGTCTTTTTATTGACCTTTGCCACCTGTATATCAATTTTTGGTGTTTCGCTGAAGATTTTAACTTCGTCCGTGTCAAACAACAGCCGGTTTCTAAAGGACCTGGATACCCCCAACCTTTTTTCTGGGTTGGACCACTCGTCCAGCACCATATCCCGTATGTTCTCATTGATTGGGAATACACGGGTCTTTTTAACCCTGAGCCTCCCAAACATCTCATCCTGGACTGAGTGTGCTTTAGGGGTTTCTTCGACCCCCATAGTGGCCCGGACTGCCCTTAATAGGTCAGGCATCTCGTCCAAGGAGAAGCAGAATCTTTGTTCTGATTCTGGAATCTCAAGATCAGAGAAGACCATCTCGTCCTCCCGTGTTCTGGAGGACGAGGCCTCCTCCTCTATAATCTCTGGATCAGATAGTGAAGGGGATGGGCCCCTATGTCTTTTTGAAGGGGGTTCATCCCTGGGTAAAGGTATCTGAGATAAGGAGGTTTTGACTTCCTCATGGATCATGGATCTTAGATCTTTAAGGAAAGAAGGCTGTTCCTCGGCAATCACATTAGATATGCAGTCCTTACAGAGTTTTTTACGATAGTCGTCCGGTAGCCGTTTGAGGCAGGACACACATTTGGACTGTTTTTTGATCTTTCTCTGAGCCTCCTTAGTGACCTGGGGAGAACAACCCTAATTAGCTATGGTAAGTACACATGCTAACAGCAGGATATAGCCCCAAGCCAGAGATGTGGAGGAGGAGGAACAAGTAACCTGGTACAGTGTAAAGACAAGTACAGGGTAAGGAAAAAAAGCGCTTCCCCACAGGGGACTTACTACAGGCGGCACAGAAGGGTCTCCAGGGGAGCGGGGTTCAGCCGACATGACTGCACACTGGCTCCGGTACACTGACAATCGGCGCTGCTGCGCGCGAAAATTTGAACTCGGAGACGCCTCTGAATGACGTCACTTCCTTTCGGCACCCGGAAGTGACGACGGCCGTTATCCTGAAGCGCTTAGGCGCGCACCCGGCGATAGCCAAACAGGCCCGGCGGGAGATCGCGACCGGGAGCAGGCTCACATATAATAATGGAGCGAGGCCTCCCTCCTTCGCCCCTGCCCAGCGTTAGTACGGAGACCGCAGGAGGGCAGGGGGAACACCCGGTAGGTGTCAGGAAGTTCTGCTACATCTTCATCTCCCCGCAGGGAGACTCTCTCTGCCCCTGTCCTCTGTAGGGACAGGAAACACTGGTGTTGGTGGTGGGAGGGGGGGATTTAAACCCTCTCTCTGTTCCTGCCCCTACAGAGGTCAGGGGTCAATCTCCTTGTAGCCGTCGTGGTGATGAAGTGGAAAAAAACTGTGCAGACTGCTTGCAGCTTAAAAGATGAGAAGGATGTATTATACTCGCATGTAAAATGACAAAGGCATAAAATACAACAGTAAAAAGAAGCTGCTCTGCCTGGCCACTGGTTTCGCCATTCACGGCTTCCAATATCCCTTTTTTGACTTTCAGTCATTTGCACCTTAGTTCCAAGTCCTTTAAGGGGTTGGCCCATCTTGCGCTTTGGTGGCATACCACTACCTCTGGCACCCACATCTAACTCAAGAATGAGACCCAGAAAGTGAAAGAGCGCACTGCTCATCAGTGACGTGCTCTCCATTCACTTATATGGGAATTCCAAAAAAAGAGCCAAGCCAAGCCAGAATTCCCCTAAACGTGAATAGAGTGTGCACTGCGCAAGTGGGGCAACCTATCCATTCACCTCTATGGGAGTTCCAGTAATAGCCAAGCACATAGGTACTCCCAAAGAATTGGTGGGTAGCCGCGCTTGCATGTTGTGCTCTTGTTCACTCAGGGGCCCCCGTTCTAGAGATAGATACGGGTCACAGAGGTGACAGACCCGCACCTATCGGACATTGCTTCCAAAATGCAAGAAGGGACAACCTGTTAAATCTTGTTGGGTTTGAGGCATTGTGCGTGAATAATTTAGCAAAATAAAGTTACTTTCTATGGAAAAATGGCTTAATTATTTATTGTGAATATTTTTTGATTAACTGTTATTTTTAGTCTTATTAAGGGAACTTTACAATGTGATCCATTGATCTCTTCTATGATGCACTGGTAGACTCCGTATAGCAAAACATTATTGCCTGTCAGTAATACACTACTAGCCATGGCAAGCTTGGGGAGCACTGGCAAACCATCAGCACCACTCCCTCTGTAACCACCTAGAAGCCTTGGTTGCTATTCATTGCAGCATCTAATGGGTAAACAGCCAGGATGAGAGGCTTCTCTGAACTCTAACGTTACAGCAGTAGCCCAGATGTCAATCACCACCGGCCTCCCATGGTGATGCAGCTTCTGAAACCATGCAATCATTGTCATACAATGGTACATCAGGATGTTTCAACTAACTCAGCACCTGTACGTAGTATTACGTTAAGGAACAGAAAGGTGATCTGTGATCTAAATATGCTTCCCTATGTAAGTTTTGTCCTACTGGAGTCTATGGAAAATTGGCAGCACCACCTGTAGGGTTGTACGTTGGTTGTGACCCACCAATCCAGAAACAGCTGTATATCAAAGCTAATAGAGGTCAAATTACCATGCCAACTGACATTAACCCCTTAAGGACCAGGCTCATTTTCACCTTAAGGACCAGGCCATTTTTTGCAAATCTGACCAGTGTCACTTTAAGTGCTCATAACTTTAAAACGCTTCGACTTACCCAGGCCGTTCTGAGATTGTTTTTTCGTCACATATTGTACTTCATGACACTGCTAAAATTGGGTCAAAAAAGTTAATTTTTTTGCATAAAAAAATACATTTTTTACCAAAAATTTTGAAAAATTAGCAAATTTCAAAGTTTCAGTTTCTCTACTTCTGTAATACATAGTAATACCCCCAAAAATTGTGATGACTTTACATTCCCCATATGTCTACTTCATGTTTGTAGCATTTTGGGAATGATATTTTATTTTTTGGGGATGTTACAAGGCTTAGAAGTTTAGAAGCAAATTTTGAAATTTTTGAGAAATCTTCAAAATCCCACTTTTTATGGACCAGTTCAGGTTTGCAGTCATATTGTGAGGCTTAGATAATAGAAACCTCCCAAAAATGACCCCATTCTAGAAACTACACCCCTCAAGGTATTCAAAACTGTTTTTTCAAACTTCATTAACCCTTTAGGTCTTCCACAAGAGTTGATGGCAGATGGAGAAACAATTTTGAAATTTCTATTTTTTGGAAAATTTTCCAATATAATCAATTTTTTCCAGGAGTAAAACAAGGGTTAACTGCCAAACAACACTCAAAATGGGTTGCCCTGATTCTGTAGTTTGCAGAAACACCCCATATGTGGTTGTAAACTACTGTTTGGCCGAACGGTAGCACATAGAAGGAGGGGAACACCATATGGGTTTTGGAAGGCAGATTTTGCAGGACTGGTTTTGTTTATACCATGTCCCATTTGAAGCCCCCTGTTGCACCCCTAGAATAGAAATTTCAAAAAAGTGACTCCATCTAAGAAAGTACACCCCTCAAGGTATTCAAAACTGGGTTTACAAACTTTGTTAACCCTTTAGGTGTTCCACAAGAGTTAATGGCAGATGGAGAAACAATTTTGAAATTTCTATTTTTTGGAAAATTTTCCAATATAATCAATTTTTTCCAGGAGTAAAACAAGGGTTAACTGCCAAACAACACTCAAAATGGGTTGCCCTGATTCTGTAGTTTACAGAAACACCCCATATGTGGTCGTAAACTACTATTTGGCCGAACGGTAGCACATAGAAGGAGGGGAACACCATATGGGTTTTGGAAGGCAGATTTTGCAGGACTGGTTTTGTTTATACCATGTCCCATTTGAAGCCCCCTGTTGCACCCCTAGAATAGAAATTTCAAAAAAGTGACTCCATCTAAGAAAGTACACCCCTCAAGGTATTCAAAACTGGGTTTACAAACTTTGTTAACCCTTTAGGTGTTCCACAAGAGTTAATGGCAGATGGAGAAACAATTTTGAAATTTCTATTTTTTGGAAAATTTTCCAATATAATCAATTTTTTCCAGGAGTAAAACAAGGGTTAACTGCCAAACAACACTCAAAATGGGTTGCCCTGATTCTGTAGTTTGCAAAAACACCCCATATGTGGTCGTAAACTACTGTTTGGCCGAACGGTAGCACATAGAAGGAGGGGAACACCATATGGGTTTTGGAAGGCAGATTTTGCAGGACTGGTTTTGTTTATACCATGTCCCATTTGAAGCCCCCTGTTGCACCCCTAGAATAGAAATTTCAAAAAAGTGACTCCATCTAAGAAAGTACACCCCTCAAGGTATTCAAAACTGGGTTTACAAACTTTGTTAACCCTTTAGGTGTTCCACAAGAGTTAATGGCAGATGGAGAAACAATTTAGAAATTTCTATTTTTTGGAAAATTTTCCAATATAATCAGTTTTTTCCAGGAGTAAAACAAGGGTTAACTGCCAAACAAAACTCAAAATGGGTTGCCCTGATTCTGTAGTTTGCAAAAACACCCCAAATGTGGTCGTAAACTACTGTTTGGCTAAACGGCAGGACATAGAAGAAGGGGAACGCCATACGGTTTTTGGAAGGCAGATTTTGCTGGACTGGTTTATTTACACCATGTACCCTTTCAAGCCCCCTGATGCACCCCTAGAGTAGAAACTCCATAAAAGTGACCCCATCTAGGAAACTACGGGATAAGGTGGTTGTTGTTTTGGGACAATTTTTGGGGTAAATTAGATTTTTGGTTGCTCTATATTACTCTTTTTTGAGGCAATGTAACAAAAAAATTTAATTCTAAAATTGTTTCTACATTCGCTATTTAGTTTTGTGGAACACCTAAAGGGTTAACATAGTTTGTAAAGTAATTTTTGAATACCTTGAGGGGTGTAGTTTCTTAGATGGGGTCACTTTTTTGGAGTTTCTAGTCTAGGCTACATCAGGGGGGGCTTCTAATGGGACATGGTGTAAAAAAAAAAAAATGTCCATCAAAATCTGCCTTCCAGAAACCGTATGGAGTTCCCTTCGTTCTATGCCCTGCCGTGCGGCTATATAGCCATTTACGACCACATATGGGGTGTTTCTGCAAACTACATAATTGGGGCAATAAATGTTTAGTTTTGTTTGGCTGTTAACCCTTGCTTTATTACCGGCAAAATGGATTTAAATTTAAATTTTGCCCAAAAATAGGTGTTTTGGCACCGTTTTTATTTTATATTTTTAACACCGTTCATCCGAGGCGTTTGGTAAAAAGTTATTTTTATAGCGACGACTTTTACGCACGCGACGATGCCCAATATGTATGGCTCTCAGACTTTGGAGACACTAAGCAGGCATCCTAAAACTGCGGCCCTCCAGATGTTGTAAAACTACAATTCCCACCATGCCCTGATGATGGCTGTAGGTTGTCTGGGCATGCTGGGAGTTATAGTTTTACAACATCTGGAGGGCCGCAGTTTGAGGATGCCTGCACTAAAACTAATATTTTTTGGGGAAAGAAAAATTGTTTTCGTGTCTCCAAAGTCTGAGAGCCATAGTGTTTTATGTTCTCTAGTGAACTGTTGGGGATTATAAAAATTTAGTACTCCATGGAAGTGTGATACTCCCTGAAGCAATCGATAATGCAGAGGCCCGGATGATCGGGGCACGTGTCACATTGAGTTGTGGTGTCCTTCCGTATCCCCCTCTTGTGACACACTCTGCACTTTTTTTGGGTTCGTCCCTTCTTTCCAGTATGGGGGACCACACCTGGAAAGTGTTGGCCAGGGACGATCCGGGCGCCTCCAGTTCCCGAGGTACTCCGGCCTGCTCTTTCCCGGTCCGAAAAGATCAGGTCTTTGAGGACTGCCTCATAGAATTGGAGGAATGTCCCTGTGCTGCCAGCGCTTCGGGATAGTACAAAAGAGTTGTACATGGCAACCTGCACCATGTAGACCGCAACTTTTTTGTACCATGCCCGGGTTTTGCGCATGGCGTTATATGGCGTGAGGACTTGATCAGAGAGATCAACTCCTCCCATATACCGATTGTAGTCGACGATACAATCGGGCTTGAGGACCGTTGCCGCGGTACCTCGCACAGGGACTGGGGTGGTGCTGTTACCGTGGATTGTGGACAGCATAAGGACATCCCTCTTGTCCTTATACCTGACCAGCAACAGGTTTCCACTGGTAAGTGCACGGGTCTCACCCCTGGGGATAGGTACCTGGAGGGGGTAGGCAGGGAGGCCGCGTTGATTTTTCCGCACGGTCCCACAAGCGAACGTGGATCTGGCGGCAAGGGACCTGAACAAGGGAATGCTGGTATAAAAGTTGTCCACGTACAAGTGGTAACCCTTATCCAGCAGTGGGTACATAAGGTCCCACACGAGTTTCCCGGTAACACCCAGAGTGGGGGGACATTCTGGTGGTTGAATCCGGGAATCTCGCCCCTCGTACACACGAAATTTGTAAGTGTACCCTGAGGTACTCTCACAAATTTTGTATAGCTTCACGCCATACCTCGCCCGCTTTGTGGGAATGTATTGGCGGAAACTGAGTCTCCCCTTGAACGCAACGAGAGACTCATCAACCGCGACCTCCCTTCCAGGTACGTAGGCCTGCTGAAATGTGGCCCCAAAGTGATCGATGACCGGCCGTATCTTGTACAGCCGGTCATAGGCAGGATCACCTCGGGGTGGACATGCTGCATTATCGGAATAATGCAGACATTTCCGGATGGCCTCAAACCGGTGACGTATCATGACCATACTGTACAGTGGGGTCTGGTACAGGACGTCCCCACTCCAGTATTGCCTGACACTGGGTTTTTGGACTAGACCCATATGCAGCACGAGGCCCCAAAATGTCCTCATTTCGGCTGCACTGACCGGCGTCCAGCCACCGGGTCTAGCCAAAACTGAGCCTGGGTTTTGAGCGACGAACTGTTGGGCGTACAGATTCGTCTGCTCCACCATCAAATTCACCAGTGGGTTACTGAAAAAAAAACTAAAAAAGTCTATTTCAGTAAACCCCACTGTGGGAATCTGGATTCCAGGATTGCCAGCGAAATCCGGAATCTCAGGCTCAAAGTCCACTGGGGGACACCAGCTAAGTTCATCGGCAGGGGGCTCCGGTGAACTTATTTGGTGGGCCGGGAAACCAGTACGAACCCCAGGGCGGCTCGTACTAGGGTGGGCCACAGGATCCCTAGCATGTGTGGCCCCTGGCTCCGCCTGGCGGCGTCTCCGCTGCCTTGGTGGCTCATCGTCATCCGATGATGATGAGGAGGATGCGGATGACAAAAGGAACGTGGGGTCATCCTCATCCTCACTGGGGCTCTCAGAGTCGGAGGCAATCTGGGCATATGCCTCCTCGGCCGAGAACACCCGGCGGGCCATGGGTGTGTGTGTGTGCGTGTGTATGTGCGTGCGTGTAAACCTTTATTCTATGTGCGTGTGTGTGGGGGCACGGGTGTTCACGTACTAAAAAGTCCAGGCAAAAAAAAGTGTTAGGAAAAAAAAAAAAAAAAAAGTTCAAACTTGCTGATCTGCGGTTCAACGCTGATCAGCGGTCGGTGGGGTGGTGGGGCGGGCGATGCGCTAACAGTGGACGGACGCTAAAAAGTGCCGGCCAGTCAGCGCACGCAGAAAAAAAAAAAAAGTGGTGGTGGGGGAAGGGTCTGGTGGTGGGGGGAGGGGGTTGGTGGGGGGGGGCTGGTGGTGGGGGGGGGGGGGCTGGTGGTGGGGGGGATGCGGGGGGGGCAAGTGGCAGGGGGGGTCTGGGGTCTGAAAGTTGAAAAAAAAAAGTTTGGAATAAATGTGCTTTTTTTTTTTTTTTTTTTTTCTAACTTTTCCCTTCTATCCCTGCCTAAAGGTGCCTCTCCCTCACTGACCCTAACCTACCTGGGTGGCGATGGGTGCAGGAGGGTGATGGATGCCGATTTAGGGGGACACAGGAGCTGGTGCTGGACGATGCTGCACGGTCAGGGTGCTGGACAGGAAGAGGAGGGGAGAGAGGAGCGCAGGAAGTTTGAATCTCGCGCCTCTCTCCCCTGCACCAATCAGCACCCTGGACAGCGGCGTTCAGCACCAGGGCCAGCTCCGCCTCTGCAAATCCTCGGACTGCGATTGGTGGTGTAAAATTACGCCACCGATCGCAGTCTTTTTCCGGTTCATCGGGTCACAGGACACCCGAATGGACCGGAAACGCAGAAAACCGCAGGTCTGAATTGACCTGCGGTTTTCTGCGATCGCCGATACGGGGGGGTCCAATGACCCCCCCCTGCGTTGTTACGGGATGCCGGCTGAATGATTTCAGCCGAAATCCCGTTTCGATTAACCCCCGCGGCGCCGGAATTCAGATTTTAAGTCAGGACGTACCGGTACGTCCTCGGTCCTTAAGGACTCGGGAAATAGGGCGTACCGGTACGTCCTCGGTCCTTAAGGGGTTAAAGAGGACCTTTCACCTCTCCTGACATTCCTTTTTTAATAGCTTCATGCATTCCCCATGTAATAACAATTCTGGAACATCTATTCTTTTTGCTCTATGTTGTGCCATTCCTTTATAGTTTCTACCAGAAGTTATGAATGAATTGCTATTAGCCTTCAGTAAGGGTACAGAGGGGAGGTAACCAGTTGGGGGCGTGTACCTGCACAGACTCACTCTCCAATCAGTGCTGCCATTTTCAGACTGTGCAGGTACACGCCCCTAACTGGTTACCTCCCCTCTGTACCCCTACTGAAGGCTAATAGCAATTCATTCATAACTTCTGGTGCAAATAAAGTAATGGCACAACATAGGACCATAAGAATAGATGCTACAGAACTGTTATTACATGGGGAATACATGTAGCTATTAAAATAGGCATGTCAGGAGTGGTGACAGGTCCTCTTTAAATAAAAAAAATAAAACTATGCACACCTTTACAATCATGCTTGTCATTGCTATAATGTATAAAAGAACATTGAAAACACCCTACCCATGTGTCTCTATAGTTACAGACTACAAACAAACCCTGTGTAGTCTGAACATGAAGTCTCATGTTACCCGTCATCTGAACTTTGCTTATTACTAACAGACAAAAGCTTTAGACAAAATATGCTATAATGTGTAATCAAGACCAAAAAAAAAAAAAAAAGGATAAAACTATATTAACCAATATACTAGGCACAGGTTTCCTGTGAGTAGCTGTAAAGGATAGAAACCTGCTATACTCACAATAATTCCAGCATACTCCTCTGTCTCAGTAAGTGAATCATGTAACCAAATGAAGTCATCATGTTGACGGGTCACAGAGAACTCTGGGTTCTGAAAGGTGCTCAATGTGGTCTGAAAAGCAATTAAAACATAAATTATTATTAATTATTAAAGCGTCATTCATTCTATAGAGCTGTGCATATGATGAGGGGTATACATACATAATAAAAAACAAGTACAACAGGCATGAACAAGACACGTTACAAGCTGGCACAGAAGGGGAGAGGACCCTGCCCGCAATGCTTACAATCTACAAGTGACGGCAGAAGGATACAGTAAGTGAGGGTAAAGCTGGTCATAGCAGTATAGCAGCAGCAGGGTTAATGTAGGTTGTAGGCTTGTCTGAAGAGGTGGGTTTTTAGGTTTCTTTTGAAGGTTTCCACGGTAGGAGGTAGTCCGATATGTAGAGAGTAGAGAATATTTGGATCTTGGTCGCGATTGTGGGAAGAGGAGGTAAGAAAAGAGTAAAGAAGGAGGTCTTGTGAGGATTGGAGGTTGTGTGTAGGAAGGTATCCGGAGATCAGGTCACAGATGTATAACAGGGACAGGTTGTGGACGGCTTGGTATGACATAGTACGTTTTTTGTACTGGATTCTCTGGGCCAATAACGGGGAGCCAATGAATAGACAGGAGAGTAACGGTGGGAGAGGTGGATTAGTCGGACAGATGAGTTGAGGACAGATTGGAGAGGTGCAAGAGTGCTAAATTGGAGGCCACAGAGGAGGACTTTACAGTAGTCTAGGCGGGAGGAGATGAGGACATGTACAAGCATTTTTGCACACAGGAATATGTGGATCCCAGAGATATTTTTGAGTTGAAGGCAGCAGGAGGTGGAGAGAGCTTGGATCTGCGGTTTGAAGGACAGAACAGAATCGAAGGTTACTGCAAGGCAGCGGACTGGTTGACCAGGGAAAGATAAATCTATCATTCCCTTCAAATATCATAATCCATAATAAACATCACAGTCAAAAAAAGATTTAAAAAGGTGTCTGTCACCAGCAATCACCTTATCCAAATGTCTGCATAGACATATATCGGGGGTTCACGCGAATAAGATGTTTTTCTTTTGTTGATCCGAGGCTCTGTTCCCAAGTTATGATACTTTTTCTTTATATACAAATTAGACGTTTGGTGCAATGAGCGTGTCACAGTTGATCTCGTTGCACTTAAGTTCCGCTTCTTTCTGTGACCAGCCCCTCCTTCACTGCTTTGCTACAGCCTGGCCCTGTCAATCAAAGCAGTCAGGGAAGGGCTGACCACAGAAGGGAGTGGAGCTTGGGTGCAACAAGAGCAATGGCGACGTCCTCATTGTACCAAAAGGAGTGATTTGCACATTAAAGGGGTCCTCACAGAATGATTTTAAATGGCTGCTAGCAAGCTATCCTAGGATGTGAGGACTGGTTGCCACCACTTGCAGTGCTGCCTAGCGGGTCACACTACACATTATACTCTGGCACTCCCATATATTACATATACTACACTAGTGAGTTTTCCTGTCAGGCTGCTCAGCCATGACAACATATTGTAGGCAGGATCACATCATTACCATCTATTGTAGAGCAGTACAGCGAGGCCTCGGCCCACCCAGGCAGCTCTACAAGTGGAGGCAAAAGTCCGGCTCACATCCCTTTATGAAAAAGTATCTTAACTTGGGAACGGAGGCTCAGATCAACAAAAGAAAAATAGCGTTTTAATCAGGGGAACCCCAGCTAGAGAGGTCGCTGATTCCCTTTAAGAGGAGAACAGGAGCACCTAAAACCCTGCTGTCCATTCACAATTAACTCACCTTTGTATGGACAGTAAACTTGACTTTCTCACGCTCACTTAGCGCATCTGGAATATCAATTTGCAGGGATGGGTCGGTGTTCAGATCTACAGATACTGACCTCACCTAAAAGAGAAAGAACACTTACAACGAACCATACATCACTGTGGGAAACGCACTTAACTGCATGAAAATGTTTTAGGTTTTTACATACATTAGACGAATGTATCGCAGACAAATCTCATGTACATGATGTCACGTGGATGTCCCTCAACAGCAGATGGCGCTATTTTGGGGTACATTTAATGTATTGTATAAAATGCTTTTGGGGCGACAAAAATACTCCTATTTCGCCAAGCCTAAAGTGACATTACGTCAATAAATTTATATAGTTCTTTACATTTTTATTCTATTTTGCATAATGAAAATTAGGGATGAGCGAATAGACTTCGGGTGAAACATCCAAAGTCGATTCACATAAAACTTTTTGTTTGAATACTGTACGGAGTGAGCGCTCTGGAGAGTATTAGAATGTATTGGCTCAGATGAGGCAAAGTTATTACTTTGAAGTCTCGTGAGACTTCGGGTAAAAAACGTCAGAAATTAAATTTCTACTGTTAAACCTTTTCCCCAACTCTGGTTCGGTTCCAAATGGTACCTTGGAACTGAACCAGAGTTTGGGAAAAGGTTTTCAACAGTAGAAATACATTTTTGTAAGTTATTACACGTAGTCTCGTGAGACTTCGCCTCATCTAAACCAATACATTCTAATACCGCACGGAGCACTCGCTCCGTACAGTATTCAAACAAAGTTTTATGCGAATTGACTTTGGATGTTTCATCCGAAGTTGATTCGCTCATCCCTATTAAAAAATAGTAATTTTTGTGTTACCACATTCAAAGACCTAAAAAAAATAAAAAATTTCTCCTGAGGGAACTGTGTGAGGACTTGCTTTCTGCGAAATAAGCTGCAGTTTGTGTCGTTTCGTGCAGTAAATCTGCAGTGTTCTACAGTAATAGCAAAGTGGATGTGATTTTAAGAAATATCACCTACACACTGCAAAAAGATATTGTTGATCTATCCTGAGGATAGGTAATCCGTATTAAAATCTCGAAAAACCCCTTTAAAAGTTCCAAAACAGGTCAGTCACTAAGGAGTAAAAAAAAATATAAAAAAATAAAAATAAAAAAATGCTCATTCCGTCAAATTTTGCATGGACATCCCCCACCCTCGGCTATCTAATATTAGCTAACTGCTAGTGAACTATGCAATGGTTGGGTCTTTGGCCTCTAGTGCAATGATCCTTATCTAATCCTCAGTGACAAAGCTGGAGGTGTTTAAGATCACGAAAGACTATTTGACAGAGTTGACTGCTGGGACCCCCAAGGATCAGGAGAGCGGGGGGGCCCAGTACCTGGAAATGGATGGAGCAGCTGGTCGAGCATGGGCCATGCCACCCCATACATTCTCTACAGAGCTCGGCAATCTCAGGTAGTCCCACAGAGAATGAACACAAAGTAACCCGCGGAGAGGATTTTTTCACTTCACTGCATTTCATTTGCTGCTGCAGATATTAACCCTTTGAATTCTGTTACACAGACTTTGCTGCGGATTTGCGGCAGATTTTTCCTTTCTCGGTGGAGACTCCAATCTAGAACTAGGGAGAGGAGGGTGCTGCAGGGCTATCTGATGGCCGACATCTCAATAACACTATATGCATATTCAGTGCACATCGAACAAGAAAATCTGGTCGAAAGTGATAGCTATCGCCGGTGGGGAAATTCACCGCGAAAATACTTCCTGTGTTATGAAGCTGGATGCAGTGAAAGTCTGAGGGAACGGATGCCATAGGTTCAGGATTTGTCCATTTCCTGCAGAGCAAAACTAAATAACTAGAAACTGCTGAACGGAGGGAAAAAAAGCGATAAGCTAAAAGAATCAACATCCTAGAAGATAAATGTCAGGAAACCCATGGATGTACTTAAAGCCAAAGGGTAATATACAGAGGTTCTGCCCTCAGTATCTGCCGTTGTCATAAGGTTTTATCAATCTCTGAAATATACAACGGCCTTACCTGGACCACCCTAACCTGAAATTACAGAAAAGTCACAGACGCAAACAGTACTGCTCCCTACCAGCGCTACATGTACTGTCCTGCCCTCTAGCCGGGCACTGGTCCGCCCCCTAACCGCGCCACGCGCACTGTTCTGCTCTGTACCCATGCTACATGAACTGTCCTGCCCTCTAGCCGGGCACTGGTCCGCCCTCTAACCGCGCCACGCGCACTGTTCTGCTCTGTACCCATGCTACATGAACTGTCCTGCCCTCTAGCCGGGCACTGGTCCGCCCTCTAACCGCGCCACGCGCACTGTTCTGCTCTGTACCCATGCTACATGAACTGTCCTGCCCTCTAGCCGGGCACTGGTCCGCCCTCTAACCGCGCCATATGTGCTGTTCTGCTCTGTACCCATGCTATACGTACCGTCCTGCCCTCTACACGCTCTGCTCTGTACAGACAACATATATTGTTCTCCTCTCTACATGCGTGCTGTACTATTCTATACCCGTGTTAAATGTCGTGCTGCTCTCTACATGTACTACATATATTTTCTATCTCTGATATATGGATTACCCGAGACTTTACAAGCGGCTGCATTGGAACCAGGTGGTTGTGGCTTCAGTCTACTTTTACTGTAAAAAGTTTATACTATACAGGACTCTGAAGAAGCTCTGGTCCTCTCCATAGGATGTGATTCACCTGCGAGGACTTTCTCCATCTGTATTAGTTATGTAATTTTTTTTTCAGAGAGGTATTCTAACCTCAGACTTTTATAGCATATCTACAGGACATGATCTAAAAGGTCATATACACATAGGTCCCATTCTTAGGACATGTACCTATACCCACTACAACGGCCAGGCGCCCCCCACATGCAGGCAAAGAATGAATGGAGAGATGGTCACACATGGCGACATTTGCTCGGCTGTTTCTGTATCTCCAACTCACCGCTTCAATTATCCTCTATCGGTGGCAACTGGTGGCCACCTCACCAGGCGGGAAGGGTGTTGGGAGACCCCATTCTGGAAGTAGATGCAAGTCTTAAAAATGGATCCACATCCATCAGACACATATCATGTGGATACGCTATAAATGTCTAAGGTGGGTATACCCCTTTAATATTTTTTTTCATATTTTGAGTTACCAATGACAGTTTCCTAAAAAATGCTCTCATCCCACTGAAAGCACTGTACGCTGCAACATCCACAAAATGTTATAATTAAGAGTTAACTTAAGAATACTTCCAGAAATATCTAAACTGTGCGAAACATATCAATGGCACAGGAAAGGACACAAGATAAATCTCTAAACTAACTAGAAGAGGAAATTACAGCTACTTCCAGGATGATAGAAATATTGCGCTTCTTCCCGCTTACTGCAATGCACAATCCATTCCCTGGAATCTAAAACCTTTCATTTACAAACCTCGCACTGCTGTGATTCATATTTAGCCGACGTAGGTAAGAAATGTAACACCATAGTAAACAACCACCCAAAAAACACATCACAGAGATACATGTAAGGCTACTTTCACACTTGCGGCAGTGTGATCCGGCGGGCAGTTCCGTCGTCGGAACTGGCCGCCGGATCCGCCGATCTGCCGCTGACTGAAAGCATTTGTGAGACGGATCCGGATGCGGATCCGTCTCACAAATGCATTGCAAGGACGGATCAGTCTCTCCGCTTGTCATGCGGAGCAACGGATCCGTCTTGTACATTTTTCTCATTTTTACCAATCTGCGCATGTGCATGCCGGAACGACGGATCCGGTATTCTGAATGCCGGATCCGGCGCTAATACATTCCTATGGGAAAAAATGCCGGATCCGGCATTCCGGCAAATCTTCAGGTTTTTTTGCCAGAGATAAAACCGTAGCATGCTACGGTTTTAGCTTTTGCCTGATCAGTCAAAATGACTGAACTGAAGACATCCTGATGCATCCTGAACGGATTACTCTCCATTCAGAATGCATGGGGATATGCCTGATCAGTTCTTTTCCGGTATAGAGCCCCTGTGACGGAACTCTATGCCGGAAAAGAAAAACGCAAGTGTGAAAGTACCCTAAGGCTACTTTCACACTTGAGTTCGGGGTTCCGCTTGTGAGTTCCGTTTGAAGGCTCTCACAAGCGGCCCCAAACGCATCTGTGCGGCCCCAATGCATTCTGAGTGGATGCGGATCCGCTCAGAATGCCTCAGTCTGGCACCGTTTGACCTCCATTCCACTCTGCAAGCTGCGTTCGAGTGTCCGCCTGGCGGTGCAGAGCCAGACGGATCCGTCCAGACTTACAATGTAAGTCAATGGGGACGGATCAGTTTGAAGTTGACACAATATGGTGCAATTTCAAACGGATCCGTCCCCCATTGACTTTCAATGCAAAGTCTGGAAGGATCCGTCTGACTAACTTTCACACTTAGAATTTTTTCTGAAAGATAATGCCGACGGATCCATTCTGAACGGATCCCATCGTCTGCATTATAGAAGCGGATCCGTCTGTGCAGACACCAAACGCAAGTGTGAAAGTAGCCTAAGATAGCCCAACTTCACAGTTCAAATCCACTTTAGCCAAGGATGATTTAGTCACCAACACACCTTAAAGGGGTTGTGTCACAAGACCGACCACGGCTGATTGATTGCAGGGTGGTCGTAGCCATAAAAATGAGCAGTGTATAATGTGATGGAAAAATGAATCCAGCCAGCAAAGGAAGTAATATGGATAACAATACATTAGTAAGTGTCTTGTAGTAAATTTCTCTACATGATAAGGGCCACTTGCTGAAGTGAGAGAACCCCTTAAAGTTAGAGCATAGCAGAATTTTGATTTAGAGGGGCGAGCCAAATGTATGATCGTGGTGGGACTGATTACTAGAACAGAAGGTCCCCAAGTCCTCCATTCCTTCCCCCTCCTCTGAATGGAGTGGTGGCCAAACACCTAGGCTGTCATCAACTGACAGGATGCGAGATTGACAAACAGGGGTTGTGGGAAAACCCTGATAGCCGGGGGATAACCATTTTAAGGAACAAATGCGCCAGGCTGGCTCCACTGCCTTGACAGCTGGTTGTGCATTTAGTAGGATACTAAAAACAAGTAAAACTTAAAGGGAATTTGATAACCTGATTTTGGACTATTATCTACAGTAATACAGGCATAGTACTGCAGATAAGGAATCCAGATCACTATTCTTTACTTTCCTACTGCCTCCAGTTCTCCCGCTGTGACTACTCCAAGCTGTACTGAAATACACAGTCTGCTAACATAATAAAGAGGACTCCTGTGCGCATGCACAGGAGTCCTGACAATGTACTTCAGCACAGCTCTGAGTGCTGACAGCAGAGGAATGCAGTAGGTAATAAAAAAATAGTGATCTGGACTCCACGTCTGCAGAACTACTCAGGTACTAATGGTCCAAAGTCGGGGAGACAGATTCCCTTTAAAGGGGTTGTCTAACTTCAGCTTATGGCATTTATCATGTAGAGAAAGTTAATACGAGGCACTCACTTGTGTTGTGACTGTCCATATTACCTCCTTTGCTGGCTGGATTCATTTTTCCATCGCAATATACACTGCTCGTATCCAGGGGTTATGACCAACCTGCAATCCAGCAGCGATGGCCGTGTTTGTACACTATAGGACTATAAAGCGGCGGCCTATGCGCACTCACATGGTACTAGCCACTAGAGAGGTTGGCGCCTATTCCTATAGTGTGCAAGCACAGCCACCGCTGCTGGATTGCAGGGTGGTCCTAAGCCCCGGATACGAGCAGTGTATATTGCGATGGAAAAATGAATCCAGCCAGCAAGTCACTGGCTTGTTTACATGAAGGGACCGAAGTCTGGTGAAGACCGCTCATGAGCCACGGAGACCAAATGGAGCGGTGGAGAGCAGGCAAGTATAGCTTTTCACAGGTCCTGCTGGGGAGGAGTGTGTGGAACATTTAAAAAATATCCTGGATAATTTATTTAATCATCATTATAATAAAAAATATACAAAGCAATAAAATTCTAAATGATTTAAAAAAATAATAATGAAAGTCAAAAAATAAAAACAATATACAACCAAATTACACAAACTAGGTATCCCTCTAATCGTTAAAGGGGTTTCCCAGGACTTTGAGGCTTCCAAAGATCCTAAGGATAGGTCATCAGTATCTGTCTAGTTTCCAGCGCCGTGCAGCTTGGCTCGCATTCACTAATCTGCATGTGATACATGAGAATTTACTGCAGATTTGCCCTGGATTTCACCCTAAGGCTACTTTCACACTTGCGGCAGAGTGATCCGGCAAGCAGTTCCGTAGCCGGTTCCGGCAAGCAGTTCCGTAGCTGGTTCCGGCAAGCAGTTCCGTAGCCGGTTCCGGCAAGCAGCATGCAAACGGAAAGCATTTGTAGATGGATCCGGATGCGGATCAGTCTTACAAATGCATTGCAAGAACGTATCCATCTCTCCGTATGTCATCCGGAGAAACGGATCCGTTATATATATTGTTTTCAAATTTTTACGGATCCGGCATTGCGGTATTAATACATTTCAATGTATTAATAGCCCCAATGGAACTCAGTGCCAGAAACGAAAAACGTTAGAGTGAAAGTACCCTAATCATTGCAAAGGGTGAAATCCACAATGAAAATCCGTGGAAAGAACGGACATGCTGCAGATATCAAAATCCGCACCACAGGTAAATTTTAGACTTATGGTATCTACTTATCTGGTACTGAATTATCAATGCGACAAATCTGTACGTAATCCATAACGTGTGCGTGATTAATAAATCTTGAAAAACGATAGTATAAAAAAAACTACATCCCAAAACAAGATCTGACACGGCAATGTCAATGAAAAAGTAAAAACTTCATGGCTGTCAAAATGCAGTGAACCCATGAACGAATAAGGCGGAATTCACATCCATGTTTATCTTTCCGTTCTTTCGATCCGCCAGAAGAACAGAAAAGAAAAAAGGATCAGTTATGTTGAGCATCAGCTGTGCTCAGTTTGCGTCACTTCCGTCAGAGATACGTTATTTTTGACAGGAGAAAACATTCTGCATGCAGGACTTTTTCTTCTGTCAAAAATAACTGATCTCTGACGGAAGTGACACAAACTGAAGAAAACTGATCATAATTGGTGCTAAAAATAATGGTCCCTTTTTTTTTTTTCTGTTCTTCTGATGGATCAGAAGAACAGAAAGCTAAACGGTGATGTGAACTCAGCCTAACCAAACAGGTCATGGTAGACCAAGCCACTGCTCGTAAAATGAGGCCTTAAACGGGTTAAGCGCGTTACGTGATTTAACATGCAAACACTACTTTGATTCCATCCCTCCTCATTCATTTTCCATGCGGGGTCCAGCTTCACTGTCATTCAGCCTTCACTGGGAAACCTTCCAAGTCCTTTACTTTATCTGCTGATCACCAGGAGATTGGGTTACCAGGAACAGTTTGTGGCCTGCTCATCAGTAAATGTACAGTTCTCTCCACACTGAGATGAGTAAGACATCTTTGAGATTTTCTTTCCTCTAAAGAATTCCATGTCCTCTTACTATAAACTTCTAAATCCATTCCTGAGTCAATATTTCAAGGTCCAACTCCCACCTAGTCACAACACACCTCATTCTGAGCTACATGGGAAAATAAGGCCACCAAGGACTCTCCTTCAACTAGAACTTTCTCAGCCGAATCCTTCTCGTCGGGCTCCTAGACAGGGAAGTTACCTTTCAAGTTGAAAGGGAACTACTTAAAACCTCATATGAATGTAAGATCTCTCAGATCTGCTTAACATGAGGTTATTATAGTGTATTGTGTTTTACATTCACTGGCCCCGGTGGTGACCACTCCTGCAGGAGATTATCTGAGTGGACAATCCGACACACCACAGCCTGAGATGTTAGTCAGAGGGAGGGGGCTTAATATGATCTCCGATCACCCTTCCCCTAGCAAAATTGTGTGTGTCAATCGGTTGCAACGGCAGGCTGGGGCCTTGTGATGGCAAGCTTAACAGGGAGTAGGGAATCCCCACAGACTGCAATAGTAAACTACTGCAGTCTATAGTATAAGCAAAGGGCCTCGTTCGTGGCACCCCCTCCCCCAATCAGCTGTAATTGCACCATCCCTCAAAATAAGGGGGTCATGTTCTTTTTAGCACATAGTGAACCCAAAAAGACAATAGTAAAATTGTGTGGTTTTTAATTTAAATTTAATCAAATTTTATTTTATTTTTTCATTTTTAGCCCTCATACGGCTATGTGAATAGAAAAATTTATAAAAGTTATGGTTCTTGGAAGGTAGGGAGTAAAAAATAAAAATAAAAAATAAAATTGACCTGGTCTTGATGAGGGTTGTGGACCAATTTTCTTCTTTGTTTTTTTTCTCCCTGCCTTCCAAGATCCATAACTTCTTTAATGTTCTGTTTACATAGTAATAATTTTAATGGCACCATTTAATTTACCATATCTTGCATTGTAAAAATTCTTTGTGGGCCGAAATTGAAAGAAAACGCAATTTGGCCATAATTTTTAGGTTTTGTTTTCATGGTTCTGCGGGTCAGTATGGTTACAGTGATATCAAAGTTATAAGGTTGATTAACTTTCTGACTGTTTGTGGGGCAAGCTGTAGTTTATATTGGTACCACTTGGGGGGAGCATATGACTTTTTGATCGCTTTTCATTCAGTCTTTGGGGGATAAAACAAGAAAACAAATTGTCAATTTTTTCAGTTACTGTATACACCGCTAATGATAAATATTCTTATATTTTAATAGTCCGGATATTTTTTCAAATGTGGCGATACCAATTTTTTTTATTGTTTATTTAATTTTATATGTAAAATTGGGAAAGGAGGGGGTGACTGAAATATTTTATATTTTTGTCGGGTTTTATATTTAAAAAAACTTTTTTATTTTTTTGCTAAAATTTTTAGTTCCCTTAGGAAATCGCTTGGAACATAAGACTGCAACAGAATACTGTTGCAGCCATCCTAATAAATGGGGTGTGCATCTTTGGGAAGGAGACGCATACTTACCGTACATGCTTTCCGGCGCTGGCTCCCAGCTCCTTCGCCCCACTCTTGGTTGCTCTGCTGGGCTCCTTATATGTAAACTTCTTGTTTGACACCTCTGCATCAAATGGCTGACTACAGCACCCCTGCTCCCCTTGCGCCATGACAAATCGTCACATAACACAAAGGGAGCAGGTCACTGCTGTCGCCAGCCATTGGATGCAGCAGTGTCAAACAGGAAGTTTACATCAAGCGACCCCAGCCACGAGTGAAGTAAAGAAGCCGAGAGCCAGCCGAGGCAGGTAACTACGCTTCCCTTCACAGGTCTGCCCGGGGAAGGGGGGGTTGCCAAAAGGTGCACAACCCCTATAAGCCCCGTCACAAGCAAGACAAGCCACATACTATGGCAGGCCTGGGAGCTATCACAAGGCCATAGGGGCTCCAATCAAAAGAAACCTCTGATCCAACGGTCGCTATTGACTTAATGTCACTTCCTCCCCTTAGTAAAAAAAAAAAAAAAAAAAGAGCGATTTCAATGGACGCACGTCTAGTACGGTAGATACGAGCACAAGCGCATCATGCCAGCGGTTTAATAACCACAATGAAAGGCACAGATTATAAGTAAAAACTTCACTACTGTACTGAAAGTTATAACAGGTTAGGCTACTTTCACATCTGCGTTTTCCTTTTCGGTTTTGAGATCCGGCAGAGTATTTCAAAACCGGAGGAACAAACCGGAACACGTTGTTACGTTCCCATGCCGGACACAAAACCGTTGCAAGCAGCATTTTTGTGAATATGCTGGATCCTGCACCAAAAACCATGTAAACTAAAAAAAACTGATCCGGCACCCAATGACTTTCACACTGGCGTTTTGGTTTCCGTTTGAAAGATCCGTTTCAGGGCTGTCACAAGCGGCCCAAAACGGATCAGTTTTGCCCTAATGCATCCTGAATGGATAAGGATCCGCTCAGAATACATCAGTTTGCCTCCGTTCTGCCTCTATTTCACTCTGGAGGCGGACTCCAAAACGTTGCTTGCAGCGTTTTGGTGTCCGCCTGACGATGCAGAGGCAAACGGATCCGTCCTGACTTACAATTTAAGTCAATGGGGACGGATCAGTTTTCTCTGACACAATCTGGCACAATAAAAAACTGATCCGTCCTCCATTGACTTTCAATGGTGTTCAAGACGGATCCGTTTTGGCCAAGTTAAAGAGAATACAAACGGATGCAGACGGTTGTATTATCGGTGCGGATCTGTCTGTGCAGATCCAAGATAGATCCGCACCGAACGTGAGTGTGAAAGTAGCCTTACAATGGTTTCTTCACTTTCTATATAATACAACCAGATCCGATGAATGGATGGAGCCGGTATTATTCAAACTCATGCGTTTTGCTGTGGTTTTGAGACCCCATAACGGATCTCAAAACCGGACAGCAAAAACGCATATGTGAAGGTAGCCTTATCGGGGTCTCCAAATATTTAAGCTACCTGCATCAATGAGATCAATGTCAGGAGGGCTATGCCTAAGGCAGACGTTACTTCTGTGATAATACTGCACAGGTCCAGCCCATGGCTTGGCACGGATCTGCCCTCTGTGATAACGCAGCTACATCTTCTAGAACAGACGCCGAAGGGCAAGGCTAATAAGCCATGACCTATAATAGAGACTGAGTGATATGAATGCAGCACATTCTACTACTTCCAAATCCCGTCCTTTTGGCTCATTTTCTATCCCATCATGCAATTTGCTGCATCCAAAGAATGCCGAGAATGTTATTTCTATCCAGATTTTAGAAAAGGGGATAAGGAGCTATTATAAGAATGAACCCCTGGACGTGAATACAGCCAAACAAAGCTTTAACCAGAGCGCACGTTTCACTAAACGACAGATGACCACGGACTTCTATGGGTATCGGATACCTGGACATATGATAAGGCATGCCACACGTATTCTTCTTGGGGGATGTAGCGCGCTGGCTATGTTCCGCACAGTGCACCAGACATCTGCTTGCCATAATGACCACCTCACCCAACGCGTTTCCTGGCACATGGCTGCCCTGAAGAGGAAGGAGCAAAGTTGACAACCTTCACTGCCCAACCGTTGCAAGCGACGTGCGCGAGGGCGATCAGTGTGTTCTCTCCTCAATGTCACAGATAAAATACATCATTCTGCTGCTAAATGTGCTGGATCTAGAGAGTACCTTCAGATAAAGTCTCATCATCTGTTAAAGGGGATGTGCCATGAAAAATATACTTTTTTTTTTTTTTAAAACCAGCGCCTGGTTCTGAATACTTTTGTAATTTCATGTAATTAAAAATTTAGCATAGCCTCTGTGCTATTCATTGAAATCTATCTGTATAGTGCCACCTGCTGTTTGTGCTTTTTCTAACTTCTCTGTCCAGCTCTCTGAGGTGGATGCACACGCTCGGTTCCACCAGGTACAGCAGAAAGGACACACCCTGATGGAGTGCACGCCTCCTGAGCTGTCGGCTTAATATAAATCTAGCAGAGCAATGAATGTGGAGATCTCTGGATCCATGCAAGGTGCAGGGCTGGGTCTAAGTTTGTTAGAAAGAGGTTGTCATGTCATTTATTGTACTAAAGTTATAACTCCTTTAACGAGCATTTCTAGGGTCCAAAGAACTTTAAATAGAAGGGCCTTTTAGTACTTTTATATAGATGACCTATCCTCAGGATAGGCCACGAATATCTAAATGGCCAACATCCCGCCAATCAGCTGCTCTGTAGTAGCCCTGGTGCAGGAAGTAGGCACCTGAACTACAGCCTAGATGAAGGTACTGGGGGCAAGAGGAGGTACTACACTGGGCACCATTCAATGTAAGGGGTTGTGTCAGCTACCAGTCTGATGTTGGCTTCAGTCGATAGCAGTGGGTCTTGGTTTGCAAGGTAAATATACGTTTTTCGGGGGTTTTAACAGATGTATTGTTCAAGGGGTTGTGCAGACAGTATATATATATCGATTTACAATCCTCAGGATAGGTCATCAATAGAGTTGAGCGAAGCCAGCTTCGGATGCTTCATCTGAAGTCGCTTCGTTCAAAACTTCGGAATAATACTGTACAGAAATTTGTCTCTGTACAGTATTAGAATGTATGTGCTCCGATGAGCTGAAGTCAGTTATTCACGAACTCGCGCGTGACTTTGTTGAAATACTTCAGTAATTGATTTTTAAAATGGAAAACCACTTCAAAACGTGAAACCGAACTTGGCTTTGGTTCCGACTAGTACCTTGGAATCAATTAGTTATATATAATGCCTGCACAACCCTTTTAAAGGGGTTCTCCGAGCTACAGATATGGATGACCAGACAGACAGGTCACTGATATCAGATCAATAAGGGTCTGACACCCAGCACCCCGCCGATCAGCTGTTTTGGCTGCCATTGCGCTAGACCAGTGATGGCGAACCTTTTAGAGACTGAGTGCCCAAACGGCAACCCAAAACCCACTTATTTATCACATAGTGCCAACACGGCAATTTATCCTGAATACTATCATGCAATATAGTATATCTTCCATGTACTTTATCATTTAGCTATAATATCCTGCCTACATTCAGTGCTCTGCCTGCGCTGTTCATAGTGCGCCCTGCGCTGATGAATGGCAGGAAAAGTCTAAGGCATATTGGTACACCATAGACTTTTTCCAGGGTGCGGGTGCCCACAGAGAGGGCTCTGAGTGCCGCCTCTGGAACCCGTGCCATAGGTTCGCCACCACTGCGCTAGACTCTATATCTTCCTGAAGCATGTGTAGTTCCCAGAGCTGCAGGACCCCGGCAGGGCCACTACACTATAAGGCTCCATTGACACGTCTGTAGCTTGTTTTGCGGATCCACGGATCTGCACATCACCGGCACTAATAGAATAGGATATGTTCTATTTTTTTCGGGAACGGAAATGCAGACCCGCATTTCTGGAGCCGGGCTGCACAGGTCCGCAATATGCGGAACGAAACTGCGGACGTGTGAATGGGGCCTAAGCGGCATTCTGCCACCAGCTCCTTACACTGTCTAGTGCCAGCCCAAAATAGCTGATGGCGGGATGCCAGGTGTCTGACCCCCACCGATCTGATACAGATGATTTATGGTCAATCAATATCTGCAGCCCGGAGAACCACTTTAAATGTGAAACCAGACTCAGGACAGGCTTTTATCTACTGCAAGTTACCAATGAAGGTTCCCATTGAATGACTGCAAGCAGAGATCTTGAAACATATTTGGCTGACAGCACATGGTACCATTTATGGATCTGCTCACTATCAGGGGGACAGAACGACATGACGTCTGACGGTCTCCACACTTTCCCACAACCAGGAGGCTGCTCACAAGCACCAGTGTCCTACAGCTCAGGCAGCTTCATGCTTTCACGTGACTGGTGACTACACTGAGGAAGACTATGCCTCACCTCATACTAAGTAGGTCAAAGCAGTAAAACCTGAGGCTATGACTATTAGCGTCTAAAACTGCAGAAAGTACATCACTGCCATGTAACTCAGCAGAGGGAAGGAGCCCACAGACTCAACCTGAACTACATGGATACGACATAGGATCTGCTGGCAATGACTACAGGAGAACACGTACCTTGTACAAGCTTCTGGGCAATGTGAAGTTCCACCCTCATACAATAGTGGGCGCCACTGAGCAGTCACAGTCTAGTAATGGCGACCACTGTGTTGTCAGTGTGTACTCCTATCTAGTAATTGTAACCCCTCAGTTGTCAGAGTGCTTCCATCTAGTAACGTATTGCTAGGATGAACAGCTTGCACTGGGGAACTGGTGATGTCAGAAAGCATGTGGCCTCAGAATGCCAATACAAGGAGCAGTGCTGGAGCGGTGGAGCATTTAACAGGAGAGCACTGTGTTTTTTTTGTTTTTTTTATATTTTCTGACATTTGTGTAAATAACTTTTCAGAATAAAAATCAGGCCGGACCTGGCAGTATTTCAGACTGGGGTTGCTCAAGTAAAAGGGATCTCACACTGTGAATTAGATAGTGGGCATTTCATATTAATTAAGGTATACTGGTTGTGGTCAGGATGGCAGAGTAGCGGTGATACCATTGAAATGTATAGGATTGCAGCGCGAGTCACAAAAAAAATCGCAGTGTTGGATTTTTCACCACTTCCGGTGCGATCCCATTTATTTCTATGGTATCACCGCTACTCTGCGATACGGGCTACGACCGCTGCCACTCATCTCCCCCAGTCGTTGGGAATGTACTGTATAGATTATAGCCCTGGCGGCTGACTGAAGTAGCTGACCCCCACCGATCTGACAGTGATGAGGAAATCAATTCTTCACCTGTGGGGGGCCGTCCGTGCTGGCGAAGAAACTCCCCTCTTCCGCCTGATGGACAGGGCCAGACATCTCACGCCTTGCTGCTGCTCCAAGTAAAATGCAGCGGCTGTTCATGTGCTGCTATCCAGCAGTGTAGAGGCGCATGCACAGTTGCTGATCTGGATACAGAAGCTTCCACCGCTAATCGGAACAACGCCGCGGGCGCAGAAGTGTCATTAATATCAATGCAGCAGTATTTGTACCTAAATGCAGCGGTGAAGCTCCATGCGGCACATGACGGCTGAGGATAGGGAACGGCTGCGCGGGAAGTCAGCATTGCAGGATCCAGGGGCGGATTGGGAACTTAAAGTGGCCCTGGAAAAAAACTTAAAAGTGGCCCCATGTTGTAGGTGGGTCCAAATTGACAAAAACAAGTAGGCAGTGACAACAGAAGTAGGCAGGGCCTGCAAAACCGTAGAGCAGCACAGAATACTGCCCCGGCAGAACCAAACACCACACTGCAGCACAGAATACCGCCCCGGCAGAACCAAACACCACACTGCAGCACAGAATACCGCCCCTGCAGAACCAAACACCACAGGGCGGCACAGAACACCGCCCCGGTAGAACCAAATACCACAGGGCGGCACAAAATACCGCCCCGAGTAGAACCAAATACCACAGAATACCGCCCCGAGTAGAACCAAATACCACAGAATACCGCCCCGAGTAGAACCAAATACCACAGAATACCGCCCCGAGTAGAACCAAATACCACAGAATACCGCCCCGAGTAGAACCAAATACCACAGAATACCGCCCCGAGTAGAACCAAATACCACAGAATACCGCCCCGAGTAGAACCAAATACCACAGAATACCGCCCCGAGTAGAACCAAATACCACAGAATACCGCCCCGAGTAGAACCAAATACCACAGAATACCGCCCCGAGTAGAACCAAATACCACAGAATACCGCCCCGAGTAGAACCAAATACCACAGAATACCGCCCCAGCAGAACCAAATACCACAGAATACCGCCCCAGCAGAACCAAATACCACAGTGCGGCACAAAATACCGCCCCTGCAGAACCAAATACCACAGAATACCGCCCCTGCAGAACCAAATACCACACTGCGGCACAGATTAATGCCCCGGCAGAACCAAATACCACAGTGCGGCACAGAATACCGCCCCGGCAGAACCAAATACCACAGTGCGGCACAGAATACCGCCCCAGCAGAACCAAATACCACACTGCAGCACAGAATACTGCCCCAGCAGAACCAGATACCACAGTGCGGCACAAAATACCGCCACTCCAACCACAGTTGAGTTCGGGAGGGCACCTGTGGCCGTTGAGCTTCAGATCATTATGTACCCGGCCTGCGGACATCTGCTTGAGTAGCCCCCCGAGCATCGACCCACTTGGAAATTTCCCTGTAGGGTCTATGGCCAATTCGCCCCTGGCAGAATCGGCACGCAACGCTGGAAGCAACAGGGCAGAACAAAGTGTATGACTGCCATGGTAAAGTTTTACTTCCTGCTGGCAAAATTTTCACTGAACTTGGGCAACCCCTTTAATTATGTAAAAATATAAATAAAAGGGACAACAACAAGGGTTAAAGGGATGAGCCCCTCCAGGTTATTATTACATCATATTCTTCACGTGATCACATAACTAATTAAACTGTATAAAAAGTGTCAACCCTGCAGATGATAAACGCAAGCACATGATGTCTGCACTGGGAATAAGAGACAGAAATCAGGAAGTGCTGGGTGAGCAGCCAGCTCCGCACACGTCCGTAAGCAGGCAAACACGAGCTCCGTACCTTGCTCTGGCCGCTTTCCTCTACCGCCAGGGAGGCCATGCCGGGGCCGGACAGCTGGACGTCGCCGGGAGAGCTGGCTGACTGCTGGGGTACAGCTTCCTGACACACAGGCTGGCTGCACTTCACCGGCAACGCACACTGCGCTCAGGCCCCGCCCACATTCTCCAAGTCATTCCCTCCGTCTGCGTAGCCACGCCCTCCTAGAAGACTTTATAAGAACTTCCCTCCGGAGTAACCACGCCCCTAGATAACTTTAGTTAGGTTCTTGTTCCGTGAGCGGGCCACGCCCACTGCAATGGTAACTTTATTGACAACGCTACCTTATAAATGAGGAAGGTGTGGGCGTGGCGTCCACATGGAGCTGTGACTCCAGACTTCACGGAGTCCTAGAAAAACGGCAAAATGTGACTTTTATATTATACTTGAAAATAAGGAACTGAAGCCAGTGACTAAAGCTATAGAGTAGTGACAGGTCTATTGGAGTCAGTGGAGGGTGGCCCCTGAGGCACAGGCTTGGTTCGCACTTGTGGGTCAGCCCTGTATTCCTATGTAGTGAGTGCACAAAACAAAACCAATATTATAATCCACTGTCTTCCATATTACTTGTCTACTCTGCCAAGACCCTCAGGATCCACCTGCAATGAGGAAGTGGTAAGTACTTACCTGACAGATCCCACTCTGGTTCTATATACCTGGCAACATGTGTCTGCTTCAGCCAATCACTGACCTCAGGGGAGCACCTGAAGAGGCCAGTGACTGGCTGCAGCAGTCATGTGTTGCTTGATAGGATATCACCGCTGCAGCCAGGTATATAAAGCCCAGCCAGGAGAACCACAGCGGGATCTGTCAGGTAAGTACTTACCACTTCTTTATTGCAGGTGGATCCCAATCCATCTGAAACTAGACGGCTCCTTTAAAGCAAACCTGTCAGATGGTTTTGCAAGCCTATTTGATAGAGGGAAAGAAGCGGAGCTCTGTGATGTATAGGTCTATCTGGTTTGGAGCAAAAAGCAGAATAAACCTTGATAGGACTCCTAGGAGAATCAGTGAGAGTCCTGATAACCCCGCCCACGTACAGTGATTGACAGCTTCCCGCGGATAGGTCATAAATGTCTGTCTTTCATGGCTGTTAAAATGGTCATGAAAACGGATGAATTTCATTGGCTTTTTAAATAAAGATCCCAACCCCTGCAGTGCTCTCAGTAAACATAATGTCCCCCCATAATGGCTCCCAGCAGTAATAATATACCCCATAGTGGCCCTCAGCAGTAGTAATCTCTCCCATAGTGGCCCCCATCTGTAATAATGTCCCCCAGCAGTAATAATGTCCCTCCATAATGGCTCCCAGCAGTAATAATGTACCCCATAGTGGCCCCAGCAGTAGTAATCTCTCCCATAGTGGCCCCCATCTGTAATATTGTCCCCCAGTAGTAATAATGTCCCCCATAGAGGCCCCCAGCAGTAGTAATCTCCCATAGTGGCCCCCATCAGTAATAATGTCCCCCAGTAGTAATAATGTCCCCCATAGTGGCCCCCAGCAGTAATAATTTCCCTTAGGCCTCATGCACACGACCGTTGTTTCATTCCGTGTCCTTTCCTTTTTTCGTGATTTTCTGCGGAACCATTGACTTTCAATGGGTCCGTTGAAAACTCGGCCAATGCACCATTTGTCATCCGCGTCCGTGATTCCAGTCCATCAAAAAAATATAAACCTGTCCTATTTTTTTCACAGAAAACGGTTCGCAGACCCATTCAAGTCGATGGGTCCGTGAAAAAACGCGGAGGCACACAAGATTGTCATCCGCGTCCATTTTTTTCCTATCATCTGCATGGCAAACTTGACTTAGACTTTTTTTTTACTTTCCTTCATGTCTGGTGGTCCTCCAAAAATAAAGGAAGACACACGGAAACAAAAACAGAACACGGAAAAACGGAACCCCATTTTGGGGAACGGAACACAACAACGGTCGTGTGCATGAGGCCTTATAGTGGCCCCAGGCAGTGGCAATCTCTCCAATAGTGGCCCCCATTTGTAATAATGTCCCCCATAGTGGCCCCCAGCAGAAGTAATCTCTCCCATAGTGGCCCCCTGCAGTAGTAATGTCCCCCATGGTGTCCCAAATTATTCCCCATAGTAACCCCTGCAGTAAAAATGCCCCCCATAGTGGCCCATAATGTCCCTCATAGTGGCCCCCAGCTGTAATGTTTCATATTAGCAAAAAAAAAAATACCTCATCCACTTGCACGCGCAGGGGCAGTCCCTCCTCTCTGGATTGAAAAGGACCTGCCAAAAGACCTATGCTCAGCATGTGGTGACGTCATCACGCTGAGAGCAGGTCCTTTTGAATCAAGAGAGGAGCGACTGCCTCTGCATGTGCAAGTGGATGAGGTATTTTTTTAACCCCTAAAAGGCCATATTATCCTTGTGTACCCATTCGGTCCCATTGATTTCAGTGGGGTTCGTCTGGCCATGAAAACGGCCAAAGATAGGACATTTTCAGTTTTTTTATTAACTGAAATGGCCATGTGAATAACCCCATAGACTGCAATGTTTCTGAAAACGGCTGTGTGACGGCCATCAAAAAAACGGTCGTCACACAGCCGTTTTCACTGTCATGTGCATGTAGCCGTAGGTTAAAGGCTATGTGCACCTGCAGAGGCAATTTTTGTTTGATTGCATTTTACTTATTTTTGGCTAAAAATCATATTTTTCAATTGGCCTTTATTAAATATATTGAGCCATTCTGTCACAAAGGGTGAAACACTGTGTGACTGTTACTTTCACGGGCCGCCGGCTGAGGATAAAAAAATAATAATAATCATCTGTGGCAAGTGGGTGGTGGTACAATAGGGGGCGGCCTTCCCCCCTCCCCGATTTCCCCCCCCCCATCATTGGTGGCAGCGGCAGTTCCGATCGGAGTCCCAGCAGTTCCGATCCGGACATAGCCAGCCGCCATTTGACGCCCCTGCACTTCCTGAAGCTCCATTGTTCCACTGAAGGAAAAAGCACCCCAGACCATTATGGCGCCCCCTCCACTGTGGCACGTAGAAAACATCTCAGGTGGGATCTGCTTGTCATGCCAGTAACGTTGGAAACCATCAGGACCATCAATGTTAAAAAATATTCTCATCAGAGAATAAAACTGCAAGTGCGGATGCGGTGCGATTTTCACGCACGGTTGCTAGGAGACGATCGGGATGGAGACCCGATCATTATTATTTTCCCTTATAACATGGTTATAAGGGAAAATAATAGCATTCTGAATATAGAATGCATAGTAAAATAGCGCTGGAGGGGTTAAAAAAAATAATTTAACTCACCTTAGTCCACTTGATCGCGCTACCCGGCATCTCCTCTGTCTCCTTTGCTGAACGGGACCTGTGGTGACGTCACTCCGGTCATCACATATTCCATCACATGATCTTTTACCATGGTGATGGATCATGTGATGGATCATGTGATGACCGGAGTGACGTCACCACAGGTCCTGTTCCTGAAATGAATGCTCACCACAGGTCCTGTTCAGCAAAGGAGACAGAAGAGATGCCGGGCTACGCCATCAAGTGGACTAAGGTGAGTAAAACATTTTTTAATTTTTTTTAACCCCTCCAGCGCTATTTTTACTATGCATTCTGTATTCAGAATGCTTTCCCTTATAACCATGTTATAAGGGAAAATAATACAATCTACAGAACGCCGATCCCAAGCCCAAACTTCTGTGAAGAAGTTCGGGTTTGGGTACCAAACATGCGCGATTTTTCTCACGCGAGTGCAAAACGCATTACAATGTTCCCGCAACGCACACACACCGTCTGAAAGAGGCCTTAGGGCCTTAATTTGGGTCGAGGATCGTCCAGTGTCTTGACGGACAGCCAATTGGATCCTCCGGCTCAGTGCTGATGAAATTTTTTTGGGTCTTCCACTTGACTTTTTTGTTCCATAACCCTCAGGATCATTTAAGAAATTCCAAATTACGTCTTACTGCCTCACACCTCAGCAGCGATGGCGGCTGTGAGAGACCCTGCTTATGCAGTTCAACAACCCAACCGCGTTAAAAAAGGGAGAGTTTTTTTGCCTTTGCCATCACAACATGTGACTACCTGACAGAAAATGACAATTAATACACATCTTTGCACAGATTTGGCCTTTTAAAGGCATGTGGTCCTAAAATTTGGATTACAGTGGGATGCGAAAGTTTGGGCAACCTTGTTAATCGTCATGATTTTCCTGTATAAATCGTTGGTTGTTACGATAAAAAATGTCAGTTAAATATATCATATAGGAGACACACACAGTGATATTTGAGAAGTGAAATTAAGTTTATTGGATTTACAGAAAGTGTGCTATAAATGTTTAAACAAAATTAGGCAGGTGCATAAATTTGGGCACCACAAAAGAGAAATTAAATCAATAATTAGTAGATCCTCCTTTTGCAGAAATTACAGCCTCTAAACGCTTCCTGTAGGTTCCAATGAGAGTCTGGATTCTGGTTGAAGGTATTTTGGACCATTCCTCTTTACAAAACATCTTTAGTTCATTCAGGTTTGATGGCTTCCGAGCATGGACAGATCTCTTTAAGTCACACCACAGATTTTCAATTATATTCAGGTCTGGGGACTGAGATGGCCATTCCAGAACGTTGTACTTGTTCCTCTGCATAAATGCCTTAGTGGATTTTGAGCAGTGTTTAGGGTCGTTGTCTTGTTGAAAGATCCAGCCCCGACGCAGCTTCAGCTTTGTCACTGATTCCTGGACATTGATCTCCAGAATCTGCTTATACTGAGTGGAATCCACGTGTCCCTCAACTTTGACAAGATTCCCAGTCCCTGCACTGGCCACACAGCCCCACAGCATGATGGAACCACCACCATATTTTACTGTAGGTAGCAGGTGTTTTTCTTGGAATGCTGTGTTCTTTTTCCTCCATGCATAACGCCCCTTGTTATGGCCAAATAACTCAATTTTAGTTTCATCAGTCCACAGCACCTTATTCGAAAATGAAGCTGGCTTGTCCAAATGTGCTTTAGTCCACCTCAAGCGGCACTTTTCGTGCTGTGGGCGGAGAAAAGGCTTCCTCTGCATCACTCTCGCATACTGCATCTCCTTGTGTAAAGTGCGCCGAATGGTTGAACGATGCACAGTGACTCCATCTGCAGCAAGATGATGTTGTAGGTCTTTGGTGCTGGTCTGTGGGTTGACTCTGACTGTTCTCACTATTCTTCGCTTCTGTCTATCCAAGATTTTTCTTGGTCTGCCACTTCGAGCCTTAACTTGAACTGAGCCTGTGGTCTTCCATTTCCTCAATATGTTCCTAACTGTGGAAACAGACAGCTGAAATCTCTGAGACAGCTTTCTGTATCCTTCCCCTAAACCATGATGGTGAACAATCTTTGTCTTCAGGTCATTTGAGAGATGTTTTGAGACCCCCATGTTGCTACTCTTCAGAGAAAATTAAAAGAGGAGGGAAACTTACAATTGACCCCCTTAAATTATCTTTCTCATAATTGGATTCACCTGTGTATGTAGGTCAGGGGTCACTGAGCTTACCAAGCCAATTTGAGTTCCAATAATTAGTTCTAAAGGTTTTGGAATCAATAAAATGACAACAGTGCCCAAATGTATGCACCTGCCTAATGTTGTTTAAACAATTATAGCACACTTTCTGTAAATTCAATAAACTTAATTTCACTTCTCAGATATCACTCACTGTGTGTGTCTCCTATATGATATATTTAACTGACATTTTTTATCGTAACAACCGATTTATACAGGAAAATCATGACGATTAACAAGGTTGCCCAAACTTTCGCATCCCACTGTAGCTGAAAAACAGCCTGTTTCAGTTTAATTGTTATTTTCAATTAATTGAATGCTCAAAAAATGCTTTGTCTCACTCTCATTTCTTCTTGTTGCATGTTGAAGCTCTACTTGGAACCTTTTTAAGATCCAACAATGTAAAATATGATTTTTTGCCATTTTTCAAGTGGTCTTAAACTTTTGATCAGGACTGTATATATATATATATATATATATATATTAGGCCTGCACAATATATCGCCAAAGCAATCGCAATAAATCGCCATATCGCAATCGCCAATTGGCCGACCCAAAAATGCTGCAATTGTATTACCATATATTTCGCTTTATAAGATGAACTTTTTTCCCCCTAAAAGTCTAAAAGTGGGGGGAAAATGGCAGTGCGTCTTATAAAGCAATGGTTGACTTTTTACGTGGCTGACACGGCTGTATCGCCGGCCGCTATGCTGCACAGTGCGGCCGGCAATACATCGGTTACTGTGCGGGGAGGGAGGAGGGGCTGGAGGCAAGCCGTTATTTTAATGAACAAATGTTCTTCTATTTATTATATTTATCTGTTCTGTGCAGTGCTATTAAGAAAATGGCAAGTTTTGTATTTTGTACTTTTGCAGTAATGCAAATATGTTATTTAATTTAGCAAAATATGTTTTATTTTGAAAAACACTGTGCATTTCAGTTCTTGAGTTAAGCATAACTACATTTCAGCATTATCAGTAATTTGTGTGTGCTTTTGCCTTGAAAATCCAAGCAAATAGACCTCTAGCACAATTCCCTTAAAATATCGCATCGCACAACGTTATAGCAATTTTTAGGGCCCTAATCGCAATCGCACAAAATTCCCATATCGTGCAGCCCTAATATATATATATATATATGTAGAAAAATTGATGCGCAGCACACAAATCCAAAGACGGTGCAATTCCTTGAAACGGATCACGGATTTGATCCAGTTAGATATATGTAATATAAGGCAGCACACAATCCAAGGCAGCACACAGATATCCGTGAAAAAAAAAGGGTATTTTATTCACCCATGTGTTGACAGCGTTTCAGCTCACTCCATGGAGCCTTTGTCAATATATATTATTATTATTATAATTATTATTTTTTTTGGGGGGGGGGCAGTGGATCTTGGGTAAGTTCTCACCCTTTTTTCCCAGGACTTGTGGTCCCGCAGTATGGGCGGCAGTTCTGACTAGTCCTACTTTAATACACAGACATATAGAGTCAAATGCGTTGCCAGTGACCAACTGTCTGTGCTCAGTCCTACGCGTAACAGTCGCAAGTGCATGAGGAGCTGCGGATGTGGCGGCGAGGTCCGAGAGGTATGTAGGGGTGGGAGATCCAGGAGGGGGGGGGGGCCTAAAAATTTTTTGCTATGGGGCCCAGTCATTTCTAGCTACGCCCCTGCGTCAGCTCCCCAAATTACGGAAAAGACGGAAAATCCACAGGCAGCTAGTAGAGCATGTCAGCTCTGTACACAAGAAAGGATTCCATATTTTCAATAAAGACCAATCGAAAAAATGATATTTTTTTTTAGCTAAAAATAAGTAGAATGCAATAATAAAAAAAAAAGTCTCCAAAAGTGTACATAGCCTTTAAATTCACACTTGAGTTATTAGGTCAAGTTATTTCCATCAGTCATTGGAAGCCAAAACCAGATGCGGATCTTTCCATTACACCTGATCTCTGCGTAGGTATCACTACTGGTTTTGGCTCACAATAATTGATGGAAATAACTGATAAAATAACTGGTGTGAAGTTGGCCTAAGACTGAAACAGCTTTTCTACTCCTGAAAACAGGTGCAGACTCGATAGTAAATGACCCCCAGTAAGTTTTCTATTGCACTCCAGTGCTTGATTCACTGCTCAGTACTGTATAACAACCTCCTGCTGCTGCTGATGCTTCCGAGGCAGTACAAATGAAAGAGATGGGAGCAGGATCTCCTCTTCTCTGTGTGTACAGTGTATGGGAGACATCATAGCATCTAGTCTTCACCCAATAGCTTAGGAAAAACTGACAATCAGAGATGGAGCTTACAGAAAGGGTAGAAGCCTTCATATGATGGCCAGACACACAAAGCATATTCCAAAAAGTCATCTGAAACAATAGACATTTCCCCTCACCCATGACGGCACCCATGCGACTAGGACCTCCCATCCAGGACAGGAAACTTGAAGAGATAAAATGGTTTACTCCCCCACCACACCTCAGTTCAGGTTTCCTGTCCTCTGGATAGGAGGTACCTGAGGAGTTCCCTCTTTTTTTTTAGGTTCTCACCTCGGGGGGCTGGGGAAGGTCCGGGTGTACAACACCATAACGTGACCTATCCCTGGCGGCGTAAGTCTCCTGGGGGAGCCGTCGCCTAAGTCTGTCCTGCTTCCTGCCTCCTGCCAAGCCTCATTAGAAAGCTGCTGTAGCCGTGTTCAGGCGGCTCCCAGTCCATAGTAGTGCGGTGGCTGGCGTCCCACTTCCAAAATGGCGGAGCGTGCTCCCGATGCGCTGTCACGGCGGGGAGTACAATGAGGGGAAAATAAGGAAGCAGCTAGGCCTGAAAACAGGGAAAAGGGAGCAGGTAACAAACTAAGCATCCCTAAATTCTATCCCTGACCTCCTGACTGTATGAGCCGCCCTCGATGGTAAGGGGGCTCATACTCTCGAACCTGGGCCCTACTGACCCTAACGGTCTCTGCAATATGGCGTCAGAAGGTGGAGACAACCGATTCCTCCAAGACACGAAGGAGCCGCAGTCTCCAACAGGCCTAGCAACAAAGGGGAAGAAAGCAGCCAGCAGTGGACGACACGACAGGTAAGTGTCCAGTGGCAGAAAACACCACTGCCAACAGGGCCAACATGGACACCTACCTGACACAGCTGCAACAGGAACTCAAGCCGTCCATGCCACTACCACAGAATCATGGTAATGCGCATAGGCCCAAACACACACCAGGCAGCACCTAGCACGAACACCAAACACAGAATCCAGTAGTAACAGCCTGAACCACCATGAGGCATGAACCATGGCGGCACCAGGCCGTGCTGCCTGCAGTTCCCCATCCGGGGAACTCCAGGGACCCCCTTCCGGAGGTTAGGACATACAAAGGATATGTCTGGCATCCATGCTGACCTGAAACACCAAACAGGCCAGACATGAAACACCAAACTAGACATAATAACAACCCCAAACATAAACCTACACCAAACATACAACAAGTGAGGTAGGGTAACAGCAACAGACATCGATATCCCATAAGGTGGCCCTCAAGGATTGGGCAGATGGAAAAGCACCAGCTCGTCAAGACACTGAAGACAATCTGACCTCAGGCTCACAACTCAGAACAAAAAGAGCCAAGAGGCCACACCCAGCTCCACCTTGCACACTTATTAACCCCATACACACCAGAAAAGGGAAGGGAAACAAACAACACATTGCCACTGGCAACCATCATACACGGCGAAAGTGTCACGGCAAACTACCACCAAGCCGTGACATGCACTCCGCGCATGTGCGCCCTGGTGCCTTCTTCCAGTGCATTGAGGCTGTTTACAGCAGCGCTGACCGGAAGGAGGAGGGCTCACCTGTCTCATGGATTAGGCGTTTTTTGGGCCTGGTGTTAAAAGGAGCCGAGGCGCGTAATAAGTCGGCAGCAGGATGGGACAGCCAGCCTTGGTGTGCGCACAGTGCTGTTCAGGATCTGGAGCCTCCACGAAACATGTCTGAACCAGGTGACGCCGGACGCGCCGATCCCTTGGAACCCTCGAGGTCCACAAGCCAGCAGCGGCCCCTTATCCTCGCGCACAGGAAGTGATGTCCTATCACTGCCTGTGCTTGAAGGAGCCTGACGTCTGGACTGCTGAGGTCCGAGTTTTTTCGTTACTGACACCGCTGCTGAGCACCACTGCCACCAATGATTTAATTGAGCCTGGCTGAGCCTCGTTAATTTTATTTTAATTATTTGGCTGAGCAAGGCTTAATTTTTTTGGGGGGACATGAAGCACCGCTGATTTATTTATTTGGGGGACCCTGAGCACTTCTGATTTATTTATTTGGGGGACCCTGAGCACCATTGATTTATTTATTTTGGGGACCCCTGATGCACCACTGATTTATTTATTTGGGGGTACCCTGAGCACCGCTGATTTATTTATTTGGGGGAGACCTGAAGCCCCGCTGATTTATTTATTTGGGGGACCCTGAGCACTTCAGATTTATTTATTTGGGGGGGACTTGAAGCACCACTGATTTATTTATTTGATGGGTACCCAACATTTTGTCTTTGTGATTAATTACTCTGCTTTAATTATGTTCAAATGATCTTTCTGGGGAAGACGAAGACATAGAATCAGGTCAGGATTTATCTTCTGATTTTATGTCTTCAGATGAGGACCTTTGATGACGTCACTACGCTCATCACATGGTCCATCACATGATCTTTTAACACGGTGATGGATCATGTGACGGACCATGTGATGAACGTAGTGATGTAATCAAAGGTCCTATTCCTCACAGAACAAGAGATGCCGGCTGCGCGAACAAGTGGATTAAGGTGAGTTAAAAAAATTATTATATTTTTTTTAACCCCATCAGCCCTATTGTACTATGCAGTCTGTATTCAGAATGCTATTATTTTCCCTTATGACCATGTTATAAGGGAAAATAATAATGATCGGGTCCCCATCCCGATTGGGATGTTGGTACCTGCATTCCTTGGATATAATGGAGGCCATTTTGGCACCAAAGATGACAGAAATTAAAGCAGGCCCAGCATGCATGTGGAACCTACACTCCCTGAATTGTATGGTAGCCGTCATGGCACATAACAGGAAGAATTTAGTGTTAGGAACACGTCTTACAGAGATCGCCTTGATGTGCGGCAGACGGGCTCAAATCATTTCTTACAAAATGATTTGCCATGCTTCTCTAATTTATAAGTATAGCATTAGCAATTATTATGCATTTTTGTACTTTATTTAGTTTGCAGAGAGCTGTTGCATTGCATGTTTTGTCTTATAGTGTTGTTCTCAGCCATAGCAACGTGCCCCTGCGCATTGGGATGTGCTGACTGACCCCCTTTTTCTTTTCAATAATGTAAGATAAGCTCAATTACACAGCTGACACAACAGAAAGCATAGAGTTAAACTGTTTTTGCTAAGCAGGAGTCTTGACCAATCCTAGCTAGCCTCACACAGCCCAGGAGTTTTGACCAAATACAGCCAGCCTCACACACAGCTTGTGTGGGAAATTCCCCTAGCAGGAGCTGCTGGAATCATTATTCACCAGAGAGAGAAGCTGAACAGACACACTCCACTAAGAGCTATGTTTTATGGAAGCAAGAAGCCAAAATAGGTATTTAAAACAGTTATATAATGTTCCTACTGTTAATATAGTGATTAGAACTGTATACTGAACTGGGTATATGTATCTTTACTTATAGTTCCACCAATTGCCTACAAACGAACCACTGAGCCATGCAATCATACAATGCAAACAAATTGCATACAAATGTGAACTGCTCATACCAGATCATAAGCAATTGCATAAAGCAAACTGCAAACCAAGTAGAGCAAGTGAACTATTAGTTAGATCTCAGATATACCTCTCAGAGAGATCATAAAGTGCTTAAATAACTTAAAGTGAGAGTACAGATACTGAAGAGAAAACTATATCCACCATTTTATGTTGAATGACAAGATTAAACAGTTGAACCACCATCTTATGCATACCGCCATTTTATGAATCTTTATGCAACACGTGTTTTGCACATGGACTATCTGCTGCGGAGGTGGCAGTGTTATATATGAAGAAAAGTTGAAGTTAATAAAGAAGTTATTTCAAGCATTTGGTGTGCTCTTTAAAACTACTGTTTCCATAGAATGGCGCTAGAGGAATTACAGAGTAACTTGGGAATGTGCCTCTACAAGTCTCAGGCCGGCCATTGCCGCCTCTTGGGTCTCCAGGTCATTAAAGCTATGGTTAGGTCAACTAGAATCTCATATTAGAGACAAAACTCCTAGAGAGGACTTACTATCCTCCCTCCCAACCTTCAAGGCAGCAGATTTCCTTGCAGACGCTTCTACTGACGTGGTCTGTTTTTCTGCCAGAGCAGCTGCCATGTCAAATGCAGCAAGGCGTGCAATTTGGCTTAAATCATGGAAAGGGGATCAAGGGTCCAAGTCTAGACTTTGCTTTCTCCCATGTGAAGGTTCTAGATTGTTTGGTTACTCTCTTGATGATATCTTAGAGAGAGCCTCTGACAAAAAGAAGGGGTTTCAGTTTTTTTTTTTTTAGTAAATCCAGGCCAGTTTTAAAAGACAAAGGGGTAGGCAAAGTAATAGAAGTGAAAGAGAAAAATTTCCTAAAAGATCTGTTTGTTTTTTTGTTTAGAACCCAGGAAAACAGACCAAAAGACAAACCTGCAATGACGCCAGAAGCTAGGTAGGAGGAAGACTATCTCAGTTCTTCCCAGCCTGGAGGTCCATTTCTCAGAACAAGTGGATCCAAAGTGTAATAGAAAACTGACTCCGGCTGGAGTTCATTTCTCGTCCCAAAAATGTTTTCACTCAGACAGTTCGTCCCAAAAATCCGGAAAAAAGGAAAGCTTTAGAATCAGAGATTTTTTTCCCTCTTAGACAAGGGAGTAGTTTGTCTAGTCCCTAAGACAGAGAGGGGCAAATGGTTCTATTTGCCTTTATTTTTGATGAGAAAAACAAATGGAACATTCAGGGCTATTTAAAATCTGAAGAAACTGAACAAATCCCTGGTCTGCAAGAAATTTCGAATGGAGACAATAAAAACAACTGTAAACTTCCTCTTCCAGGATTGCTGGATGGCAAGCCTGGATCTGGAGGATGCGTATTACCATGTTCCAATCCATTTCTCCTCCCAAAAGTTTTTAAGAACAGCAGTCTGGGTTCAGGGGAAGGTGTTGCATCTCCAATACAGAGCGCTTCCCTTTGGTGTAGCGCAAGCTCCAAGAGTCTTCACCAAAGTGGTAGCGGAGTTAGCAGCTTTTTTAAGACAGTCAGGAATTACTCTGGTGCCCTATCTGGACGATTTTTTGATAGTCTCTAAGTCAAAAGAAGGGCTAGTAAAATATATAAAATTCCTCTGCTCGACTTTAGAAAATCTAGGATGGATAATCATTTGGAAAAAATCAAATCTGATTCTTTCTCAAGTTTACGTTTTTGGGGGGGATTCAGTTGCACTCCTGTTTACAAAAAAGTTTTCTTCCACCTCAAAGGAGAGAGTCGATTATGGAACAAATATTAGTCTTCCTGTCCTACCAGTGTACTTTCAGGGAAGCAATGGCTGTACTAGAGCAGATGACATCAGCAATCCCAGCAGTACCTTATGTACAGATTCACTCCAGAAATCTTCAAGCAGACATCCTATGATTGTGGGACAGCTCCCCTTATTCCTTGGATCAAAAATTCCACCTTTCCTCAAAGGCAAGATGCTCCCTGTTGTGGTGGACGGTACCAGAACATCTATCAGCGGGAGTTCCATGGACATTTCCAGACCAGGCAATAATTACCACAGACGTCAGCCCTAGAGGTTGGGGAGCCCACTCCCAGAACAGATACTGGCAAGAAAAGCATCCTCCAATTTGAAGGAGTTAAAATCAGTAGAGATGGCACTGATGGTGGCTCTTCCGGAAATAAAAAACTGGAAGATTGTGTTTTATTCGGACAATTCAACAATGGTGGCCTACATAAACCGTCAAGGAGGAAAGAGAGTCTCTTCCCTCCTACATCTATGCCAGGAGATCTTTTGCATAGCAGAAAGAAGAATGCTTTTCCTTTTAGCTGGACATCTGAAGGGGAAGGAGAATGTTAGGCTGAGTTCACACGAGCGTGTCCGGATAAGGTCCCGATGCATTGCGGCAAACCCGCGCGAGTAGGTACCCAATTGCTGTCAGTTTTGACTGCGATTGCGTTCCGTTGTTCAGTTTTTATCACGCGGGTGCAATGCGTTTTGCACGCGCGTGATAAAAAGGACACCGTGGTGATGGATCATGTGATTGGACCATGTGATATGACGTCACCACAGGTCCTTTAGCCGGCAGCTCATGATTAAAGAAGTAAGAAGGGACCGGCAGCTACGCGATCAAGAGGAGAAGGTGAGTTAATTATTTTTTATTTTTTAACCCTCAATTGACAACCTACTAAGCATTCTGTATTAAAGAATGCTATTATTTTCCCTTATAACCATGTTAAAAGGGAAAATAATACAGTGAATACACTGTCATCTTAGCAACCATGCGTGAAAATCGCACCGCATCCGCACTTGATTGCGGATGCTTGCGATTTTCACTCAGCCCCACTCACTTCTATGGGGCATGATAAACGCACAATATGGAGCATGCTGCGATTTTCATGCAACGCATAAGTGATGCGTGAAAATCTCAGCTCATGTGCACAGCCCCATAAAAATGAATGGATCCAGATTCAGTGCGGGTGCAATGCGTTAACCTCCCGCATTGCACCCGAGCGGAAATCTCGCCTGTGTGAACTCAGCCTTAAAGCGGACTTTTTCAGTCGAGTTTCCATAAAACAGGGAAAATGGTGTCTGAACAACGAAATGTTTTTGCAGATAGTACAGAAGTACGGTCTTCCTACAGTGGACCTTTTCGCCTCAAGAGCCAACAAGAAGGTAGAAAACTTTGTCTCCCTCAATCATTTGGACAGCCCATCAGCAGTGGACGGGTTAGCACAAGACTGGAGCAAAGAATTAGGGTACGTCTTCCCTTCATTTTGCCTTATCCCACAAGTATTGAAGAAAATAGAGAGAGAGAAAGCCTTTGTTATTCTGATAGCTCCAAAGTGGTCCTGGTATTCGAATCTTCTGAGGTTGGCAGTACAGCCTCCATGGTCCCTACCATCCCAGGGTCCGCTAGTTCATCCCAGCCCAGAAGTCCTTCATCTTTCAGCATGGATTTTGAAAGGGAAGTCTGGTCAAGAAAAGGATTGTCGGACAATGTGGTTTCCACCTTGCTAAGGCTACTTTCATACTTGCGTTTTGTGCGGAACATTTATGGACGGATCCGTTCATATAACACAACTGTCTGCATCCGTCGTGAATGGATCAGTTTGTATTATCTTTAACATAGCCAAGTCTTGAACACCATTGAAAGTCAATGGAAGACCGATCCGTTTTCTATTGTGCCAGATTGTGTCAGTGCAAACCGTTTGGCTCAGTTTTATCTGACGGACACCAAAACGATGCAAGCAGCGTTTTGGTGTCCGTCTCCAAAGCGGAATGGAGACCGAACTGATGCATTCTGAGCGGATCCTTTTCTATTCAGAATGCATTAGAATGCAAACTGATCTGTTTTGGACTGCTTGTGAGAGCCCTGAATGGATCTCACAAATGGAAAACCAAAACGCGAGTGTGAAAGTAGACTAAAAGGTAGGAAGGGTGTGTCACGATAGGTAGGTAAGCGGGAAAAAAACCAAACACAGGAAAACAAACAGAACAAATGACTAGGCCCAAAAGCTAGGGAGAAAAGGGTCACCTCCTATAGATCCCTAAAAGTTTTCCCTAAACTGCTGTGCCCATGTGCATACCCTAATGGTGGATATGCACATGCCCTTGTGCCTAAACCTAAACACCCTGGGAAAACCCTAAGCTGTAGGGAAAAGGGAACAGGCAACCTGCTTCTTCAAACCAGGAGGAAGCAAGCATCTTCCTAGAGGCCTAGATAAAAGACACACTGGGAAATAACGGAGAGGACTTATCTTGAGCAGAGCTGGAGCAGACGATCCACCACACATCCAGAGCTCACAGGAAAGAACTATAACCCACACAGGCCACTGGGGGAAGGAGGGATAAATAGCCTCACTAACAATCAAACCCAGTACACCTGAGGGAAGGTGGATCCAGCTCAAACCCAAACCAAAACAAACTGAGAAGTTAGACATGTGCAGACAGTCTGACAGACCTCCACACATTTACAGGGCAAGGCGTGACAGTACCCCCGCTTTTAGGGGTGACCTCCGGACACCCCGGACCAACTTTATCCGGGTGTGCCCTGTGAAAGGCCCTCACCAGGTGGCTAGCACTAACATCAGTAGCCACAACCCACATTCTTTCCTCTGGACCGTATACCTTCCTGTGCACAGGTACTAAAGGGAACCCCGAAGAACACGTGAGTCGAGAACCCTAGAGATCTCAAACTCCAAATTGCCATCCACCAGGACAGGGGGAAGTGGCAATGGAGATGGTTCCACAGGTTCTACATATTTTTTCAATAAAGACCTGTGAAACACATTATGGATCTTCCAGGTCTGCCGAAGATCCAGACAAAATGCCACCAGGTTGATAATAGCAGAGATTTTGTAAGGGCCAATAAATCTTGGACCCAATTTCCAAGATGGTACCTTCAGCTTAATGTTTTTAGTGGACAACCACACCGAATCACCCACACACAGGTCCGGACCAGTCACACGTCTCCTGTCAGCCATGCGTTTATATCTTTCACCCATCTTTTCCAAATTAACTTGGATTTTCCGCCAGATAGATGACAAGGTGGAAGAGAATCTTTCCTCTTCTGGCATCCCAGAAGATCCAGTCCCAAAAATGGTACCAAATTGTGGGTGAAAACCATATGCTCCAAAAAATGGTGACTTATCAGTGGACTCCTGTCTATGGTTAGTCAAGGCAAATTCGGCTAGAGACAAGAACAAGAACCAGTCATCCTGGTTCTCGGCAACAAAACATCTCAAATAGGTCTCCAGGTTTTGGTTAGTGCGCTCTCTGACCATTCGACTGGGGATGAAAAGCCGAAGAGAAAGACAGTTGAATTCCCAGACGAGAGCAAAACGCCCTCCAAAACCTGGAAACAAATTGCGTCCCCCTATCAGACACCACATCAGAGGGAATGCCATGTAGTTTCACAATGTTATCGATAAAAACCTGAGCGAGAATTTTGGCATTCGGCAAGCTAGGTAACGGTACAAAGTGGGCCATCTTACAGAAGCGGTCCACTACCACCAAAATCACAGTTTTCCCAGAGGAACTCTGTAAATCGGTAATAAAGTCCATGGACAAATGTGTCCAAGGACGAGACGGGATGGACAAAGGGAGAAGGGATCCTGAAGACCGAGTGTGAGCAACCTTTGCACGTGCACAGGTCTCACAAGCTGTCACTTAACCCTCCACACCCTTGCGCAACCCTGGCCACCAGAATCTCTGGGAAATGAGATCTATGGTGGATTTGCTTCCAGGATGTCCCGCAAGGACCGTATCATGATGTTCCTTGAACTCCTTGTATCGCAGTTCAGCAGGAACAAACAACTTGTCTGGAGGACAAGAACCAGGAGCCTCCTCCTGGGCCCCCAACACTTCCAACTTGGGGTACAGAGCGGAAACCACCACCCCATCAGCCAAAATCAGAGCGGGATCCTGCGAATCACTCCCCCCAGGAAAACTACGTGATATGCCTTGACGTTTTTAACCCCAAGGCGAAAGGTGAAAATTGAACCTAGTAAAAAACAGTGACCATCTAGCCTGTCTAGGATTCAGCCGCTAAGCAGACTGCAGGTAAGCCAAATTCTTGTGGTCAGTATGTACCGTAATAGGATGAGTAGCCCCTTCCAACCAATGACACCATTCCTCAAAGGCCAATTTAATGACCAATAATTCTCTATCTCCTACATCATAATTTCTTTCAGCGGCCGAGAGTTTCTTGGAGAAAAAAGCACATGGACGCCATTTGCTACGGGATGAACCCTGCCACAGAACTGCTCCGACCCCCACTTCTGATGCATCAACCTCCACGATGAACGGTTGAGACACATCAGGTGGCATCAGAATGGGAGCAGACGCAAAACATTTCTTAATAGCAGAAAAGGCCTGTAATGCATCATCTGACCAGACAGAGAAGTCGGCGCCTTTTTTAGTCATATCTGTCAAAGGTTTTACAATGGTGGAATATTTCAAGATGAATTTTCTGTAGTAATTGGTAAAACCCCAAAACCGCATCAGAGCTTTCTGATTCTCGTGCCGGTCCCTTTCCAGTACCGCCCGGATCTTTTCGGGGTCCATACGAAAACCAGAGTCAGAAAGCAGGTATCCCAAAAACGGCAGCTCCTGGACAGCAAATACACATTTTTCAAATTTTGCATACAATTTATTCTCCCGAAGGATCGACAACACCTGTCTCACATCATCCTGATGGGTCTCCAAATCGGGTGAGTAAATTAGTATGTCATCAAGGTAAACAACAATGAACCTTCCCACTAAATAATGGAAAATATCATTGATAAATCGCTAAAAAAACTGCTGGCGCATTCGTTAAACCAAAGGGCATGACAAGATTCTCGAAATGACCTTAAGATGTATTAAAGGCCATTTTCCGCTCATCTCCTTCCTTAATTCTGATCAGATTATAAGCTCCTCTTAAATCCAACTTGGAGAACACCTTGGCTCCGACAATTTGATCAAATAGATCAGAAATCAAAGGAAGGGGATACGGACCGTAATGAGATTCAATTCCCGGAAATCTAAACACTGTCTAAGTGATCTGTCTTTCTTTTTTACAAAAAAGAAGTCGGCGGCCATAGGGGACTTAGATGGCCTAATATGTCCTTTTGCCAAACTCTTGGCAATATACTTCCGCATAGCTTCTCTTTCGGGTTGGAAAAGGTTGTATAGCCGAGATTTTGGCAGTTTAGCTCCAGGGATGAGATTGACCGGACAATCATATTCTCGATGGGGGGGGGGGGGGGCAACTCCTGAGCTCCACCCTCTGAGAACACGTCCACAAAATCAGAGAGAAACTGAGGTAGGACCGTAGTTGGCACCCCTGAGATAGCAGCACCAAGACAGTTGTCCGTACAAAATTCACTCCAGCTATTGATGTGTCTTGTTTTCCAGTCAATATTAGGGTTATGCTTTATCAACCATGGTAAACCTAGAACCATCGAAGCAGGCAAGCCCTTCATAACAAAAAGAAATGGACTCAACATGTTAATCACCCATCCTTAACTGAATGTCATGAACGATATGAGTAAGACTCTTTTGTGAGAGAGAGGAGGAATCAATAGCAAACACTGGTATCTATTTATCTAATGTGCTAATTCTAAAACCAAGATTTTGGAGGAACTGAAAATCAATAAGGTTTACCCCCGCACCACTGTCATACCTCAAAACCAAAATTTCTTGAGTCTAGCACCACCATGGCATACAAGAGGAAACAGGTATTGCAGAGAGAATGCATACTTGCTTGCTCAGACTCCCCATTCACACTACCAAGAGTCAGGGAAGTTTTTTTTTCTCTTTATGTGAATACCTCCGTAGTTTTTCTTTTTTTATAATTGTATGTTTATTATGGTATATAAAACGTGAATACACTCTTACAATGTCATAGTGCACAGAAGTTCCAAGGAGGAGCAATACACAAAACATATCACATACATATTGGATGAGCATATGTAACACTTGATAATATTCAGTTACGGAGCATTAAAGACCAGACAAAAATAAAGCGTTGAATTAATCCAACTGAGATTATGTCCATCTCTAACTAGTCTAAGAGGCAGAAAAAGAAGAAAACAAAAACTACTGTGCAAAATATCTTAAACAGATAATCAACAGATAGGACAAGCGACATGAACAAAGACAGAGAGGGAAGGGAGGGGGGGGCGGAACCAAACCCTTCACCAAGATTCCTCAAGGTTGCCTAGTATCCCAATAAGTGTCCCATATGTCCCATACAGCGTTGAAGTGTGCCATTTTGTCCTGATACATAGCAGTGGAATACTCCATTGTGCGGACCTCCATTACCCTATCATACAAGTCAGAGACCTGTGGTGGGTTGGGACTTTTCCACGATCGGGAAACTAGACAACGAGCTGCTGTTAGAATCAGTAGCAGCAGTTTGAGTGCGTTTTTTTTTACTTGTTTGGGGACCACATTAAGCAGGAAGGACACGGGTTCCGGTCGGATTTCGGTTCCAAAAATGTCGGTCAGGAGAGCGCCAACCTCAGACCAGTAAGGGCCTATCTTGGGTCCCAAAAAATGTGAGGCAATGTACCCCTATGTAAGCCACATCTCCAACAATCACCTGGAACCACTGGGTTCATTCTATGGAGGAGGTCAGGAGTGTGATACCAGTACATTAAGATCTTATATTGGTTCTTCTGATGGAGTACCGACATAGAAGATTTTGCTGCCCTCCTCCATATAAGGTGCCAGAGCGAGTCCGGTAAGACCCTCCCCAAGTACTCCTCCCACTTCTTCATGTAGGAATGCCTTTGGGCCCGGTCAGGGAAGGGAGTCAGCAATATAGAGTAAATCTCAGAAATTAAACCTTTCGCATGAACCCCTTCCCTGCATATGCGCTCAAAGGAGGTCGGAAGGGAAACCGTAACCCCCGAAAAGATGGACTGGGCAAAGTGCCTAATCTGGATATAGAAAAAGTTGGAGGAAGGTGGGAGATCATACTTGGCCTGCAAGGTAGTGAACGGTAGGAGGACCCTAGTGAAGGGGTCCACAATATCAGCGTATCGAAACACCCCCCGTTGAAACCACGGTCTCGTTGTGGACATGACAAGACTAGCAGGAAGCGTGGGGTGATATAGGAAGGAGGTCATGGCGGAATGAGTGGACTCTAGAGGGAATTTACTACTGCACTGCCGCCAGATACGTCTAGTACACGCCATGGGTCCTAGGAGATCCTTGTCTGGCTGAGTCCTGTCAGGCCCAGCCCAAAGCATGGAATTAGGGTGTACAGGAGCTAGCCAGAGTCTTTCTACCTGCATCCAGACAGAGTAAGGGTGCAAGGAAGCCCAGGCCGTAACGGAGCGTAGCTGGGACGCCCAGTAATATTTAGTTAGGTCTGGAACCCCCAGACCGCCCTGAAGCCTACTAGATAGAAGAACCGACCTCGGGATTCTGTGCCGCCCTCCCGCCCATATGAATCTGAGGTGGGATTGAATGGCTCTCAGGTCCTTAAGAGGGACTTTAATTGGTAAGGTCTCAAAAAGGTACAAAAGCTTAGGTAGTATCGTCATTTTAGTCGCAGCAATACGCCCCAAAAAAGAGAGTGGGAGAGGGTGACACCTATCTAAAAGACCCCTAATCTCCATGTATATGCGTGGGAAATTAGCCTTGTAAAGCTCGCCATATCGGGGAGTGAGGTCAACCCCCAAATATCTCAGTGAGTCCGTCTTCCAATGGAAAGGGAAGTTCACTTTGAGAGAGCTCAGGGCCGTCTGAGAAAGATTGAGAGGGAGGGCCTCAGTTTTATGAGTATTGACCTTATATCCCCCGAAAGGCGAGCAAATTCCTGTAATATGGAGTAGAGATTCGGTAAGGAAATGTGAAGCCTGGTAAGAATAAGGAGAATGTCATCAGCATATAGCGATAGCTTAAACTCCCTATCCTTGACCATAACACCCCTAATATCCGGACAAGCCCTGATCTTGGCCGCTAGGGGTTCGATACACATAGCAAAAAGTAGAGGAGATAGGGGGCAACCCTGCCTCGTTCCATTATGGTCCCGTTTATGGGTCGAGATTGAGCATGAGGAAGTCTGATCGTCGCTGTGGGGGAGGAGTATAGGCTATGGATGGCATTAACAAATGGGCCAGAAAGGCCGTAAGCCTGGAGGGTAGGGAAGAGAAACGGCCAACCCAAACGGTCGAAAGCCTTTTCTGCATCCAAACTAAGAAGTATAGCCTCCTCCCCCGAGCGAGATATGACATCTATCAGGTCAATGTTTCTTCGTGTGTTGTCGGCCCCCTGGCGGCCCGGGACAAATCCCACCTGATCTTTATGAATCAGGGAGGGGAGAAAGGCGTTTAGTCGGGTAGCCAGGATTTTGGTGAAAATCTTAAGGTCAGAGTTAAGTAGAGCAATGGGCCTATAGTTAGGACATTCGCGCGGATCCTTCCCAGGCTTCGGGATAATCGTGAGATAGGAGTGAGACATTGGGGCAGGGACAGCGTTGACCCCTAAGAAATGATTAAATAGGACAACTAAGTGAGGAGTTAGCTCAGCCTTAAAGGTCTTATAATAGTTGTATGAAAAGCCGTCAGGCCCTGGGGATTTACCCTCAGGTAGATGTTCCACTACCTCCTCAATCTCTTCCGATACGATCGGACTATTAAGGGCAGCAAGATCCATAGCCAATAGGGTAGGAAGATGACAGGACGCCAAATAAGACCGGAGTATATTATCTCTCAGTCCTTCATCCGTGGGAAGGTTGGAGGGTAAGTTATACAGGGAAGAATAATAGGCTGAAAACTGCTCCGCAATCACCCTGGGATCATAGTGGATTGTCCCATCAGACTCCCTAATAGCATTCGGCCCCGCTTGGCAGCTGTGGTTCCTAAGTTGTCTGGCCAGCAGAGTGTGAGGTTTGTTTCCCCAGGCATAATAGAGCTGTCAAGTGTAAAGTAGCAACTTACTGACGCGACCTAAAGCTAGGGTTTTCAATTGGGTCCTAGTATCTACAATTTGTCTCAGTGTGCAGCGCTAGGGGTGAGCAGCCATCTTACCTTCTAGTGACTGAAGGCGGGACTTAAGGGTATTAACTAGGGTAGTCGAGTCTTTCTTTAACTTCGAGCTTATTGCGATGCAATGGCCCCTCATGACCGCTTTATGCGCCTCCCACAAAAGGCGGATATCTCCCACCGATCCCTCATTAAGTTCAAAATACGTCTTCAGGTGTTCACGTAGTTCCTCCCTAATGATAGGTTGTTTCAGGAGGGAGTCATTAAAGAGGACCTTTCACTAGTATACAAACTAAAAACTAACTCTATCTGTGGGCAGAGCGGCGCCCAGGGGTCCCCCTGCACTTACTAGTATGCCTGGGCGCCGCTCCGTTCGCCCGGTATAGGCTCCGGTGTCTCAGCTCCGTCTGTTGTACTGGACTGATTTTTTGTAGGAGGCGTGTCCCTTGCTGCAGTGCTGGCCAATCGCAGCGCACAGCTCATAGCCTGGCCATACTTCCACCAAACACTTTGCGGAAAATTCAGCCAAGAAAGCGAATCTGGGACGTGTTTGGTACTTAAACATTACACAAGGTAATAGGTCTATCCGACAAACGGCCCCGAAGTATAATGTAACGACTCTGTGGATCCAATATTGAAGATTCAATCCTGAGGGGACACTGTACAGACACCAAGATGGCAACACCTGCCCTCCGACGGCTATGAGGGGCCGAGTAAACAGTAGGATAAAGGTGAGAAGCAAACCGGAAGGAGGAGGCATCAAAGTGTGTTTCTTGTAAGAACACAATGTCCGCCTTAAGGCAAGAGTCTTTCAATTCCAAAGGCAAGAGTCTCCTCTTGGCGTTGGAATTAAGCCCCTTGACATCAAAGGTTATGCACCTCATCGCGCGGGAATGAATCGATACACAATGTATGTAGGATACAGCTCACCAAGAGGGTCTATATCAGGAGATTCACACTAGTCGGATAACGGGACAAAGGCAGAGTTGAAGTACACGCTCACCGCAGGCAAGGGAGTTCAGGCACCTACAACAAGAGAGAGAACACAAGGGGGAGGGGGAAGAGACAGGGCGGGACAACACAAAGACAGACAAACAGATAGCAATAAACCGCTTTTCCCAGGGAGATAATCCCTGCTAAAAAAAAAGGCCCTTTCGAGGAAGTGAGTGTCGGAGACCAACAGGTGAAGGCTAACAGGAATGTTAACTACAAACTATTTGAGAGAAACTAAAACAAGGTACAACTAGATGGAGCCTTCTAAGAGCCTGCACCGTAATGTAGCAAATAGAAAACAATGATTGGCTAAACAGAGGGAATAAGTGATCAAAAATGGGGGCCCTTCTAGGACCCTCTACTCTGAGGGTGAAAGGGGTTAAGGACTATTTCTGGACAACTAAACCCCCTTAGTCCTCAATGGTCAAGCAGATGGGCGATGTCCTGACGACGGAGGAGATCGTGGGGAAGAAGACACACTTGGACCAGGTCTTCTTTACCTGGTTACAGGGGACCAAATGTGGGGCGGTGGAAGCGCTGGAGACTCAAACTCCCAGTCCGACATGTCAGGAATAGGTATTCCAATTGCTTCACAGAAGGGTTGAAGATCCGAATAGGAATGGAGAGTCTCTGTTCTTCCTTGATGACGGACCGTCAGAGCGAAAGGGAATCCCCAGCGATATGCGATCTGGCGGTCCCTGAGCAACATGAGTAGAGGCTGGAGGTGTCTCCGCTTCTGAACTATGAACCAGGATAAGTCCGGAAACAATTGAACTGGAGCGCCATCAAAGTCAAAGTTGCGTAGAACTCTCGCCTTAGCCATGATAGATTCCTGGAGGGCAAAATCGTGGACACAGCAAATTGCGTCCCTAGGACGCGCCACAGATCCCTTAGGCTTGAGTGCTCTGTGAGCTCTGTCCAGCTTGATCTTATGTGATGATGGTTGCCCTAGGATCATATTAAAGATGGCTTCCAGTGTAGCAAAGAGATCCTCGTCGCCGTTGGCCTCAGGAAGAACCCGAACACGGATATTATTCCGGCGCCTTCGGTTATCTAAGTCCTCTAAATGAAGCCCCATACCCCTGAGCACAGCCGTTTGAACAGAAATGGATTCATGAAGCGTGGAAATATACTGCCTAGTATCATCATGGGCATTTTCTAGGGAGTCAACCCGATCCACCACATGTTTAATATCGGTGCGAACAGTCGCAATTTCAGCTCTGCAGGCTTCCGTAACTTCAGAGATAAGAACCCGAAAGTCATCTTTTGTAGGGAAGCGACTAAAATAGCTCGCCCAGGGCTGCGGAGGTTCAGGCAGGGGCGGAGGGTCCACAACGACAAGTGCTGGAGGGCTTGGGGATCTGGCCCAGATGTCAGAAGGGAGGGGAGAGCTGCCGTCCCCTTGGTCCAGCACTGGGGACTGCATGATCTTCCAGGGTTCGTATGGGGGGGGTCCCAGGAAGTATAGATGTAGAGTCCCCTGAGATACCATCCCGTCCCCTGGCGGTCACAGTACCTTTAATTGCAGTCGTCCCCTGAGGGATGGATCCCGGAGTCATCGTGGCGGAAATCCCTCTTCCAGCAGCGGCAGGCAGAAAATCCGGAGCAGCCGGCGAAAGCTCCAGTTCAGAGGATCTGCATGCCAACACTGTGGGCCGCGGCCCGGATCCTGGAAGAGGTCCAGCAGGGGTGGGTAGCACTGGGTCCTTCTCCCTAATCAAGGCGCGGGAATCCAGCAGGGGGAGGGAGGAATGGCGCACAGCCCTCTGTCTCTTGTTGCTGCAAGGTGGGAGCGCCGGACTTGACGTGCGATCCCAATACTGGTCTAGAGTCCTAGCAGGCGAGGGGGATCGGGGAGGGGTAGGGGTCTTCTTCAATGCCATCTTCTTCCCCATAGGATCACAAAACTGTATGTAGCTAGCCAGAAAGTTGCGGTGCAGGCGAGAGCAGCTCCTTCAAGCAGCCATCACCATCGGCAACCGGACACGCTCTCCAGCAAGGCTGCACCTTCTAATGGGTAAACAGTGATCTTATGCAGCCCTCTCCCACTCAGGAAAGGGTACTATAAAAAAAATTAAGGCTGTGCCTTTAAGAAGATGTAGCAGTGCTGCTATGGTGCAATTCTCGCAAAGCCTGCTGTGGTCATCAGACACTTGAATCCTTGCAGGTTATCAGCAGGCTGGAGGCTCTCCCCAGGGATCACTCACCCCCTGTGAATCCGATGGCCTTCAGAGTCTCTGCACACCTACAGGAGGATACTGAAGGAGAGCGCCGCCTCCAAGATGGTGTCCCTGCCGAGCCGACGACCATCTTCTGAGCCGGTGAGTGAGGAGAAGCAGGGGAGAGAGCTGACCTGTTGAAGCCTGGTCTCCGCTTAATCCCTTCCAGGTTCTGCTGAGGTCCGAGGAATGATCCGAGGGCCCCCGGAACGGAGCGCCTGCACTCTGGCCGCGCTGCAGCCGAAAATCAAGGCCAGGGATCCGCCTGGACAGCTAGGCCGCAGCTGTATCTCAGGCCTCCGAGATCGTGGAAGGTTCCCACCTGGCTCAAACAGTGCCGGGAGGTAAGTGGGGCACAATAATGTGGGAACTGGGGCACTGTGGTGACGGGAAAGGGGTGGATTAGTAAGGATAAAGTCCCAACCGCAGGAGCTGTGGTAGATCGCGTCCTCACTATCCGGCTGCAGGCCACCCCCCCCCCCCCATAGTTTTTCATTACTGCTTTGAGGTTTAACAAAAGGACACGCACAAACAAAATGACCTTCTTTTCCACAGAAGTAACATAGTTTATTCAGCTTCCTAAAAATCACCTGAGCGAAAAGAAACCTTGCTCAACTGCATAAGCTCCTCTCCTGCCCCAGATTCAAATGTCATATTACCCCGGAGAATAGGTAGGACGGTTCCACTTTCAGACGGGAGCCCCCGCTCGAGAGGAATCTTATACCTCTCTCTAAGATGTCTATCAAGCCGCACTGCCAAAGACATGGCCGTCTCCAATGAATCGGGATACTCATGAAAAGCAAGGGCATCTTTCAACCTTTCAGATAGCCCCTGACAAAACTGACTCTGGAGTGCAGGATCATTCCACCCCGAGTAAGTTTCCCATCTTCTAAATTCTGCACAATACGACTCCGCAGTACATTCTCCCTGTAACAAACTGCGCAACTTAGATTCAGCCATAGAGACCCGGTCTTAGTCATCATAAATCATCCACCGACCGGAGGGATGGTGAACTGGTCGGCAGAGAAAAAGCCCAGGACTGCACTTCCCCTTTGAGCAGAGATATAATGATCCCCACTCTGAATGAATAACTTGTATAGCGCTACAATTGCGAACTAAATCGCCTCAAGGCGCTTTTGCAACCATTGTTTGCTTATGCCTTCAGAAGAGGTGGGTCTTGAGCTTCTTCCTGAAGGCCAGATGGTTTTCTTCTGAGCGGATCATCGCGGGTAAAGTGTTCCATAGCCGGGGTCCTTGGACTGCGAACCTTCGTTCGCCTTTTGATTTGTAGTGGGTCTTGGGGATATGGAGGAGGTTCTGGTTAGCTGACCGGAGGGGGCGACCTGGGGTGTAGTGCTTTATTTTATCGCAGAGGTATTGGGGGGCTTTCCCTTGTGTGCATTTGTGGGTGAGGCAGAGGGTCTTGAATGTAATCCGATCCTTCACGGGTAGCCAATGGAGAGTCCTCAGGGACGGGGTGATAGATTCCCAGTTTCTTTTACTGTTATCAGTCTGGCAGCTGTGTTCTAGACAAGTTGTAAACGTGAAATTTGGTATTTGGGAAGTCCTAGATAGAGGGAATTTGCGTAGTCGAGTCGGGAATTGATGGTTGTTCCAACTACTGCTGCTGCGTCTTCAGGGATGAGTCTACGTAGCAGGCGAAGAAGGTGGTGGGATCCGCTGACTACTGATTTGTGCATCCATTGTCATGTCTGAGTCAAAGATGACTCTGAGGCTTTTGGCTTTGGTGCTGGGAGTAATGGTTTGTCCGAGGATGGTGGGTGGCGTGCACGTCATGCTAGGGTTTTTGTTTGCATGGAGGAAAAGGAGTTCTGTTTTGGAACCGTTGAGTTTGAGGGAGTTCTCAGTCATCCAATCGTCGATCAATGAGAAGCAGATTTCCAGGGCGTGATATTGGTCTTTTTTATTGGTGATGCGTAGGTAAAGTTAGGTATCATCAGCGTAGAAGTGATAGAGCAGATCCTGGTTGCTGATGATTTTGAGGAGTGGTCTGAGGTAGATATTGAAGAGCATGGGCGACAGGGGTGATCCTTGAGGGACTCCACATGTGATTTTACGTGCTTCTGAAATAAAGGCTCCTAGTTTCACTTTCTGGGATCGGTTCTCCAGGAAGGATGCGAACAATGGTAGGTCCGAGTCTGCGACTCCGGCTACTTCTGTGAGACGAGTGAGCAGGGTTTTATGGTCTACTGCAGGGATGGCCAACCTGAGGCTCTCCAGCTGTTGCCAAACTACAACTCCCAGCATGCCTAGACTGCCTACATCTATTATCCTACCGCAGGGCATGGTGGGAGTTGTAGGTTTACAACAGCTGGAGAGCCGCAGGTTGGCCATGCCTGGTCTACTGTGTCGAAGGCTGCGCTGAGGTCCAGCAGCATCAGGAGGCATGCTTCTCCTTCATCTGCTGCTTCGAGGACATCATCCCAGATTTTGAGGAGCGCCATTTCTGTCCCATGACCAGGGCAGAAACCAGATTGAAGTGGGTCCAAGAGTTTGTGGGTGTCCAGATGGGGTTGTAGCTGTTGTACTACTGCTTTCTCTATAATCTTGGAGATGGTGTTGAGGCTTGTGACCGGTCTGCGGTAGTTTGGATCTTTAGGGTCGTGGTTGGGCTTCTTTAGGAGGGGTTTGATTATTCCTTCTTTGAATGACTGGTTTATGAGATGTGTTATGATGGGTGCCAGAATGTCGGTGCATTCTTTCAGAAGTTTTGTGGGAATAATGTCATTTGGGGATGTGCTGTCTCGGAGGTTTCTAATGATGATTTTAGTGTTGTCAATGGTGATTGGGACCAAGGTAAATCTCGGTGATTGCAAAGTATTTGTGTGGTTTTTGTCTTCTTGCCTTGACCGGGTGGGGTTGATTGCCATGTTCTGTCAAATTATTTCTCGAATATTTGTGATTTTATCAATGAAAAAGTCAGATAGCTCATTGCAGAATTCTTGTGTTTCGTTTGCTGGAGGCTCTAGACAAGTAGGGTTCATAGTCTGAGCGACTAGTTTGAAGAGTTTGCGGGGGCGGTTTATGGCTTTTGAAATGTGTTGGAGAAGTATTCTTTTTTTGCTATGAAGATGGCTTTGTGGTATTTTTTGGTGAGTGATTTGTAATTTCGTCACCAGATGAAATCGGCCACAGATGAAAATACAACCTGCAGGACTCCCTGTTAGGGATCGACCGATATTGATTTTTTAGGGCCGATAATTTGTGAACTTTCAGGCCGATAGCCGATAATTTATACCGATATTCTGGGAATTTTCATTTTTGAAAAAAAATAAAAAATTCCCACAAATCTGCTGAAAATTAATGTTTATTGTTAATGTGTATTTTTTTTTTGTAAATCTTTCTTTTTCATTTATATTTAATATTTTGGTGTTTTTATTTTTGTAACTTTTTTTTTTTAACTAACTTTTAGCCCCCTTAGGGACTAGAACCCTTGTCCTATTCACCCTGATAGAGATCTATCAGGGTGAATAGGAGCTCACGCTGTCCCTGCTGCTGTGTGCTTTGTGCACACAGCAGCATGGAACTTATCAATGCAGCCAGGGCTTCAATAGCGTCCTGGCTGCCATGGTAACCGATCGGAGCCCCAGCATTACACTGCTGGGGCTCGGATCGGAGGAGCACGGGAGAGGGGATCCTGTGGGGGGGGGCGCACTGCGACTGGGGTGGGGGGGCCCTATGCGCCACCACTGCTTAATACTGGGGGGGAGGGGGGGTGCACTGCGCCACCAATGCTTAATACTGGGGGGACTTGGGGGGGAGGCGCACTGCGCCACCAATGCTTAATACTGGGGGGGGAGGGGGGTGCACTGCGCCACCAATGAAGCTTAATCTCTAATTTATTCATATACAGGAGGCGGGAGCTGGCTGCAGGATCACATAGTCAGCTCCAGACCTCTATGACAAGTAGCTGCGATCCGCGGCACCTGAGGAGTTAACTACCGCAGATCGCAGCTACTGCTCATAGAGGTTGGGAGCCGGCTATGTGATACTGCGCAGCCAGCTCCCATCTCCTGTATATGAATAAATGAGAGATTAAGCTTCATTGGTGGCGCAGTGGCCATAGCTCCTCCCCTCCTCTTGTCCCCTGTCCTTTCATTGGCGGCAGCAGCAGCAGCACAGGGGGAGGAGACACTGCTCCTTCTCCCCTGTGCTGCTGCTGAGGGAACACGGAGAGCGCTGTCAGCAGCGCGATCTGTGTTCCCCATACGCTATCGGAATATCGGCAAAATAAATGCAGATACCAATAGCGTTCAAAATCCTGAATATCAGCCGATAATATCGGTAAATCCGATAATCGGTCGATCCCTACTCCCTGTACCAAATAAAATCATCACCACCCCCTGAGAACCTATCAGGGAGAGCGACTTTAGGCTCTAAGCAGACCTAATTTCCTCCAACGGCGCCAGACGCCAGAGCATTCTGACACTGTGCAACAGAACTGTGGTGGTCCGCAACCTCCAGCGATAATCCCTGTATGCGATCAACCAAAGTATCCATAGCCTCAATTTCGCAAACAGCAGGGAAATGACAGTTTTATGGCAGGTTATGTCACGATAGGTAGGTAAGCGGGGAAATAACCAAACACAGGAAAACAAACAGAACAAATGACTAGGCCCAAAAGCTAGGGAGAAAAGGGTCACCTCCTAGCGATCCCTAAAAGTTTTCCCTAAACTGTTGTGCCCACGTGCATACCCTAATGGTGAATATGCACATGCCCTCGTGCCTAAACCTAAACACCCTGGGCAAACCCTAAGGGCTCTTTCACACTTGCGTTGTCCGGATCCGGCGTGTACTCCATTTGCCAGAATTACACGCCGGATCCGGAAAAACGCAAGTGAACTGAAAGCATTTGAAGACGGATCCGTCTTCAAAATGCGTTCAGTGTTACTATGGCAGCCAGGACGCTATTAAAGTCCTGGTTGCCATAGTAGTAGTGGGGAGCGGGGGAGCAGTATACTTACCGTCCGTGCGGCTCCCGGGGCGCTCCAGAATGACGTCAGAGCGCCCCATGCACATGGATGACGTGCCGTGTGATCACGTCATCCAAGAGCGTGGGGCGCCCTGACGTCACTCTGGAGCGCCCCGGGAGCCGCACGGACGGTAAGTATACTGCTCCCCCGCTCCCCACTACACTTTACCATGGCTGCCAGGACTTTAGCGTCCCGGCAGCCATGGTAACCATTCAGAAAAAGCTAAACGTCGGATCCGGCAATGCGCCGAAACGACGTTTAGCTTAAGGCCGGATCTGGATTAATGCCTTTCAATGGGCATTAATTCCGGATCCGGCCTTGCGGCAAGTGTTCAGGATTTTTGGCCGGAGCAAAAGGCGCAGCATGCTGCGGTATTTTCTCCGGCCAAAAAACGTTCCGGTCCTGAACTGAAGACATCCTGATGCATCCTGAACGGATTTCTCTCCATTCAGAATGCATTAGGATAAAACTGATCAGGATTCTTCCGGCATAGAGCCCCGACGACGGAACTCTATGCCGGAAGAAAAGAACGCAAGTGTGAAAGAGCCCTAAGCTGTAGGAAAAAGGGAAGAGGCAACCTGCTTCTTCAAACCCAGAGCAAGCGTCTCCCTAGAGGCCTAGATAAAAGACACACTGGGAAATAACGGAGAGGACTTAACTTGAGCAGAGCTGGAACAGACGATCCACCACACATCCAGAGCTCACAGGAAAGAACTAAGCCTCACTAACAATCAAACCCAGTACACCTGAGGGAAGGTGGATCCAGCTCAAACAAAAACAGAGAAGTCAGACATGTGCAGCCTTGCCATGTGACCTCTGCACATTCACAGGGCAAGGCCTGACAGGCGGTTACCTCTAAAAAATATATTAAAATTTGGAATATTTTTTCTACATTCCTAGGTAAGAACTTAGATCCCTTTAAATCTCCAGAAATACCCAAGATACTAGATTTTTTACAAGCAGGGCTAGATAGGAATCTTAAGGCTTCCATACTAAAGGTTTAGATAGCTGCTCTAAGTTATTTCTTTGATTATAGCTTAGCTTATCATCCATGGATTAAAAGATTCTTGTCAGCAGTCTCCAGGTTACATCCTTCCTTAAGACCATTGGCTCCTCCCTGGGATTTCAATACTGTTCTTTCGGCCCTATCTCAGAAGTCGTTTGAACCATTAAGCGAAATCTCTATCAATATGATTTCTTTTAAAATGGCCTTCCTTCTAGCAATAACCTCGGCTAGACGGGTATCTGAGATTCAAGCTTTTTCTGTCTTCCCTCCCTATACCACGATTTTGGAGGATAAAGTAATCATTAGACCAATTCCATCTTTCCAGCCCAAGGTGGTCTCAGATTTTCACAGAAGTCAGGAAGTGATACTACCCACTTTTTGCCCAGATCCAGTCAATACGTTGAAAGAAAAATGTCATTGCCTAGATGTCAGGAGGTGTCTAGTGTTTTACCTAGATTCCACGTCATCTTGGAGGATACAGTCGTGGCCAAAAGTTTTGAGAATTACATAAATATTGGAAATTGGAAAAGTTGCTGCTTAAGTTTTTATAATAGCAATTTGCATATACTCCAGAATGTTATGAAGAGTGGTCAGATGAATTGCATAGTCCTTCTTTGCCATGAAAATTAACTTAATCCCCCAAAAAACTCTCTACTGCATTTCATTGCTGTCATTAAAGGACCTGCTGAGATCATTTCAGTAATCGTCTTGTTAACTCAGGTGAGAATGTTGACGAGCACAAGGCTGGAGATCATTATGTCAGGCTGATTGGGTTAAAATGGTAGACTTGACCTGTTAAAAGGAGGGTGATGCTTGAAATCATTGTTCTTCCATTGTTAACCATGGTGACCAGCAAAGAAACGAGTGCAGCCATCATTGCGTTGCATAAAAATAGCTTCACAGGCAAGGATATTGTGGCTACTAAGATTGCACCTCAGTCAACAATTTATAGGATCATCAAGAACTTCAAGGAAAGAGGTTCAATTCTTGTTAAGAAGGCTTCAGGGCGTCCAAGAAAGTCCAGCAAGCGCCAGGATCGTCTCCTAAAGAGGATTCAGCTGTGGGATCGGATTAGTGCAGAGCTTGCTCAGGAATAGCAGCAGGCAGGTGTGAGCGCATCTGCACGCACAGTGAGGCGAAGTCTTTTGGAAGATGGCCTGGTGTCAAGAAGGGCAGCAAAGAAGCCACTTCTCTCCAAAAAAGCATCAGGGACAGATGCAGAAAATATGGTGAATGGACTACTGAGGACTGGGGCAAAGTCATATTCTCCGATGAAGCCTCTTTCTGATTGTTTGGGGCATCAGGAAAAAGGCTTGTCCGGAGAAGAAAAGGTGAGTGCTACCATCAGTCCTGTGTCATGCCAACAGTAAAGCATCCTGAGACCATTCATGTGTGGGGTTTCTTCTCATCCAAGGGAGTGGGCTCACTCACAACGCTATTGTGTCCTGGTTGCCATAGTAGTAGTGGGGAGCGGGAAAGCAGTATACTTACAGTCCGTGCGGCTCCCGGGGCGCTCCAGAATGACATCAGAGCGCCCCATGCGCATGGATGACGTGTCCATGCGATCACGTCATCCATGCACGTGGGGCGCCCTGACGTCACTCTGGAGCGCCCCGGGAGCCGCACGGACGGTAAGTATACTGCTCCCCCGCTCCCCACTACACTTTACCATGGCTGCCAGGACTTTAGCGTCCCGGCAGCCATGGTAACCATTCAGAAAAAGCTAAACGTCGGATCCGGCAATGCGCCGAAACGACGTTTAGCTTAAGGCCGGATCCGGATTAATGCCTTTCAATGGGCATTAATTCCGGATCCGGCCTTGCGGCAAGTGTTCAGGATTTTTGGCCGGAGCAAAAAGCGCTGCATGCTGCGGTATTTTCTCCGGCCAAAAAACGTTCCGGTCCTGAACTGAAGACATCCTGATGCATCCTGAATGGATTTCTCTCCATTCAGAATGCATTAGGATAAAACTGATCAGGATTCTTCCAGCATAGAGCCCCGACGACGGAACTCTATGCCGGAAGAAAAGAACGCAAGTGTGAAAGAACCCTAATTCTGACAAACTCCAAGAAGTGATGATGAAAGAATGGGTTGCTATCAGTCAGGAATTGGCCCAGAGCATGCCCAGTCGAATTGCAGAGGTCCTGAAAAAGAAGGGCCAACACTGCAAATACTGACTCTTTGCATAAATGTCATGTAATTGTCGATAAAAGCCTTTGAAACGTATGAAGTGCGTGTAATTATATTTCACTACATCACAGAAACAACTGAAACAAAGATCTAAAAGCAGTTTAGCAGCAAACTTTGTGAAAACTAATATTTGTGTCTTCTGTGTATTCTTCCCTTAGCCTGCCTCCTCCAACGGGGTTTGGGGCTCATTCTACCAGAGCCATTATGACCTCTTGGGCAGATGCTTCTTTGGCCCAGATTTGTAGAGCCGCTACTTGGAGCTCTTCCTATACTTTTTTTTAGACATTACAGACTACATCTTGATTCAGATGCCTTTGGGAGGAAAGTGCTACAAGCTGTAGTCCCCCCCTTAAATTTTCTTTGTCTAAGGGAGCATTCACACGACCGTAAGTGAATTGCGGTCCACAAATTGCGGATCTGCAAAACATGGATACCGTCCGTGTGCGTTCAGCATTTTGCGGACCGCACCTGGCCGGAGCTATATAGAGAATGGCTATTCTTGTCCACAACCGCAAATTTGCGGAACGGATGCGGATCCATTTACACGGTCGTGTGAATGCTCCCTTAAAGTTTAGTCTCACATGGGTGCCGTCATGGGTGAGGGGAAAACAATGATTGCTCTTACCGGTAATTGTTTTTCTTGAAACCCATGACGGCACCCCAAAAATTCCCTCCCTAATATATATATATATATATATATATATATATATTTTTTTTATATATATATATATATATATATATATATATATTACACATATAGAATTATAGTTGATAGAGCATCTTTCCAATGGGAAATTAAAGGAGTTAGGGCTCTTTCACACCTGCGTTATAGTCTTCCGGCATAGAGTTCCGTCGTCGGGGCTCTATGCCGGAAGAATACTGATCAGGATTTTCCTAATGCATTCTGAATGGACAGTCCGTCCTTCAGGATGCATCAGGATGTCTTCCGTTCCGGAACGGAACGTTTTTTGGCCGCAGCAAATAGCGCAGCATGCTGCGCTTTTTGCTCCGGCCAAAAATCCGGAACACTTGCCGCAAGGCCGGATCCGGAATGAATGCCCATTGAAAGGCATTGATCCGGATCCGGCCTTAAGCTAAACGTCGTTTCGGCGCATTGCCGGATGCGACGTTTAGCTTTTTCTCAATGGTTACCATGGCTGCCGGGACGCTAAAGTCCTGGCAGCCATGGTAAAGTGTAGTGGGGAGCAGCATACTTACCATCCGTGCGGCTCCCGGGGCGCTCCAGAGTGACGTCAGGGCGCCCCAAGCGCATGGATCATGTGATCGCATGTACACGTCATCCATGCGCCTGGGGCGCTCTGACGTCATTCTGGAGCGCCCCGGGAGCCGCACGGATGGTAAGTATGCCGCTCCCCCGCTCCCCACTACTACTATGGCAACCAGGACTTTAATAGCGTCCTGGGTGCCATAGTAACACTGAAAGCATTTTGAAGACGGATCCGTCTTCAAATGCTTTCAGTACACTTGCGTTTTTCCAGATCCGGCGTGTAATTCCGGCAAGTGGAGTACACGCCGGATCCGGACAACGCAAGTGTGAAAGAGGCCTTACTGGATAAGTTCAACCTCTTTATCGTTATGTGTGTTGTTTTCTGTTTTTTTTCAACTCTTCTTTCTTGGTGGTTGGCAGGCCTCCGAAGGGTTTATTATAATCACTTAGCTATGGTGGGGGAGTGGGGAGTGGGGAGTGAACCATTTTATCTCTTCAGGTTTCCTGTCCTGGATGGGAGGTCCTAGTCGCATGGGTTTCAAGAAGAACAATTACCGGTAAGAGCAATTATTGTTTTCTATCGTAGTGCCGGACATGTGAGGTCCGCAAAATGCGGAATGCACACAGCCGGTATCTATCTTTTGCGCATTTTCAATTGCAAAACACTACGGCCGTCTGAATGAGCCCTTAGGCCTCTTTCATACGAGCATGACGGATTAGGTCCAGATGCGTTCACGGTGCGTTCAGTGAAACTCGCACTATTTTGCAAACAAGTTCAGTTAGTTTTCTCTGCCATTGCGTTCAGTTCAGTTTTTTCTGTGCGAGTGGGATGTGTTTCGATGCATTTTTCACATGATAAAAAACTGAAGGTTTACAAACAACATCTCTTAGCAACCATCAGTGAAAAACGCATCGCATCCGCACTTGCTTCCGGATGTGAAGCGTTTTTCACTGAAGCCCCATTCATGTCTATAGGGCCAGGGCTGCGTGAAAAAAGCAGAATATAGAACATGCTGCGTTTTTCACACAACGCAGAACTGATGCATGAAAAAAAAAAGCTCATGTACACAGATCCATTGACATGAATGGGTCAGGATTCAGTGCAGGGGCTATGCATTCACGTCACACATTGCCCCCTAGCAGAAAACTTGCTTATTGTGAAAGAGGCCTTAGGGCTGTTTCACACGAGCGGATGCCATGCGTGGCATCCGTTCCGTGAAAGAGTGCCAAAACCCGATGCAGACTGCAGAGGCACGGAGCATTAACATGACTGATAATGCTCCGTGCCTCTCTGTGACCTCTTTACTACAAAATCACAGTGAGATAAAGTTGTCACTGTGATTTCGTAGTAAAGAGATCACAGAGAGGCACGGAGCATTATCCGTCATGTTAATGCTCCGTGCCTCTGCAGTCTGCATCGGGTTTTGGCACTCTTTCACGGAGCGGATGCCACGCACGGCATCCGCTTGTGTGAAACAGCCCTTAGACCCATTTCTACGCCTAAACCAGTTGTAGAAAATAATGGAGGAGACTCGGCTGCAGACCCGTCCCATTCCCCACCACACCCACTTTTTTTAGACCTGGCGCAAGTAGGGAGAAGTCACAGATTGCGGAGCGAAGCTCTGCGCCAGAAATACGCCTAATTTAGGTGTATTTCTGTTTAATAAATGACCTCCAGTGTTTTTTATAGCAAACATGTGCACCGCAGTACAGTACTGGACTACTCCAAGGAAATATATCTGTTGGTTTGCTTTTGCCTATTGTTTGCCCAGATATTGTAATATGACATGCCGGCATTTTACGTGAGCACTTTTTACTCAGCACGCTGCCGCACTTGTTTGTAGCACTTATGCAGAAAAAGCATGATTGAGAGTATCAGAGAGCCTCTGCCAGGGGGTCACTGCTGGCATTTGCAGTTTTTTTGACAGCATGAATAACTTGTTTTTGTGTGGAGCGAAAAATCGTATGTATTGCTACATTTTGGGCTACAAATGACTTTACAATTATTTCTCATTTCTCACTTTTTGGTGAGGAGGAGGGGCAACCAAGAAACGGCAATTCTGACATTTGGATTTTTTTACAACGCTCACTGCAACACACAAGTGATACGTGAAAAAGATCGTTCATGTACACAGCCCCATTGAAGTGAATGGGTCAGGATTCAGTGCGGGGGCAATGCGTTCACCTCACGCATTGCACCCGTGTGGAAAACTCGCCGGTGTAAGAGGGGCCTAACACTGCTTGTTCACGTCCAGGTACATAACTCAGCATTGAAGTAGAAATCCAGTGCAGAGAGCTGGATGTCAAAGGCTCCTTTCCCCCGGATATAGCCAGCTCCTTGTATCAGCTTCCCCCCTGCTCCTTTGTGCACACTAAAATCTGTTTACATACAGATAAGGCCTCTTGCACACAAACGTTTTTTTACGTTTACGTTCCGTATACGCAACCATTCATTTCAATGGATCCGCTAAAAATTCAGTTCATAGATAGAACATGTCCTATTATTGTCTGCATAACAGACAAGGATAGGACTGTTCTATCAGAGGCCAGCTGTTCCGTTCCACAAAAAACAGAATGCACACGGACGTCATCTGTATTTTTTGCAGATTCGTTTTTTTGCAGACCGCAAAATACTGAAAAAGCCATACGGTCGTGTGCAAGGGGCCTAACAGTGTGATAACATCAGAGCACACTGACAGCCCTGACAAGGGCTCTACTGTTCTTATTTCTTTTACCTAACTGCCAAGCAGAGCTCAAAAACTGCTGCTGAACGCCTCAGAGCCGTCCTACTGAAGTAGATGCAGAGAGGTGGCGGGGAGCTACTGCGCATGATCATACCAGGCACGCACCTGAGAATCTAGCCAGGTTCATCACTGCAGATGGCACAGGTGGTCGTATCCCATGGAAACCAATTATAAACAAGCCAGGGAACAAAGGAGGAAAATAAGGAAATGGTGCAAAAAAGAAAACTGAAGGTATTTGCAGATTTCATCAACTTTACATAAGGGACAATGTGAGATATGATTGTTAAGGTGGGAATACCCCTTTAAGCTATGCTTCTTTTCCAGCTAAGACGTGCCCCCTTGTCCATTAAGACTAAAAAGTGTCTAAAACACATAATAAATGAGCTGCGTGCCCCCTTCCTGGGACACACTGATCCAGAATTCAGGTGCAATTAGATTATTAAATTCTCCTCAATGTGTATTCCAGGAAATCCTGGAATACACATTCAGCTGAATCAAAAAAGATTAGAAAACAATAACAATATATAAACGCAGGAGGAATATAAAAGTTTATGCTCATGAGCAGCAGTCACAGGTAAGATCTGTGCCAACATGACCGGGATGTTTACATGGCAGGGCAGGCTGCATATTACGCACAATGCAAACACACTGCACTAATATACTGCTGCGACACAGCCCAAATATCAAATCTTTTTCCTCAGAAATCTTTCTCATGTTAATTAGACAAACTGGAGCAATTTTCAAGTGTTATTTTGCTTTTTCTCTTCTTCTGTATTCTTCTATGGCAGTGGTGCCCAACCATTTTTCGTCTGAGGGCCGCACTAGACATAGTATAAATTTCACGGGCCAGAACCAGGTAGCTTTGCCAGAAAGAAATGCAAACACTGTGAGGGGGCACGTGTGAGCATTGCTAAAATACATAATACGTAGGCCTTCAAATCTGCGTTTGGAGCCTCTGTTGCAGATTCTGTCGAAAGAACAGACAAAAATGCCTTGTAAGCAGCACTTTTGTGTCCGGTAAAAAGACAGGATCCTGAGCGGGAACTGAACGGATCCCATCATAGTCGGTGGAGTCTGTTCAGCTTCTTCCCTGTGGGGTGACAGCAGGAGGGGGGAGCAGGGTCACTAGTGGGGTGACAGGAGAAGGGGGAAGCAGGGTCACTAGTGGGGTGACAGGAGGAGGGGGGAGCAGGGTCACTAGTGGGGTGACAGGAGGAGGGGGGAGCAGGGTCACTAGTTATCCCGTCTGGTAAGGCAGGTACCAGACGTGCGGTGCAGAGGGGAGACCGAGTGCCCTAACACACGGAAGAGGGAGGAGTGGTGACCCCTAACTCACCTAGCACTGGCACCTGGCTACCCTGACATCCCTAGAAGGGTTGCTCACCCGTACGCCGATCACGTGCCTCGTCCCTGACTTATCCTGGAAGAAGCCCTAGGTAGTGAGTAGGGCGGTGGGAGCACTAGTCCTCACCACTGACACCTAGGGTAACAACAGGGAGTGGATGAACAATACAAACACCACATATACTCCCCCAAGGGAGACGACAAACAGTAGGAAACAAACTGGAGAGAACCGGAGATCCAAACGAACTGGTTCCAACAGCTCCAGCAACTCCACCTGAGGTCAGAATAGATAACCTGAAAGGAAGGTTTATATCTGGCAACAAGAGAAGTAGGAAGAGAAAGGAAAACTACAGATACCTAGATAGGACAAAAAGGATCGCAAACCAAAACAGGAAAACCTGGACCAGAATCCATTTCCACAACCAGGTCATAGAGCGATCTCTTGAAATCGGGCGAGTAGCCACCCGCAGCGACCTTCTGACCCCAGGCACCACGGGGTCAGCGATGGGTCATGACACCCTCGTGACACTAGTAGGGTGACAGGAGGAGGGGGGAGCAGGGTCACTAGTGGGGTGACAGGAGGAGGGGGGAGCAGGGTCACTAGCGGGGTGACAGGAGGAGGGGGGAGCAGGGTCACTAGCGGGGTGACAGGAGGAGGGGGGAGCAGGGTCACTAGCGGGGCGACAGGAGGAGGGGGGAGCAGGGTCACTAGCGGGGTGACAGGAGGAGGGGGGAGCAGGGTCACTAGCGGGGTGACAGGAGGAGGGGGGAGCAAGGTCACTAGCGGGGTGACAGGAGGAGGGGGGAGCAGGGTCACTAGCGGGGTGACAGGAGGAGGGGGGAGCAGGGTCACTAGCGGGGTGACAGGAGGAGGGGGGAGCAGGGTCTCTGGGGACCAGTCACATGAGTCCACGGCTCCTTACCTCTCCAGCAGCCCTGTCATGTTTACCAAGGTCATCGGGCAGCACGCCCCACTCTCCCTACAACAGCCGCCCCTGGAGCCGGCCCCTCCTCCTTTCAGCTCCCGCTGGCTTCCCCTGCTGTAGAACCTGTATCGCTCCAGTGCACGCCTGTACCAACCAATAACAAAGCTCCTTGCTGTAAGGAGCTTTGCTATTGGCTATTTCAGGCACAGGCAGCATCGCTGCACTGCCTGTGCCGTTCACAGCGCTCACTGTGCTGATGAACGTGGGTGGAAGTCTAAGGCGTATTGGTATGCCTTAGACTTTTTCCAGGGAGTCGCATGACACAGCCATAGGTTGGGCATCACTGTTCTATGCCATTGCTTTTATGCCATTTTTTAATTATAGAATTATGGTGTTTAGCAAAAGGGTGAGACAAAATGGCAAACATATTTCTTGATGTCCCCGTTTTTATTTAAAGGGAATTCCCATCTCAGCTATTTATGGTTGAAATCAGAATACCCATTGTATGAAGTGTCCAGGGTTGGGGAAACCGCTAAGGCTACTTTCACACTTGCGTTCAGAGCGGATCCATCTGGTGTCTGCACAGACGGATCCGCTCCTATAATGCAGACAATGGGATCCGTTCAGAACGGATCCGTCTGCATTATAGTTTAGAAAAGATTCTAAGTGTGAAAGTTGCTCAGACGGATCCGTCCAGACTTTACATTGAAAGTCAATGGGGGATGGATCCGTTTGAAATTGAGCCATATTGTGTCAACTTCAAACGGATCCGTCCCCATTGACTTACATTGTAAGTCTGGACGGATCCGTTTGCCTCCGCCTGCTGAGCAGAGCGGAGGACAAACGGTGCCAGACTGATGCATTCTGAGCGGATCCGCAGCCACTCAGAATGCATTGGGGCCGTCCTGCATGCAGGACTTCTGTCTCCGCTCCAAAATCATCTTCTGAGCGTAAACCTAACGGACCCCATTATAGTCTATGGGGTCCGTAGGCTCCGCTCAGTTACGTGCCCAATCCGTCCTTTCCGTTCTCCTACTCCTATAACGGAGCAGGAGAACAGAAAGGCTGAACGCTGGTGTGAACGAAGCCTAAGTGGGCTGTGCTACGCTGTTTCCATAACATCCATAGAAGAGAATGTGAGCCACAGAAACAGCACATACAACAGGTCTACTGAGTGACTGATGAGGAAGTAAAAAAATACTTACACCTTATGCACAAAGCAAAGGTGGATGCATAGAACCAGTAAATCCACTTTCTTATAATAGATTTATGGGCAGTCCTTCTGTTCCCCCATGTGCGGTGCCGAGAACAGCGTCAGGAATCCGGCTGTTACTGACAGCCGGATCCCTGCTGCATCCACGAGCATCATTGATAACGCTGATGCCGGTGGACTAACCCCTCATATGCACCGGTCAGCGCTGACCATGGCATATGAGAGGTTTGCGCTCCTTCTCCTTAGCCATCGGGTCCCTGCGCTGCGGTGGCAGGGACCCGATAGTTGCCCTGGCAGCCTCAAGCCATTTCAAGGCCTTGGGGCCCGGCATGTATGGAGGCCTATGAGGCCCAGCCCCCAGGCTGGGTCTCATAGGCAAACTATCATTGTATTACACTGTGTTATACACTGATAGTCAATGCAGTACAATACAGATGTATTGTGCTGCATTGAAACAGGGATGATACCCTGTAACGTTGAAGTCCCATACTGGGACAAAAATAAAAAATAATAAAAGTGAAAAAAAATGTGTCCCCATTGACTTACATTGTGTGCCAGGACAGATCCGTTTGTCTCAGTTTTATCAGCAAGCAGCGTTTTGGTGTCTGTCTCCAAAGCGGAATGGAGACTGAACTGATGCATTCTGAGCAGATCCTTTTCCATTCAGAATGCAAACTGATCCGTTTTGGATCGCTTGTGAGAGCCCTTAACAGATCTCAAACGGAAAGCCAAAACGTGAGTGAGAACGTAGACTAAGTGTCACGGTGGGGAGTGGGGGGGAAACCCTCCACCGTACAATGTAAGACGGATAATGGTAGCAACTAGGCCAGGACGCTGGGATCAGGTCACCTCCTATTGCATCCCTAAACCTCTCCCTAACTCATAACCGTATGAGCGGACCCTGATGGTGGGGCGGCTCATACCCTGGATACCTAATATACTGAGTTGCCCTGGAAATCACTCACTTGGGAGCAGGGGAGAGACGACCTGTTCATCCACAACACAGAGTAACAGGAGTCTCTAAAGGCCTAGAAGCAGGGAAAGGGAAACCATTACAAATTAAGGAGATGGCAGGTAAGCAAAACCCATAACACACTTACCTGCCACAGACACACTGACTGGAACCCGTGCACAAGTGCTGGTGTCCACACCAACATTAAAGGACACAGCACACACCACAAACACCACAAACCACACAGGGACCCAGGACACCTATAGCTGCAAAAAACATGACAGGGGAATGTCTAGTAAATAAGCTGAACACCAAATACCACCAGACATGTAACACCAAACTAGACATACAAACACCCTGAACAGTAGCAGAATCAGCGTCAGTGGGGAAGTAGCAGAATTAGCGTCAGTGCAAGGGAGTATCCCCAGAACTGTGCCAGCCCCTGGAGCAACATACAGGAACCAGGGCACCAGCCCCCAAACAGCCCAGAGAAACTGCACTGAACACTGCGTCCACCCCAGACACAGTTCACACCAGGTCGCTGCCGGCATACATCTAGCACACAGCCAGTACACCAAAGGGATGCATCCAGCACATAACACAAGCACACCAGTGACGGTTCACACCAACTGCAACCAACTATCACAGGGAACCGCACTGTTAACAGCGCCTCACCTTTCACCTTCCCTCCGGAGGATAAGCATGCGCGCCAGAAAATGGCAGGCAACACATGCTGGGCCCTCTTCCGAAGGCTCCAAACAAGGAGCCGTTGTGGTCATACTGTCACGGTGGGGAGTGGAGGAAACCCCCCACCGTACAATTTAAGACAGATAATGGCAGCAACTAGGCCAGGACCAGGTCACCTCCTATTGCATCCCTAATCCTCTCCATAACTCCTAACCGTATGAGCGGACCCTGATGGTGGGACGGCTCATACCCTGGATACCAAATATCCTGAGTTGCCCTGGAAATCCCTCACTTAGGAGCAGGGGAGGGACGACCTGTTCATCCACAACACGGAGTAACAGGAGTCTCTAAAGGCCTAGAGGCAGGGAAAGGGAAACACATACAGCTTAAAGAGATGGCAGGTAAGAAAAACCCATAACACACTTACCTGCCACAGACACACTGACTGGAACCCATGCACAAGTGCTGGTGTCCACACCAACATTAAAGGACACAGCACACACCACAAACCAGACAGGGACCCGGGACACCCATAGCTGCAAAAAACATGAGACAGGGGAATGTCTAGTAAATAAGCTGGACACCAAACATTTAACACCAAACTAGACATACAAACACCCTGAACATAACCCACTCCATACAAATAAGGACAGGAAGGGAAGGAGACACCGGGATAACATTGACCATCTATGACCACAAGGGTGGCCCTCACTGGAAAGATGGTAAAGCAGGGAGCAGTGAACCACCATCACACACCAAGTCTGGAGGAACACATGAGCTACAGGCTTCCAGCGGAGACTAAATAGCCCAAGCAGCCACACCCACAAACACATAAACCCAGTGTTCACAAAACACTAGGAAGGGAGTAAACCCTTCCAACACCAGAGAGAGGAAGGAAGCCACTTAAAGGGGAAGTGCACACACAAGCATGCCAAACCACACGTTACCACCGGCAACAGCATGCGTGGCAACCATGTCACGGCAATCACCCAGAAGGCTGAGGCACAGCCACCGCATGCTCTTACAGCAACCGCAAGTGTGGCAACAGCGTCACAGCGCAAACCAAAGGCCGTGACACTAAGATCCTGCAGAGAGAGAGACTTTGGAAAGATAGAGAAAAGAATTCAGCACTTTAATAAAGAGAGACTTGTCTATTTTCGACAACTGGCCTGGTTACTGACTCCAGCACCATTCGCAGATAACAGCACTTACATCTCCTGCTTTGCACTCGTACCAAACTCATAACACCAAGGGCACCCCAACTATCATCAGGCAGCATTAGGGTGTGCCCAAAAGGGAAGACATGGTGTGCCCTTCTGTCACTCCCTGGCCCACGTCACCCAGGAGAGTACTCAGATCTCATAGGGTCCCATAGCAAAATCTAATATGGACCCCCAGTTTTCCAGTACATGTGAGTGCAAAGTACGATGGCCTTGATTTCTGAATTAAGCAGAAGAAATTTTAATTAGAAAATTTTTTATTTAAAAAAAGTCACCTCTGCCTATTCCACTTTATCCGACTTCTATGTCAGAAAATGTGGACTTGGTGCTTCATAAATAGGGCGCTTACACGATACATTAATTTATCCCCCATAAGGATGTCTCTATGTCTGGAGCTTCCCTCATACAATGTTTTAAAAAAAAAAAAAAAAAAAGGGCTGAAGCCACCACTAGGTGGAGCTCAATGCATGGGAATTTATTCAATTACTATTGACTGCAATGGAAGCTGTAAAATCTGCTTGCACCGAGCTCTCCTTAGTGGTGGCTGCATGAAATGTCAGGACCAACCATGAATTAAACTGTTGCAATGAGTCTGCTTGCGGTGCCCGATGCATGGGCCTCATCCGTGAGGCAGCTGCGACAGCTCCAGACCCATTCAGCTTGAATTGGTCCGTGATCCGTCCGCTTTTTTGCGGTGCGGAGGCACGGACAGAAAACCCACGGAAGCACTCCGTAGTGCTTCTGTGGGCTTCCAATCCGTGCTTCCGTTCCACACCGTGCCGCATCCCCAGGATTGCGGACCCATTCAAGTGAATAGGGCCGTATCCGTGGTGCGGGGCGCAAACGGTGGATGGCCGTGTATTGCGGACCCGCTGTATGCTGGCCGTAATGCGGCCATAGTCGGGCAACGGCTGTGTGCATGAGGCCTAAGCAAGAACCATTCTTTGTTGGGGGTAGTAGGGACAGATCACAGTATCCTGTAAGACATCTATATAACCTGAAAGGGTATATTGACAGCAACTAGACTAACGACCTCTAACCTGTGGCTTTATAGCTGTTGCAAAACTACAACTCCCATCATGTCCTGATAGCTGAAGGCCATAATTTCAGTTGTGCAATCCCAGGTAGAGACAAGTCGTACAATGCAAGTTTTCTAATTTGAGTCATAAAACTTTCCCAATCCATCTCTAGTGAGATATGAATCAGAGTTGTACGACTGCTTCAATGTCTGCTGAAGTTGTCTTGAAACCTTCCATTTATATAATGGAGCAAACTTTCATAAAACGGACCAGTAAAATCAGCCTTCAGCAATGTCATGTGCAGAGGCGGTATAGTATTTTTACCTATTACATCAAGGGAACAGTGTAGAAATGATACAGATATCCCAGACATCCTTATTTAGTATAAACCTCGGGCATGCAGTCATGTCTGCACCGTATGAACACCGCACAGATACTGCAGTTGCAGCGTTCCCACTAGCTTATATGGGAACTGCAAAAGCTTTTTGTCTTCTTCTGTAATTTCATGCTGCATTGTACTACTGTGTGAAATCCCTTTTTACCAGGCTGTCAGATGCACCACATACATCACACCACTAGGTGGAGGTAGCACCACAGTATATATAGGACAGTTTAGGCCTAGTTAGGGTGGTTGACAGTTGGAAGTGTGAAGGAGATGGAGTGAGGAGCTAAGGGGGAAGGAGAGGTCCCCTGTCCTCTCAGCTCTCTCTGGGGCTACACGGCCCAGAGAAGCCATCGTGCACCTCAGTATCAAAGCCAGGAAGACAGGCAGAGGAAGGTCTACATCAGGGATGTCAAACTCGTGGCCCTCCAGCTGTTGCAAAACTACAACTCCCATCATGCCTGGGCATACTGCAGCTATCAGGGAATGCTGGGAGTTGTAGTTTTGCAACATCTGGAGGGCCATGAGTTTGACATCCATGGTCTACATTCTACTATTCAATCTTCAGGAGTAACAAGTGAATTTCTGGTCAAGTTTATTATTGGATAAAGACAAAGGAAGGACAAAGCCATTATTCTAGGCTCTAGGCGCCTTTGTATCTAGGTGAAGGACTTATTAGCTTCCGGCAGCCTCACCATTATCCTAAGGACAGATAAGGGTTCTGTTGTATCACTTGTGTAGATCAAGACTGGAACTACCTCAACTGAGACTGAAGCAGGGCAAGGAGCTGAATATCAGGGAGTACCTAACTACCCTAGCCTGACACATTACTACCAGCACAGCCTGTTACTGGGATTAATCCCATCCAACCTGCATGTATACCAGAGACTGTATTACTACTGGATGTAAACTGTTATCAAGGACCTGGTTATAGTAAAGTTCCCAGTTGGATTTGAACCTGCCTCGTTCTGCTAACTCCATACCACTACCACTCAACATTTTGCACCATCAAGGTGCTGGCGTCACAACAAAACCTAAACCAGGGGCCCAGCCGCACAAGCACTCAGCATCCATTCACCATCAAGGGTACCTCAATCACCACCTGGCCAGTGTCCCCTGTAATAGAGTGTGCCCCGGAGAATCCGGTGCTGTTCTCCCCTTCACTGCACTGCTGGCCCAGGGAGGCGTCTGCTAAACCGTGAGTAACCGATGAACTGTATGTACATTCCGGCCCACCATGAACCCCACGTGTTCTACACCTGCGGACTGGCACGTTGCACAGTCTATAAAATACATAATAAACTGCTAAAGAAGCAAATGGTGAAGTGGAAGATCACAGCAAGTACAGAATTACTGTTAGGTGTACATCTGTGCCCCCCGCTGGTAGACTTGAGTAACACACTCCCTTTACATTTCCAGGATTTTCACCTGTGATCATTGCACATTTTCGTGGCATATCTTGTGTACATCTACACAGAAATCAGCAGTGTAAATCAACCTGTGCAGACCATGGATTTTACCCCTTGCAATGCACAGGGTAAACCCCGCTACAGACCCTTAGCAAACTGCACATGTAAACACTCGTGGATTTTATTGCCAAATGACGAACTCTGCGATACAACCTGTAAAGCCCCTTTCACACGTCAGTGTTTTGGTCAGTGATTTCCATCCATGATTGTGAGCCAAAACCAGGACTGGAGCCTCCAAAGACATAAGGTATAAGGGAAAGATCTGCACCTGTTCTGCCTTTAGAGCCGCACCTGGTTTTGGCTCACAATCACTGATGGAAATCACTGATTGTGTGAATAAGGGCTCATGCACATGTTTAGTTTTTTGTTTTTTTGTGGACCGTATGTGGAACTATTCACTTAAATGGGTCCGCAAAATCAATGGAAGGTACTCTGAGTGCATTTCGTTTCCGTATTTCCATCACCAGGTCATAGTGCACGCCTATGTACACTACGTCCTCACGTTGTACGCACTCGCAGTCAAGACACAATACAGAGCGGGACCCGGAAGAAGACCTGGCAGGGTGAGTAGAGCCAGCGCAGCACTGCCCTCACCTCCCCGTGCCTCCCACACGTTGATGATCACTTCCACTTATAGTCTGAAAAATACAGTAATTTATAACGAGGCACCGGCAGTCTATGTGAGTGGAGTGAAATCAACTTCATCCCAAGTGGCGAGGAAGGTGTAAAAATACCCATGCAAAATATTGCCACACAGATGTTTCATAGGTTTCAAAAAGGGGTCTTGTCGCTTTTTTGCACACTAAAAGCTGGTGTACCAATCTAGTAAATGACCCCCATTTTAGGTGCCAGAAAAACAACAGTCACCTGATGGGAGGCACCTTTTACAGAGACCAATTATCGGGGACGAGTGTTCATGCAAAGGCTCGTCTCCTATAATTGGTCTGATTATCGGCCTATTGTCGTGCCTTTTCATAGGTAAATGCATTGATATCCAATTTATTTTAGTCAAGATGAATGTTCATTCCCTTTAAGAGCCATGCTCACTATAGTTACAATTTTGTATGTCTTGAGAAGGCCACAATAAGGTCATACAAAGGTTTCTGCTCTTTAGTGTTATTCTTCTCATGAGTGTACCAGTCTGAGAAGAGGCCTCCTTATCTACTTTAAAATTTATGACAGGGAGGTAAAGATAAGCTCTATGCAGCTGGTGATAATTACCTATACAATTAGGCATTTATCAATGAAGCAAATGTATAATATTCATGTATTCATTTAATGAGCCTTAGTCCTTAGCATAAGACAATCAGTAGAACATATAATATATATTATACCGTTATATGTGATGAAGACAACATGTATTCAGTATATTATATATATTTCTCATTAGGAGAATCTTTGTCTCTAAAAGAGTGTCTATGAAGATGTGTGTTTTGTAACAATTATTCACCTCTTTGGTGTAACAGGAGATACTGTTATCTCTGTGAGAAAACAAGGAGATTCAAGTTATTTATGATCCATAAACAAACAGTGTGAGAAACATCCAGAGAAGAGCCTAGAGGTCTGTCTCTAATTGCTACAAGTGTCAAATCTAATCCCTATAGCCTTGAATTAAAGCTTTTAAGGTCAAAATGTATATTATACCTTTATTCAGACTTACAGAAGTTAACCCTTTATACTATGATGCAAATAGCTTACACAGCAGTGCCACCTAGGTATGAGTAGGTGACATTACAACAGTAGCAAAAGTGCATTCTGGGTAAGGTTATAATGTCATTTCTTATCAATGATCACACCCATCCGACAATGATTGGAAAGCTCCAAACTAGGAAGGTGTGTCTAACTGATAAGTTTGTGTTCATAAACCATACACAGGGGGGAGAAAGAGGACAGAGAGAACAGAGACACACACAAGAAAGAGAGGAAAGAGAAGTAAAGCTGTCTAGAGGGGTCTATCAAGATGGAATCCATGGTGAGATGTGCTATGATGGACCACCCAGCTTTCCTAGGAGCAGAAGTGAGATTTCTACTAGGACTTGGTAAGAGATACAGAAAATGATATTTCATTTTATTAAGACTAATTTGATAGTGTGGGTGAAATTATACCATCTAGATTGGCGAATAAATACATAATTAAGTTAATTGATCATCTCCATATTGAGATGTAGTTTTAGGATATTGTGAGACTTCATTCTACCTGCAGAAGAATCAAGACTCATAATCTAGCAAAGCAGTAAATAATTGCTTAGATATATATATATTGATAGAACATTCTTCGCCAAGCTAAGTGATGGTTTCCCACAGGAAAGACTTATTTCAAGTCCTTTCCAATTAAGATATGGTCTAGCAAAGATCATATATCCCTGTCATTTGTCTTAATAGTCTTACCAAAGTTATATATGTGAAAATAGTCCAGGATGGGGCGGAAGGATACAGTTATCTCTTCTAAGCTATATCCTTGAATGGATTTGCCCATGCCTGAAGTCATGTGATGTGTAGTTGGTTAGAGGGGGGAAGAATGTATTTAGCATTCCATATTGATGTCTAGGAATAGACATGCCCATCCTGATATCATGAGGTTTTCTCTGAACAAAAGTAATATATATACGTATAACTTATGTTCCTACTTTGATATCCTAACCTAATAATAGCTTGGTTATAATGTGACAAGTTATTTCCACTCACATGTATTGTTAAGCTTGTAACGCTATATATATTCATTTGCATGTATCATTGTGTTTATTTACTTATATATGTTTATAATCTTGTAACCAATAAATCTGCATATTTTTATAAACCTGTGTATTGTTGTATAATGCAGAACTACATGTTTTATCATTAACGTCATCTCACGTCAAAAAGAACTTATTTATCTGAGGAAATAGTCGGCCTCAGATGTGAATTGTATCAATTAGGTTGTCTACGATTCACCAGGTCATGATTTTAAAAATTTATGACAAATTAAAAAAATTTAATTTTTTTATGATTAATAATTTTTATGACCATAATTAATAATTCTTAATTGAATTATTACACCCGACACTATGTAAAAGGACCTTTAGACGGGCTGTCCGGACCGGCAGATTTATCACAGGGGCTCAGGCTGGATGATAAATCTGGGACAGGGAAAGACACTTTTCTCTGACTCTATACCATCTAGTGGTTGGCTGTGAGATGGATTTTGTATGCCAGAATTGTAGTCCAATGAAGCTCCACACCCTTTCAGAAAATACCCGCCCCTTGTCTAACATGTTGGAAGAAAGTGTAGAAATCGTTAATTTCTAACGATAATTTGTTTTCCCTTAGTCCTAACAGCAGCACAGATGGGGTTAACTGCCCCCCGTGGACTGGTAGGACCGGCGGAATGTTTAATGAGCCCAAAGAATAAACCAATAAAAGAACTCCAGCTCCCTTAAAGGGAGGGGTTCATCCCCCAGCCCACCGTGTATATCACAAGAAAAAAATGCTTTAGGGTGGGAAATTTGTGTGCTGCTGTTAGGACTAAGGGAAAACAAATTATCGTTAGAAATTAACGATTCCCTTACGTCCTACCAGCAGCACAGATGGGGAGATAGCAAGAAGAATCCCCTAGGGAGGGTCCTCATGCTCGGCAGAAGCAAGAACTGTCTGCCCAAAGGCCGAAAACTCTGATACCCTAGCATCAATCCTATAATGGGAGATGAAGGTTGATTCAGAGCTCCAGGAAGCTGCCTTACAGATCAACTCTAGGGGGAGAAGACTTCTCTCCGCAACAGAGGTAGCTACGGCCCTTGTAGAATGGGCCCTCACAAACTCCGGAGGATCTAAGGATTGAGAGGTGAAAGCTTCCCTGATAGCTTCCTTGACCCAGCGACTAATAGTCGTTTTAGACGCCTTACGGCCTTTAGACTTACCGGCAAACAGGATAAAGAGATTTTCATCCAACCTGAATTCTTTGGATCTATCCACATAGATCTGAAGGCATCTAGATATATCCAGTGGATGTCGCACTGGGACATCAGAGGAGGAGGCAGAGAGTAATACAGGTAGAGAGACTACCTGATTAATATTCTGAAAGGTTGAAACCTTAGGTCTAAAGTAAGGTAGAAATTTTAAAAGGACCCTATCCTGTAGAAACATGGTATATGGGTATAACGCGGAGAAAGCTTGTAGCTCCGAAATTCTTTTGGCCGAAGTTATGGCCAGAAGAAAGACCATCTTAAGTGTTAAAAATTTAAAACTTGCCTCCTCCAAGGGTTCAAAGGGGGGGGGATGCTAGCCCCCTGAGAACAACTGACAAATCCCATTGAGGGACGGGTTTCAGTATTGTAGGCTTCAATCTTTCCGCTCCTTTAAGGAAGCGCTTGATGAGAGGGTCCCGAGAATATGGTCTGTTAAGACAGGCCGAGATGGCAAACACTTGGACCTTTAGGGTAGATGGGGCGAGACCTCTGTCCATCCCATCCTGAAGGAACTGTAAGATCGCTGCGAGGGGCGGATCTGCAAACGCCACCTGGTTGGAGCTACACCAAGAGGTGAAGATCCTCATGATCCGGGAGTAGGCCTTTTTAGTAGACTCTGCTCTGGAATGCGATAAAGTTCTCAGGACCGACTCAGAGAGCCCATCCACTCTGGGAAGGGACTGATCAACCTCCAGGCTGTCAGGTTGAGTCTGTGCAGATCTGGGCAGAGATGCGTGTCCCATGACACCAGGGTCTGCTCCGGGGGGAGTCTCCAATATTGTCCCCGACTCATCTGAATGAGCTGGGAAAACCAGGATCTCTTGGGCCAAAATGGTATGATGGCTATTACCGAGGCCTGATCCTGACGGATTTTCATCAATACCCTCGGAATCATGGAAAGGGGAGGGAAGATGTACGCCAGCCTGAACCTCCACGGTGTTGTCAGAGCGCCTATCGCCAGGGGGTTGTCCTCCCTGTCTAGGGAACAAAACCTCTGTACCTTGGCGTTGAACTCGGTTGCCATGAGATACTCCTATGGCATCCCCCATCTGAGGACTAACTATTTGAAGATCTCCGGATGTAGTGACCATTCCATGGTCGATAGGCCGCAATTTAGGCGGTGCGTGATGACGTTGAAGGAGCCTCAGATGTGAGTGGCGGATAGATGGGATAAGTTCAGCTCTGGCCACCGCAGAATTACCCCGATCACAGACGGAAGGGGTAAGAATCTTGTGCCTCCCTGCTTGTCTATATAAAGCACGACAGTCCTGTTGTCTGACGGGACTTTCACTGCTTTGCCCCGAATCTGAGGGGCGAAGTGAAGGAGGGCTAGCCGGATAGCACACATCTCGTGGAGATTTGAAAAAAGATGCCACTCCTGAGGAGACCAGGATCCCCGAACTGGGGACCCGTCTATATGAGCGTCCCAGCCTACTAGGGACGCGTCCATGGTCAATATGAGCCAAGCTGGTTGGGTCATAGACTTCCCCTGTGGTAGATAAAACCACCCTGTGGGGGAAAGTTGGGACTGGTTGAATAGGGGGCACAGGGAATCTAGCCCCAGGGGGCTGCCGTTCCGTTTGTTTAAGACCTCCGACTAAAGGGGCCGGAGGTGCTATAAAGCTCAAGGGACTGCATCCACAATCGCTGACACGAGCCCCACCATCTTCATGAGGGTCCATATGGAGACTCGTTGTGGTACATAAGGGAACCTTGCTAGGTCCTGTATCCGCATTCTTCTTTCTGGTGTCAACTGGAGGGACATCTCCAGAGAGTCGACTAAGAATCCTAGATGACGGATAGAAGTCGAAGGGCTCACGTTCGACTTCAGCCAGTTGACAATCCAACCTAGGTGGAGCAGAAGAAAAAATGCGACATGAAGAAGATGGGAAAGTAGAGGCCAGATGTCCAAGTAAGGGACAATGGTCAGATCTTGGAGTCTCAATGCTGCCACTACCGATACTATGACCTTGGTGAAGGTCAGGGGGGCAGACGAGATTCCGAAGGGAGGGGCGGCAAACTGGAGATGTCTGCCTACTCCTAGTATCTGGACCGTGAGCCTGAAAAATTTCCCAGCCTTGAGGTCCAGAATGGCCATCACCTCCCCAGAGCTGAGGAGGTGGCTGACCGACCTTATAGTTTCCGTGTGGAATCTGGTCCTCCTTAAAAAGGGATTGAGAAGTATTCAATCTATGATCGTCCGAAGATCTCCCGTCTTCTTGGGAACCAGGTATACTGGAGAATAAATCCCTAGACCCTTCTCCCCTGCCGGTACCTCCTCCAGGGTTCCCTTGGAAAGGTAGTCTTGAACATAGACCTCCAAGATTCTTTGCCTGGCCGGCAAAAAACTGCGAGTAGCAATGAGTCTTCCTGGGGGGAGAAAAACAAGGTCTATTAGATTGCCTATGGCAACGATATTTTGGACCCAAGGATGCGGGATTTCTTGGGCCCATAAGAGTCTGGATAAAAGACGCCCCCTTAGAGGGAGGTGGAGAAGGGGTACGGGAAAAACCAGAAGTGTAACGACAGGGATAGCAGGGCTTATCCAAGAGCCTCAGAGAGGCCCATAGTCAGGAGGTTTGTTTTGCCTCCCTGGTGGGTTTACGGGAGCGCCTAGAAAATTTTCTAGGCGGCCCCCCCCAATCTCTGCGTCCAACCTGCTGTCCTGGCCGGCCCCCGCGGGCTTGTCTACCCCTGCCTCGAAAGGATTGTTGGGGGAGACTCTTCCCCTTTTTATCTGAAAGACCCTCCATAATGGTGTCTAATTCAGATCCGAATAGACGGCCAGGTTCAAAGGGGAGCCCACAGAGGTTATACTTGGACGCATTATCTGCGTTCCAAGGTTTCAGCCACAGAGGTCTCCTAGCGGCAGATACTAAAGCCATTGTTTTGGCTGCCAACTTTAACTGAAGTTGGGCTGTGTCACATAGGAAGTCCATGGCCAAATTGACGGACTTGAAGGCAGCGAGGATATCATCGCGAGAGACACTCTGGTCGACATCCGTCTGGATCTGATTCAACCTGGCTCTGAGGAAGGACGAGACCTCTGTGGCAGCAATGGAAGTCGAGGCGGAAGCGGCGGCAGCCGAGTAACCTCGTCTAAGGGTGCACTCTGTCCTTCTATCTAGAGGGTCCTGCAGGCTAGACCCATCGTCTGCAGGAACCAGAGTGCGCCTGGACAACTTGGCAATTGCCATGTCCACCTTAGGAATGGAACCCCACGATTCCACTAAGGGTTTAGCCATTGGGAACATTTGTTTGAATTTCCTGGTAAGGACTGGGCCTTTTTCCGGCTTTTTCCACTCTGTGCGCATCACAGAGAGAAGGGTCTCATCTGCCCTAAAGACCCGCTGGGTCCGGTAGGCGGGATCGGAAGACTCCCCTACGTCAACATCATGGTCCCCCGACCTGATGGACCTCAGAAGCTTCTGAGTCTTTTCCGGTGGAAAAAAGCCAGAAGTCGATTCTTCTTCCTCAGAAGAAGATGACCCCACAGAAAGGGGTAAAGGCCTATCGGGGCCCCCGCTCACCTCCATAGGAGCTTGGGAGGGAACAGGTAGCCTCTCATTAAGGAGACGTACGACCCCTTGAATGGAATCGTCAACATAAGTCTTGGCCCACTGGTACATGTCCTGCATCGAAGGCTCAGTAGCAGTGGTGGAACGACAACTGTCACACCTGGAGAAAGGGCAGCTCTCATCAAGAGGCGTATTGCAGTCATAGCAAGCCAGGTGTTTCCTCTTGGTAGCTGTTTTCCGTAGCTGATTGGGCTCTTGGGGAGAGGCCATAGCTGAAAATAGAAAGGGAAAACAATTAAAACATCAAAACATCCTAAAAGAAATAAGGGAAAAGCCCTCCATGATTTTTAGGAGCACGAACCAGAGGAGTCAGTAATAAGCTCTGAAAGGCAAAAAAAAATCCCGTCTGGATAGAGAAATATCACAGAACTGCAGGAGACTCTGGAGCTTGCTTGTAAGAGCAGCGCAGCCAGAGACCGACTGAATGGAAGCAGGGAGCTTAAATAGAGTAGCTCCGCCCAGGGGAGTGGTCTTTGTTAAAATAATCCTCCCCCTAACGATACTGCCATTCATCAGCTGTAGCCTTCCCTGAAAGAGAAGGTTAATGAATAAGTGGTGATCCCCACCACACCTCCATCCCCCCTAGAGAAAGAAAAAAACCGGCCGGTACTCTTTATCCTGAATTTCTGCAGTCAGGACCGAACGGCCGGCCGAGGGACCGGAAGTGACGCCGCGGCTAGGCCCGCGTCACTTCCGGTCATGGCGGCGCCCATACCAGCCATGCAGCGGAGCGCTGCCGACTCACAGGGGGAGACCGAGGCAAGTAGACTAATCCACTTGCAGAAAATGAGGCGCAAAAATAAGCGCACTAACAACTGGAAAAAAAGGGGGACACTCATGGCTCTAAGAGTCAAAAAAACGTCCCCAATTCTCAACAAGGAGAGAGTAAAACTCGCCAGTCCACCTGTCCAAAGGACAGAAAAAAACACGGTGGGCTGGGGGATGAACCCCTCCCTTTAAGGGAGCTGGAGTTCTTTTATTGGTTTATTCTTTGGGCTCATTAAACATTCCGCCGGTCCTACCAGTCCACGGGGGGCAGTTAACCCCATCTGTGCTGCTGGTAGGACGTAAGGGAACCCTAGTTGAACCAAAATGTGCCACTTTTTAGACTAAATCTGGACTGCTGTGTCTTACCACTAGTGTTTTCTTCATGCTGGTTTTCCTAATAGAGAAGATGTTGCCAAAATGCCTGAAAGAACGCCAAGAGCTCCATCGTGATGCATTTTTTAGAAGAAGCCAGAAAGTCCAAAAATAACACCTAATTAATAAAATCATCAGTAGCCAAAAAAACTCTTGTGTGCCCTGTGTTTCATATGTTCCATAGACCTTCAACTAATACCTGGAGCTGGTGTTTTTGCAGCAAAAAAAAAACTCATGAAAAAATGACATGTAAAAGCACCCTATTCCTATTCACTTGGATGGGAGCTAAACGGCAGTTCCCAAGAACAGTCACTACACAGTGGGGGAGATTTATCAAAAATGGTGTAAAGTAGAACTGGCTCAGTTACCCATAGCAACCAGATTCCTCCTTTAATATTTCAGAGCTGATAAATAAAGACGGAATCTGATTGGCTGCTATGGGTAACTGAGCTGGTTTTATCTTCCCGGTCGGTGAAGCCTTCTGCTTCAGGCTCCTTCCAGTATAGAGTTTCCGACACCGCCAGCTACCCAGCATAGTTGATTGATGGGGGTGTCAGACCCCGAAATCTGATGTTGATGATCTGAGGATGTCCCAGAAAGGCACTATAATTTGGCATCTGTAGGTGCACGGCTCGCCATTAATTAGCCGGATGTTATAGCAGTGTAGGTGGGAGTCTAAGACCAGCGTAAAAAAAGGCGCTCTTAGTAAATGACCCCCAATAATTTTGTGTGCCGGCCTAAAGATACGATCACCTGATGAGCGTTTTCTCATCCACTTGGTGATTCTTCGCACCGTTACATGGGCCAATTATTGGCACCAAGCTAACATTCCTAGGAATGCTCCTCCACGATCATCAGTCCATGTAGAAGGGCATGTAGCACTGCACCCCCTCTAATCTCAGGACTGGTGAAGGTCCCACAGGTCAGACCCCACTGATCATATACTAATGACATGTCCTACCAATACACCATCTCTATATAAGATAGGACAATCCCTTAAAATCTTCAGAAAGAATACATATCTTACAGGTGAGGGCTCATGCATATGACCGTGTGCTTGCCGGGCCCTCATCTGCAAAATGCGGAATGCACATCGCCGATGTCCGTGATTTGCAGATCCATGGACCCTTACGCTGGGTTCAGACCTGAGCTGAAACGAGCGCTCTGTATGCGCGATTGTACGGGCGTTTACAATCGCGCATACAGAGACTGGCGTTCACACATTGTCGCGCGTTCCCGAATTTCTATGTGCGGGAACGCGCGACAAGCGCCCAAAAAAAAGCTCAAGCACTTGTTTGAGCGTCGGGCGTTTTACAGCGCGATCGTACGCGCTGTAAAACGCCCAGGTGAGAACCATTCCCATAGGGAATCATTGGTTCTTGCCTGTTGTGCGTTTTACAGCGCGTAGGAACGCGCTGTAAAACGCTCAAGTGTGAACCCAGCGTTAGGCTACATGCATTACTTTTTTGTGGTGAACACTGACAGATATGAATCGCGGACCCCATTCAAGTAAATGGGTCCACGTCCGCATGTGGCGGCCCTACGGTCGGTGACCGTGCATTGCAGACCACAATTTGCACTACGTGTTTGTGTGCATGAGGCCTTATCCTGTCTGCATGTGGGAGCAAACATCAATTAGCAGGTACAAACACAAAGTCTAGGGCCCCTTTAAAATAAAATTATGATACAAAACACTACATATAATGAACAGTAACACTTCACATCATAGTAGTTAGGTTGTTCCTCACACAAAGCGCTGTATATATGTGTACTGGGCATAAACAGCGCCGTATATTTGTGTACTGGGCATAGACAGCGTTGTATATCTGTGTACTGGGCATAGACAGCGCTGTATATCTGTGTACTGGGCATAGACAGCGCTGTATATCTGTGTACTGGGCATAGACAGCGCTGTATATATGTGTACTGGGCATAGACAGCGCCGTATATTTGTGTACTGGGCATAGACAGCGTCGTATATCTGTGTACTGGGCATAGACAGCGCTGTATATCTGTGTACTGGGCATAGACAGCGCTGTATATATATGTGTACTGGGCATAGACACACCGTATATATGTGTACTGGGCATAGACAGCACCGTATATCTGTTTACTGGGCATAGACAGCGCTGTATATATATGTATACTGGGCATAGACACACCGTATATATGTGTACTGGGCATAGACAGCGCTGTATATATGTGTACTGGGCATAGACAGCGCTGTATATATCTGTACTGGGCATAGACAGCGCTGTATATATCTGTACTGGGCATAGACAGCGCTGTATATATCTGTACTGGGCATAGACAGCGCTGTATATATGTGTACTGGGCATAGACAGCGTTGTATATATGTGTACTGGGCATAGACAGCGCTGTATATATCTGTACTGGGCATAGACAGCGCTGTATATATGTGTACTGGGCATAGACAGCGCTGTATATAGGTGTACTGGGCATAGACAGCGCTGTATATATCTGTACTGGGCATAGACAGCGCTGTATATATCTGTACTGGGCATAGACAGCGCTGTATATATGTGTACTGGGCATAGACAGCGTTGTATATCTGTGTACTGGGCATAGACAGCGCTGTATATATGTGTACTGGGCATAGACAGCGCTGTATATATGTGTACTGGGCATAGACAGCGCTGTATATATGTGTACTGGGCATAGACAGCGCCGTATATTTGTGTACTGGGCATAGACAGCGTCGTATATCTGTGTACTGGGCATAGACAGCGCTGTATATCTGTGTACTGGGCATAGACAGCGCTGTATATATATGTGTACTGGGCATAGACACACCGTATATATGTGTACTGGGCATAGACAGGGCCGTATATCTGTGTACTGGGCATAGACAGCACCGTATATCTGTTTACTGGGCATAGACAGCGCTGTATATATATGTATACTGGGCATAGACACACCGTATATATGTGTACTGGGCATAGACAGCGCTGTATATATGTGTACTGGGCATAGACAGCGCTGTATATATCTGTACTGGGCATAGACAGCGCTGTATATATCTGTGTACTGGGCATAGACAGGGCTGTATATATGTGTACTGGGCATAGACAGCGCTGTATATCTGTGTACTGGGCATAGACAGCGCTGTATATATGTGTACTGGGCATAGACAGCGCTGTATATATGTGTACTGGGCAAAGACAGCGCTGTATATGTGTACTGGGCATAGACAGCACTGTATATATGTGTACCGGGCATAGACAGGGCTGTATATATGTGTACCGGGCATAGACAGCGCTGTATATATGTGTACTGGGCATAGACAGCGCTGTATATATATGTGTACTGGGCATAGACAGCGCTGTATATATGTGTACTGGGCATAGACAGGGCTGTATATATGTGTACTGGGCATAGACAGCGCTGTATATAGGTGTACTGGGCATAGACAGGGCTGTATATAGGTGTACTGGGCATAGACAGCACTGTATATATGTGTACTGGGCATAGACAGCGCTGTATATATGTGTACTGGGCATAGACAGGGCTGTATATATGTGTACTGGGCATAGACAGCACTGTATATATGTGTACTGGGCAAAGACAGGGCTGTATATATGTGTACTGGGCATAGACAGGGCTGTATATATGTATACTGGGCATAGACAGAGCTGTATATATGTGTACTGGGCATAGACAGGGCTGTATATATGTGTACTGGGCATAGACAGCACTGTATATATGTGTACTGGGCATAGACAGGGCTGTATATATGTGTACTGGGCATAGACAGGGCTGTATATATGTGTACTGGGCATAGACAGGGCTGTATATATGTGTACTGGGCATAGACAGGGCTGTATATATGTATACTGGGCATAGACAGGGCTGTATATATGTCTTGCCTTCCACACCTCACAGACAACTTACGCGCCACCGCACAGCCTCTACAGAGCGGCGACCAATCACAGACGCATTACTTTGCATTATGGACAATGTAGTTTTTCCAAGTAAGACGCGCGCACTACTGGTTGACACTGAAACTACATTTCCCAAGATGCATTTCCCGGCAAAGTAATGGCCGATAGCTGGGAATGTGCTTAGCTGCTTTTTGATACAGGACGGGTAAGTGACGGGCGACTGTGGTACATGCTGTGACGTGGTGTTGCAGGTGCTGATAGAACCTGGTGGGATAGAAGAGGCCTGTAGTGGGGGCTGCTAGAGGGAACGCAGTCTGGAAGCAGCAGCGGTACAGTACTGTGACTGGCACTGACAGATAATGCGTTATAGATTTATTGTCCTGACATTTCTGCACAATAAGAGGCTGGCGTGCAGTGGGGTGCAAGGAGGGGGCGGAGCTCAGCAGTGCGGGAGAGGCGCGAAGGACATGTCATGTGACCATAGGGGCGGAGCTTTGTTTGGAGGAGAAAGTAAACGTTATGAGTTCAGTGCTTGTCCAGAGCCAGTGCCGATCTGTGTGCACAGGCTGGATCCTCCACCGTTCAGCCTGAAGACAGGCCTGTGTGGGAGGAGCCTGCAGCCTGGAATCTGCCTAAGCTCCTCCCACACAGTGCTGCAGGGCTGGATGTGAGCATCAGGAACGGGACAAGGTGAGTAGTTGTGTTTTTTTGTTTTTTTTAACACAGAGGGCATTGCTACTATGAAGGGGCCGCAGACGTCATTGCTACTATGGAGGGGCCGCAGACGTCATTGCTACTATGAAGGGGCCGCAGACGTCATTGCTACTATGGAGGGGCCGCAGACGTCATTGCTACTATGAAGGGGCCGCAGACGTCATTGCTACTATGGAGGGGCCGCAGACGTCATTGCTACTATGAAGGGGCCGCAGACGTCATTGCTACTATGGAGGGGCCGCAGACGTCATTGCTACTATGAAGGGGCCGCAGACGTCATTGCTACTATGAAGGGGCCGCAGACGTCATTGCTACTATGAAGGGGCCGCAGACGTCATTGCTACTATGGAGGGGCTGCAGACGTCATTGCTACTATGGAGGGGCCGCAGACGTCATTGCTACTATGGAGGGGCCGCAGAGGTCATTGCTACTATGGAGGGGCCGCAGAGGTCATTGCTACTATGGCGGGGCCGCAGAGGTCATTGCTAGTATGGAGGGGGCACAGGGGTCATGCTACTATGAAGGGGGCACAGAGGGCATTACTACTTACTACAAAGGGGGCACAGAGGGCATTACTACTGTGGATGGGGCACAATGGGCATTACTACTGTGGATGGGGCACAATGGGCATTACTACTATGAAGGGGGCACAATGGGCATTACTACTGTGAATGGGGCACAATGGGCAATACTATTAATGGGGCACGATGGGCATTACTACTATGAAGGGGGCACAATGGGCATTACTACTGTGAAGGGGCACAATGGGCATTACTACTGTGAATGGGGCACAATGGGCATTACTACTGTGAATGGGGCACAATGGGCATTACTACTGTGAATGGGGCACAATGGGCATTACTACTGTGAATGGGGCACAATGGGCATTACTACTGTGAATGGGGCACAATGGGCATTACTACTGTGAATGGGGCACAATGGGCATTACTACTGTGAATGGGGCACAATGGGCATTACTACTGTGAATGGGGCACAATGGGCATTACTACTGTGAATGGGGCACAATGGGCATTACTACTGTGAATGGGGCACAATGGGCATTACTACTGTGAATGGGGCACAATGGGCATTACTACTGTGAATGGGGCACAATGGGCATTACTACTGTGAATGGGGCACAATGGGTATTACTACTGTGAATGGGGCACAATGGGCATTACTACTGTGAATGGGGCACAATGGGCATTACTACTGTGAATGGGGCACAATGGGCATTACTACTGTGAATGGGGCACAATGGGTATTACTACTGTGAATGGGGCACAATGGGCATTAGTACTATGAAGGGGGCACAGAGGGTATTACTCCTGTGAAGGGGTGGGCATATCTGTTATGGGGCACAGAGTGGGCATTATTACTGTGATTGGGGCATAATGGGGATTACTACTATGAATGGGGCATAATGGGGATTACTACTATGAATGGGGCACAATGGGCATTACTACTATCAATGGGGCACAATAGGCATTAATACTATGAATGGTACACACAGTGTGCTATCCATGTATTTTGCCGTCCCCATTGAAGTGGGGTTTGGGTCTGCACGGATGCAGACCAAAAACACGGTCGTGTACATGAAGCTCTAAAATTCAGTCTCAGCTGCTAGAGTGGCCAGATTTCTGGGGGTCCTGTAGCTGATACTGTACGGGGGTCCCTGTAGCCAGCGCTGTACGGGGGTCCCTGTAGCCAGCGCTGTACCGGGGTCCCTGTAGCCAGCGCTGTACGGGTAGCAGGTCACCACTGTGACCAGTGATTGGTTGCAGCTGTCTCGTGCCCTCCTACCCCGGTCAACAAGATGTGGATTTCAGGGCAGCAGGGAGAGGAACAGCCGGACTTGGAGGAATGGAGACCAAACACAGTGGAAGGGACCAGGTAAGTATGATCACCACTGAAGGTCCAGCCACTCTAGGAGGTCTGTCATAGTAATGGATAACTTCTTTAAATATTGCAAGTAGGGTTATGAAAGTGGTCACCTTAGCCTCAACCCATTACCCCACTGAGCTAAGCCACTACTGCCATCTTGAACCCCTTTGGCGCTGGATCGGATCTGTTGAAAGCACAACGACTATGCACCACCAGCATGTGGAGTGGATGTGCCACATCCATAACAAGCTTTTTTGAAAGCTAGAGAGAAACATGTAGATGCGCTTATTACATTTCTTAGAGTTTTGAAGGGGTTGTCCGAGATAATTAAAATCTCAGAAAAGCCCTCCAATGGCCTTAAAATAACAAATGGTGTTATACTCGCCCCTTTCTCCAGCGCCTTTTCTGCATTGCTGGTCCAGTGCTTGCTACATAAATGCTACCAAAATGCCTCCCCTTGTCCCCAAAATACTTCATAAGTGGCGTGTTACTTCTCTAAAGCATATTTGATGTCACGTTACCCATTGTAGTCAGTTGGAATGGGCTAAAATATGCTGCAGTGTAAAATCAGGCTGTTTTTTATCTGATCTGCCACAGATTTTTGAGCACAAGTATTTTGCAGTGTGAACACGTTTTGATGCAGGTTATGAAACCAGTGTCAAAAGTGGATTGCAAATGGACGGCAAAGGTTCCTCTCTTTCCGAATCCAGTCATTGTTTAAAAAAAAAAGTGCGTCACAATGGCATTTGTGAAAGCAATCCTACAAGACTGAATAGATAAAGGGACCTGAGAGGAGAGCAAAAGAGAACTAAAACTGCCCAACAGCAAATTTTTGACTCAACCCAAATGGCGACAAAATGGACTATTGACACATCAGCAGTGATTCTAGTCTCCAGTACTTGAATCAGGGTTTCTATTTTGATGTTGGATTTTTTTCCAATTTTTTTTTTTACCCTATTCTTCCTTCTACAGCTATTTAAGCCTCTTTGTTCAGCACGTCTGTATTCCCACTGATCACAATGAAACCTCTTCAGCTACTAGGCAGAAGCTGCAGAAGACTAGTAGATGTCCTGCCCCATCAACTGTGCTTGCCGGTTTTCTTATCCACATCCTTTAGTCTCAGCAGGAAGAAAAAAGTAAATGGTTATGAAGATGTCAACCAGGAAAAATATGGAGATCTAGTGCGGACGGTAACCACCTCCAAAACCAGTTCTCAAAACCCAGAGAGGATATTTGAAGAGGACAGTTTCTTGTATGGTAAAGTAGTCAGGTCAAAGAGTCCATCATCGCAAGACTCTCAGCCAAAGGTTCCTCAAAAGCACATTCCATTAAATAATCCCAATAAAGTCATTTTGAATGTGAAGACAGATCCTAACATGCCAGTGAAGATCGGCCTCCCAGGCAAGAATCAGATGATCAATGGTAGACTGCCAAGTGTCACCCGAATTCTTCAGCAGACCATGCCGATGGAGCAGGCATTTTATTTGGAAAGGTGGAAACAGAGGATGATCATGGAACTGGGAGAAGAAGGCTTCATAGAGTACACTGCAGGTATACTTACAGTACATCAATTTTATTAGAAGTGCATTGTCTTCTGATGTCTCATGCTGTATACCATATTTTTCGCTCTATCAGCACCTAGGATTTAGAGGAAGAAAAAAATAAATAAAAATCATTAGACCCCCAATCTTCATCAGACCTTAGGGCAGACACCCAATTCGGACCCCAAAAATTCAACATACACCCATTCCAAACTTCAAATCAAAACCCCATTCCTCATTAGACCTTTGATCAGACCCCCCCCATTCCTCATTAGTCCTCCGATCAGACCCCCATTGATTATTAGACCTCAGACCCCTATTACTAATTAGACCTCAGATAAGACTCCTATCAGACATAAATTAAATAAATGAACTTGCCTTTCCAGCTTGGGACTGCGACACCTCTGCAGATCCAGCGTCAGGTCTTGGTGCACGCACTACATCCTGATGCTGTATGCAGTAAGGACAGTACGGCGCGGCGCCTAGAGAAGACCAAGGAGGGGTGAGTAGAGCCAGCACTACGACCGCTCCCCAGTCCTACTGTGAACTAGTGAGAGTTTCCATACCTGAAGCGCTCACTAATACTTACACCATAAGACGCAGTGACATTTTCTCCCCCCCCCCCCCCATCCTTTGGTCTTATGCGTCCTATAGAGTGAAAAATACGGTAATTATTATATATAGTTATAGTAGCTTCTTTGACAATTAAGATATATACTGAATAATCTGTTTGACTCTCTTTAAGCCGTGTTCTCCCAAGGAAAGCTCTTTCATGCCCAACTAGAGGATCTGCTTTTGTCTGCGGAGCAATATACCCAGAAAGCGGAAGACACAGAAGAACTGGTGGGATATATGAACAGTGTGGAAGATGTGCTGTCTGATGTTGTGAGAGTCCAGAGTCTTGAAAGCGCCGTGGTGCATTCAGATCTCCAGTACTTGGGTTTTGTAGACTGTGTGGCTCAGTATCGGTGAGATACCTGTTCCCTTGTTTTTTGCATGTAGAAGAATAAGAAAGAGGTCTACTGTAGCTACTGAATTTTTATGCTGCTCTCAACGGCAAGATAAGCACAGCGTACAGCACTATGCTTGCCGTCAAGAAAATGGCCCACATTATAGGTCATTTGGATCTCATATGACAGATCTGGCACAGCTCCATTGCTTTTGTTGACGTTAGTGTGAACAGCACCTTAGGTCCATGAGCTGCCAGCAGCATAGAGGAACATTGAGGTTAATCCCAATGTTGCCATTATGTGAGATAAATAATAGGGGTCACTTATTAATGTGAGGCACACAGTGTTATTACTTTAGTACCTCCATGTGCTTCACATTAATAGTAAGTGACCCCATCACGTACCTCCTCACATAATGGGCAAGATGGAGTTAATGTGAGGTACATGATGAGGGTATTTACTATTAACGTAAGGCACGTGGAGGTCCAAATTGATAAAGCCACGTGCCTCGCATTAATAGCAAGTGACTCCATCATGTACCTCCATATTAACCCCATGTTGCCCATTATGTGAGGGGGTATTTGATGGGGTTACTATCAATGTGAGGTAAGTACTTTCTGTGGTCTGATGTACAGTAGATCAGACATTTGGGCTTGATGCCGCAGTGAGTTGAGCAATAAGCTGTTCCCATTTCGTGCCACCACAGGCTTAGTACATTACTTTAGACTAGGGGTACACAGCCACTTTATCCACGACAAATGTCACGTGGCCAAAGATCATAGCGATTTCTTGCGGGTTTAAAGGCAGTCCCATTCACTTTCATCATTAGTTGTGATACAGGCCCAAAGACTTTCTGTTGAGTCTGTCTCCTGCAGCGAGGAGAGAGAGCTTGATATGTGAACTCTACTCTCTCTCGTTCTAGGGATTATGAGGGTCTCAGCTGTCAGACCCCTGCCAATCAAAACTTTTGATATACTGCTATGATATATCAAAAGTTTTATGAAAACTCAGTGACCCTTTCAAAGAGTTTTTTTTAGGAGTCTAAAAAATGAGCATAACAGCAGAAAATATGGTAAAATAAAAACTAACCATTACTCGCCGCTCCAGAGCCGCCTCTCTAGTGGTCCTTGCAGCTCTTTGATTACTGGGCCGCAGTGATGCGGTTTCATACATCCTCAAAACCACAACCACATGTTGCAGAGCAATTTTACGTAGATATCGTAATCGTAATCTCAGATCCTCAGTATGTACATTCTTGTGCAGAGAAGTCGGATTTCAAACTCTAATTTAGAGGGGGTGAAATCTGCAGTGAATAGCACGTGGATATCGCCTTGGAGTTGGATTGCCGGACTTGGGGACGGAGTGGTAGGACCATTAGCACAGCGGTGGCGACAAATCAATAAAATGAGAATACTGAAAGCTTTTTGACCCTGTAGACCAGCATGTATGGAGAGAGTAGAAAGCTGCTGCCAGACACCTAGTGGCGGGTTATCTACCAGGAGATCAAAAGTGCACCCGATCCTTGTTTCCCCCGACATCAACTGACTAGCAACTCATACACAGCCTGTCGTCCAGTCCTGCAGAAAGTGGTGGTTTCAGCCAACAATAGTTTAATGGGGCTTAAAGGGGTTATAATGACCCCCCCCCCCCCCCCCAATGCCCAGGCCCCTCATATAGGTTATACATACTCCACTCCCCGGCACCAGCTTCTGATGCCCGTACGGCTGCCGCTGCAGATCCGCGTCGCGCGGATCCAAAGATCCGACGACGGGGAGGCCAGCCAATAGCAGGCCGCGACAGGTACGAGCCTCACTAGCATCGCAGGTGATGCTAGTCCCCGTTTTCTTCTACACTGATGAGGTTTTTTTTTTTTTGTTTTTTTTTTACCTATAACATCGTATTTTACTTTAAATTTTTTTTTTTGCAGGGGGAAGTTGTGTGTGATAGACTGGAAAACCTCTGAAAAGCAGAAACCAAACTTAAAGAACACCTTTGATAATCCACTGCAGGTAGCTGCCTATATAGGAGCAATAAATCACGACAGTAATTATAACTTTCAAGTAAGTGCCTTGGAATATTCCCCTTACTATGTGCCAGCACAAATGCTTTCTTAGGCCTCATGCATACAACCGTTGTGCAGCCGTTCCGTGCATTGGGGACCGCAATTTGCGGTCTCCAATGCACGGACAACATCTGTGCGATGGTCCGAACAGATCGAGACCTATTCAACTTGAATGGGTCCATGATCCGTTCTCACCGTAAAAAAATAGAACATGTTCTATTTTTTTTCGGTGCGGAGGCACGGACAGAAATACTGCGGCAGCACTCCGTGGGCTTCCAATGCGTGTAGTGCTTTTGTGAGTTTCCGATCCGTGTAGTGCTTTCGTGAGCTTCTGATCCGTGCTTCCATTCCGTACCGCATCTCCCGGATTGCGGACCAATTCAAGTGAATGGGTCCGCATCCGTGATGTGGGGTGCACACGGCTGGCGCCCTTGTATTGCGGACCGGGTGTAGATTACAGTGACTTTCTGGCCTAGCATCTGCATACATAAATTAAAGGGGTTATCTGCAAAAAGTATTCCTCCTTGGTGATAAATATACCAACTCAAAATGGAGTGGTAGTGAAAATGTCTGTCCACCACCACATTCACTTCTGTAGGAGTGTGGTCGTCCAACCTTCACAATACCACTCCAGTTTGAGAGGTTCTGTTTTCGGGATTGCTGGGATCGCTCCCCAGGCGGTCGGATATTTGTTGCCTGTCCTGTGGATAGGTTGCGAATATTTTTCATGCAATAACCTCCTTAATGAATTGTCTTATCTGAGACATGGGTGGCATATCGCTAGGATATGCCACCAATTTCAGAAAGGTGTGGGTCCTATCTCCAAAATGATCTTTCGAAAGGGGAGGATAGCGCATGTGCGATGTGCTCTCCATTCTTTTCCATGGGAGATTTGAAAATAACCAAGCGAGCATGCACCGCACCGCCCAAGCTCGGCCACTGGTCCCTTTACTTCTATGGGACTGCTGGAGATAACTGAGCTAGCGCTCTGCTATTTTCAGCAGTCCCATAGAAATGAATTGAGGGCGGCTGCAAATGTGCAGCTGTTCTCTGCTCACATAGGGGGTCCCATTCTGGAGATAGGTGGGACCCACACCTATCTGACATTGGTGGTACATTCTCCTCTAGGGTATATCAAGTGTGGTGTACAAAAGTTGCAAATCTTGGCGCAAGTCGCAAAAAACACACCTGCAGTGGGGTGGCATAGGGAACGTGGAGTAGCACTTTTAGACCAAGATCCACCAACTCTATCAAACATAGTGAGACTTCAGTCAGATTTGACACACCTTTCACCAGCTCTAAGTGAAATCAAGCCTGGCTTCAAAAAGTCGCATCTTGATACATTCCCACCATTGTTTCTGGTGAGAGGCTTAAAGAGAGCTGGATAGAAGGATTTAAAAAAAAAAATGGCAGTGGAGGTTGGTTTCTGCTCGGTATCCTTTATGCACCAAATGCATGGAGATGGATAATGTCAGTGACAGCATGAAGGTCCATCTCCTCCTTTTACAATCAGTCATAGACTTGTGGGGGACAGAGAAGGGGTGCTGCTGTCCTAGCGGGAAGATTATAGGTCACCTCTTCTGTGTGCTGCTGTCCTAGCGGGAAGATTATAGGTCATCTCTTCTGTTTTCCAGGTTGATTGTGGCCTAATTGTCATTGCCTATAAAGATGGCTCCCCTGCTCACGCCCATTTTATGAACTCAGAAATGTGTTTGCACTACTGGGACAAATGGCTTTTACGACTAGAAGAATACAAAGAAAAAAAGAAATGATATAGTCACTGTAAGGAAGATATATTTTGGGTGGAAGAGTCAAACTCTTCCGGTTCCTCCAGTATTACAGAAGTGAAGCCACTGCCTATAAAGCCAATGGTTAATGACATTCATTCCTGGAGATCACCGATTCCATGAAGATTGATTTTCAACACGAAAAATAATGAAAAATAATAAGGTTAACTGTATAATAATCTGAACTGTTAATTTTTGGTGATATATTTTTGTATACTGAAGCGACTATGCTTGTAGCTGAAGGATAGGACAATTAAAATATAGCAATATAGACTTTATTATATTTTGTATTTAAAGAAAAAAAAACTCCCATAACATATATTTTAATTTCAAAAATAAAACTCATTGGATCATTAATTAAAATTACATTACAAGTTAATACTTGGAGAAGTAATAGTTTGTAATTTTGTATGTTTAACCCAATTTCATCTTTAAAGGTGCACTTCCGCAATTATATTAGTGGCTGTAGTTGTGAGCTATTTACATGAACATAAACATGTTTAGAATGCAAATTTCTATTGACCCCTTTCCCGACCAGTGTCGTACATGTAATGCGCTGGTCAGGTCTTTAAAGATGGCGTCCGCTCTGGAGCGAAGAGGGAGTGATAGCCACCTGTTTTGTGCTATTTCACACAGCAGAGATCCAGAGCTAATGTCTATGATCAGCGATAACCTCCTTCACCTCCGGGGAAAAAAAAGAATAAAAAGCAATCAAAAAGTCACACAGTCCAAAATAGTATCAATTAAAACTACAGGTCGCCCAGCAAAAAAATAGCCCTCACATAGCTGCATAGATATAACTATAAAAAGTTATACATTTTTCCCAAAGTTTTTTTTTTTTGGAATCTCTGTAATCGTACCTACCCAGAGAGTGAAAGTCACAGGTCAGTTTTACCACCTAGGGAATGCAATAAAAACGAAACGCACAAAACTATGGCATAATCGTTTTTTATTTTTGTTTTGTTTTCTAATTCCGCCCTATTTGGAATTCGTTTTCCAGCTCCGCACTACATCTTATGCAATATTAAATGGTACCATTAGAAAGAACACTTTTTCCCACAAAAACAAGCCCTCCTATGGCTATGTGAATGGATAAATAAGAAAAGTTATGGCTCCAAGAAGAACGCAGTGAAAAACGGTAACAGAAAAAAATCGCCCGGGGCTGAAAGGGCTCATGCACATGAACGTATTATAATTTTTTCCTGTGGCCCTCCCCTTTTTCTTTTAATTTCTTAGTTTTTTTGTGCAGCCTGTATGTGGAACCATTCACTTCAACAGGTGCTGCAAAACAACGGAAATGACTTCCATGTCCGCATGGCCGTGCTGCAAAAAAAAAAAAAGTCCTATTATTGTCCGTATTCCGGACAAGGATAGGACAGTTCTATTATGGGCCAGACGTTAAGTTCCGCAGAATGCACAATGGCTGGTATCCGTGTTTTGTGGATCCGCAATTTGCAGACGGCAAAACCTCCAACAGTCATGTGCATGAGCCCTTAACATTGTATTCTCAGCTCAGATACATACGGTACATCGTCAGGACATGCCAAAAATGTCTAATAGATCCGGTCTCACCACTGAGATCCACACCTCTCTTCAAACCACGGGCTCTGCATCCAGACAAAGAATGAACAGAGGGGTAGCTGCAGACATCCGCTAACGCCGTCACTCCCAATCGTTTACCGTATTGTCCATAACTTTTAGCCAGTTTTAGGTAGAGAAACGGCACATACGTCGAATGTGTATGGCCATGATCATACCCTTTAACCCTTGCTTGCTTAAATTGGGTCCATTGGGTTTATTCAACCATATCTAGCAGTTTTCTCAAAGTGTGAAATTGGATAACACTAATGCAGGGTTCGCAAACTGGAACCACACTGATTCCTTGAAGGAGCTGCAGAAATTGCCTCTTATGAAAAGTAGGCGTGGTTAGGTACGTTAATTGCCGGTAGGTGTAAGCCAGTTGTAACAACTGCAACTTGAGGCCCCAAATTTATTAAATTATGTGTAACAGACTAAAGTCAAAACGAACTTCAAAAATTCCCCTGATGATAAATTCCCCCCCCCCCCCCCCCAAAAAAAAACCTTAACAAATTCAATCTAACTTTTCACTGGTTTAATTATAAAAGAAGACGAGAGTAAAATGTACAGTATGTCTCGAAGAACACAGAAAAAAGAAGAATGCAGCAGCACCCTGCAAATCAGATAAAGTACGACAATGCCATAGTCACAGAAATTATTATAGTGCTAATGCTACGCTTATTTATAAAGTGAGATGCTTGGCCAATGTATTTTGTACAAAACCATCTGAGCCCGTCTGCCGTACGTCAAGGCAATCTCTGTAAGACTGGTCCTAACACTAAATACTACCTTTTATGCGCCAATATGGCCACCATAAAATTCAGTGAGTGTTGGATCCAAATGCATGCTGGGTCCACTCTGCCTTTTACCATTTGGGCAGAGTGGACCCAGCATGCATGTGGATCCAACACTCACTGAATTTTATGGTGGTCATATTGGCGCATAACAGGTATTATTTAGTGTTAGGACCCGTCTTACAGAGATCGCCTTGACGTTCGGCAGACGGGCTCAGATGGTTTTGTACAAAATACATTGGCCAAGCATCTCACTTTATAAATAAGCATAACTTTAGCACTATCATTTTTGTGACTATGGCATTGTTGTACTTTGTCTGATTTGCAGGGTGCTGCTGCATAGTCTTTTTTTCTGTTTGCAGCCATGGCAGCGTGCATCTGCGCATTGGGAGGTGCTGACTGACCCCTATTTTAATGGGGTTTTTAAATGTGTTTCCTTTAGCCAAAACTGGGACTGGCTGAGTAATTTATTTTTCTCCTTCCTTTATGATCCAAACCTAGAGTTACAGAAATGCATGAAAAAATACTGCATCGAGTCTGCAGTATGTAAACAAGTTATACATTTTTTGCGATTTCATACATAGTATTATGAGCTTTTATTGTGTTGACAGCTCCTCTCCTGGGCAAAGCCATCAGACATCAAAGGGACCCACATTTCTAGAAATTGGTGGATCTCCATACCTTGACTTTCACCAAAAGCAGTGCTACGATATTGATGACCTATCCTCAGGATAGGTCATCAGTCACATCGGCGGTGGGGGGCCCCATTCCTGGCACTCCCCACCAATCAGCTGTTTGAAGGGGTATTGGCGCTTGTGCAAGCTCTGCTTTCTTCTCGAATTACCTGCACCATGTCTCCTGGTCATTGTAATTACTATTGCTCATCTCAATCTTTTAAATAGGAAAGGCAATTTTGCAGAGAAAGCGGTGCTACCCCTTCAAACAGCTGATTGGTGGGGGTGCTAGAAACTTAACCCCTGCCAATCTGATATCCTGAGGATAGGTCATCAGAATTGTAGCACTGAATAACCCCTTTAAGTGCTCCAAATGGGACAAATATGGGCCAACAGTAGTGTTTTGGTCCGTCTCGGACCTTGTTCACGGCCAGTGATGCGGTCATGGAGCAATGGAACTGTAGAAGCGGGGCAGGGCGTCTAAGCACTTCATGCCCATCTTTATGCAGATAGTTCTCGTGGTCAGAGGGGGCTGTGGTTCATTTTTGTGTATATGCTGGCTAATAATGTTGTGGAATAAATTTGAATTATTTTCATACAAAAATGATTTTCGTTTTGTTTTTTAATGCAAGAAATTACCATAAAGGATTATTTTTTCTTCTGCTCTAAAACAGACAATCCCTTTAAAGTATGTTTGTTTGTTTTTTGTCATCCATAATCAGGCAAGTTTGTTCTCAAGAGTTCCGAAACTATTTTACAATGTAAACCCCCCATAAAAAACTATTCTGGACCAAATAATTTTTTTGCAAGTACAGTCAGGTGCATAAATATTGGGATATCGACACAATTCTAACCTTTTTTTTTATTTAAATCAGATCATTTTTATTGTATAAACGTACAATAAAGCATTGTTACAAAGAATGAAACATGATGTATCACATATTTTGACATCAGGTGCCATTTCAACTAGATAATATGATACAGCAACGAATATCTATGCAAATTACATATATACTGCAACATACCCATTAGGGATCGACGATTATTGATTTTACCGATATTATCGGCCGATATTCAGTATTTTGCCGATATTCCGATAACGTATTGGGAGTATGGATCGCGCTGCTGTCAGCACTCTCCGTGTTCCCTCAGCAGCACAGGGGAGAAGGAAGCAGTGTCTCCTCCCCCTGTGCTGCTGCTGTCGCCAATGAGAGGACAGGGGACAAGAGAAGGGGAGGGGTTATGGCTACTGCGCCACCAATGAAGATAACTCCTTCATTAATTCATATACAGGAGGCGGGAGCTGCAGGATCACATAGCCGGCTCCCGACCTCCATGAGCAATAGCTGCAATCTGCGGTAGTTAACCCCTCAGGTGCCGCCGATCGCAGCTACCGCTCATAGAAGTCGGGAGCCGGCTATGTAATTCTGCAGCCAGCTCCCGCCTCCTGTATATGAATTAATGAGAGATTTATCTTTATTGGTGGTGCAGTGCGCCCCCCCAAGCCCCCTAGTATTAATCATTGGTGGCGCAGTGCGCCCCCCCAAGCCCCTCAGTATTAATCATTGGTGTCGTAGTGCGCCCCCCACCTCCATCCCAGTATTAAAAACATTGGTGGCGCAGTGCGCCCCCCCACCAGTATTAATCATTGGTGGCAGTGGCCACCGGATCCCCTCTCCCCTGCTCCTCCGATCGGAGCCCCAGCAGTGTAATCCTGGGGCTCCGATCGGTTACCATGGCAGCTAGGAGGCTATTGAAGCCCTGGCTGCCATAGTAAGCTCCATGCTGCTGTGTGCACAAAGCACAGAGCAGCAGGGACACTGTGAGCTCCTATTCACCCTGATAGAGATCTATCAGGGTGAATAGGACAAGGGTTCTAGTCCCTAAAGGGGCTAATAGTAAAAAAAAAAAAAAAAAAAAAACTACAACATATTAAGTATAAATGAAAAATAAAGATTTATATTTTTTTAAAAAATGCACGTTAACAATAAAAATTAATTTTCAGCAGATTTGTGTAGGAATTTTATTTTTTTAAATGATAATTCCCAGAATATCGGTATAAATTATCGGTATCGGCCCTAAAAAATCTATATTGGTCGATCTCTAATACCCATCCCTCCCCCCAACTCCCACTTCAGCTCTTAATGGATTGTCTATATATTATCTGTCATTAACCAGCTAGCGGCCCCACAATCTTTCATACTTTTGAGGACATCCCCTCTTCCTGAACACCATTTTCTCATAAACTAAAATCGTGTTTATTTTACTTCGAAATTCCTCAATGTCTGGAGGACATGACTGAATCCAATGTAGGGCAATAAGTTTCCTGGCCACATATAGTAATCGGCCAACTGCAATCCTATCTGCCTCCTCTCCACCAATATCCGTTACATAACCCAGAACACAAACTTTGGGATCTCAAGGTATTTGCAGTGAAAAGGTATTTCGAATCACTGCCAATACATCCGACCGGAAGCCATCTAGACGTGGATATTGCCACAACATATGTATTAGATCTGCTTGGCATCGTGGACACTTTGCATCCGTCCTGATGCCAATGCGGTGTAAAAAGACCAGAGTTTTGTAGACTCTATGTACGATAAAAAGTTGTGACAATTTCCCAACTTCACTCAATGATACTTTCGGTATGGCTTCTAATATATCTTCCCATTGCTCTTGGGGTATTTCACCTACAGTACTGCCCATAATGATTCATACCCCTGGCAAATTTTGACTTAGTTACTTTTATTCAACCAGCAAGTAATTTTTTGACGGGAAATGACATGGGTGTCTCCCAAAAGAAAATAAGACTATGTACAAGAGGCATTATTGTGGAAAAAAAAAACATTTCTCAGCTTTTATTTGCATTTGAGCAAAAAAATACAAGATGTTCCGCGCTGTGGAAAATCTCAGAGGCCGTGGTCTGAAGCCAAAAGTGACATCTTTGCTGGCCAGGAGGATAGTTAGAGAGGTGAAAAAGAATCCAAGGATCACCACCAAGGCCATCCTGGTGAATCTGGGCTCTGTTGGTGGCAATGTCTCAAGCAACTGACACTGTACAATGCAGACCAAGGAGGACTCCACTTCTCCAGATAAGGCACACAAAATTGCTTGGCCTTTGCAAAAGCTCATCTGGACAAAAAAGAAGACTTCTGGTCTTCTGTGTTCTGGTCAGATGAAACCCAAATTTTATTGTTTGGTCACAATGATGTTTCCTTCATTTGGCATAAAAAAGGAGACGCCTTAAACCCAAAGAACACCATCCCCACTGTCAAACATGGTAGTGGGAACCTAATGCTTTGGGGGTGTTTTTCAGCCAATGGACCAGGGAACCTAATGACAGTAAACGGCACCATGAAAAAAGAGCAATACATGAGGATTCTCAACGACAACATCAGGCAGTCTGCAGAGAAACTTGGATCTCATTTTGAGAGTTGACAGTAACAGATTCCAAATGCAAATAGCACACTTGAAATGAACTCTGGACCTTTTATCTGCTCATTGTAATTGGGATAATGAGGGAATAACACACACCTAGAGATGGAACAGCTGAGAAGCCTATTGTCCCATTACTTTTGGTCCCTTAAAAAGTGGGAGGCACATATGCAAACTGTTGTAATTCCTACACCGTTCACCTGATTTGGATGTAAATACCCTCAAATTAAAGCTGACAGTCTGCAGGTAAAGCATATTTTGTTCGTTTCATTTCAAATCCATTGTGGTGGTGTATAGAGCCAAAAATGTTGGAATTGTGTCGATGTCTCAATATTTATGGACCTGACTGTATTTTGTAGCCGTCACTTCAGCCATCAGTAAACCACCACGCTGTCTCTAGGATTAAATGCCTTTGTCCATAGCTGTCTGGAGAATGCTCAATAATTGAGATGAATGATTATAATTACATTTCTTCTAGAGGTCAGTATCCTGCAATTGTCTGAGATCTCACTGTTTCTTTGTCTATCATCCAGACATAGGTGGCACCTTCATTACAAACCCATTTCTGCATGGACTATTTCCAGACGCTTAGAAGCTGGAGATTTTATGTCATGGTGCCCATTATGTTACTTACCATTGACAGTCAGTGACTGTTGCCTTTTGTTTGTAGTGGTGTCATGAAACGAGAACCCTGGACTACTATGGACTGGAACCGTATTGTCTTTAGTGACAAATCTAGGGTCTGTTTGGGATCCCATGACGTTCGGGTTAGAGTATGGAGGCCTCATGGTGAGCACTCCAATCCCGTGTTTGCTGTGGAGCAACACACTGCCCCAACTGCTGGTGAAATCGAAGTAGGCACTACAAGAACAACTGGCCGACTTAGAAAACCGCTCAAGGCGGAACAATCTTCGGATTATTGGAATCTCAGAAACGATACTTCCCAAACTGTTACACCAACTTTATGCCATGAACCTGCCGCGTGTCTGGGAACTACCAGGGAATTTCAAAGTAAAACGGGCGCATCGATTGGGAATGCCCAAGAGACAGAATGGCGGGAACACTAGGATGCCCAATACCTGTTATAGTAAAATCCTTGACAAAAAAATCTGCCATATTGAGAGCATTCAAGCAGGCTTGGGATTCTGTCCTGATTAATAGCCACAAGGTGTTGGTGTTTGGGGACTATTTTACCGAAGTGGAGAGAAAACAGAAGGCCTTCACCACAATTTGCACCTCATTAGTGTGGAAACTTTTGTTTTTCCCTGCAATAGCAAGCAACATTCGAGATTTTCCACAAGGTGGAATGTTTCAACAATCCAGAGGCATTTATACAGCATAATTGGATGTAATGTCATTCTTAGTTTTTGCTGGGGTTAGGATATAATATACTGTGCTCTTGTGCCGCAGATACGTGGGGGTGGGGAGTAGGAGAAGTATGGTTTAGTGGAGTAGTGAGGCTGAAGTTGGAGGGAGCTAGAATGTAGAATGGAGTGGGTAAAAGGAGGTGTAACGTCACATGTTGCTAACTGTCTGATATTAAGAGGTGTAATAATGGATGCAGTGTGTACAGATATATAGTATTTATTTCTTTCATATTTTTATTTATTAAAAATTGTCGCTTACAACAATTAGAATGATATTTCTCGTTGCAAATCCATCAATTTACAGATACAGTAACTGTTCCGTTTCTACATTAGTATTGACATTGTTATCCAACATTATGATGCAGGTTTTTTTGTTTTTGCAAGTATAATTGAAATAAGTGGGCACTCATCATCTGGTTCTATATCAATCAATATATATGTATATGTACGTTTAACTCACAGGTTTATTCACATCACAATATACGTAAAATATAATAAAACGTTTTAAAACCCTACGGATCAGACAAATAATGTCTGGTATTAGTAACTGGTAGTACTTGTCCGTATGGCCATACAGTATTAGAGATATTTTTGATGACAGAGTAACTGTTAGTAATGACCAAAGTGCTTGTCAGTAATAGCCATTACGTATATTTAGCTGTATAGCGTTAGTCTTCTTGTAGACAGAAAGATAAGTTGTTAAAATCATTTACAAATGGAGGTATCCATAGTCTTTCCTGATGGTGAATTCTTTTGGTCTTAACAGTGCAGAACGGAGATTAGTATTCCATTAACAGTATTAACGGTTAGTGTTGCTTGCCAAGACATCAAGTCTAGAATAGAAAATCCCAACATGAAACACAGATTCCATTTTACACCCATTACAGAGTTTTTTTGTATGTATATTATGGTTCTTTATACTGTCTGGTAGAAATATCTAAGAAACCCTTGTAATAGGAGAAAAAAACGCACAGAAACCGCATATGCGTTTTTTTGCGTTAAACAATGAAATGGTTGCACACACAAGAATGTCAGAAGACTCAACTAAAATTGGAGTTGTATTACATTTGTTGGAACCACGTGAGACGCCGAAAACCCGGACTACAGCAAACCACCACCGCCACATGGTGAATTATTTTGGTCACAACAGTGCAGAACGGAGATAGTATTCCATTAACAGTATTAATAGTTAGTGTTGATTGCCAAGACAGTGTTAATAGTTAATAATGGTGATATTGTTAGTTGTAGATACACCACAATCAGCAGACCTATTTATCCTTATTCCGGTGAGTATTGATAGTAATAATGGAGATCGCTTTATCAGATCTTTTACTCACTGTTCAGTTGGTTTGAGTCTTCAAGTGGCGTCCCACCTGAGGATAAATGCACTCACCCCACTTGAACGTACAATGTGTATTGCAGTCCGGACCCTCGTGGCGGTGGTAGTTTGCTGTGTTCCGGGTTTTCGGCTTCTCACGTGACTAGGATGGTGTCATGTGGTTTTCTAATGTGGTGTTTTCCTCTGTGGTATAGTCTGCTATTTTCTTTATTAACGAGCTGGTTATTCGTGCCTTGGTTTGCTCGATGATTCTTGTGCTGTTTATTAGAAATAATATTACAGGATATCTGATATATTCCTGATGGGTGTTGTAGTGAGCTTGCTAAACGCGTTTTGAGGTTCTCTGACCTCTCCCTCGGTAGCCATGTTACAACAGAAGAAGAACTTTTTTTTTTTTATACCCATCTAGGTTGCCCCCAAAACCCAGTATGGGCATAATATTAGTTTACTTTTAAAATCCGACATGGAACCAACCTTATTTTTCACTAATTATGTTACATTGGGTCCAACAAATGTAATACAACTCCAATTTTAGTTGAGTCTTCTGGCATTCTTGTGTTTGCAACTATTTAATTGTTTAACGCAAAAAACGCATATGCGGTTTCTGTGCGTTTTACATGCGTTTTTCAAAATATATGTTATATATACGTTTCTCCCCCCATTACAAGGGTTTCTTAGATATTTCTAACAGACAGTATAAAGAACCATAATATACAGTCCTGATCAAAAGTTTAAGACCACTTGAAAAATGGCAAAAAATCATATTTAGCATGGCTGGATCTTAACAAGGTTCCAAGTAGAGCTTCCACATGCAACAAGAAGAAATGAGAGTGAGACAAAATGTTTTTTGAGCATTCAATTTAATGAAAACAACGAATAAACTAAAACGGGCTGTTTTTAAGCTGATCAAAAGTTTAGGACCACATCCCTTTAAAAGGCCAAATCTGTGCAAAGATGTGGATTCATTGTCATTTTCTGTCAGGTAGTCACACGTGATGGCAAAGGCAAAAAAACTCTCCCTTATTAAATGTGGTCGGGTTGTTGAACTGCATAAGTAGGGTCTCTCACAGCGCGCCATCTCTGCTGAGATGGGACGCAGTAAGACAGTCATTTGGAATTTCTTAAATTCTTAAATGATCGTGAGGGTTATGGAACAAAAAAGTCAAGTGGAAGACCCCAAAAAAATTTCATCAGCACTGAGCCAGAGGATCCAATTGGCTGTCCGTCAAGACACTAAACGATCCTCGACCCAAATTAAGGCCCTTACTGGTGCTGACTGCAGCCCCATAACCATCAGACGGCATCTGAGACTGAAGGGCTTCAAAAACAAAAAAGTCTTCAAAGACCTCGTCTCCTTTAACGCCACAGAACTGCTCGTTTGGACTTTGCAAGAGAGCACCAAACATGGGACATTCAAAGGTGGAAGAAAGTTTTATTCTCTGATGAGAAAAAATGTAACCTTGATGGTCCTGATGGTTTCCAACGTTATTGGCATGACAAGCAGATCCCACCTGAGATGTTCTCTACGCGCCACAGTGGAGGGGGCACCATAATGGTCTGGGTGCTTTTTCCTTCAGTGGAACAATAGAGCTTCAGGAAGTGCAGGGGCGTCAAACGGCCGCTGGCTATGTCCAGATGTTGCAGAGAGCATTCCTCATGACTGAGGGCCCTCGTCTGTGTGGTAACGACTAGATTTTTTAACAGGACAACGCTACAGTACACAATGCCCGCAGGACAAGGGACTTCCAAGAGAATAACATCACTCTTTTGGCCCATCCTGCGTGTTCCCCTGATCTAAATCCAATTGAGAACCTTTGGGGATGGATGGCAAGGGAAGTTTACAAAAATGGACAACAGTTCCAGACAGTAGATGGCCTTCGTGCGGCCGTCTTCACCACTTGGAGAAATGTTCCCACTCACCTCATGGAAACGCTTGCATCAAGCATGCCGAAACAAATTTTTGAAGTGATAAACAATAACTGCGGAGCTACTCATTACTGAGTTAATGTTTGGAAGTTGGATTTCTGTTTTGGGGGGTTTAGTTTTTTTTGGAGGTGTGGTCCTAAACTTTTGATCAGCTGAAAAAAAAGCCTATTTCAGTTTATTCGTTGTTTTCATTAAATTGAATGCTCAAAAAATGTTTTGTCTCACTCCCATTTCTTCTTGTTGCATGTTAAAGCTCTACTTGGAACCTTGTTAAGATCCAGCCATGCTGAATATGTTTTTTTGCCATTTTTCAAGTGGTCTTAAACTTTTGATCAGGACTGTACATACAAAAAAAAACTACTAAAAACTGTAATGAGTATAAAATGGAATCTGTGTTTGTTTCTTGTTGGTGTTTTCTATTCTAGACTTGATGTCAGTGAGTTGGGTGGGGGCCCTCCACCAAGGGGAGATCAGGGTGCTGATAGAACAGCCAGACACCCGATGTCCCGTTGGCGAGGGGCACCCACCCGTCTATCTTCAAAAAAAAAAAAAACAGTTCAAAATAGGAATTCAGGTCATCAGGGATTAGTGTGTTAAAATCATGTATCCGTCTGGCTTCTTGTCTCGACATGTTTGCAATGTGGTCTCCCCCCTCTCCAATGGGTTTCTACTTTTTCGAATGTCATGAATGTTAGTTGACTTGGATCTTTATTATGGTAATGCTTAAAATGCTTAGATAAGGAGTGTTTTTCATAACCATTTCAAATTTTTGTCATATGTTCAGAGATTCTAGATTTTAATAACCTTTTTGTTCTTCAAATATATTGCTTTTTACACGGGCATTCGATTAATTACAACACGTTAGATGTGTTGCAAGATAGGAAGGTGTCTATTTCATACGTGAACAAAACAATGGCTGATCTTAAGGAGACCAGCTACAGAAAAAACTGTGGAGCCTCATTTAAGAGTCTCGACACATTAATCCAAAGTGCAAAGCTCCCTGGGAAACAGTAATATGCAAAATAATTTTGGACACCCTGAAACAGCTGTCTGTGGATGGATAACTGACTTAGGTCTTCCCCGTCACATCCTTTAAGCTTGTAAAAGAGCGGGATCTTGACATAGGGGCCACTTAATATGGTGAATTTGGTGATCTCTGTAATGGGGACACCCCTTTGCTTGGTTTTCCTTCCTTTGAGGGATATCTGGCTTTCACTGTGTTGACCCATAACTGGGGCTCTACAATTATTTTGCATATTTCATACGTGAAGGTATTATTTGTGGAGGAGGCTCTGATCGTTTTGTTTTTTGCAAATTTTGTATTTTTACATGTGTTGCATCTGTAGAAACCTTTCAGGTTAAATGAATTCTGGTAGAGTCCTTCTTTTGTTTTTTTGCTTTAACAGTTGGTGCTATTTTAAGTTGTAGGTTAGGTGCTTTAGTGTATACGATTTGGGGTCCACTAGCTAAAAGTGGGCCTATTAATTTATCTTTTGCAACATGGTGCCAGTGTTTTCTCACAATGGTCTTTTTTTCTATATTGGGCACTGTAAGGCAAGATAATCCTAATTTGGTCATCTTGTTCCTGATGTTTAGTTTAGTCCCTTTCCATATTCCTTACTTCAGTTAATGATGTTTCAATGAGGTGGGCAGGGTAATTTTTAGTGAGGAATTGTTCTTTCATACATGCTGCTTCCTGTTCGAAGTCTTCTTTAACTGTACAGTTCCTTTTAACCGTCTAAATTGACCTTTAGGGTTATTTAACAGCCATGTTGGTAGGTGGCAGCTGGAGTAGAGAATATAGCTGTTTCTTGCTACCAGCTTTTGATATGTTTGACATATTAATCGATCTTCTTGTGTTTTAATGATTAGATCCAAAAATTCTATTTGTCTTGTACTAATATTAACAGTGAATTTTAGATTATTTTGGTTCTGATTTATCTCTTCCACAATATTCCCAATTTGCTCTGTTTTTTGCCAAATAAAAATGACAACATCTATAAACCTTCGCCAGAGCACTAGGTCCTCCCCCAGTCTATGTACAATATGTTGATCTTCTCATTAGGCCATAAATTGGCATAACTGGGGGCAAACCTAGTGCCCATGGCTGTACCCCTTGTTTGGAGGTAAAAATCTGAATCATAAGCAAAATAATTGTGAGTCAGGATATATTCAACTCGCTCAGCTATATATTCTATTTGTTCTGATCGAAATTGTCCATGTTTTTCTAACCGTTTTTTTAAAGATTGTATTCCCCGTTCGTGACTGATTATAGTGTTAGGGAATTTACATCCAAAGTCCCCAGGATCCACTGTGGCTGATATTGTAGACCCTCGATACTTTGGATTATTTGAGTGGTGTCTTTAATGTATGAGAAAGTTTACTTCACTATTGGTTGCAGTTGTTTGTCCAAATGTTGAGATAGATTAGATGTAAAGGAACCTATACCGGAAATATTCGGCCTACCCGGACGGTTTATTGGGTCTTTATGGATTTTCGGAATGCAATAAAGGAGCGGTAACCGTTGTTGGGTTCCTGTATTTATACTCATGTTCATTTAGAAAACCTTTCTCTAATCCCTTTTCCACATATAATTTTTAAAGAATGACTGAATTCCTTTTTCGGGTTTTTAGATAATTTTTTGTATGTTATTATGTCTGACAATTGTTTTTTGCATTCCATATTGTATTTTTGCGTGTCTAAAATCACAATAGCACCCCTCTTGTCTGCCGGACGGCTGGTGACATTTGATTGCTTGGATTTCCCTTGAAGTAAGATTATTAAACTTTCTTGAGCCTTCCTTTATTTTACTTATATCGGCCTCTAAATTTTCTTTTGACGGTAATGATTTCCTGTCCTATCTCATGCTTGGTATTTATCTTGTCTATTATCACCATGACTAATTGGATTTTTCAAAAAATACTTTTTCAAACATAACTTTCTTATGAATTTTTCTATTCCAATAAATGTGTCAAATTTATTTAAATGTGCCTTGGTTGCAAATTTCAACCCTTTATTAAGCAAACTTGATTGTGCTGGTGTCAAAATAATAGAGCTTAAATTAACTATAGAATCCCCTTTTTCCATTATCTTCTGTAGTTCCTTCTTTCTCCCTTTTCCCTTTCCCCTTCGTGTTCTGTTTTCTACGTTCTGTTTGCACGGGTAGTGATAGTGATTCTCTGGATGCTCTTCCCTCTTTGTGTGTTCTTGATATTGATTCCTCGTGTAATGTGTCCCTTGAGTGTATTGGTTCTGGTTTCCCCTCTGAGTTTCCCCCTTGTACCTTAGGTTGTATTTGTGCCCTACAGTTGGAAGTTGGTGATATCCCTGATCCTGTGGTGACTGACGTGTTGATCTCGTTCGTATTCTGTGGTGTGGGGGTGTTCGGTCAAAAAAAAGGGGATTTTTCAACGATTCATATCTATTTGTTGTTAGAATATTACATTGCCTTTGTGCATGTTCATCTTTATCTTTTTGGGTACAGGTATCAAGTTGATCTTTATGTTTTCCCTCTTCATCAACTATGTACATCTCGTTTTTCACAAGGTTACATATTTTCTTACTTTTTTTATTTATAATTTCCTGTTCCTAAATGTTTACAGATTTTTTTCATGCCAACCCGTGTATTCTTCATTCTTTGGGAATTTGTCTATGGTCTCTCTTATTTGAAATACTCTTTTTCTGTTGTTTCCTCTAAAATTTGTGTTCTTTTTTGAGCAATTAATTGTATGAGTCAGTTTTTCAAAATATATGCGTTTTATTTAGCTATTACAAGGGTTTCTTAGATATTTCTACCAGACAGTATAAAGAACCATAATATACATACTAAAAAAACACAAAAAACCCTGTAATGAGTATAAAATGGAATCTGTGTTTCTTGTTGGTGTTATCTATTCTAGACTTAATGTCTTGGAAATCGACACTAATACTGTTAATGGAATACTAATCTCCGTTCTGCACTGTTGTGACCAAAATAATTCACCATCAGGAAAGACTACGGATACTTCCATTTGTAAATGATTTTAACAACTTATCATAGTAACATCTTTCTGTCTACAAGAAGACTAACGCTATACAGCTAAATATACGTAATGGCTATTGCTGGCAACCACTTTGGTCATTACTAACAGTCATCAAAAACATCTCTAATACTGTATGGCCATACGGAATAGTACTACCAGTTACCAATACCAGACATTATATGTCTGGTCTGTAGGGTTTTAAAAAATGTATTATATTTTATCTAATTTTTGTATTTTAAGTATATTGTGATGTGAATAAACCTGTCTGAATTAAACTTACATATACATATTCATTGATTTGATATAGAACCAGATGACGATTATACTTACCTTACTGAATGTGGTGAATCATTTTATTAGTGTGAGCACTAACCCATAGTAGTTTAGAGCGTGAGTGTCATGCCCTGTTCAGGCTATGTGCGGAGGTCTGCCAGATTAGCAGCACGTGTGTAGCCTTTTTGTTTTGTTTTGGAGCTATATCCGCCTCCCTTCAGGTGCACTGGGTGTGGTCGTTGGTTTGAGTTTAAATTACACCCACTCCCAGTGTCCTGTGCGGGTTATAGCTTCTGTCTGGCTCAGGTAGGAAGGAAGAAAGGATTTGCTGTTCCTGCTCAGTAAAGATAAGTTGGTTTTTGTTTCCTTGTGGTTGTCTGTCTAGGCTGTTAGAGAGACGCCTGCCCCTCCAGGTTCTGAGGGAGCAGGCTACCTTTTTCCCCCGTTCACCATCTTAGGGATTTTAGGGTATTTTCAGCCCAGGCACGAGGACACGTTATTCCCACCTTCAGGGTCTAAATGTGGGCATAGAAGTCTAGGGAAAGCTGGTAGGGATTTGTCAGGAGGTGACCTTTATCCCCAGCTTCTTGCCTAGACACTTGTTTGTTTATTTTCTGTGTATCTTGTATCCTGTCCGCCGTGACATTATAACCCGCCAATACCTTGACTACCATTTCTCAGCTGTTTTGAGATGGAGTCAATTGAGGTGGTAGTTGATCGCATGCAGGGATTATCCCTAGAGGTTGCGGATCTGCGTAATTCGGTCACACTGTGTCAGAATGCTCTGGCATCAGGTGCAATAGGAGGAAGTCAAATTTATGGGGAGCCTAAAGTCGCTCTCCCTGATAGATTTGCAGGGGGTGTGGATGACTTTATCCGCTTTAAAGAGTCATGCAAGTTGTATTTTCGGCTGCGTCCATCTTTGTCTGGTGATGAGAGTCAGAGGGTAGGGATAATCATTTCCCTGCTAAAAGGGGACACGCAATCCTGGGCCTTTTCTCTGCCATCCGGTTCTCTGGCCCTCCAGTCGGTGGAAGAATTTTTTTAAAGCCTTGGGATTAAATTATGATGATCCAGATCGGGTCTCTATGGCGGAATCTAAATTGCGTAATTTATTACAAGGTGAACATACTGCAGAGGCTTACTGCGTTGAGTTTAGGAGATGGGCTACCGAGTCAGAGTGGAATGACCCCGCGTTACGTAGTCAGTTTTGTCAGGGGTTATCTGAGAGATTGAAAGATGCACTAGCTTTTCATGAGTACCCGGATACATTAGAGAATGCTATGTCTTTGGCAGTACGGTTAGATAGACGTATTAGAGAGAGGTGTAAGGTTCTCTCCACGCAAGGGATCCCTTCTGTGAGTGGTTTCGTCTCACCTTCTCCCCAGGGTGATATGACATATAACTCTGGGGTAGGGGAGGAACCAATGCAGCTGGGTCAGGTATCTATCCATTCTGGTAGTAGGAACTTTAGGAGGCTGCATAAACTATGTTATTACTGTGGAAAAAGTGGTCTTTTTATTTTTGCTTGTCCTTTTGTTAAACCGCATGTTGATGAGAAAGAATCACAAAGAGGTTTAACATCCCTGACTCTTGGCAGTGTAAATGGGGTGGTGGAGCAAGCAGGTATGCAAGCTCCCTGTAATACTCGTTTTCTCCTTCCAGCTATGGTGGCGCTAGACTCAAGTATATATATATATATTTTTTTTTTAAGTGATCATTGACTGTGGTGCTGGGGTAAACCTTATTGATTTGCTTTTTCTTCAAAATCTGGGTCTAAGTACTTGCACTTTAGAAAGAGAGATTCCGGTTTTCGCAATTGATTCTTCCCCTCTTTCTCAAAGGAGTCTCGCTCATATTGCTCATGGTATTCAGTTAAGGGTGGGTGATTCACATGTTGAGATCATGTCTTCTTTTGTCATGAAGGACTTGCCCGCTCCTATAGTCTTAGGGTTACCGTGGTTGACAAAACATAACCCAATTATAGATTGCCAAGCAAGAAAGATCATTGGTTGGAGTGAACTTTGTTCGGACAATTGTCTTGGTACATCTATCGCTGGTGTGTCTACTACGGCTTTACCTCAGTATCTCTCAGATTTTGCGGATGTCTTTTCGGAGGGTGGGGCTCAGGAATTGCCCCCTAATCGTGACTGATTGTCCAGTTAATCTCATCCCAGGGGCTAAGTTGCCAAAGTCTCGGCTTTACAATCTTTCTCAACCTGAAAGAGAGGTCATGCGGAAATATATTGCCGCGAGTTTGGCAAAAGGTCATATTAGGCCATCCATGGCTCCGGTGGCAGTGGGTTTATTCTTTATAAAGAAAAAGGATGCATCACTGAGACCTTGTTTGGATTTCCGGGAATTGAACCGTATTACGGTCCGTGACCCATATCCCCTTCCTTTTGATCTCTGATCTTTTTGATCAGATTGTTGGAGCCAAGGTGTTCTCCAAGTTGGATTTAAGAGGGGCCTACAATCTGATCAGAATCAAGGAAGGGGGTGAGTGGAAAACAGCCTTCAACACGCACGAGGGTCATTTAGAGAATCTGGTTATGCCTTTTGGGTTAACTAACGCACCAGCTGTATTTCAGCGATTTTTCGATTACATTTTCCATCATTTTGTGGGGAGGTTCGTGGTAGTTTACTTGGATGACATTCTAATTTACTCTCCTGATCTGAAGACCCATCAGGATCACGTGAGACAGGTTTTGACGATCCTTCGGGAGTATAAATTATATGCCAAATTGGAGAAATGTGTGTTTTCTGTGCAGGAGCTTCCGTTTCTGGGATATCTGCTTTCTGACTCCGGTTTTCGTATGGATCCCGAAAAGGTCCGGGCGGTTCTGGAATGGGACCGACCAGAGAATCAGAAAGCTTTGATGCGGTTTTTGGGGTTACAAATTATTATAGAAAATGTATCTTGAACTATTCTACCATTGTGAAGCCTATGACCGATATGACTAAGAAGGGCGCCGATTTCTCTGTCTGGTCGGATGAGGCATTGCAGGCCTTTTCGGCTATTAAGGAATGTTTTGCGTCTGCTCCCATTCTGGTGCAGCCCGATGTGTCTCAGCCATTCGTGGTGGAGGTTGATGCATCAGAGGTGGGGGTTGGAGCAGTGCTGTCGCAGGTTCATCTCCTGGCAAATGGGTTCAGTGTGCTTTTTTTTTTTTTTTTTTTTCCAAGAAGCTCTCGTCACCAAGAGGAATTATGATGTAGGAGATAGGGAATTGCTGGCCATCAAATTGGCCTTTGAGGAATGGCGTCACTGGTTGGAGGGGGCGTCTCATCCCGTTACAGTATATATGGATCATAAGAATTTTGCTTACCTGCAATCTGCCAAGTGTCTGAATCTTAGACAGACCAGATGGTCACTGTTCTTTACCAGGTTCAATTTTGTGGTTACTTTTCGCCCGGGGGTTAAAAACGTCAAGGCTGATGCGTTGTCTCGCAGCTTTCCTGGGGGATGTGATTCAGAGGATCCTGCTCCGATTTTGGCTGATGGGGTGGTGGTCTCCGCTCTGTATCCCAAATTGGAGATGGAGGTGTTGAGAGCCCAGGAGGGGGCTCCTGGTTCTTGTCCCCCAGGGAGGTTGTTTGTTCCTGATGGACTGCGATACAAAGATTAGGCATTTCTATAATAGGCCTCCTGTTCTGGGCGCCATCCGTGTCCAGCAGAGGAACAGCCCAGCAGAGTTTGCCATATCTGGCATAGCCGGATACTGTCGATCCCCATGGACTTTGATTGCTCAGTAGCCAGTTGTACGGTTGTGTATGGGTTCAGAAAGGGAAATCCTGAGCTCTGAGTTTATGCGACCACTAACATCTGCAAGTCCACTCAACAATAGCTGCGAGCGATAGGCCTATGAATCCGCAACAATGAATTGACATGTGCCACTAAATGAATTTTAGCAGCACATGCACAACCGCCTATTCTTTTTTTTTGTAGTCATATCATAACTAATACTGCAAATAATGGCACATGAGCGAGATTATTATGGCTTTATACTGCCTTTAGTTTGTGAGAAGAAAATTAAAATTGTACATTCCAAACAAATTTTTTATGAAATAACGTTAGACCTTTGAACCCTCAAGACATAACAGTTTAGTCAGGGATCTCAAACTGCGGCCCTCCAGCTGTTGCAAAACTACAACTCCCACAATGCCCGGACAGCCTACAGGTATCAACCTACAGCAGGGCATTGTGGGAGTTGTAGTTTTGCAACAGCTGGAGGGCCCCAGTTTGAGATGCCTGGACTTTAGCGTCATATCAATTCTCTAGTAAGCAGAGCAGCAATACATGGGGGGGGGGGGGGGGTCATCGGAGACGTGTCTCTGGCTGGGGTCTCTAGGTGCCTTGGACCAATGGTCTATGACAGGGCTGGCCAACCTGTGGCTCTCCAGCTGTTGTAAAACTACAATTCCCACCATGCCCTGCTGTAGGCTGATAGCTGTTGGCAGTCCGGGCATGCTGGGAGTTGTAGTTTTGCAACATCTGGAGAGCCTCAGGTTGGCCATCCCTGGTCTATGACATTCACTGCAACCAACAACTGGTACGTCAAACTAACTTCCCTTTGAAGTTAGAATAAGCCTAGAACCTCAACTATGAACTGACACAAACCACTAAAAGTACATCCCCGTTCAGTCAGCAAAAACTTGCCGGAAGTAATTCTTAAAGGGGGTTGTCTTCAGCAAATGGTGTTTATCATGTAGACAATGTTTATACAAGTCACTTATTAAATGTACTGCGATTGTCCATTTTGCCTCCTTTGTTGGCTGGATTCATTTTTCCATCACATTATACGCTGCTCGTTTCTATGGTTACGACTACCCTGTAATCCAGCAGCGGTGGTCATGCTTGCACACACTAGTCTTTGTGTGCTCCTACGGTCCTGGCCAACAGAGAGGCCAGCGCTTTTTCCTATAGTGTGCAAGCATGGCCACCACTGCTGGATTACAGGGTTGTTGTAACCATGTAAACGAGCAGTGTATAATGTGGTGGAAGAATGAATCCAGCCAGCAAAGGAAGCAATATGGACAATCACAATACATTAGGAAGTGGCTTTTATTAACTTCCTCTACATCATGGATGTCAAACTCATGGCCCTCCAGATGTTGCAAAACTACAACTCCCATCATTCCCTGATAGCTGTAGTATGCCCATGCATGATGGGAGTTGTAGTTTTGCAACAGCTGGAGGGCCACGAGTTTGACATCCCTGCTCTACATAATAGATGCTATTTACTGAAGTGAGACAACCCCTTTAAGAATAGGGAAGTGGGGGGGCGCGGCAGCACAGTTGCTGTGTAGGACATCTGCTCTCTGGACTTCCTTTTTACACCTGGTCCCCTCTATAGTGATGGTTTAGAGACTCTAGGTTGATTCCACTTGCCATCGTAGACACCTTAGGCTATGTTCACAGTGGCATTGTGAATCTGGTAGCCTGATCAGACAGGATGTACCTGCATAAATGCCAGCACGCAGCAGTATTTGTTTGGCCGAAACCTGCCATTAATGCCGGAAAAGCTGCCGGATATGGTGAGCTCCGGTAGCTTTATCCTCAGCCAGATTAGGCCACTGGAATTTAAACATAACTGAACGGGGCATTAATGAATTACCAACCTGTTAATTGTATTCAATGCTAGAAAAAAAAAAAAAAACATTTACATGGACAGGATTGATATCATTTAGAAAGTTTGCTCACACTGTTTTTCTTCACTGTTCTCTATTATATGAATCTACATGATTGTAAATTGTAACTGATAATTAGGTTATTTTTTTTATTACAGCAAGATGTTTTGTTGAAATTATCGGGTGTTACAACCTATAAAATTTTCACAATAGTGTGTGCTAAAAATTTTAGGTAAACATTTAGAAAAATAGGTGCACTACTGTGGTGGAGGCAATCAACAAAATCTGACTAAACCCTCACACTGATGTTAAAATGAGACTTTAGCCAACATTTCCTTATATGAAGGACATACCGGAGCCCGCACACCACATAAAGGTATCTCTGGTGGCACGGGACCTAACGCTAACCTACCTGTGCCATATGGGCAGCACCAGGGGCCAGTGGGCAAATTACAGAAGCGAAAAGGTAGAGATGTCCAGTTCTTGAACAAATCATTCTTTTGAATCGATTCCTTTTACTGAACTGGAGGAGTCGATTCATCTGACTGAGCTGATCCGTTTAAAAGGTAGCAGTGTGAGGTAGCAGAGACTCAAACAGGTCTTGTGTAACATGATCCTAGAGCAGGCATGTCCAAACTGCGGCCCTCCAGCTGTTGCAAAACTACAACTCCCAGCATGCCTGGATAGCTTACAGCTATTAGGGTATGCTGGGAGTTGTAGTTTTGCAACAGCTGGAGGGCCGCAGTTTGGACATGCCTGTCCTAGAGTGAAGGCTGGGCCCTCCCAACCCACCTGGTCTGCAACCATTTTACCCTACCCCCTGGATGCTTTTAACTCCCGAGATTCGGTTCACTTGCTTCTCAGCCGACTCAGCAAGTGAATCGGTTCTTTTGAATGAACTGATTCAAATGAACCAATCCATTTAGTAGATTCAAACTTCCCATCACTAACGTATGGTCCGACTCACAGCAAATAGCTCCCAGGAGGCTACGAGTCCCACCCAAAGTTGACTCATATGATGCAGGCCTCACAGGTGCACCAAATGCTGCCTATAGATAAAAAATAAAATAAAAAATTAGGCACATTCTAAATTTTGAGTTTATACACCTCCAGACATACGTATACAAATTACATAATATAACGTGGTCTCAAGATTGCTCCCCCGGTTATAAATTCACAACTGCATATGGGGTTGAGCATTTCCTGCTTTTTGAGACCACGTTATATTATGTAATTTCTAAAAATTCAAAACAGGAGAAAGAAAACAGGACACAAAAATATAAACCTTATTTTTATTAAAAGGCACCAGCACCCATTATATATAAAAACATAAAAGTACAATATTACAAAAAAAAAAAAATCTTAGGATACAAAGTAAATAATGACTTTGTTTTTACAATTGTTGGTACAGACACTTGGTATAGCTTTACATCTATAATATATCATAATATGTACACACTGTTCTTGTCCCAGCTCCAAAAGCATGGCATTAAATAACTGGCATGAAAAAATGTAGCACTTTTCCATTTACATTTTTTTTTTTTTTCGCTAAAAAAGTCAGTAGTTTCCTCTATGAGAAATTCATTTATGATAAATATGGTGTACTAAAATGTAGTTATCCCTCTGCCATAGTAAAAATAATAAAATTAGCTGTAAAAATATAGAATTGTAAACATCTGTACAAAAAGTCTGTGTGCGTCTCACTCTCCCTCCTCTTCTGGCTCGGGACTTCCCTGGAGCACAGAATGAATTTTGTTTTGTAGAAGAGCATTGAGTTTTTTTGTGGTCTTCCTGAGAAAGGCACTGCCGGGGTGGGTATTGTAAACGTGCAAATATAAATCCTCCTGGGAGGGTCCGGTGTAACCGCATTCTTCACACACAAAGAGCTTGTCCCTTCTCTGCTTATACGCATAGCCTTGCTGCACCCCATGGATCTTCTTCAGATGAGATTCCAGTGAGCAGCGCTGGGTAAATGCTTTGTTGCAGATGTCACATTTATATGGCCGGATACCTGTAAATACATATTAATGGTTAATTACATTAATATACTGTCTATATTCTCATGTAGCATGTATGCACATATATATACACACACACATATTGGCTAATAACTGGTTAAACCAGCAAATTAACTGAATGACTTGTCTAACCTGTAATTAGATGACTGATTCACTTTCTGATGTATCAATTATAGGTGTAGTGCTATGTGCGTGATATTCCTGGTCAGGCAATTACTATATTTTTCACTTGATGAGATGCATTTTTCCCCCCCAAAAAGGGGGAAAATGGCAGTGCGTCTTAGGGCTCATACAACGGGTCCGCAATACACGGGCACCGGCCGTGTGCCCCCCGCATCACGGATGCGGAACCCAATCACTTTAATGGATTCACAATCCGTGCAGTGCGGAACGGAAGCACTACGGAGTGCTTCCGTGGTGTTTGTCAGTGCCTCAGCACGGCAATAATATGTTCTATTCTTTTACTGTGCGGACGGATCAGGGACCCATTCAAGTTAAATGGGTCTTGATCCGTCCCGGCCGCCGCACTGATGTTGCCCGTGAATTTGCGGTCCCCAATGCACAGAACGGGCGCACAACAGTCGTGTGCATGAGGCCTTATAAAGAAAATACTAGTAAGCGCTACGTTATGAAAGCGGTCATTAGTATGCAGAAGGCTCAGGAAGTGGCGAGTCTAGAGCTGCTAGCACTGCCTGTACTCACCGCTCAGACCAGGGAGTGGGGAATGCAGGAGAAACCCCTGGATCTGCAGAGTGGCGGAGGAGCAGGAGAGGTACATACATTTATCTCTGATGGGGGTCTAATCTGAGCTATGATGGGTTTTGATCTGAAGTAAACCTAGGTTTATCCGATGTTTCTTATAAAAGCAGAAAATATAGTACTTCCCTTTTGATGTTAATATCAAAAATGCTACGGTTAAAAAAAAAATAATAATAATAATAATAAAGACACACACACACACACACAGAGCATGCTGTAATATGAAAAAAAAAAAAAAGAAAGAAAAACACTGACCCAAAGAAGTAGTTAGAGATGAGCGAATTTCAGGTTAGGAAATTCGTTCACGCTTCGTTTGGTGGTAAAAGCAGAATTGCGTTATGGATTCCGTTACCACGGACCAGAACGCAATTCTATGACTGAATGCCTTTAGAGGTATTCCGTCATAATAGAAGTCTATTGACTGCAAAATGGATCCGTCCCATTTCCGTTATGCAGGAGAGGACTCCCCTGCATAACGGAAATGGGACGGATCCGTTTTGCAGTCAATAGACTTCTATTATGACGGAATACCTCTAAAGGCATTCAGTCATAGAATTGCGTTCTGGTCCGTGGTAACGGAATCCATAATGCAATTCTGTTCATCTCTAGAAGTAGCATTTTTTGGCCTTAAAAAAACTCAAACTTCTTAAAAAAAAATATATATATATAATAATTCATGAACTAATGCATGTGCACCAAGGAATGTGGAGATTATCTATAATCTTTCAATCAGGCAGATTGGTCCATTCCTTGGAAAATGAACAATTTATCACTAGCTGAACGCTAACTGCTTAAATTTGAAGAATTATCCGGAAAAAAAACACATGTACATCCCTAGTGGTTTTAATTCATCATCTGTGTTTTCCGGGTGTTTCCTGGTGGGGATCCGATTCCCGGCACCACTGTTGATCAGCTGTTTGAGGCGGCCGCGGTGCTTAGGCGAGTCCTGTGGCCTCTTCCTAGGCCAGTGATGTCATGTTCACCAGTCACATGCACTGCTGCTGTCCAATGGAGGAAGCCATGGTGCTCACCGGAGTGCCGCAGAAACAGCTGATCGGAGATGGGAGCCGTACCCCCACTAATCACTTACTAATGACCTATCCTGAGGCTAGGTCATCAGTATAAAACAAACCCCCTTTAACCCCCTTGCATACAGGCAGCAGGAGGCCTGAACTCCCATTCCAGCACAGAATAATAAAACTTCACTACACAGGCTATGGTGCGTGCAGCTACTATCAGTGCTGGTAACGTTCAACCAAAACCATACAGATGAATCATACTTTTATCTCCTGGGTGGAGAACGAACTGCGCCTAACAACATAATGACTGAGCTCACACAGGTTTAGTCAAGTGTTTTATATCTAGGATTACGCGATATTATCTGCACATGACATCACCAAGGCCACTTAAGCCTAATTCACACATCCATGGAACACCGTCCGTGAGATACCAGACTGGCATCCTGCTTAGTGCAGGAGCGCATGGCGTCATTGGTTGCTATGACGTCGTGCACTTTGTGCCGCCACCACAGCACAGTAATACACTCTTATAGCTCATACGAGTGTATCACTGTACAGCAGCGGTGGCACGAAGAGCACGGCATCATAGCAACTGACGACGCCATGCGCTAAGCAGGATGCCAGTCTGGTATCTCACGGACCGTGTTCCACGGACGTGTGAATTAGGCTTTACTCCGATGTAGACTTTGGCTATGAGTTGTGCTTCATTATATATTAAAGGGGTTTAACATGTCAGACAATGGGGGCATATCGCTAGGATGTGCCCTCATTGTCTGATAGGTGCGGGTCCCACCTCTGAGACCTGAACCTACAATGAGAACGGAGCGGGGAAATGAACGGAGGGCGCACTGTGCATGCCCAGCCGCCCTCCATTTATTTCTATGGGGCCGCCGAAAATAGCCGAGCGTTATAGAAATGAATGGGAGCAGGGGCTGCGCGTGCACGCCCATTCACTTCTATGGGAGCAGCGCTTGGCGGTGGACAGACCCTGGGAAATCCAGGGTCCTCCAGCCACAGCTCTCTCCGCTCCATTCTCTGTGTAGGTGCGGGTCCCAGACAATGGGGGCTTTAACTCTGTAATAGATATCCATGTTTTTTTGTCTCTGAAAAATTTACTGAAGACTAAAGCAGATTTTCTGCCAGATCGAAAAACAAGCGTTCGTAGTAATTATCTGGCAGCGTAATACTGCTGGCAATCCCCGATTGGACAATCCAAATATTTTGACATCGTTTGCAGGCGGCAGATCGTAGTGTCTAATTACGCTCTGCTGCCGGCAAACAAACAATGATTCAGTATAGGGAAGAGCGATGGTATAACGATCGTTCCTCCCTATACTGTGGAAACTCCTCCGCTAGCAAGTAGGCGATTGCCAGGTAGGAACGCTTCCTATAAAGCAAATACTAGTAAGAGCTACGTTATGGTCAAGCAACAGCCGTGTGCATGAGGCATAAGCAGGTTGTGGATTATGTGATTTTTTTTCAGCATGGATTTCACCCTTTTCAATGGGGCGAGATCTGCGGCAAAACCGCATCAAATCCGAACCCTAAACTCAGTGAATATGTGCATTTTTCTGAGCGATTTCGGTCTGGATTTCATGTGGATTTTCTGTACATAAATCTGCACTGTGTGCAGCAACCTGCCCCTGATGCAGAGTGTGTGTCACGTAGATTCCGGTGCGGAAAAACAGCAGCGTCGTACAGTACCAGCAGAGTCTATGAGATTACACAAATCTCATCTACACTGTGCAGACTGTTTCTGTGCAGAAATTCACCTACAGTTCAGATTTCCAAATCCTCAGTCTGAGGATTGATGGGGGTCCAGGCAGTTGCACTTTTGTTTGCGGACTTTTAAATGTCGAACATTTGACATGCTGCAGATTTTAAAATCTGTACGACAGAGCTATTTCCACACACAAAAAAATATGCAAGGCATACATGACATCTGGCAACTTTCATTTACTTTGCTGGTACGGTATTACAAAACCGCACGTAATCATGGGAGCGGAGTTATTTGCTGAAATTGTGCGGTTAAAAAGCGCAGCTATTTATTGCTTTTTTGTGTGCAATGCAAGTGAACAAAAATATATATTTGTGTTGCATTTCATAATTCCCACAGATTTACAGCTAACTTTTAAAACTGTTTTTTTTGCCTACAAAAATGTAAAAAATAAAAATAAAAATACAAATGCAAAAATTAAACACTGGGGTGGGGGGGGGGGAACAAAAAAAAAAAAACAACCAACATGTTTAAAACCAGCCTAAGGCTACTTTCACACAAGCGTTTTAGTTTTCCGGTATTGAGATCCGTCACAGGGGCTCAATACCGGAAAAAAAACGCTTCAGTTTTGTCCCCATTCATTGTCAATGGGAACAAAACGTAACTGAACAGAACGGAACACTGCAAAATGCATTCCGTTCCATTCTCATGTCCTGGGATGCGGAGCAGGTTTTCTCTGACACAATAGAAAACTGATCCGTCTTGGCTATGTAATGGATGCAGATGGTTGTATCATCAGTAACGGAAGAGTTTCTGAACTCTGCCAGATCCAGTAAAAACGTTGTGTGAAAGTAGCCTTAAGCAACCTGCAGAGGGTAGCAACGACAGCGAGAGTGAGTAAAGTGTGCATACCTGTGTGAGTCCTCACGTGTCTCTTCAGATCAAACGTATCATTGAATCCTTTACCGCAGAAGGTGCAGAGGTGCCTTTTAACCTGGTTATGACACTTGAGGTGACGATTGAGCATGCGCTGCAAGCGGAACCCTTTACCACAGATGTCACAGCTATAAATCTCCTCGCTGAGTGTCCCAGAGGTGACCTAAGAAAATGCACAAGGCATCTCACAGTTAGTACAAACATATCCAAAAAACAAAAACAAAAAAACACACACACACACACACACACACACACACACAACGGGCCCAATATATGTTCCTGCAAAGAAAACACAGAACATGTCCTACTCTTGTAGTTTTTTGCAATCAAGAAAGGCATTGTTACAATAGGTCTGCAAAGAAAAAGCGGATGCAATATGGACGTCATCTATATTTTTGCACACCGCAAAATACATATGGTCATGTGAATGCACCCTTAGAGGTAGTGCACTTGCAGATCTAGCGGTTGGACGACAATGTACACGGGCACCCTTAGGGTACTTTCACACTTGCGGTAGAAGATTCCAGCAGGCAGTTAATTTGTTTTCGGATCCGGCTGACAAATGCATTGAAATACCATCTCTCTGGTATCATCTGAAAAAACGGATCCGGTATTTATTTTCACATTTTGAAAGGTCTGAGCATGCGCAGACCGGGAAACCGGATTCGGTTTTCTGAAACACTTGGTACCGGATCCGGCATTAGTACATTTCGATGGGAATGTGGTCTGGAATTTTGGCAGAGAAAATACTGCAGCATGCTGCAGTATTTTTTCCGGCCAAATACCGTAAGAGTGACTGAACTGAAGACATCCTGATGCATACTGAACGGATTGCTCTCCATTCAGAATGCGGATAAAACCGATTCGTTTTTTTCCGGTATTGAGCCCCTAGGACAGAACTCCATGCCGGAAAACTTTAACGCTAGTGTGAAAAGTACCCTGAGGCCTCTTTCACACGAACAATACGGATGCATTCAGTGAAACTCAAGCAAGTTCAGTCAGTTTTGTCTGCGATTGCGTTCAGTGTTTCAGTTTTTCCGCGTGGGTGCAATCAGTTTTGATGCATTTTTAGCAACCATCAGTGAAAAACGTTTCACTTCTATGGGGCCAGGGCTGCACGAAAACCACAGAATATAGAACATGCTGCAATTCTCACTAAACGCAGAAATGATGTGTGAAAAACACTACCCATGTACATAGACCCATTGAAATGAATGGGCCCGGATGGAGAACTCGCTAGTGTGAAAGGGGCTTTATCCTTTTTTTTTTCCTGCGCAAATCAGTGTGGAAAAATGCCTGCAACCTGCCTCCGACTGCTGATTCTTTTATTTTTTTTCTCTGCACACTGAAAAAAAAGAGACTCCTGCCCTACCCGCCTACAGCTTCAGGACCGCAAACAGTGCTGAGACCGCAAAAGGTTGCCCGCACACTGATCAGGCCGCTGAATGAGGCTAGTCAGCACGAGGATGCGTAGCAGTTAGCTCAGCCTCGGCTTTCTGCAGGTTCCATAGGCCAAACACTCAAATTTTAACTTAAAGTATTTTGCCCATGTGAACAATACCCGGATAGGGGTTGCCATGAAGACATTTTTTCTGCCCTCTGCCCATCACCTGCTATTGCAAAGGAAACCACTTTTGTCCATACTTTGGCATTACATATTTATTACAATAGGGAGAGGGTGGGCTCTATAATGTCCACAATGGACAGGGGTGGTCTTCATAAGGGTATGTTCGCATGGGAAGCTAATGAGGCAGTTGAGAGTCACATTACTACTAGATTACATGAGAAACATATTTACATGAAGATTTGTTCTTGTATGACAATGGTATGGCTCTCTGCCAGTGTAATTACACTATTTAAATATAGCGAACAGGTAGGTTTCATATATTTCATTATAGAACAAAATTAACACAGGGTTTTTTTTATGCTAAAAAAATAAAATAAAAAAGTGCACGAGTGCATTTGAACTATTGGGTAAACGCTGAACTACGAATTTCCTAGTATATTGCGTGGGAACGGTATTTATTGATTTGATCGTCCTTGCACTCCCCACCACCACCACAGTAATGGGTGGTATAAGCAGTGATCCATAGGTTTGTGATCAGAATTTCCATGCTATTCATATACCTATCTTTCTCTTAGGGCTCATGCACACAAACTTTTTTTTTCATTGTCCTTTCCATTTTTTTGTGGCCCGTATATGGAACCATTCACTTCAATGGGTCCGCTAAAAACATTTTTCATATGTTAACATGGCCGTTCTGGCATGTTCTATCTTGTCCGTTTTCAGACAGGGATAGGCATAGTTACAATGAATCCATGAGAAGAAAAAAAAAATAAATAATATATATATATATATATATATATATATATATATATATATATATATATATATATATATATTAATAAATCTCTATCTATCTATATATACACACACACACACACACACACACTATGGATGTCATACGGACGTCATCCATATTTTTTTACAGACCGCAAAATGCATACGGATGACGTCCATACGGGCTCGCGCACACGACAGTGGAAAAAAAAAACAGCCGTTAAAAACTGATAAACTGACCATTTTTAAACAGCCTTTTTTTTCACCGATGCTTTTCTGAGAAACAGACATTAAAACTGACCCATTCAATTTTATGAGGCCATTGGTCAGTGGAAAAAACAGACAAAATAGAACATGTTCTATTTTTTTTAAGTCCGTTTTTCACTGGCCGTCAAAAAAAGCTGCCATGTGAATAACCCCACAGACTGCCATTGGTCTTAAAACAGACGTGTGATGGCCGTTAAAAAATAAATAAAAAAATGCCCATCACACATCCATTTTTCACTCTGGTGTGCATGTAGCCTTTACTCTATTACTAGGATCACATTGCAATCAAATGAATGCACTCTGGTACTAAAGTAGCAGTTGTGAAATTGTCCGATGTTCTGAATTAGACAGTCATATAGAAATATACAAACTATACTAGTAAAAGTAGTAAACCTCCAGGAAAACCAAATAAAGTAATAAATTAAGGCACATTTTATATATTATTTTATATATTATTTTGATAATATCTGATCAAGAAACCAGATTCAGGGACCAGATAAAACAAGTTCCCTAAAACATGCTTGTTCCCTTATTATTTCTACTGTAGTACTGGTTGCTATTGGCGAATCCTCCACCTTGTGCCTATTGTACCTGTGTAAGCCAACAGAAGATGTAACAATTACAGGATATATGGACACATTTAGGGCAGGTTTACTGAAATGCATATATGCATTTCGGATCAGTTTTCTATTGCGTCAGAGAAAAATGATAAGTCCCCGTTGACCTACATTGTTTGTCAGGACGGATCCGTCTTGCTCCGCACCACAACACGGACAGAAAAACACTGCTTGCAGCGTTTTTCTGTCCGCGATGAGGACGCAACCAAATGGAACGGAATGCATTTTGGTGCATTCCGTTTCGTTCAGTTTTGTCCCCATTGACAATGGGGACAAAACTGAACCGTCCTATGACGGATCTCAATAGCGGAATTGAAAACGCTAGTGTGAAAGTAGCCTTAGAAATGTTCAATCTTTGGCTTCTGCAGCTTCTGTGTATCACAGTACACAGTGCATCAGAGAATGCTATGCACAGCGAAATCCCTCAAAGAGCTTGGTTACCCACAACAATCATCTATACTCCGTTATGATCAAAGCAAACTCAGAGGTGTGAATAGCGTATACTGCGCCCCACACCATACTTTACAATGTACTGTGATACGTAGAAGCTGCAGACCACAATCTAACCAGCACTCCGTTTAATTCTAGTATCAGGACATTAGTTTTTAATTTAGGCAAAAGAAAATCCTTCCTAGTATTATGGTATTGATCGTGAACATTGCTGTACATGCATTTTGGCATATCAGTAGCCGATTACCAAATATCACCAAGAAACAAAATCAACCAATTTAATACCATAGAGCAAAGATTACCAATAATCTGTCCGACTCCTATAAGGTCCACTGAAAACCTGATCTCTATAGATCAGACAGGTTAGAATTCAACTTATCTGATCCTTTCCCCTATGATAAGTAATGCCATAAGCTTGCTCCTAGATTTTAAAAATTAGGACAAACAGACGTTTAATTGGTCGGCTGACCTCTCTCTCCCAGCCGCGCCATACACATGCATGCTCAGGTTGGCCTAGTGTACAGCTGTTCGGCATGGCTCATCTGCCTTGGGAGCAAAAGGATCAGGCATGTTGTAGTAATCTGTAGAGTATACAGGCGGCACTTCTGTAGGTGTAGGATTTTATTTGGTGCTGCACTGATCGGATGTGAGTAGTGGTGGTGCTCAGCATAAAAAACAAGTAGTATTTGCAACAAAGGAGAGAAAAGAAAAAAAAGAATACGGCACTCACCAAAAAAATACTCTTTGCAGCTTTATTCACATAAAAAGGTCAGCATCATGCGGGCAAAAACACAGCCAGAAGGCAACAGCTGTTTCGCGCTTGTTGCGCCTTTTCAAGCCAGGATCAGGCATGTTGTAATTCAATAGTCTGATCCTTCTTTCTCCTGACATACTCACTAGATGGTCACCTGGCCCTGCCAAAAATTGATAGGTTGAGATAACAAAAATCTCACGTTTATGGCCAGCTTTAGCAGCCAAAGACACCGAATTGATTATTTTAGCCTGGAGCCTGGGCCAGAAGTGGTCTTCACAGGTGGCAATCTTCATATTGAAAAAGAAAAAAAAAAAAAAAGTACATTCTGCCTGAGCCATGAAGACAAGGCCGATAGTTGATTGTTTGGCCAGCAGCTATCTTGGGCCATTGGCCAGCTTTACATTCCTTCAGTTCAACGATTAACAAAATATTAGTGTTAATATTATTGATCTCTAAGGAAATAGCAAGTGACCGCACACCATATGACGCTTCCTTTTATCTCTTCCCTATTTGTAATTAGAAGGAAACCCTCGCCTGTCACTGATCAAAGGCTCTGGGGCAATGTAAGGTTACAATCAGATGTGCTAGCTGAGATGTGACCAGCAGTGGTACCGTGCAGAAGACCTCATTGTGCTCTCCTGTATATACGTACACATTCATTTATCATTTCCAGTATAAGCTCTAGCCATAATTAGGCTACCCGCAGACATGGGGGGGGGGGGGAAATCACTTTTTTTGCATAGATTTTTTTTGGGCAAAAAAATTACTAAAAATCACAGCGCAATAACAGTACCAACAAAGTGAGTGAGATTAGATTAGCTTTTTTTTTCTTCCGTGCGGAAAATTGATCTGCCATGAGGATTTTAAAGTCTGCAGCCTGTCAATAGTTTGTGCAAGTCCACACCATAGATGTAGTGGTTTCCCCATAGATTTCATAAACGGCACCAAAAAACACATAAAAATGCACACACAAAAAAAAAATATATATATATAATAATAATAATAATAATACAATAAGAAGAGCAGATGTGTGTTTTGGTGTGAATTTTTCTGCATACAAATCCGCATCATTTGCAGTAACCCTAAGGCAGTGATGGTGAACCTTTTTGCAAACCAAAACTCACTTATTTATCGCAAAGTGCCAACACGGCAATTTAACCTGAATACCAATATAGTATATCTTCCATGTACTTTATCATATAGCTATCATATCCTGCCTACATTCAGTGCGCGGCCTGTGCTGTTCATAGTGTGCCCTGCGCTGATGAATGGCAGGAAAAGTCTAAGGTATATTGGTACACCTTATACTTTTTCCAGGGAGCGGGTGCCCATAGAGCCGTGCCATATGTTCACCACCACTGCCCTGAGGGTACCTGTACACTCTGCAAATTTGTATACATAAAATCCGCACCAAAAGGGAGTGGTTTTGGTGCTTTTTTTGTTGCGTATTTATGTGCAGGTTTTTGGTGGGAATTTTCTGCATATAAATCCTCATTGTGTGCCGTTACCCTTAGGGCTCATGCACACAAACGTATGTATTTTGCAGTCCGCAAAAAAAACTGATGACGTCAGTGTGCATTCCGTATTTTGCGGAACGGAAAAGCCGGCCCTTCATAGAACAGTACTATCCTTGTCCGTAATGCGGACAATAATAGGACATGTTCTTTTTTTTTTTGGCGGAACAGAAATATGGACACGTGGAAACGGAATGCACACAGTAACTTCCTTTTTTTTTTTTTTTACAGACCCATTGAAGTGAATGGTTTCACATACATTCTGAAGAAGAAAAAAATAAATAAAAATAGAATAGAAGTTGAATGGGTCTGCATCCATCTGCGGAATCCACACAGATGTTGCCCGTGCATTGGGGACCGTAAATTATGGAATGGCTGAGAAACGGCCGTGTGCATGAGCCCTAAAAAAATAAAGGGGGCTCTGAATCCCCTGTCCCCCTAAAGATGAATTCACACACAGTAGATTTGCTGCAGAAATTTCTGCGATCCTTCCATTAGGCCTAGTTCACAGAACGTATGGCTATTATAGTTTTTTGCGGCCCGTTTTTCACGGATCCGTTGTTCCGTTTTTGAGTTCCGTTGTGTTTCCGTTTTTCCGTATGCCATGTACAGTATACAGTAATTACATAGAAAAAATTGGGCTGGGCATAACATTTTCAATAGATGGTTCAGAAAAAACGGAACGGATACAGAAGACATATGGATGCATTTCCGTATGTGTTCCGTTTTTTTTTGCGGACCCATTGACTTGAATGGAGCCACTGAACATGATTTGCGGGCAATAATAGGACATGGGGTGTAACTAAAGACTGAATTTTGCGTATGTATGTGAAAAAATGTTTTACTGCCTGAATATACGCTTAAAAGGAAATTTTATTTATCATATATTAAAATCGTGGCGAGCTTGCCACATGTAGGATTCGTCAGGCTAAGCCTGGATGAGTGGCCCACTCCACAATTGTATGGGTACAGCCACTCAAAACAGGCTTGTAAGACGTGCAGAGCTGGAATATCAGTATGGTCCGTTCTGGATGCCACTTCTGATGATTCACAGATGCACTCCCATATATTCACTAGTGGTGCTTGGATTCCCAAAGGTGTGTCAAGGGTACCAGCAACAAAATTGGCAGCTTCAATGGTCAGCTGCAACAATGTATCCACGTAGTGAGTATGGGTAGATAGAGGAAAGGATAGGTGAACTGTGGGTGAGAGCCGTTATGTACGAGCTCTACTTACAACCCAGCTGATTTGCATCCCTATTGTCCGATCACTATCTAATAGAGAACCGTCTCTGCAAATATAAGCGTCTGCTCGACGCGTTTCTATGTCACTCTGTGTGTGGTGACATTTCTTCAGGAGCAGAAATAACAGCGGCATAAGTTTAGATTATTATAGTCATGGACAATCCAAACTCTGCACACTGATGGAGAACGCTGCACGCTGCTATTTGCGCGCGTGCAGCTTCAAGAGATACAGCCTCCGGCGATATGTTAGATTTTAATATATGATAAATAAAATTTCCTTTTAAGCGTATATTCAGGCAGTAAAACAATAATAGGACATGTTCTATCTTTCAATGGAACGGAAATACGGAAACGGAATGCATATGGAGTACATTCATTTTTTTGGGCGGAACCATTGAAATAAATGGTTCCGTATACGGAACACAAAAAAACGGCCCGTACACTCGCAAAAAAAAAAAAAAATGGTGTGAACTAGGCCTTACACTGTGGATGCCAAGCCCCTTCAGGGGAACAGTCACACAAATGTCTGCAACAAAAATAAATTATACCCTAAGGGCCGCTTCACACGAGCGGATGCCGTGCGTGGCATCCGCTCCGTGAAAGAGTGCCAAGACCCGCTGCAGACTGCAGAGGCACGGAGCGGTAACATGACTGTTAATGCTCCGTGCCTCTCTGTGATCTCTTTACTACGAAATCACAGTGACAACTGTGATTTCGTAGTAAAGAGATCACAGAGAGGCACGGAGCATTAACAGTCATGTTACCGCTCCGTGCCTCTGCAGTCTGCAGCGGGTCTTGGCACTCTTTCACGGAGCGGATGCCACGCACGGCATCCGCTCGTGTGAAGCGGCCCTTAGTGTATCGGCATACGGCTGTATTTCTGCATGAAATACTGCATGTGCTACTTGCAGTTTTTGGTTGCTTTCAAAAGGGTGAAATCCGCACACAAAAAACACAAACATAATTGACATGCTGCAGATTTCTAAATCTTCTAGATCTGCACACCATGTCAATTAACACCTCCACGAGAGCGGGTGATCGCACATAAGATCTGCATGAATTCCAGCACACACCAAAAACCGCATTTGTGACTTGTGGTTTTTGGTACAGATTTGATGTGGATTTTCCGCAGATCTCATACTTTCACGGAAAAGGATAAATTACACACTAAGAGAAAAGAAAAACTAACAAAACAAAAAACACACTAATTATATTGACACGCTGCAGATTTGAAAGTCCGCATGGCAGGTCAATTTCTGCACAGAAGAAAAAAAAAAAAAAAAAAGCAAAGTATGGCCTCTTGCACACGACCGTACGGCCTTTTTAGTAATTTGCAGTCCACAAATAATGGATCCGCAAAAAAAAATACAGATGATGTCCGTGTGCATTCCGTTTTTTTGCAGAACAGAACAGCTGACCCCTAATAGAACAGTCTTATCCTTGTCCGTTATGCGGAGAATAATAGGACATGTTCTATTTTTGAATGGAATGGAAATACGGAAATGGAAGGCATACGGAGTACCAGTTTTTTTGCGGATCCAATGAAATGAATGGTTCCGTATACGGAACGTAAAAACTGAACTTAAATGTGTGCAAGAGGCCTATACACGAGATTTGTCTAACCTCATACACTTTGCTGGTAATGTATTACGCTGTGGTTTTTCTGCAAAAGTACCTGCATATGGTCTGCAGAAAGTCCACATGAAATCTGCACAAAAACCACATAACAAAAAGGCATTTGTAATATTTCCATCCAGGTATGCAAAAATAAAAATAGTGTGCACACAACAAGTTCGACCCCATAGGCTGCTGCCACACTGGCTTTTTTTTAAGCCACAAAACATTTGCATTTTTAAAGAATTTTCTTTTTCTTAGGCCCCATGCACACGGCCGTGTTTCATAGCCGTGTGCGGGCCGTGGAACCGCGGCCTGGATCCCTCCTGAGAGCAGGAGTGCACGGCGTCACTGGTTGCTATGACGCCGTGCGCTCCCTGCTGCCGCCGCAATACGGTAGTACACTGGTATGATCTATACCAGTGTATTACTGTACTGTGCCGGCAGCAGGGAGCGCACGGCGTCATAGCAACCAGTGACGCCGTGCGCTCCTGCTCTCAGGAGGGATCCAGGCTGCGGTTCCACGGCCCGCACACGGCCGTGAAACACGGCCGTGTGCATGGGGCCTTATAGAGGAGTCCATCAGAAAAGGCTGAAAAAACACCACACCCACAGTATGCTGGAATTAAAGGCAAAAAAGTACGGTAACTGTCTCAAAACTCCACTACAAAAAAACAAACAAAAAAAAACAGCGGGCCAGATTTACTAATGTCAGCGCTCCTAGACACTCATCTGTGCCACATTTTTTACAAACTGGTGCATCCAGTTCTTCAGAAATCTTCTGCACCCTGCTCAACAAGGGGTTGTGGCTTCACCGGTGAAAGGTGTGCCCTAATACAGGACATTCAGTGCCAAAACTGCACCACAATCTGGAATAAGATTATTATATTAAACCAAGTCGGTGTAGAGTCAGCGAAAAACCGCAGCTCCGTCCAGTACCAGCAAAGTGTATGAGATTAGACAAATCTGGAGTACACTTTGCTTCTTTCTTCCATGCCGAAACTGACCTGATGTGTGGCTTCATTCACATCACCGTTCAGCAGCAGGAGAACGGAAAGGACGGATTCGCACATAACTGAGCTGAACGGAGCCTAAGGACCCCATAGACTACAATGGGGTCCGTTATGTTTCCGCTTAGAAGATGTGCATGCAGGACTTTTGTCTCCGCTCCAAAATCATCTTCTGAGCGGACACATAACGTACCCCATTATAGTATATGGGGTCCTAAGGGCTCCGTTTGGCTTAGTTACGTGCGAATCCGTCCTTTCCGTTCTCCTGCTCCTCGTAGGAAAGGCAGAATGCTGATGTGAACAAAGCCTTAGATATCCGCAGCATGTCAACTGGTTGTGCGATTTCTGGTGCAAATTACACACTTTTCAATGAAAGGACGCAATCTGTGGCAAAACTGCGACAAATCCGCAAGTAAACCACAAATTTGGTGCGGAAATGCATAGAAATCCACGGGTTTTCTGTTTTGAAATCGGGACTCGTATGCAGGTACCCTAAAGCTAACGTCGCACTAGCAGCAAGCAGAGTGTAGCCCGTCACTGTTCTTCAGATCCAGCGCAGCCAGACAGTACCGCTTACCCCCCAGACTCCGCTGACTGTAAGGGGATCTATCTGCTCCTCAGCATAAATGCCGGGATTCAGCCATTGCACACAACGTTCGGATCCGGAGAACACCTGCTGGATAGCTTTACCACAAGTGTGAAGTTAGCCGAAATGTACACCACCTATAGGATAAGTAACTGACCTAGTGTTTAAACTTTATAGGGTTGTTTTCTCTTTTACTTAAAGGACCTAAATAGGTTTTCTAAGTTCTCTTTGCTTAGGCCTCTTTCACACTTGCGTTGTCCGGATCCGGCGTGTACTCCACTTGCCGGAATTACACGCCGGATCCGGAAAAACGCAAGTGTACTGAAAGCATTTCAAGACGGATCCGTCTTCAAAATGCTTTCAGTGTTACTATGGCACCCAGGACGCTATTAAAGTCCTGGTTGCCATAGTAGTAGCGGGGAGCGGGGGAGCAGCATACTTACCATCCGTGCGGCTCCCGGGGCGCTCCAGAATGACGTCAGAGCACCCCATGCGCATGGATGACGTGTCCATGCGATCACGTGATCCATGCGCTTGGGGCGCCCTGACGTCACTCTGGAGCGCCCCGGGAGCCGCACGGATGGTAAGTATGCCGCTCCCCGCTACACTTTACCATGGCTGCCAGGACTTTAGCGTCCCGGCAGCCATGGTAACCATTGAGAAAAAGCTAAACGTCGCATCCGGCAATGCGCCGAAACGACGTTTAGCTTAAGGCCGGATCCGGATCAATGCCTTTCAATGGGCATTCATTCCGGATCCGGCCTTGCGGCAAGTGTTCCGGATTTTTGGCCGGAGCAAAAAGCGCAGCATGCTGCGCTATTTGCTGCGGCCGAAAAACGTTCCGTTCCGGAACGGAAGACATCCTGAAGGACGGACTGTCCATTCAGAATGCATTAGGAAAATCCTGATCAGTATTCTTCCGGCATAGAGCCCCGACGACGGAACTCTATGCCGGAAGACTATAACGCAGGTGTGAAAGAGCCCTTAGGCTACTTGCACACTCGCGGACGGATCCGTTCAGATGATACAACAGTCTGCATCCGTTCTGAACAGATCCGTTTGTATTATCTTTAAATGGAGTCTGTCAGCAGATTTACCCCTTTTTAACAGTTGCCATACCGCTGTAGCCGCAAAACAGATGATTAACACAGTACCTTTATATGCTTTGGTGGACTTTTAAATATGCCAAAAACGAACTTTGATGAGGGCTCGCAAGTGCCCAGGGCGGAGTCCACCGGGTTGGAGCCCAGGCAGCTCTGCCTCTTCGGCTCTTATCCCCGCCCAGCCTCTTCCTCTGCCCGCCTATCTGTTGTCTCTCCCCCTCAGCGAGATCCCGCGCCGATGCGATAACTTCCTTGGCCGGGGCATGCGCACTGCCATGCCCATTGCTGACACGGCATCGCAGTAGCTTATGCGCATGCCCCGACCAAAGAAGTCATCGCGTCGGCGCGGATCTCGCTGAGGGGGAGAGACAACAGATAGGTGGGCAGAGGAGGAGGCTGGGCGGGGATAAGAGCCAAAGAGGCAGATCTGCCTGGGCTCCAACCCGGTGGACTCCGCCCTGGGCACTTGCGAGCCCTCAAAGTTCGTTTTTGGAATATTTAAAAGTCCACCAAAGCATATAAAAGGTACTGTGTTAATCATCTGTTTTGCGACTACAGCGGTATGGCAACTGTTAAAAAGGGGTAAATCTGCTGACAGACTCCCTTTAACATAGCCAAGACAGATCCGTCTTGAACACCATTGAAAGTCAATGGAGGACGGATCCGTTTGCTATTGTGCCAGATTGTGTCCGTGAAAACGGATCATTTGGCTCAGTTTCATCAAACGGACACCAAAACGCTGCAAGCAGCATTTTGGTGTCCGCCTCCAAAGCGGAATGGAGACTGAACTGATGTAAACTGATCCGTTTTGGACTGCTTATGAGAGCCCTGAACGGATCTCCCGACCCAAACGGAAACCAAAACGTCCGTGTGAAAGCAGCCTTATCTAGCTTTTTGTTAATTTCCTCTCCATCTTCATCTGTCAGTCATACAGTACACAAAACATGCAATGCAACAGCTACATGCAAACCAAATAAAGTACAAAAACGCATAATAATTACATATGAGCCCATCTGCCACACGTCAGGGCGATCTCTGTAAGACGTGTTCCTAACACTAAATTCTACCTGTTATGTGCCATGATGGCTACCATACAACTCAGGGAGTGTAGGTTCCACATGCATGCTGGGCCTGCTTTAATTTCTGTCATCTTTGGTGCCAAAATGGCCTCCATTATATCCAAGGAATGCAGGTACCAACATGTATGCCTGGGCTCACTCCACACCACTCCTGGTGCCAAATGGCCACCAAAGACTGCATCGAGAGTCCACAACTATACCTCTCCTGGTGCACAATACTGTTTCGGTCATGTAAAGCGGGCTCCAAGCCCCAACTAGAAGGTCACTACACCAAAGCCCAAGATGATATCATACAGAAGTCTGAGATCATCATCTCAATAGTTGTCTTCTAATGAAATGTATGTTCTCCTTTGGCTGCCTGACTAGAATGGTATTCTGCAATCAAACTGTAATGTAGTATTGTTAATGGTTTGAAATGAGAAATTCAATAAAAACTATTGAAACAGAACAATTTTATAATTTCCTATTGGTCAGTATAAAACATCTGGCCACAGCATCGCTTGCCCTAGTGAAACCAGCCTAAGGCTACTTTCACACTGGCGTTTCTGGGTCCGTTTGTGAGATCCGTTTCAGGGCTCTCACAAGCGGCCCCAAACAAATCAGCTCAGCCCCAACGCATTCTGAATGGATAAGGATCGGCTCAGAATGCATCCATTTGGCTCAGTTTGGTCTCTGTTGCATTTTTTTTAGACGGTCACTAAAACGCAGCTTGCAGAGTTTTGGTGTCCGTCTGACGATGCAGAGCCAAACGGATCCGTCTAGACTTACAATGTAAGTCAATAGGGACGGATCCATTTTGCACTGACACAATATGGTGCAATTGAAAACGGATCCGTCCCCCATTGACTTTCAATGTAAGTCAAGACAGATCCGTTTTTACTTAGACTTTTTTTTTTATGAATAAAGCAAACGGATCCGTTATGAACGGATCTAAGCGTTTGCATTATCGGTGCGGATCCGTCTGTGCAGATACAAGACGGATCCGCACAAAACGCGAGTGTCGAAGTAGCCTTATACAAGCGAACTTTCCGTTCCCAGTTTGAAAAATATGTGCTTCTGATGCATTACCTCCCGCCCCACCCCCACATATTGTTTGCAAACTTGTTTCATACTACAGGTTTCCCATCAACATAAGTTATTTGGATTCTGAATCGGACATTGACAATCTATATTTCCACAGCTGAAATTGGAGGCCGACGCGCTCGAGCGTGCAGCAGATTCACACAAGTATTAGCCCCGTTACCCTGCAAGGGGGCTGATCCTCATCAGTTCCATGTGAAATGCCACTTATGTCCGAAACACCCCATTTATATGCTGGGGGTGCAGCTTCTCATCAGATTTTGGTGTCAGAGTCCTCTCCTGCATAACGGAAACAGGACGGATCCGTTGTGCAGCCCATAGACTTCTATTATGACATTCCGTCATGGAAATGCGTTATGGTCCGTGAACAGAGAACGAATTTCAAAAATATGAAATTCGCTCATCCCTAATAATACTATAATAAATCTGTCACTCATGCTGTGCAGCGGACTACAAGCTACTGCTGCGGTGATACCAACTGTAGTGTTTTCCAATGGGATTCAACAATCCAGCAATCCCTGCCCTCCATGACTACTACTTTGTGTCACATATATCCAATTCTGTAAAAAAAAGAAAAACTCCAGAAATATTTACTTTAAATCTAATAATTCTCAAACATTTCAAAATGTCTTGCTCCTGTCTACAGAGGAGAATGCTGGCACTTTGCCCTTAAAAATACCTTAATCTTGGATCTGACGGATGATTTCTTAAGATTCAGGGCTTGTTCCTCTGCATTCTCTTCGCCGCTTCCTTTTGCTTCAGGGGACAACTCCTCTTCACACTGGTCGGCAGGGTTGGGGGTGGTCAGGCTGGAGTCACTGCTGCCCCTCTCAGGACTGTCCCCTACAGGGTCTCCATTGCTGCTGCTGTTACTCAGGCTGTCTTCAGTCACATACTTTAAGATGCAGTCAATACTGTCTGAAGGCAAATCACAAGGGCGGAGGTGAGCAGATAAGTTGCATAAAAGGAGAGCATCACCTGCAGGGTACGGTGAGGCTAAGGGTGGCTTTTTTCTAAAGTGAAATGAAAGGCAAATATGTAAAGCTGATCCCTTTTCCCCAGAGCAACAATCATTAGAGGAGGAGGAGGAGGAGGGGGCGGCAGGTGAGGGCCGCACTGTTTGAACTGAGGGTGTAGTCACAATGCAAGTCTCTCATTAACAAGTCAATGGCTTAAAGCAAACATATAGGAGCTGCAGTGATGGCGTGGACTTTCCGTTAGATTGTGAGCAAAGAAAGACAAACATAGAGCAGATAAGAGCCAGGCTCAGGCTGGGAGCCCCCCAATCTGAACTCGGACCCCCCTCGCCCACAGACAAGTCATTCCTTGAAGCCCCGGCCTAAATTGTTCCTATTGTTCCAAAGACAAACACAAGATCACCCAGCATGGCACCTGCGCCACTTGTGCAAACAGCACAGGTCCTGGAAACTTCACAATGGCCTCCACGGTCCCACGTACAAGAGGACGGTATACAGAGGCTAGCTGTAAAGATTACAGAGGTAGTAATGGGAGACTGTATACAAAGGTAGTAATGGGAGACTGTATACAGAGGTAGTAATGGGAGACTGTATACAGAGGTAGTAATGGGAGACTGTATACAGAGGTAGTAATGGGAGACTGTATACAGAGGTAGTAATGGGAGACTGTATACAGAGGTAGTAATGGGAGACTGTATACCGAGGCTAGCTGTAAAGATTACAGAGGTAGTAATGGGAGAATGTATACAGAGGTAGTAATGGGAGACTGTATACAGAGGTAGTAATGGGAGACTGTATACCGAGGCTAGCTGTAAAGATTACAGAGGTAGTAATGGGAGACTGTATACAGAGGTAGTAATGGGAGACTGTATACCGAGGCTAGCTGTAAAGATTACAGAGGTAGTAATGGGAGACTGTATACAGAGGCTAGCTGTAAAGATTACAGAGGTAGTAATGGGAGACTGTATACAGAGGCTAGCTGTAAAGATTAGAGGTGTATATATATATATATATATATATATATATTAGCATATGTACGAGTGTTGTACATATATATGTATATACTGTATGGATTAAAAAGTATATATATTTTTTATTTTTTTCAATATGAGAAGTGTATGTGTGTATATTATGTTGTATGTAGGGAGGCAGTATGTCTGCACATTATACAGCAGTGTGTGTATATATAGTGTGCCTATAGGTCTGGAGGTTATACAGCAGTGTGTATATTACTGTATAGGGACGTTATACAGCAGTGTATATATAATGTATATAGGGAGTGTGCCTATAGGTCTGGAGGTTATACAGCAGTGTATATATATATCCCCTCACCTGGGATGTAGGTGTCCGCTCTCTCCTCGTCGGGCAGCTCGTCCCAGCTGCGGACCACAGGTGGCGGGGTCCTCCTCTTCACCAGGAAAGCTCTGGGCATGGCGCTCCGATGGCTTCCAGAGATCGCACCTGCACCTGGAAGGTCCCGCCAGAAGTTTGCAGCAGCAGAAAGGGTCCGTCCCGCGTGCGCGGCGGAGGCGTCCGGGATATAACAGACCTCAGGTGTCCTCCGCTACCTGTATCCGCTCTCCAAAAACTTCCGAGAATAGGAGCGCTAGAGAACCGCACCAGGAACTGCGGCAGTGCGCATGCGTGCTGCAAATATAACGGTGTCAACAAGCTCCTTACCTGTCCGACCGGTTGGAGCAGCTCAGCCCCGGCCCTTCCTCATGGAGCGGCTGCTGAGTGTCTGCACAGGAATGTAACAAAGCCCGGCAGAGCCATTCATTGCTGCAGCCCACCCTGCAGATGGGGTTACCTGCTGGGGAACAGCAGGTGAAGGTGGGCACTGCCCCTGATAACACAGTCCATTCAGGGCGGTTGGAGTCTGGGTCCATTACGTTAGGTTTGCGTTTCATTGCTTTTGACATTGACCAAAACCGACGTGTCCTCTGAGGATTTTTTATCACTTTTAGGCTGGTGGTTGAGAAGGTCCCTCCTTCACACGGCCGTATGTCTTTTTCAGTGTTTTGTGGGCCATTTTTCCCAGATCGTTTTTCCGGGGGGGTTTTCAGTAGTGTTTCCGGTTCCGTTACGATTTTCCGTTGCATTTTTCCGTATGGCATATACAGAAATTACACAAAAAAAAATTGGGCTGGGCATAACATTTTCAATAGATGGTTCCGCAAAAACAGAACGGATACAGAAGACATACTGAGTACATTCCGTATGTATTGCGTTTTTTTTTTTTTTTTTGCGGACCCATTGACTTGAGTGGAGCCACGGAACATGATTTGCAGGCAATATTAGGACATGTTCTCTCTTTCAACGGAACGGAAATACGGAAACGGAATGCATACGGAGTACATTCCATTTTTTTTTTCTGAACCATTGAAACGAATGGTTCCGTATACGGACCGTATACAGAACACAAAAAACAGCCCTTATACGGAATGCAAAAAACGTTTGTGTGAACGAGCCCCAATTATCATTTCACAGATCACAGTAAATAATGACAATGGGGGACATTTATTAATAGTGTCATAATTTGCAACAAACAAAATAGTAACATTACAAATCAAAAGTGGTGATTTCTTTTACCTCATATATCAAAAAGCATAGGCCACTTTTAAAATGTGACTTTTTAAAATGTAAACTTGATTTTCCCACCTAGTTGTCTCAATTTGCGACATTTTAATGCCAATAGCACTAAAATGGGACTTAAAGGGGTTGTCCGAGTTCAGAGATGAAACTGGACATACCCTTATTTTCACCCAGGTAGCCCCCCTGAGGCTGGCATCAGAGCATCTCATGCTCCGATGCTCTCCTTTGCGCTGCGCTAAATCGCGCAGGGCAAGCAATCTTTTATTTACAATAACACACTGCCGGGCGGAAACTTCTGCCCGGCAGTGTGTTCGGTGAGGTCACCGGCTCTGATCGGCGGGCTTTAGCCTTGCCCTAGCACCGGCTAGGGCAGCGCTAAATCCCGCCCATCAGTGCTGGTGATGTCACCGGGCTTCCTGGCAGCCACATGGAGAGCCCAGTACGTCACCGGATCTCCCAAAAATGCCTTTGCCCTGCGCGATTTAGCGCAGAGCAAAGGAGAGCATCAGAGCATGAACTGCTCCGATGCTCCTGTCAGGGGGGCTGCCGGGGTGAAAATGGAGGTATGTCCTGGGTTCAGCTCCGAACCCGGACAACCCCTTTAATTTAAAACTGAAAAGCGCCATTTAATCCAACCCCTGCCAGACCGCACTTGCGACTTTTGAAGCATATTTGCCACATTTTCTGTGGTAAATTGCGATTTTTGTCTCAGACTCTGGACATTTTTGTTGGGGCTTATGCACACGATCGTATTTTCTATCCGTGTCCGTTTCATTTTTTTGGCGGACCGTATGCGGAACCCTTCATTTCAATGGGTCTACAAAAAAAACAAAAAAAGGAACATACTCCGTATGCATGCCGTCTCCGTATGTCTGTATCACAAAAAAATAGAGCGTGTCCTATTATTGTCCGCATTACAGACAAGGATAGGACTGTTCTATTAGGGACCAGCTGTTCCTTTCCGCAAAATACTGGATGCACACAGACATCATCCGTATTCTTTTACGGATCTGTCTTTTGCGGACCACAAAATACATAGTCGTGTGCATGAGCCCTTATTTTGTTTTTGTTAAATGTCAATTTTCTGACAAAACCCTGTAGTTTGGCTCATTTCTATTAGATAAAAATGAACGCATCCTGTTTTAACACTTACCTGCCACTTGTTCCCACGACGAGTTGGTTTTTCTTTTCATAAAAGCGACTTTCTTATAAAAGGTTGCACCTTTCTGCCATAAATCCGTTTTTTTTTTTTTTTTATTACACAAAACACCACCACATAAGCTGGCTTAATTGTACTCAACAATTTGAGCCATTTCTACTGATGATAAAGAGGATGATAAATGAGGCGTAATATGCGCCAATTTGATAGCCCCGCCCACTTTGACATTTATAACTTATTTCTGTTGTGATGCTTTTTTTTAATGCTGAAAATTCTGAAGAAAACTGTTGATATATTTGGTGCAAATCCAAACGCCATTCTTTTTGGCGCATTTTACGCCATTATTCTGGCGCAACATGCTTGCCGTAGTAAATGTCCCCAATGAGTTTATATCACTATACAGAGCTATAGACATGTATTACAATCTTTACCATTTATTATTATTTTCAAATTTGTCCATAAAAATATTTGCTGTGATTTTTGGATAAATGTGCAGAAAAAAGAAAATTTCAGGTTGGCAGCGCTGCTGTGGATGCGTTCAGCTTATCCGTAGGGCATTCCGTACACATACGGTGAAGGGAGAATAAATGCTGTGTGATCGTAGTCTTAGGCTACCTGCACACACTGCGGATTACGCACATTGTTTTTCCACGCAGGAAAAACCGCAGCGTAATACAGCACCAGCAAAGTGTATGAGTGTATTAGTCAAATCTCATGTACATTTTGCTTTTTCGTTCAGTGTGGAAATCCACAGCATGTGTATTCTTTGTGCGGTTATTTTGTGTGGATTTCACCCTTTTCAATGCAAGGGGGAGATCTGTAGTAAAATCGCCTCGAATCCACACCACAAGGCCTCATGCACACGACCGTTGTGTGCTTTGCGGTCCACAAATTGCAGATACGCAAAACACGGATGGTGTCCATGTGCGTTCTGCAATTTGCGGAACGGTGCGGACAGCCATTAATATAACTGCCCTAAACAGACAAGAATAGGACAGGTTATAATTTTTTTTACGGACCACAGAACGGAGCAACGGATGCGGAAAGCACACGGAGTGCTGTCCGGATCTTTTGCAGCCCCATTGAAGTGAATGGGTCTGCATCCCAGCCACAAATACTGCGTCTCGGATGCGGACCAAAACAACGGTCATGTGGATGAGGCCTAACCCGCAAGTAACGCATGTGTTTGTTTGTGCAGAAACACAAAGAAATCTGCACAATTTCTGCAAAACAACCCGCACTGGTGTGCAGGGAACCTAAAGCTTCTATAGTCTTCTTCTCAGGCAGCGGGTTGTTATGCTTCCATTTTGAACCATTCGAAATATGTCCTTCAACCAGCGGGACAGATAGATAGAGTGTGTCTGGAACAACAGATAAATGTGGCACGTTAGGCAACAAGAGGGCTACATGGATAGATGTATAAGTGATAGATGGAGGTGGGGCGGCTGGAGAGATGGAGGCCTCATGAACTATTTTCAAGTTGCAATGTTCAATCTGACTTTTGCCATGTATATTACATGTCATCAAGTAAATTATATAGAATTTTGTTTTTTCCCTGCCTAATAAGCTATAGTATGAGAATGTACATATACTTTCAGTTGCGATCACAACATAACTCAGTCAGCTGATAGCACATTTACAATCTATGAGGATCATATGATGTGATAGATAGATAGAGTAGGGATCTGCCCCAATGGTAGCCTTCAGATAATAACGCACCAGCAGACGTTTAGCGGTGAAAGCAAAGCAACGATTGTCTTATATTCTTGACAAAACAACAAAGCAGTAATCGGCAGTGATCGGCTTGCTCCAGTCAGCCTCAAGGAAACAATAAAGTCCCATATCTATAGCACAACACAGGTATGGTTTTGCACAGTACTGTAACCCCACGGGAGGTATGTGGACTTCGCCTTGTCCTCAGTCTTTCAGGCAATGCAACTCCAGCTCAGCACTCCACAGAGCGCCACTGTCAGAGAGGTAATCATCCCCACCTGACACTGCTGGCAGTTTTTTTTTGTAGGCCAGTCAAAACCTGGCCTAGAACGTGGGGAGTAGTCACCCACCCAGCACTATGACTACTCCCAGTAAGGCTACTTTCACACTAGCGTTCGGGTGTCCGCTTGTGAGCTCCATTTGAAGGGGCTCACAAGCGGCCCCGAACGCATCCGTCCAGCACTAATGCATTCTGAGTGGACGCGGATCCGCTCAGAATGCATCAGTCTGGCAGCGTTCAGCCTCCGCTCCGCTCAGCAGGCGGACACCTGAACGCTGCTTGCAGCGTTCGGGTGTCCGCCTGGCCGTGCGGATCCGTCCAGACTTACAATGTATGTCAATGGGGACGGATCCGTTTGAAGATGACACAATATGACTCAATCTTTAAACGGATCCGTCCCCCTTTGACTTTCAATGTAAAGTCTGGACGGATCTGTTCAGGCTACTTTCACACTTAGAAATTTTTTAACAATATAATGCAGACGGATCCGTTCTGAACGGAGCCACCGTCTGCATTATATGAGCGGATCCGTCTCAGACGGATCCGCTCTGAACGCAAGTGTGAAAGTAGCCCAAGAGCCGTCCCAGATCAGCTATTCACAGCTATACTAAATAAACGAAATGTCAACCACCTACTGCCACTGACACATGAAATACTGGCTCTTACTTCACCAAGGTCAGGAACCTCGGTGACACATATCTACCATCAACGATGGTCCCTTGTGCCTTCCTACATTAGATAGATAGGAGACATAGATAGATAACAGATATGAGATAGATGATAGATACAGTTGAAACCAGAAGTTTACATACACTATATAAAAAGACACAAATGCATGTTTTTCTCAATATCTGACATGAAATCAGAATCAACCTTTCCTGTTTTTTGTCAATTGGGATTACCATAATAATTATTATTTGCCAAATGCCAGAATGAGAGAGAGAATGTTTTAAGGCATTTTTATTACTTTCTGCAAAGTCAAAAGTTTACATACATTTCACTAATATTTGGTACCATTGCCCTTAAACTGTATGACTTGGGTCAAACGTTTTGGATATCCTTCTATAAGCTTCTCACAATAGTTGGTCGGAATTTGGGCCCATTCCTCCTGACAAAATTGGTGTAAGGCTACTTTCACACTTGCATTCGGGGCTCCGCTTGTGAGTTCCGTTTGAAGGCTCTCACAAGCGGCCCCGAACGCATCCGTCCAGCCCTAATGCATTCTGAGTGGATGCGGATCCGCTCAGAATGCATCAGTCTGGCACCGTTTGTCCTCCGCTCAGCAAGCGTTCAGGTGTCCGCCTGGCCGTGCGGAGGCAGGCGGATCCGTCCAGACTTACAATGTAAGTCAATGGGGACGGATCCGTTTGAATATGACACACTATGGCTCAATTTTCAAACGTCTGAGGCTACTTTCACACTTAGAATTTTTTTACAATATAATGCAGACGGATCCGCTCTGAACGCAAGTGTGAAAGTAGCCTAACTGAGCCATGTTTGTTGGTCGCCTTGCTCACATCTGCCTTTTCAGCTCTGCCCATACATTTTCAATAGGATTGAGATCAGGGCTTTGTGATGGCCACTCCAAAACATTGACTTTGTTATCCTTAAGCCACTTTGTAACCAGTTTGGCAGTATGCTTCGGGTCATTGTCCATTTGGAAGACCCATTTTCACCCAAGCTCTAACTTCCTGGCTGATGTCTTGAGATGTTGCTTTAGTATTTCTACATAATCTTCTTTCCTCATGATGCCATCTATTTTGTGACGTGCACCAGTCCCTCCTGCAGCAAAACAACCCCACAACATGATGCTGCCACCCCCATGTTTCACAGTTGGGATGGTGTTCTTAGGCTTCCAAGCTTCTACCTTTTTCCTCCAAACGTAACGATGGTCATTATGGCCAAAAAGTTCCATTTTAGTTTCATCAGACCACAGGATATGTCTTCAAATATCTAGGTCTTTGTTCCGGTGTGCATTTGCAAGCATTAATCTAGCTTTTTTATGTTTCTTTTGGAGTAATGGCTTCTTCCTGGCAGAGTGACCTTTCAGCCCATGTTTCACTGTGGATATTGACACAATCTTACCAACTTAGGTTGATATACACTTGTCGGGCCAAAGCACGTTCATCTCTGGGACACAGAACCTGTCTCCTTCCTGAGCGGTATGATGGCAGGACATTCCCATCTTGTTTGTACTTGTGTATAATTGTTTGTACGGATGAAAGAGGCACCTTCAGGTATCTTGAAATTGCACCCAAGGTTGAGCCAGACTTGTGCAAGTCCACAATTCTCTTCCTGATATGTTGGCTGACTTCCTTAGACTTTCCCATGATGCTACACAAAGAAGCAGTGTGTTTCAGGTGTGCATTTAAATACATCCACAGGTGTGTCTCTAATTAACTCAGATGTTGCCAACAAACCAAGCAGAAGCTTCCAAACACATGACATCATCATATGGGCAGTGCAGAATTGTTTAACGGCATAAAAATCTTAGTGTATGTATACTTTTGACATTGCAGAAAGTAATAAAAATGCCTTAAAACATTCTCTCTCTCTCTCTCTCTCTCTCTCTCTCTCATTATTCTGGCATGTGGCAAATAATAATAATTATGGTAATCCTAATTGGCCATAAACAGGAAAGGTTTATTCTGATTTCATGTCAGATATAGAGAAAAACATACATATGTGTCTTTTTATATAGTGTATGTAAACTTTTGGTTTCAACTGTAGATAGACAGATATTAGATAGAATGATTAATAGATATGAGATACATTGTTAATACAGTTGAAAAAAGACATAAGTCCATCAAGTTCAACCAAGTGATATGTGGGGGCGTGAATCCCAGAAGGAAGTGAGACTTCTACACATTTTCATAAGCAGATAGATAGATATAGAGATAGATAAATAGATAGATAGACATTAGCAGGGCCGGCGCAACTAGGGCGCCGGTCTGCTGGGGGCGCCCTAGTGGGCTCCCCCTAACTGAAGCTGCAGCCCTGGGCGACAGGGCGAGCGGATCTTGAGCCGCCCCCAGCGCCGTTACAGGGGGGCCAGGAGGTGGAGGTCCTTCTTAAATATGGCAGAGCAGGCATCTGCTTACCCTGATGGCAGGTGCCTGCTCTGCCAGTAAATTACCGGAGGAGAGGAGGCGGGCGGCAAAGGAGGCTGTTCTAGCAGCTCCCCACTCCTCCCTTGCGCGCCCTCTGTGATGCGGAATATGGCGTCATTCCGGCCCCGGCATACTAATTGGCGCGCTGGAGGACTGAGGATCTGCACCACACTGGACCCCAGGGAGGTGAATGTGTAAGTGTTTGACTGAGTGAGTGTCTGCCTGTGTATTTATGTCAGTAAGTGAGTGTATGTATGTCTGTCTTTCTGTCAGTAAATGTATGTGTGGATGTCAGTGAGTGTGGATGTCTGTCGGTCAGAAAGTGTCTGTGTGTTTGTCAGTGAGTATGTGTGTGTTTGTCTGTCAGTGAGTTTCAGTGGGTAGGTGTATGTCTGTCTGTGAGTGAGTGTGTGTCTGTCAGTGAGTTTCTGTGTACGTCATTCAGTGAGTGTGTGTATATGTCTGTCAGTGAGTGTATGTGTGTCTGTCAGTGAGTTTCTGTGTACGTCATTCAGTGAGTGTCTGAGTGTGTGTATGTCTGTCAGTGAGTGAGTGACATGAGGGGGCGGTAAAATGGATCTTTGCCTAGGGCGGCAAAAATCCTTGCATCGGCCCTGGACATTAGATAGATGATAGATAGATAGATAAATCGTAGATAGATAGATGATATAAACCTTTTGAAAGTTTTAGATGATGAAGTATATTGTGTTTTAATAAGCAAAAGATCTAGCAGGCACTCTATATGGAATATAGCTGGACACAGGTATATGTTTAATATACTAGTTTATTACAAATAAATGGATGATGTACATAAATTCATATATCTTAAGGCATATAATTATGCTATATGGTACTGATTGGGCGCCCAATATAAAATGACATAAAAATGACATAAAATGCAATATAAATACAATATTGAAAAATAAATAATTGGAAAATAAAATAAATCTCCCAAAATGTCTCGCTGGTGTTGCGCAGTCCTGTGGTTGTAAAGTATAGCAATAGATTTGTATTTGTGCTACTATGGGCAAATAAACATGGGTTGATGTTAATGGCGTGCTGCCTGTATTGTAGTTAACAGGCTTTGGCCTCATGCACACGACCGTTGTGTGCATCCGTGGCCGTTGTGCCGTTTTCCATTTTTTTTCGCGGACCCATTGACTTTCAATGGGTCCGTGGAAAAATCGGAAAATGCACCGTTTGGCAGCCGCATCCGTGATCCGTGTTTCCTGGCCGTGAAAAAAATATGACCTGTCCTATTTTTTTCACGGCCAACGGTTCACGGACCCATTCAAGTCAATGGGGCCGTAAAAAATCACGGATGCACACAAGATTGTCATCCGTGTCCGTGATCCGTGTCCGTTTTTTCCTATCATTTCAATGGCAAACTTGACTTAGATTTTTTTTTCATTTTTCATGTCCGTGGATCCTCCAAAAAACAAGGAAGACCCACGGACGAAAAAACGGTCACGGATCACGGACCTACGGACCCCGTTTTTGCGGACCTTAAAAAAAAAAACGGTCGTGTGCATGAGGCCTTTGTTTGCGTTGTGCCTGGGCTGCAAATACTAGACTTGTACTAGTGTTCTTAGTCCACTCTATGTTATGGGATAAAAGTCCAGATTAAGAACGCTGCTATAAGGGAACAATGTATGGTTTATTTGACAATGTCTCCAGAACTTCAGTATTGACCTTGTACCTTATTTGTGATACAGCATATCATATGGATACAGGCCAATTTGTGGCGATAATGGAGCTCCAAGGCCTGTAGTCTTTGAATCGGGTTGCCTGTAGGAGCGCTCGTATGAGTAATTCGATCTAATTCGATCTTTGTATGTAAGTCTTAAGACTTTCCAGTATCCTCCATGTCCTCATACGCGTTTCGGGACAACGCACGGTCCCTTCATCAGTGAGTGTTTTAGGTTTTATACTCCTATGTATCACTCCCGGTGAAGTTTCAGGCAGCTGATATAATACTTCACTCCGGTACCACAACCATTATTATGTGGCACAGGGGTTTCCAAGCACTTTATAGTTTGAATGGTTTGAGGGTATTTTCAGCTATTGTTGAAGTGTCTCTCTGTGAGGGAAAGATACCATTTAGTGATACTCCACCCTTCCCACTATAGCAGGAACAAAGGGGCATTTACTAAATCCTCTTGTTTTAGTGTATTGTGTTACCATAAGGAGTCAATGATTGATCTGCACAATAATTGCCCAGTATATGGAAAGTAATGGGATTCATTTCTCATCATACAAACAATCTGGACTCTCATTTTTAATCTATGTACATGCAAAGATATTTTCTTCAAGAGGATGGAATCTCTCATTCTGGCAAAAGATCATTATGAATAACAATTTTAGCTATAAAATGGGAATAAGAATGATTTTTTTTTTTCCAGCAGCGCTGATAGTTGAACAGATTTCTGTATTGTGCATGTCCATCATTCTAAAGATCTGTGGGGTTCTCAGCGCTCAGACCTCCACCTATCAAAACATTTTATATGTCCCTGAAAGCACAGTGACCTTTTAAAGGAGATTATGGTGCAATGCATTGTGTGTGTGGAGCTGCATTCCTACAGTAAATAGACACATAGCCTTTTTGGACTGATGTACAGGCCCCGTCAGGTACCGTATGTGCAAAGATATTCTGACCAAGACTACCTCAGTATATTTGCAGTCTGATTATTATTGGGAAGCATGTCTCCAGACGCAAACCCTATTGAGCATCTGTGGGACATCCTCAAATGGAAGGTGGAGGAGCGCAAGGTCTCTAACATCTACCAGCTCCGTGATGTAGTCATGGAGGAGTGGAAGAGGATTCCAGTGGCAACCTGTGAAGCTCTAGTGAACTCCATGCCCAAGAGAGTTAAGGCAGTCCTGGAAAATAATGGTGGCCACACAAAATATTGACACTTTGGGCCCAATTTGGCCCTTTTCACTTAGGGATGTACTCACTTTTGGTGCCAGCGGTTTAGACATTAATGGCTGTGTGTTGAGTTATTTTGAGGGCACACAAAATTTACACAAGCTGTACACTGACTACTTTACATTGTATTAAAGTGGCATATCTTCAGTGTTGTCCCATGAAAAGATAGAATAAAATATTTACAAAAATGTGAGGGGGGGGGCTCACTTTTGTGAGATACTGTACATGTGTATGGGGGAAAGGGTCAAGAAAAACAGCTATCGGTTGAATGAACATTCGGTCAACAACTATATCAATCTAAAGTATATAGCCAGCTTAAAGAGCATCTGTCAAGAGTTTAAGATATATAATCTACATACCTGGTATAATTACTGCCACCCCACCTGCCCGTTCTGTTCTTTGTTTTTTGTTTTTCTGATCCATACTGAGATATGTCCCCACAATCATCTCCGACAAAGTCCTGGCTGAGCATTATCTTGTGAGATCTAATATGAAGACTTTGTTCTGAGCACCACCAGAAGTTAGATCAGAGGGACCTCATCGCTGGGAAATAAAGTCTTTATACTGGTCTTGTGAGACATATTAGATCTCACAAGGTCATGCTTTTATGGTATTCAAGGTGATTGGATGGTATCAGAATGAACATGAAGACTTCACCTCTGGAGAAAAGATGTGGTTGCCACCCTGTTGGGAAATCACAGTCTGTTTAGCATATATAGGGCACCACTGTGGACAGGGGACAAATTTCAGGATAAGAGGGTCGGGTCAGAAAAAAAAAACCTGAATGCTCAGGGAGCAATCGGGAATTATGCCAGGTACGCAGGTTACATTTCTAAAAGGGAACCTGTCACCATGTTCTGACATATAAAACCAAATGTACCATAATGCTTTGTTACCCTGATAGTTCCCAGCGATCGATCCATAATCTTCTCAGGACTAACCTGTCCTATTTTATCGCCCTATAAACATTTCCCGCCTTTTATGCTAATTAGCATAAAGGAGTCATATCTTACTTGTTTGACATGAGAAGAGTCAAGCACCTCAGCTCCGCCTAAGAAACGCCCTTATAGTTAAAGGGGTTCTGCACTTTGTTTAAACTGATGATCTATCCTCTGGATAGATCAGCAGCTTCTGATCGGCGGGGGTCCGACACCCAGGACCCCCGCCGATCAGCTGTTTGAGAAGGCAGCGGTGCTCCAGCAGCGCCTTGGCTTTCTCACTGTTTACCGCAGACGCAGTGACGTCACGACTAGTATTACTGGCCTGGGCGGGGCTAAGCTCCATTCAAGTGAACGGAGTTTAGCCCCGCCCAGGCCAGTTGATACTAGTCGTGACGTCACTGGGCCTGCGGTAAACAGTGAGAAGGCTGCGGCGCTACTGGAGCGCCGCTGCCTTCTCAAACAGCTGATCGGCAGGGGTCCCAGGTGTCGGACCCCCGCCGATTAGAAGCTGATGATCTATCCAGAGGATAGATCATCAGTTTAAACAAACTGCAGAACCCCTTTAAGATCTAGCGCATGCGCAATATTCATTTCGGTCAGAGCTCCGTTGCATAAGTATTGTGAAGCGGATATTTGAGAACATTCCAGCATGTAGTGGCGTGAGGGGGAGAGGACATGCACTAAACTATCTGACGAGACGAGATTACAAGCAGTGAGGGCAGAAATCAGCTGTCAATCAAAGTTTAGGGGCTGGGAAATAGGTTATGATGGTGTGAGGGGAAGGAATAATTTATGCAAATGAGCCTAACAGCGAAAAAGGTTTATAGGGCGATAAAATAGGAAAGGTTAGTCCTGAGAAGATTATGGATCGATCTCTAGGAACTATTAGGGTAACCAAGCATTTAGGTACATTCGGTTTTATATGTCAGAACATGGTGACAGGTTCCCTTTAAGCTCATGACAGGTCCTCTTTAAGGTATTGTCTATGTTGGGTCAGTGTGCCCTAATAGATACCAGCAGAGGCAATAGATATGCAGTAGATTGCTTCTAAGGGAGAATACCTTTGTACATTCAAAATCTAATGGATCATTCTACAATTTTAAAAGTTTATGAGGGCTATATTATAGTTTGGTACATCTTAGAGGTTGCACAAGCCCTTTAGTTGAGTTTTAATCTTGATCCTAATGGTTGTAACTCTGGTTATGGCTCATGCATTTCTATTTAAAGGGACACTTTTATCAGAAAGGGGTCATCTTTTTAAAATCAATATTCAGAGAAAACATTTTTTGGAATTTTGGCTGTTTTTATTTTTCATTTTGGAAGTAGTATACCATTAAAAAATAACTACAAAATGTTGTCCTCCTTTACCAGTCAGCAGAGGGTGATAAATAATATAATGATAGGTACTCCATTGTCAGTTTACTGCTGCTGATAGTAATGCTCGTTATAATAGTAGACTTGAGGCAACAGTGTGACAACTCTATTATTCTCTTGAACAATAGGAGCATTGCACTTAGCAGTGTAATCTGTGATGCTCTAATTAAGTCACTGCATAGGGCTCTGTCTGGTCACAGTGATGGTCTGACTGACAGAGTTAAGTGAGACTGGTATTTGTGCTTAAAATACAAAAAAGTTAAAAAGGTATTCCCATCTGATACATTGATGGCATATCACTAGGATATGCCATCAATGTCAAATAGGTGTGGGTCCCAGAGGCTCTTGTCTCCAGAATGGGGCCCCTGAAATCTGCATCCGCCCTCCGTTCACCTCTGTGGGAGTTCAGAAAAGAGCTGAACGCTGGTTTGGCTGTTTCCTGCAGTCCCATGACAGTGAATGAAGAGGTGGCCATAGTTTGCACGGCATGTTCTATAGCAGTGAATGGAGAGCAGACCTCACACGCGCAGTGTCCTCTCCTTTATGACATTAATATCCCAGATGGGCATACCCCTTTAAAGAACCAGGACAGGAAGTAGAATACAGACTTCAAAAAAGGATATCCAGATGTCACAAGGCCTAGGAGAAGATGGCGAGAAGGCCTCGTCACTACTACGAGAGCCGCTGCCTTCTCAAACGCCGATCAGATACTGATGACCTTTCAATATAAAATTCTCAGAAAACCTCTTTAAATGTGATGGACATATTCCATATCTGTTATACCCTGCTGCTTGCGGTTGTCAGTGCAATGTTGTTCTACAATATGTCAGAACCAGACAATTATGTAACTAGTTTTTCATGTAAAAATGTCAAACAATAAAGCAGTGTGCACAGTTTGGGTGGTGCCCACGTCATTGACTCTACAGTGGGTGTCATAATATGGAAGCTGTTCTGCTTTCAGCAGATGCTTTCTGAGCTTGTAATGGCAGACACTAGCAGGGACAGAGCTTTACGAGCAGCAGATATATTGATATAAAGATACAGGACTGTGAGAGTCTTTGTATTATACTCTTATCATTTTACAGGGCCAGTGCTTGCCAGCTGTAATGTTTGACTTAAATAATTGCTTCTTGCATGGAAGAGAAGAACATTTAGTCCCATGCTTCATGGCTTGATGTCCCACAGACAGCCGCACAGCAGGTCAAGCTGTTTCCAGAAGACATAGTTGTCTTCATGTTAATTCAGATACACGAGGTGAGGTTTATAATTAGTAGGAGTCAACAGAAATTCCACCGAATGTATCAAAATGCTACATGTGTCATATTTTCTAAGTATCAGACAAAGTATATTTCTCCAGATGCACCTTACGTTAAACACATTTCTCCATTCTTATGCCACCCTATGGCTGATTAAAATATTATTTCTCGCCCAGTTTCCTTGGGGGACACAGAAGACCTTGGGTATAGCTCATCTCCATAGGAGGCGTGACACTAAGTGAAAACTGTTAAGCCCCTCCTCCACAGCTATACCCTCAGCCTGGAGAGAGAGGCTGCCAGTTTTTTGCTTAGTGTCCAAGGAGGCAAGACACTCCCTGCTACTGCAGGGCTGTTTTCTCCTTGTTTCAATTTTGATTTTTACTTTTTTTCTTTTCTTTTTGTTCCAGACAATACGGGACAACAGAGACGCACTAGACCTCTCTGTTTCTCCCGGGGTCGAGCTGCGCCAGTGCCGGTCATCCGCACTGCTGCCTCCCCCACAGAAGGCAAGGTGGACCAGGGCAGCCCAGCTCCCCTGCATCCCGCCAGCGCAAGGGTCGCCCGCACGCCAAGTCCCTCTTCCAGCGTCCTGCCACTACGGTGCCAGTAGCTGAAGGGGCGACCCTGCTGGAACGGACCGAGGGTGAAGACGGCTGTGGTGAGAGAGTGGCTTCTCCAGCCCTACGACCCCCTCCCCCTCCCACCCCGGTCTCCTGCGTGACTGACCCCCATACTCCTGCTGGTCCTGGGCTGGCCCCATCCTAGCTTGTTTTTATTAGCTCCCTCTCCTCCCCTCCACAATAGGTGCCTTATCCTTTACGGGCACCCGGTCCCCCCCCCTATCGCCTTACCGGTGCGCTGCTCAGGGCCAGAGGCCCTCTCCTGACGGCTGCAGCGTAGGGCCCTTGTTTCCGGTCCGCGGGGTGGGCACCCGCGGCCGGAATGACTGGTGCGGTGTTCCTGCAGACCCTGGCCGACCGCTGGTGCTCTCAGAGAGGCTGTCTTTCCGGTCGGCCGGGCGCCGCAGAGAGATCCTGTCCCAGGATTCCGGCTCCTTCCCGGGCCCCCTGACTGTTCCGGCCCGCGGGGTGGGCTCCCGCGGCCGGTATTATGCACGCGCCGCTCCGCTCCCTCCAGGTCCCGGCCGGTACCTCCGGGCACCGCAAACATTTAGGCCCCGGCTTCGCGGCCTACTAGGCCGCAAAATTCCGGCCTCCATTGGAGGGGGCGGGCACTCTCCGGGCGCGAATTCTTCCCGCCGGAGGTTCCCCCGCCCCCAGGAGATCGCTGCACCGCCCTCAGATCGGATCCCTGTTAACCTCTTGGATGCCGACGGCTCCCATCTGGAGGAGACCCTAAGGAAATGGCCTGTCTAATCCACCTAGCATAGACGATGACGTCGGCGCAGGCTGTGCCCTTATATGGTGGCCCCTTCCTACCTCAAAGAGGCTGTGTTTTAGAATAATAAATAAATAAAAATAAAAAATTAAATAAAAAAAATATAAATACCGAAATAATATAAAACTAAAAGGTACATGTTCCCCTTCTAGGCGGACCCTTGCCCTCTCCTGGGGTACGGCGCTGGCCAGGTGCAGGCCACCTTTTCTATGGGCAGAATTAGTTGCCCTATCCAGTCACGGTGCTGGCCATGTGCATGACCCCCCATTCTAGGCGGCATACTGCACTCTCCCTGGCTGCGGGCTGGCCTTGTGCATGACCCCCTTCTGTAGGCGGAATACTGCTCTTTTACAGCATACGGTGCTGGCCATGTGCACGACCCCCTTTCATAGGCGGAATGCTGCACTCTCGCTGGATTCGCTACGGCCATATGCATGACCTCCTTCAGTAGGCGGAACGCTGCACTCTCGCTGGGTTCGCTACGGCCATATGCATGACCTCCTTCCATAAGTGGAATGCGGCACTCTCTCTGGATTCGCTGCTGGCCATACGCATGACCTCCGTCCAATGGAGGACTGCTGCCCTCTCTCTCTGGATTCGCTGCCAGCCATATGCATGGCATCCGTCCATAGGCAGAACGCTGCACTCTCGCTGGATTCGCTACGGCCATATGCATGGCCTCCTTCCATTGGTGGAGTGCTGCACTCTCTCTGGATTCACTGCTGGTCATACGCATGACCTCCGTCCCATGGAGGACTGCTGCACTCTCTCTCTGGATTCGCTGCCGGCCATATGCATGACCTCCGTCCATAGGCAGAACGCTGCACTCTCGCTGGATTCGCTGCTGGCCATATGCATGACCTCCGTCCATAGGCGGAATGCTGCACTTTCTGGATTCGCTGCCGGCCATACGCATAACCTCCGTCCATAGGCGGAATGCTGCGCTCTCACTGGATTCGCTGTCGGCCATGTGCACGACCCCCTTCCTTGGGTGGTATGCTGCGCTCTCACTGGATCCGCTGCCGGCCATGTGCATGACCCCCTTTCCAGGGGCGGTGTGCTGCACTGACTGGATTCGCTGCCAGCAATGGGCATGTATCCTTTCCTCAGGCGGCATGCGCACATACCCTCTGACTGTGGTTGTTCTCTTTCAACGCCACTGACTGTGGTTGTTTTTCTCGCCAGTGCGTTGCTGGCCATGTGCATGACCCGCATCCTTGGAGGGGTGCTTGCATTTTCACTGGATGCGATGACGGCCGTGTACATGGCCCCACCCCTTTCTGGGCGGAATACTGCACTTTCACCGGATGTGTTGCGGGCCATAAACAGCCCTCCTCATTCCATGGGTGGAAATTTGCACCCTCACGAGACCCATGGCTGTCCTTGATATGCTGTGCGGGACTCTTGCATGTTCCCCTTCATTGCGGAGTAGTTGCACTCTCACAGTATTCGGTGTTAGGTGGGTTATTGCGCAATCGCTTAATGCTAGGATAACCCCGTGCATGTCCCCCTTTCACTGGGCGGACCTCCTGCGTTCCTGCTGGGTACTGTGCGGCCATGTGCATGGTCACCTTCTGGATACTGTTGGACTCTGTGGCTGATCCCTTTCACTGGGTGACTATTTTTTTGCAGTGAGCGGAATTTCTGGTGCGCTCTGTCCGTTGTTTGGGCCGTGTATGCCTTCTCCTCCCATAGGTGGGTTGGCCTTCTCACTGCTTGCTTGCGTATGCCTCACTTCCTTCTGCGACATACTTTTTTCTCTTGGGATATGGTGCTTGTCACGGGCCCTGCACTCTTCTCTAAGGAGATCATTCTGTCCACCTGTATAACCCCTGGGTGTTGTCATACCAGCATTAAAAGAATGCCATTGTATTCAAAGGTGTATACTTTAGATATGAGTAGATGGGCTCTACTTGCTCTCTACTGCACCGAGCTGGGTGGTGCTCGTTCTCTGGTTTGGCCTGTATATTGTGGTACCGTTGTGTCGGCATCCACCATGTCCGTTGGTCTTTCCACCTGGGGAGTGTTTGTGGTTCTTAGATACGTACCCATTCGTTCTCCCGCGCACTTGCTTCCCGGCGCAAGCGGTCACTGGGTCGAGAGTGCCGTTTGCAGTCGACTTCTGCGTTGGCTCTGGCGGGACTGCTGTTCCCTCGCCTACTACTGTTTCCTCCTCTTCGGGTGTCGTGCGGTTTAAGTCTTTTCTTTTAGCGCCCTCTGCGCTTCAGGCTGGTCCGCTACCGGGTTGGGGCCGCTTTTCTCCTCATGGTCACCCAACTTCTCTTGGGTGCTCGCTTACCCAGGTCCGGAGGACTTCCACCTTGGGTTCTTCAGGGTATTCGCCTTCGGCGTAGCAGTGTACCGGGCGCCTCAGTGTAGCGGAATTCTGCCTTTTAGCTGTCCTATGGCTTCCCTGTTGCCCACTCCTCCTTTTGGTTGGAGGGTGTTATGCCGGCCTCTGTCTCGACTGCCTTTAATCGCCGACTCTGTTTGGCTCCGGCTCGGTACAGATCACTCCGATGTGGCTTCTGTCCCGGCCACGCTTCAGAGGCTGTTCTTTCACTGCCCTCCCCTCCGGGGAGAGCATGGTTGTTCATGTGGATGGTTCCAGTGTTCCTTTTGGCCTCGTACGGTCTCCCTTGTTCACAGTGGCTGTACTAGCTGTGTGCCTATTTACCGGGTCTACCGCGTTCTGTCCTCCCTTTATTTTCCATTCTGGGCAATGGTCCTGCTATGGACTTACCTTCTCGGTAACTTGGGAGGACTTCCATTCGGTCGAGATTGTCCTTAGATCTCCCACACCGGGACTGTAGGACGTCTTCCTGTGGTGGCTACATCGACATGGACTTTGGCCTGTCTTGTCCTGGCGGTTGCTGGCGGACCCTTCGGTTCCTTCCGTCTGTCCTTCTGCTCCCCCCACTCCGGGTGGTTACGGGACAACGTTGCTCGGGGGCCGGCGGGACCAGTTTTGCCGACAGTTCTGCCCGTATTACTGGTCTGCGCCTTATCACATTGGGTTTTCACCCGCTTGCCCAGGTGACTCTAGCGGGCTCGCTAGTGTTCGCTCCTGGCCGTGTTTCGTCCAGGATCTGTTGTAGGACTTAGGGTTTTTACCGGGGGTTCTGTGGGAAGCTGGGCGTTCCCCCACTCTGCCTTTCTTTCTCCATGGTTCTGTCTTTCTCCAGTCCGACCTAGATCTGGGACTGGGACTCTGTTGCTTGAAGTGTCAAGTGTCAGCACTGTCCTTCCCCTTTCAGCGTTCCCCGGCCTTCTGGGCCTGTCAAGACCCTCTTCCGTGGAGCGGCTTTGGGGTTCCCTTGTACTGCCCTCGGGTTCCGCCCTGGGAATTACATACTGGGCTCTTGGCACTCCAATCTTTCCATTGGAGCCGTTACAGAGGTTCTCTCTACTCCTTCTGTCCTGTACGGTTGTGTTCCCGTAGCCGTTGTGTCTCTGACGGGTGCCTGAGTGGCGGCCCTTCTTGTTTCGAGCCTTCTGTCTTTCCTCAGGACAGGGCTGTTCTCCATCCCGTCTCTTCCTTCCTTCTGAAGGTGGTGTTTGTCTTTCATTTTAACGAGGCATTCGTCCTCCCCTTCCCACCCCCGGGAACGGACACTTCACCGGTTTGGACGTTGTTTGGGCCTTGCGGTTTTTACTTGGAGATCTCCGACTCTTGTCGACGTTCGGTCTCTTGGGTTTCCAGGAGGTCCGCGCAAAGGGTTGGCGGCCTCCAGGGTGGCTTTCCTCCGCTTTCTCACAGTGGCTATTGCTGTGGTTACCGCACCAAGGGCAGGGTTCTGCTTTTGGTGTCACCGTTGTTTCACTGGAGCGGTCGGTGCCTCCTAGGCCGGAGGCATTTGGCTTCGGCCATGCGTTTGTGCAAGGCAGTCACTGGTCTTCCTTGCAGAGTTCTACAGGGTGCATACTCTGGCTTCGGCAGATGCTGCCTTGGGCTGCCTGGTCTGCAGGCGGCGGTTTCTTGGTGCCTTAGGGTGCTTCGCCTTGGTGCTGTGGTCCCTCCCCTTTTTGGACTGCTTTTGAACGTCCCAAGGTCTTCTGTGTCCCCCAAGGAAACTGGGCGAGAAAACGAGATTTCTGTATAACTTACCAGTAAAATCTCTTTCTCGCTCTTTCCTTGGGGGACACAGCACCCACCCATTCTTTGTTTTTTCTCTACACGGTTTCCGAGTTTGTTTTACCCGTTGGGTAGTTGGCTTGTTGGTTCCATTTTTGGACTTTGCCTTTTTTCACTACTTGGACACGCAACTGGCAGCCTCTCTCTCCAGGCTGAGGGTATAGCTGTGGAGGAGGGGCTTAACAGTTTTCACTTAGTGTCACGCCTCCTATGGAGATGAGCTATACCCAAGGTCTTCTGTGTCCCCCAAGGAAAGAGCGAGAAAGAGATTTTACTGGTAAGTTATACAAAAATCTCGTTTTTTCACCAAACAATAACACATATTTAATAAATTTGGTCCATTTGATAACCTCTCTTAGCACCAACATTTTCTTTTCTTTTTTTTTAAAGTGTTTACGTACATGTAAAATGTCCCAACAACTTGGAGCACGCCATGCAGTCCACTATTATAGCACAATTTTCAGTCGAGTTTGCTTAAAGGGGTTGTCCATGACTAGAAAAAGATGGCTCCTATATTCCAAAAATAGCACCACACCCGTCCACAGGTTGTGTGTGGTATTGCAGCTCATTCCTATTTACTTAAATGGAGCAGAGCTGCAATACCAAGCACAACCCATGGATAGGTGTGGGGCAGTTTTTTTAATAAAGTGTTAGGGGCGGTGCTGGAGGAAGGAGAAGTGCATCATGGGTTTGGTTGGATACAGCAACAGGAAGTGCTACATACAAGATGGAAACAAACCAGAAGGATTGGTTTACATGGTGAAAACAGGTCAGGAGAGTCAAAGTTAAAAAAAAAAAAAAAAAAGCATAGAGGAGGTGTACATAAGGCAAGCAAGCAACTGCATGAGTGGATCTTTTAAATACCATAATCATTCTGGAAAACCCCTTCTTTATCACATGGAAGTCACAGTCATGTGCAGTCAGTATTAGATTTGCATTGTACCTCTCCTATTTGTAGGTGTACATGTATGCTAAAGGGGTTATCCGATTTGATGACCTCTTCTCAGGATAGGTCATCAATATCAGATCAATGGGGGTCCGCCGATCAGCTGTTAGAAGCAGCTGGTGCTTTGTGAGCGCCGCAGTCTCTTCCGAGGCCATCATTGTACATCGGTCACATGGCCTAGTTTCAGCTCAGCCCCGTTGGTGAATGGGGCTAAGCAGTAATACTATACAATATAATATATATAAGTAATACTATACAATATAAGCAGTACACTATACAATATGTACATAGTATACTATAGTATTCTATGTAAAGCACTGTGCTGCTGGGAGTGAGGCGGCTCCCTGGAACAGCTGATCGTCGGGGGTGCCAGGACTCGGACCCGTGCTGAGGTGATAATGATGACCTATCCTGAGGATAGGGCATCATTATCCGTTACTGGGTAATCCTTTTAGGGCTCATTCACATGTTCCTAGCTATTTTTGTGGTCTGCAAATTGCAGATCCGCAAAACAGGGATTTTGCAGAACGGAACATATGGCCCCTAATAGAACAGTCCTCTCCTTGTCCGTAATACGGACACGAATAGGACATGTTCTATATTTTTGCAGACAGCACAGATCGGACGTGCAGATGCGAACAGTACACGTAGTGCTATCCGCATCTTTTGCAACCCCATTGAAGTGAATGGGTTCGTATCCTGCAAGCAAAAATGCGGATCGGATGCGGACCCAAACCACGGTCGTTTGCACAAGCCCTTAAGGGTACGGTCACACATGATGAATCCGCTGTGGATTTTTCCTGAGGATTGTTGTGGATTTCGTTGCAGAAGTGCTGTAGGTTTTACCCCCTGGATTTTTGAAAAAAGCTATTCCTAACCTTCCCTAACAACTTTATCTACTGGCAAGTAGTAGTCGAAAAAAGTTCTCTCTATTATATATCCCTGAAACTTGGCAGGAACAAAGAACAGAAGAAATGGCTTTCAAGCTGTTGAGGTACTACAAGTCACAGCATGTTGGTGCTTGCCTCTTTCCAGAAGCTGGAGAGCCACATGTTTTCTAAGCCTGGCGCTTGCCACATACTCCCTTGTCGTCTCATTCTCAGGCATACCTCTATCTCCTGAACATGCCTCCAGCATTGGGAGGCAACCGCTTTCTAACCTGACACCTCACCTGCATGATCATGAAATGTGAGCAGTCACAGACATCCAGAGGCCCAGCAAGCACGCAGAGCCAATAGCTCTTGTCTCTCAAGGGTGACCTTTGGAAGCTGAGCACTTAACGGATCGTTCCTTCTCCCCTTAGAAAACACTACTGATTTTCTGGTGATAGTGAAGACGTTACACAATGCAGCCATTCTTCCACGACCTGCAGTGTGCGCATATGACCTACATCTCCCAATAAATGGCAAAGCCTATTTTACGTGCGTATTCAAAAGCTTACAGACATGTCCAATATATCCCTTTTTTGGTGCACTCAAGCATATTTCATGTTGTGTTCCACAGATTAAGCTAATATTAATCAATCCACCTATTCACACGACTCTTTTTTTTAACTGTGGCCATATACAGTATACGTTCTCCACATCAGATTCAGTGTAGCCTGCTTCCTCCGATTTTCATCCATATTTATGTATTTAGTTTTTTGGGGTGAAGTACTGTCTCTTTTTAAAGGGGTTGTCTCATCACATGAAGTGACATATGTGTACCAACCTAATACAAGTAACTTACCAATATGCTTAATGTTACAATAATGCGGCCTGATTTTTCTTCTCATAATTTTCCTTGTCTTTAAACACTTCTCGTCTCTAGGGGTTACGGTCACCACTGGAACACACCAGTGGTGGTCGCGGTTGCGCTCTGAAAAGAAATAATGCCGGCCTTTCTGGTGGCCGGGATTGCGGGAGCGAGCGCGCATAGTCTGCCATGCTGCACATTAGCTCCTGTCTCCGTATGTGCTATGAATCTCTCACAGTGCGGGAGCGTGCACGCACAGGCACATAGGGACTTACAGCTCCTCAGTGCTGGTGGCCTGTGAAAGCAGCCAACAAAAGTAGGTGGAGCCAACACAAGAAGGCAGGGGCAGCAATACCATTTTGCGGAACAATATACCACCCCAGAAGAGCCAAATACCACAGTGCAGCAGACTATACTGGCCCAGAAGAACCATCTGTGGAATACGACATGAAATACTGTAGTGCACCACAAAGTATCTCCCAGAAGATGCCTCACTGTGGTGGCCAGCACCACACTCTTTGCTCCTACACCAGTTGCCTCAGGATGGCACCCGTAGCAGCCACCTAGGTACATAGGTACCTGATGCTCCCAGCTCTTGGAGCACCTGATCATTACTTACTTGGCTGGAGGCCAAGAAGAAGGCTCAGGCACCCCCCCTGGACTATGGCCCACCGAGAAGTTTCCCTGTAGGTTCTATGGCCAGTCCACCCCTGGCAATCAGATAGGAACTGTCTGTTTCGTAAATCTTTATGATGCAGTCAGTTTGGGTTAGGGGAGCCGCAGACAACACGTGGACCGTGTTTCCCAGACTGAGCACAGTCATGTGAATCAGCCCTTAGTGGCAATGCTTCGTGGAAAAATGATATGCAAATAGGTATCCCCCAGGGAAAGAGAACCTTCTCACTAGCAGCACCTAAGGCTTTGTTCACATCACCGTTCAGCCTTTCCGTTCTCCTGCTCCGTTTAGGGGCAAGAGAACGGAAAGGACGGATAAGCACATAACTGACGCCAAACTGAGTCAAACGGAGCCTGAGGACCCCATAGACTATAATGGGGTCCGTTATGTTTCCGCTCAGAAGATGATTTTTAAGCGGAGACAAAAGTTCTGTATGCAGGACTTTTGTCTCCGCTTAAAAATCATCTTCTGAGCGGAAACATAACGGACCCCATTATAGTCTATGGGGTCCTCAGGCTCCGTTTGACTCAGTTTGGCGTCAGTTATGTGCTTATCCGTCCTTTCCGTTCTCTTGCCCCTAAACGGAGCAGGAGAACGGAAAGGCTGAACGGTGATGTGAACGAAGCCTTAGTAGGGGTTCTTATCCCTAGGAGATAACCTCTTTTCAAACTTAATGCTTCAGTACTGCAGCCTCAGGCTTTAGGCCTTTAACGTCATACACCCAAATATCATAAAAGGAGAAAGAAACTGGTTTTCCCAGGACTTTTAGAGATTTATATGTGTAAGCCCCTTTTTAAAGTACAGTTAATTCAACAGTTCACAAATTCAATAACTTGCAAAAAAAAAATAAGTCAATGACTATATTCACTCATCGTCCCGTCCGTTTCTGCACTAAATGTGTTAAATGCATGGAGGCTCGAGTCGAGACAATACCTTTACTCAGTCTGTTAAAAGGCTTTTTAGACTCCCACCCCCAGACAGAGAATTGCAGGCACACCCATTCATTCTTTGAATCACTTATATACCGACTTAGGGAGAATTAGGACACGGCCCTTTTTTCGCTCACAAAACCAGCAGCGCCTCTAATGTTGTGTTGAAAGGAACCTATCAATAGCTGCGTGTAACACTACAATTTGCCCTTTATACCATAGTCGCATTTCCATTATATCCAGGGGATCTGACTTTACATTCTGCTTTTTCCTCACCCAGTGCAGCCGATCAGTTACATCATGCTCACTCCAAAGCCCTCTGGCTCTGAAACTGTGGTATGCTCCCAAGCAGTTTCACAATATAGCTGTATTGTCAGCAGATGTTTTATTATTTTATATCGTGTTATACAGGTATTTGTTGTGGATGGGAGGATCCTTTATGTCATAATCAGATGCACGCCTTACTTAATGTGCATGATTTGTGGTTAATAAACCGAATCTCCAGTTTTGTGGAGAGTCACAAGATAATGCTGTAAATAGCTCCTCCGACTTGTTCAAAGCCTGGTGTCAATAGCTGGAGGGAGCTCAATGCAGCTGCTTTCAACATATTCCTCAAAAGTATTTGAACTGAGTATGAAAATGTCATTGTGATAAACCGAAACATAAAACGGGTGCATTTGGCACCTTTATACTTGGTCTAATAGTGCTTTTTTTTTTTAAGGGCCACTTTCACCTGTGGCACGATTTGGTGCAGGCGGTATGCAGGAATTTTGTTATTCCATATAAACCTTTGCCTTTTAAAGGGGTTGTCTGGGCCTCAGGATAGGTCATCAATATCAGATTGGCAGGGGTCCGATACCTGGCACCCCCGCCTATCAGCTGTATGAAGGGAAAGGCGTGAGCAGTGTGGACGTGCCGTCTCCCGTCTCTCTTCCTGCTGCTGCTATGTCTATGGCAAAGCAACAGCAGGAATAGAGATGGGAGACTGCATGTGCACACTGCTCGTGCCTTCTCGTCATACAGCTGATCGGCGGGGGTGCCTGTTGTCCGACCCCTGCCGCTCTGATATTGATGACCTATCCTGAGGATAGGTCATAAACAAGGGTGGGATTCAAATTTTTACCTGGTTACCTACTCGCTGGCGGATACGCAGCGCCGTGACAGATGTTTACATATACATACACCATATATATGCAACACACATACACATAAATACATCATATACATGGTACACATACATAAATACATCATATATCAGGGATCTCAAACTGCGGCCCTCCAGCTGTTGCAAAACTACAACTCCCACAATGCCCGGACAGTCTACAGGTATCGGCCTACAGCAGGGCATTGTGGGAGTTGTAGTTTTGCAACAGCTGGAGGTTCGCAGTTTGAGATGCCTGCCATATATACACTACACACACATACCACCCAACTAAGGAGATAAACTATCAGCGGCACGCAAAGCAATGGAAGCGAACATCTGCTGCCACCAGAGCACCGGATCAGGACTCAGCTGGGAACACGGATCTCCGATCCAGATGCAATTTTAACAACCGGATCTGGAGAACTGGAGGGAACTGGCTGAATCCCATGCCTGGTCATTAATATAAAAAGCCTGGAGAACCCCTTCAAAACATATAGTTTTATTATACACGTTTAAGTAGAATTAAAAAATCTTTTTATGGGAATAATGAAGGGGCCCCCAGAGCGGATAGCTTGGGGGACACATGGGGGCACAATCACTTTATGTTATTGCTAGTTTTATTGTATTGGCTGGTGGTGGTTGTGTGGTGGGTCTCTCCCTTCCCCCCCTTTTTTTTTATATTTCAGGCTTACTTGGCATCAAATCTGGTCCCAGCTGGTTTGTGACATCTTCTGCCCAGTGACAGCTGTCGAAGGAGTCAGCTGTTGGGCGGCGGGAAGATTTACGGAGACGGATTGGCAGAAGTCTTGTTCGGCGGGAAACCTGCAGATTTAAAAGACGTTTACAAGCGGGAACTGGAGCCACAGGAGCAGTAGCGTGGGGGGGGGGGGGGGGTGGAGGCGTGGGGGCCGTTGCACCGGGCGCAAAATTGCAGGGGGCGCCAGGCAGCAAGCACTTCAATGAGGACCATGGGAGCCTATGGCTCCCGTCCCCTCTGTTCTTCCTCATAGGCTTCAGGCTAGTGGCCTGAAGCCTATGAGGCAGTAGAGCGACCGTAGTGTCTAGAATGGAGTTGCTCCTAGGAGGTATGATGTCAGGGGAAGAGGCGGAGTCTCGTCATCCAGGGGGCGGGTCCTAAAGATGTGCGGGAGATTTTACAGAGCAGGATGTTGGAGAGAGGAGCAGAGTCTGCAGCAGGTAAGTATGTGGAGGAGAATAGTGACTGTTATTTTTACTTGGGGGCCTTTTTTTGCAGGGGCTGAAGGGAGGAGGACTAATCTTTGTACTGGAGACTGTATGTTAGAGGGGTCTGAAGAGAGGGTAGTGGGGGTAATATTATTTACATGGGACTGTATGCTGGAGGGGCTGAAGGCAGGGGGGTGATATTATTTTACATGTGACTGTATGCTGGAGGGGCTAAGGCAGGGAAGTGATGTGTCTTACATGGGACTGTATGCTGGAGGGGCTGAAGGCGGGGGGTTGTATCTTACATGGGATTATATGCTGGAGGCCCGGAAGGCAGGTGAGTGATGTATCTTACATGGGACTGTATTCTGGAGAATCTGAAGGCAGGGGGAGTGATGTATTATACATGGGACTGTATGCTGGAGGGGCTGAAGGCAGGAGGGGTGATGCATTTTACATGGGACTGTTTTCAAGAAGGGCTGGAAGGCAGGGGTGTAATGTATCTTACATTGGAATGTATGCTGGAGCGGCTGAAGGCAGACGGCAAAGAGAGGGAGTGTGATATTATTCACATAGGACTGTATGTTGCAGGGGCTGAAGGCAAGGAGTGATGTATTTTACATGAGACTGTATGCTGGAGGGGCTGAAGGCAGGGGGAAGGTTGTATCTTACATGGGACTGTATGCTGGAGGGGCTGAAGGGGGGTGGGCCATTATAATATTAATAATAATAATAATAATAATACAGAGGAGGAAATAATAATAATAACACAGAGGGGCCAGTATATATTATAATTATACAGAGGGCATTATAGTTATGGGCACTACGGGGGAGGGGAGGTCTGTTATCTGAGGATGATAGTAAAGTGAGAAATCCCCAAAAAATTCTGTGAATCTCTACAGAGACGAGACGCAGCTGAAAGATATGAAAGTTATCATGGCGGTTCTATCTCCGAATGAAGACGTTGAGGAAGGTCTACATCACAGGAGATGTCACTGGAGGTAACAGGTATGTGCTGCTGTACTCTACTGTATAGTGTGTACCATTATATGTAATGCCCATCCACATATCTGTTTAGGGGGGGTGGCTATAGGATTTGGCCCACACTGCCGAAGCCTGCCCCCAGACTTCTGGTCACACTGTGCCTGTTCTGAATTCTGGGGCCTCACACCCATCTACAGTACTACATTATCTGTACTCACAGAGTTACCACTGTGTTATCTGTGGTGTTACATAGGACTGCAGGTGGCATCTACTGCATTATTTGTAAAAAGGGGCGTGTTCACATGTTGGGTGGGCGCAATACTTGGCTTGCCCTGGGTGCTGGCAACCCACGCTACCCCACTGCTCAGGAGGCAAAATCAATCAGCTTGGAGCAGGTAAGTATGCTTCCATCTGCAGATCCGGTGACATAGGGGAACTAGCTGAAAGGCATCCAAATGTGGCGTCTCCCAACTCTTCTAAGGATTGGGCAGTTCAATCCTTTAGCTCTAACGGACATACGCCTCTGCCAGATGAGTCCGGCTGCAGCATACTGGGAATATATGTTTGCTCAGCAGGGCATGTGTATGAGGGGTCAGAAGATATAAGTACATTTCAGCTGAATTTCTGTGACTGAACATCAATTCACTATATTTGAATGAGGTGCCTCAATGGCAAAAAACATGGATTTCTGTAAACTCTATTGAGGTGAATGGGACAATCGTAGACATTTCTGTGTTAAATCCGCCTATGAAAGCAGCATTACTTGCAAAATGGAAGCACAAAGTCAATGTGAAGAATCATGGAGATAATGTGGCACGTCCTAACAGCTATAGGATTTTGGATGGCTGCGTTGCGTCAAGCTTTTTGCATCAAGAACATGAGGGCATGAACCATTGATGCTATTTAGAAATGTACTTCTTGGGTTTAAGTCACCTGCAAGAATGGACTGTCTGGAATGCAAGCACCTATGCAACCTCTATTGGTTTCGGTGGTGACAACTAATTAATCGTAATTCCACTGGTAGCAGCGCAGCCCTAACAATTGCAAAGGTTATTTTAACATGGTTCTTTTTTTTTCTTCAAAAGTGTAGTGTAAAATAATATATATTTAGAATTTTAGTGCCACCCTACCCTGTAATACACATATCTCAAATTGCTTAACAGGGTGTCCCACAAAAAAAGTTCAAAATTTTTCAAACCAGAACCTGGATCTGAATATTTTGCTAATTGTATTTAATTAAAAATTTAGTATTGTTATTGAGTTATTCAATAAACTGTATCTGTATCGTTCCACCTGCTGTTAGTTCTTTTCCTTATTTCTCTGTCCACCTTAGGCTACTTTCACACTTGCGGCAGTGTGATCCGGCGGGCAGTTCCGTCGTCAGAACTGGCCGCCGGATCCGCCGATCTGCCGCTGACTGAAAGCATTTGTGAGACGGATCCGGATGCGGATCCGGCTCACAAATGCATTGCAAGAACGGATCTGTCTCTCCGCTTGTCATGCGGACCGACGGATCCGTCTTGTACATTTTTTCAAATTTTTATTTTTTATCTTCCGGTATTCTGAATGCCAGATCCGGCGCTTATACATTCCTATGGGAAAAAATGCCGTATCCGGCGTTCAGGCTTCAAGTCTTCAGTTTTTTTCACCGGAGAGAAAACCATAGCATGCTGCGGTTTTCTCTTTTTCCTGATCAGTCAAAACGACTAAACTGAAGACATCCTGATGCATCCTGAACGGATTACTCTCCATTCAGAATGCATGGGGATATGCCTGATCAGTTATTTTCCGGTATAGAGCCCCTGTGACGGAACTCAGCGCCGGAAAAGAAAAACGCAAGTGTGAAAGTACCCTTAGTAACATTGCTGGGGTGGCCGCACATGCTCGGATTTTATCCTTCAACTGTCACAAGCTGTATTTACTGTTAGAGGCTGTAACAGTTACAAAAAGTGAGCTGAGCTGAAAGGGCATGCCCTCCTGAGCAAGAACATACCCCATAAGCTGTCAGCCTGAAGAAAATCTAGTAGGCTATATGGAGAAATGAATGGTGAGATCTCTGGCGCTGTGTGAGGTACAGTACTGATTCTAACTTTGTTAGAAAGTGATTGTCATGTAGGATATGATATATTATTTAATTTTTTTTTACATCAACTCCCTACTGTTTGCCAATATGCCTTTTTATGCTTTTACGGTGGCCTAGTGAAAGCATTGCATGCGTCCCCAAGGCAGTGGAGAACAGGATTGCAGCTCTCTCATGACAGCTGATCTCCTACTCAAACAGCACATATGAACAGAAGTCTTGCAAACTTTATCAGGTTTTCATTAAGAATATCTGTACTTTGCTCCATTCAGCTTTCCCTCAACTCTGACCAATCTCCCTATCGCTGGCTGAAAAACACCCTCACAGCATGATGCTGCCGCCACCACCATGCATCACTGTAGCGATGGTATTGCCTGGTTTCCTCTAAACATGACACTTAGAACTGTGACCAAAAAGTTTAATCTTGGTTTCATCGGGCCAGAAAATCTTGTTACTCATAGTCCGAGAGTCCTTTAGATGCTTTTTTTTTTTTTTTTTTTACTGAGAGGTTTCTTTCTGGCCACTCTGCCATAAAGCCCAGATTGGTAGAATGCTGCAGTGATGGTGGACCTTCTGTAAGTTTATCCCATCCGCACACAGTATCTTTGGAGCTCAGCTTGAGTGAGCTTTGGGTTCTTGGTCACCTCTCTAAACAAGAGAGTTTGGTGGGGCAGCCAGCTCTAGGAGGAGTCTTGTTTCAAACTTTTTCCATTTAAAAATTATGGAGGCCGCTGTGCTCTTGGGAACTCAGTGGAGTAGAAATTTTTTGTACTCTTCTCCAGATCTGTGTCTCTACGCAATCCTGTCTCTGAGCTCTACAAGCAGTTCTTTCCTCCTAATGGATTGGTAATGCTCTAATATGCATTGTCAGCTCTAAGACTTTATATAGACAGAGCTGTGTTTTTCCAAATCAGGTCCAATCAACTGAAGTTACCACAGGTGGACAGCAATCAAGGGTTAGAAACGTCTCACAGATGATCAAGAAAAATGGGAGGCCTCAGAGTTAAATTTCAAGTGTCGATAGAAAAGGGTCTCAATGCTGATCTCCATGTAATTTTTATTTTATTTTTTTCAATACATTTGTAAACATTTCAAAATTTTTGTTTTTCACTTTCTCATTATGAGGTATTGAGTGCAGAATGATGGGGGAAAACTTGATTTTTTTTTTTTTATTTTAGCACAAGGCCGTAACATAACAAAATGTGAAAAAAGTAGGTCTGAAAACTTTTAAAATGCACTGTATGTGATCTTCCAACATATATCTGGAGCCCTTAATATATGCTGCTGAACTATCTGCCCAGTTGACACTGAATTATGTTGAAAATTGTGGCTGAAAGATGGGACTTGCTGCCTTGCAAAATGTCAATATGAATATTCTCAATCACACTGTATTTCCTGGAAGTTCTTCCTTGCAGGAGGTCTCGGAAGAGAAAGGATCAACAATCAGCCTTTGACATTTTGCAGAATGTTATTGCTTATGTAGATTGATAATATCCACAACACAAGGTTCTCAGATCTCTTCTGTCCAGTAGTTGAAAATGCAGGCAGATCCATTCTGTCGGGAGGTCTTATACTCATCCCCCAAATATCTGAATCTCTCCAGGGAAGTGTACTTGCTGAAAGAGAATTATCACTGCCATTGCCATAAAGCGATGCAAACTGTGGTAAAACAGTCTTTCAGGCTGGTATTCCATAGAACAAAGGATAATTTTGGAGCCAGGCTACATATACTTAAAGGGGTTGTCCAGGTTCAGAGCTGAACCTGGACATACCTCCATTTTCCCCCCGCCAGCCCCCCTGACATGAGCATCGGAGCAGTTCATGCTCCGATGCTCTCCTTTGCCCTGCGCTAAATCGCGCAGGGCAAAGGCATTTTTCTGAGTTCCGGTGACGTACCGGGCTCTCTATGGGGCTGACAGGCAGCCCGGTGACGTCACCGGCACTGATGGGCGGGATTTGGCTCTGCCCTAGCCAGTAAAACGGCTAGGGCAGAGCTAAAGCCCGCCCCTCAGAGCCGGTGACGTCACCGAACACACTGCTGGGCGGAAGTTACCGCCCGGCAGTGTGTTATTGAAAACAAAAGAGCCCGTGCCCTGCGCGATCTAGCGCAGGGCACGGGAGCGCATCGGAGCATGAGATGCTCTGATGCGAGGCTCAGGAGGGCTGCCGGGGTGAAAATAAGGGTATGTCCGGGTTCAGCTCTGAACCCGGACAACCCCTTTAAATAGGGAGGAGTGGAAGACCATTCTTCCGGACATCAGTCTTGTACAATGAATCACAGCATTGCACATATTCATATTCAGAGAACCTTATGGACAGCTAAAATATGTTCTTGCTACTCTGTTGTATGATAGGTCAACTCTGCTTATATAGGCTGTGGATTCCTGTCTTTGTCTCTTTTTTAAACATTTAAAAATCTTAAAAATACTGCAGCTTTTGGTGCTCTTTATCTGAGAAAGAAAACTTAGGACCTCATCTATCTAAGCAATCTGAGATTCTGAACCGTCTTTTAGAATTCTGCCCCCAATGCCTCAATAGGACTGGTTCATGGTTCAAGCGAAGAACCTCAGATCTTCACTCATCAGAGCAAAGGACAGACTTCCACTGGTCTATGTCCACTGCCTGTGTTTCCGTCTTTCTCGTCCCCTATACTGTGTCCGGCATCCTTTCCCTTTGCCCCAATTTCACTGAGATGCCTCCTAGGAGAGGAGGAAGCCGGAGTGAAGTGCTGCATAAGCATAACCTTGTTGATGATGGGAAGAAACATTTTAATCTTAGGGGTGCACTTTGAAGACCCAAACCCGCCCTGTTGGGCACTTTGGAGCCATCAAAACTACTTTTTCCAGACAATCCAAACATGATCTTAAGAGTAAAAATTGTGAATTTAAAGTGCGGTTCAAATCAGGACGTTAGGTGCAAATTTCTTTAGTAAAAAGTCTAAATCAATTAATAAAGTATATTAGAAAAAATATTTTTAGGGCATTTGGGACATTTTTAAAGACGTTGAATAAAAGTTTAGTTACTCTTTAATTATGTTTTTATTGTGTGAAAGTTGCGTGAATAGGGTTGGATGGAGGGTTAGGGGTAATTAATGTTTGACTATTCATGTCACTGATCTAGAGAAAATTTTAAGAGGATGTAAATTATGTAAAAAGTGGTATAAAGATAAATGATTGCTACTATTTTTGTATATTTTACATTTAAAACTAATAAAGAGTTAAATAAAATAAACTACAATTTTTGTGATTATTTCATATGTGCCATAAATTATATAACAAGATACTAAGGTAAATAATAAGCCCGCTATCACAAATATCAAGAGCTTATACAGAAGTGACTCATAAATCTTCAACATGACTAAAACCAGACGTAACATGTCATTTAGCCAACGAGAGAATTCCTGCAATACAAATATACTAAGGCTTCAAGGAAACAGAATCATTAAAAGCGCGTGTGTCAGGTGACCGTTTAACTGTTTGAAGAAGTGTCAGTCCAGTAAGATTATTAGTGCGATCTTTGATCTCTGTTCCAAACTTTATGACTAGCTCCTAGTTTCTGTTTTACTTAAACCAATATGAGACTCATTTTATTTTGACTATGATAGGTGTATGGACTTCTTTGATTTAGTTATCATTTATACTGTAAAGGACCTTCCATATGGGGGAGATTCAGCCCTGAACAAGAGCCATTCGACTCAGATTTATCAGTACTCGTTTTCACATGACCCAATCCATACGGAATGGGGAAGGGGTGAAAGAGCATTACCACGATCATTCATCCCCTTTTAGTTTGCATGTTGTCAGCAGCACACCAACTGATAACTGTTGTTGTTGCCACATGATAAATGCTATTACTTGCCCGATCGATGGGTGATCAGCAGCAGTTTTACATGGGGGAATAATCGGGAGCCAATGTTTTTTTTAGTTCCCAATCTTTGGCCTATGTAAAAGGGCCCTTAAAGGGGTTATCCAAAATATAAAACATTCCCCTCAATGCTAGGGCCCATTATATAGATTATACTTACCCCACTCCCTGTCACCTGCGGTGCTCCTGATCCCCGCACGGCCGCTGCTGTCAAGCAGGCAATAGCAGGCCGCGATGGGGATGAACCTCCCTAGCATTGCAGGAGATGCAGCAAAGGCCATGTTGGGATCAGGAGCAACACGGGTGTCGGGGAGAAAGGTAAGTATAATCTATATGAGGGGCCCGGGGGGCATTGGGGTGCACGTATTATACTTTGGATAACCCATTTAATCAAGAACATTACAAGTTTTCAGACATTAAAGGGTTGTACCCATCTAAGACATTGCTGGCATATCGCTAGGATATGTCACCAATGTCAGAAAGGTGTGGGTACCACCTCTGGGACAAGCTCCTATTTCCAGATTGGGGCCCCCAAAGTGAAGAAGAGTGGACCAGAGGTTATATACATTTCTTTATAAGAATGGCCAATGTATGTAACTTAGGTCTTTACCATGGTTGGACTTCATGTTCAATGTGACAGCTTCTCTTTAAAGGTATGTTGCACATTTCCAAGATTTTCAGCGTGCTATATTTTGCAGTATATGTCCAGATGAAATTCCATAGTTTGCCAAACTTTGCTTGAAATAAGTTTTTATGCAGACTTTTTTTATAGCATAAAGGTATCAAAACATACAGAAATATACATAGATCAAAAAGTATTAATATACTTTTTCAAGTACCTACCCCCAAATGAATCAAGACATGGTGATCTAATTTTTGAGAATGTTATACAATTTCCTCTTTATTTAAATATCTATTTTTCATAGCTCGAAACTTTTTAAATATGATATCCAGTCTTTGGTTGTGCACCTTTGGGGCAGTTTTTGGCCATCCACCCTCTTAGGCAGACCTGTAAAGGGAAGTCTACTCACCTGCTTCCCAGCATTGGCTACCCACTCTTTCTCCACTGCGTTCACAGGATGCTAACTTCTGTTTCAACACTGCTGCACTCTGCTATTTGCGGAACTCCCATAGAAATGAATGGAGCAGCCATGCGAATTCCCACCAGCCACTCCATTCATTCCAGAGGGTCTTCACAGGGTATGGGTTTCCTTAATCATAATCGTTGGGGGTTCCAGGGGTAGGACTCCCACTGACCTAATAGTCATGCTCTATCCTGTGGATTGGGGGAAGTTTTACATAACTGGAATACCCCTTTAATGAGTGACAAGGTCAAGATAGGGCTGGGCCAGCGCTCCCCCATCCATCCTATCTCTGAATAGCTCATCCAATTTTCCTCCCTTTGCTTCACCCTTGAGGATGTGTCAGGTCACTGTTGACTGTTTCCAACCATACAAAGCAGCTCTAAGTTATTATATAACATCAGTAAAGCCATTTTATGTAGATTACGTATATAACGGTGTTCAAGGGTCAAATCATGCTTTGAAGTTAAAAGATCATATGTAGAGGAAGTGTTATCTGTACCGAAGTTTGCCAATAAAGGTGTTGTCCAGGATTACAAAAACATGGCTGCTTTATTCCAAAAGCAGTCTGGTATTACTACTCAGCTCTAATGAAGTGAATAGGGCTGAGCTGTATTACCACACGCAAGCTGTGGACAGCCGTGGTGCTGTTTTTAAAAGGAAGCAGCCATCTTTATTTTTTACTCTTGGAGTACCCCTTTAAGCAGGTACTGTACACATATTTTCTTTTATGTAGGTTTCCAGGAGATTCTCCCTTCAACTCATGGTGCAGGTTCCAATACAAAGTGTCAACACTGAGAACAAAGGGAACCCGTCACCTTGAAAATACTGTCCAATCTGCCACTATCATGTTACAGAGCAGGAGGACATGAGCAGCCTCATATATAGTTTTGGGGGAAAAGATACAGTAAAACTTGTAACTTATTAATTGAAATACCTGTTCATTCTATCCTTAGGAGTCCAGTGGGAGGAGTAACCTAATGATTGACAGCCTGCCCTGTATAAGAATAAAAATTTAACTGAATAAAATACAAGTTATACAGATTCCATTCTCATAAAACTATGGAGAGATTTATTTGTGCCAAAGGGAGAGATTTATTTGTGCCAAAGAACATACTTTAACAGTTTTAGGCACTTTCTATACTTTTTGTGACTCATCCAACAAACAGTTGTGGTTTAGTGGAAATGTGGCATGGCTTAGAGGTGACATCATGCACCAGAAAGTTGGCACTTTTTTGGGTAAACTAAGGTAAGGGATACATGGCAACATGTGTTGCTGAAAAGTCATTTGACATTTTGTGTAATGATAGTCAATGGTGTAGCAATGCCACGTGCCACATGCTGTGAGTGCGATGCAACAGCCACAAAAATTCATTCATTCAGATTTTTTTGGGCAACTGTCGTGTCGCAGCATGTCGCAGTGCGATACCATTGACAAAAACTGTTGCGCAACTTTTTAGCGACAAATGATGCCATGTAGCCCTAGACTTAGTCAACAGATAAGTGGTGTAACATTAAACTAGAAAGTGTAAAGATGCACCAGATTTATCATCAGCCACTAATAGATGGTCTAAGTTTATATGGCTAATTACTTTTAGACAGTATGAGTAAATTTGCCCCTATACTGTATATCTGCCAAATCCCACTCCAGAGCAGTTGTACACAGCAAAGTGCAAAAGAAAGCAATACAAATATGTTTGCTTTAACATGTATATGCCTGCATTTGCACAAGGTGTTGATGGGCCATATCATCAGCCACATCTAGATGGGGCTGGTGTTACTATATATATGTATATACAGTACAGACCAAAGGTTTGGACACACCTTCTCATTCAAAGAGTTTTCTTAATTTTCATGACTATGAAAATTGTAGATTCACACTGAAGGCATCAAAACTATGAATTAACACATGTGGAAATATATACATAACAAACAAGTGTGAAACAACTGAAAATATGTCATATTCTAGGTTCTTCAAAGTAGCCACCTTTTGCTTTGATTACTGCTTTGCACACTCTTGGCATTCTCTTGATGAGCTTCAAGAGGTAGTCCCCTGAAATGGTCTTCTAACAGTCTTGAAGGAGTTTCCAGAGATGCTTAGCACTTGTCGGCCCTTTTGCCTTCACTCTGCGGTCCAGCTCACCCCAAACCATCTCGATTGGGCTCAGGTCCGGTGACTGTAGAGGCCAGGTCATCTGGCGCAGCACCCCATCACTCTCCTTCATGGTCAAATAGCCCTTACTTTCAAAGTTTTCCCAATTTTTCGGCTGACTGACTGACCTTCATTTCTTAAAGTAATGATGGCCACTCGTTTTTCTTTACTTAGCTGCTTTTTTCTTGCCATAATACAAATTCTAACAGTCTATTCAGTAGGTGTATCCACCTGACTTCTCCTCAACGCCACTGATGGTCCCAACCCCATCTATAAGGCAAGAAATCCCACTTATTAAACCTGACGTGAAGTGAAAACCATTTCAGGTGACTACCTCTTGAAGCTCATCAAGAAAATGCCAAGAGTTTGCAAAGCAGTAATCAAAGCAAAAGGTAGCTATTTTGAAGAACCTAGAATATGACATAATTTCAGTTGTTTCACACTTTTTTGTTATGTATATAATTCCACATGTGTTAATTCATAGTTTTGATGCCTTCAGTGTGAATCTACAATTTTCATAGTCATGAAAATAAAGAAAACTCTTTGAACGAACTTTTGGTCTGTACTGTATATATATATATATATATATATACAGTTGCAAGAAAAAGTATGTGAACCCTTTGAAATTATATGGATTCTTCACAAATTGATCAGAAAATGTGATCTGATCTTCATCTAAGTCAGAACAATAGACAATCACAGTCTGCTTAAACTAATAACACACAAAAAATTAAATGTTACCATGTTTTTATTGAACACACCATGTAAACATTCACAGTGCAGGTGGAAAAAGTATGCAAACTATTGGATTTAATAACTGGTTGACCTCCTTTGGCAGCAATAACTTCAACCAAACGTTTCCTGTAGTTGCAGATCAGACGTGCACAACGGTCAGGAGTAATTCTTAACCATTCCGCTTTACAGAACTGTTTCAGTTCAGCAATATTTTTGGGATGTCTGGTATGAATCGCTTTCTTGAGGTCATGCCACAGCATCTCAATCTGGTTGAGGTCAGGACTCTGACTGGGCCACTCCAGAAGGCGTATTTTCTTCTGTTTAAGCCATTCTGTTGTTGATTTACTTCTATGCTTTGAGCCGTTGTCCTGTTGCAACACCCATCTTCTGTTGAGCTTCAGCTGGTGGACAGATGGCCTTAAGTTCTCCTGCAAAATGTCTTGATAAACTTGGGAATTCATTTTTGCTTCGATGATAGCAATCCGTCTAGGCCCTGACGCAGCCCAAAACCATGATGCCCCCACCACCATACTTCACAGTTGGGATGAAGTTTTGATGTTGGTGTGCTGTGCCTTTTTCTCCACACATAGTGTTGTGTGTTTCTTACAAACAACTCAACTTTGGTTTCATCTGTCCACAGAATATTTTGCCAGTACTGCTGTGGAACATCCAGGTGCTCTTGTGCAAACTGTAAACGTGCAGCAATGTTTTTTTATGGACAGCAGTGGCTTCTTCTGTGGTATCCTCCCATAAAATCCATTCTTATTTAGTGTTTTACATATCGTAGATTCACTAACAGGGATGTTAGCATATGCCAGGGACTTTTGTAAGTCTTTAACTGACACTCTAGGATTCTTCTTCACCTCATTGAGCAGTCTGCGCTGTGCTCTTGCAGTGATCTTTACAGGACGGCCACTCCTAGGGAGAGTAGCAGCAGTGCTGAACTTTCTCCATTTATAGACAATTTGTCTTACCGTGGACTGATGAACAGCAAGGCATTTGGAGATACTTTTATAACCCTTTCCAGCTTTATGCAAGTCAACAATTCTTAATCGTAGGTCTTCTGAGAGCTCTTTTGTGCGAGGCATCATTCACATCAGGCAATGCTTCTTGTGAAAAGCAAACCCAGAACTGGTGTGTGTTTTTTATAGGGCAGGGCAGCTGTAACCAACACCTCCAATCTCATCTCATTGATTGGACTCCAGTTGGCTGACCCCTCACTCCAATTAGCTCTTGGAGATGTAACTAGTCTAGGGGTTTACATACTTTTTCAACCTGCACTGTGAATGTTTACATGGTGTGTTCAATAAAAACAGGGTAACATTTAATTCTTTGTGTGTTATTAGTTTAAGCAGACTGTGATTGTCTATTGTTGTGCCTTAGATGAAGATCACACATTAGTTTCCCCCACCCTGCCCCATACAGTAAATTCCACCACAATGCCCACTTATAGTAGTTTCTCACACACTGCCCCATACAGTAATTTTCCCCACACTGCCCTCTTATAGTAGTTTCCCCCACACTGCCCTCTTATAGTAGTTTCCCCCACACTGCCCCCACATCGTAGTTTCCCCCACACTGCCCCCACACCGTAGTTTCCCCCACACTGCCCCCACACAGTAGTTTCCGCCACACTTCCCCAACACAGTAGTTTCCCCTACACTACCCCCACAAAGTAGTTTCCCCCCACACTGTCCCATATAGTAGTTTTCCCCACACTGCCCCCACACAGTATTTTCTCCCACACTGCTCCCACACAATAGTTTCCACCACACTGCCCCCACACAGTAGTTTCCCCCACACTTCCCCCACACAGTAGTTTCCCCCACACTGCCCCTACACAGTAGTTTTCCCCACACTGCCCCCACACAGTAGTTTCCCCCCACACTGCCCCCATATAGTAGTTTCCACCACACAGTAGTTTCAACCACACTGCCATCCACACAGTAGTTTCCCCCACACTGCCCCCACACAGTAGTTTCCCCCACATTACCCCCACACAGTAGTTTCCTCCACACTGCCCCATATAGTAGTTTCCCCCACACTTCCCCATACAGTAATTTCCCCCACACAGTAGTTTCCCCCACACTGCCCCATATAGTAGTTTCCCCCACACTGCCCCCATACAGTAATTTCCCCCACACAGTAGTTTCCCTCACCCTGCCCCCCCACACAGTAGTTTCCCCCACCCTGCCCCCCGACACACAGTAGTTTCCCCCACATTGCCCCCACACAGTAGTTTCCCCCACATTGCCCCCACACAGTAGCTCCCCCCCACTGCCCCCACATTAATTTCTGCCACACTGCCCCCCCACATTAATTTCCCCCACACTTCCCCATATAGTAATTTCCCCCACACTTCCCCATATAGTAATTTCCCCCACACTGCCCCATACAGTAATTTACCCCACACATTAGTTTCCCCCCACACTGCCCCATACAGTAATTTCCCCCACACTCCCCCCACACAGGAGTTTCCCCCACACTGCCCCCACACAGGAGTTTCCCCCACACTGCCCCCACACAGTAGTTTCCGCCACACTGCCCTACACAGTAGTTTCCCCCACACTGCCTCCACACAGTACTTTACCCCCACACTGCCCCCACACAGTAGTTTCCCCCACACTGCCCCCACAAAGTAGTTTCCCCCACACTGCCCCCACACAGTAGTTTCCCCTACACAGTAGTTTCCGCCACACTGCCCCGACACAGTAGTTTTCCCCACACTTCCCCCTACACTGCCCCCACACAGTAGTTTCCCCCACACTGCCCCCACACAGTAGTTTCCCCCACACTGCCCCCACACAGTAATTTCCCCTACACTGCCACCACACAGTAGTTTCCCCCACATTGCCCCCACACAGTAGTTTCCCCCACACTGCCCCCATATAGTAGTTTCCACCACACAGTAGTTTCAAACACACTACCATCCACACAGTAGTTTCCCCCACACTGCCCCCACACAGTAGTTTCCCCCACACTGCCCCATACAGGAGTTTCCCCCACACTGCCCCCACACAGGAGTTTCCCCCACACTGCCCCCACATAGTAGTTTCCGCCACTCTGCCCTACACAGTAGTTTACCCCACACTGCCCTACACAGAAGTTTCCCCCACACTGCCCCCGCAAAGTAGTTTCCCCCACACTGCCCCCACACAGTAGTTTCCCCTACACAGTAGTTTCCGCCACACTGCCCCCACACAGTAGTTTTCCCCACACTGCCCCCACACAGAAGTTTCCCCCACACTGTCCCCACACAGTAGTTTCCCCCACACTGCCCCCACACAGTAGTTTCCCCCACACTGCCCCCACACAGTAGTTTCCCCCACACTGCCCCCACACAGTAGTTTCCCCCACACTTCCCCCACACAGTAGTTTCCCCCACACTGCCCCACACAGTAGTTTCCCCCACACAGTAGTTTCCCCCACACTTCCCCCACACAGTAGTTTCCCCCTACACTGCCCCCCACACAGTAGTTTCCCCCACACAGTAGTTTCCCCCACACAGTAGTTTCCACCACACTGCCATCCACACAGTAGTTTCCCCCACACTGTCCCCACACAGTAGTTTCCCCCACACTGCCCCCACACAGTAGTTTCTCCCACACTGCCCCACACACAGTAGTTTCCCCCACACTGCCCCCACACAGTAGTTTCTCCCACACTGCCCCACATTAATTTCTGCCACACTGCCCCCCCCACATTAATTTCCCCCACACTTCCCCATATAGTAATTTCCCCCACACTTCCCCATATAGTAATTTCCCCCACACTTCCCCATATAGTAATTTCCCCCACACTGCCCCCATACAGTAATTTACCCCACACATTAGTTTCCCCCCACACTGCCCCATACAGTAATTTCCCCCACACTGCCCCCACACAGGAGTTTCCCCCACACTGCCCCCACACAGTAGTTTCCGCCACACTGCCCCCACAGAGTACTTTACCCCACACTGCCCCCACACAGTAGTTTCCCCCACACTGCCCCCACACAGTAGTTTCCCCCACACTGCCCCCACACAGTAGTTTCCCCCACACTGCCCCCACAAAGTAGTTTCCCCCACACTGCCCCCACACAGTAGTTTCCCCTACACAGTAGTTTCCGCCACACTGCCCCGACACAGTAGTTTTCCCCACACTTCCCCCTACACTGCCCCCACACAGTAGTTTCCCCCACACTGCCCCCACACAGTAGTTTCCCCCACACTGCCCCCACACAGTAGTTTCCCCCACACTGCCCCCACACAGTAGTTTCCCCCACACTGCCCCCACACAGTAATTTCCCCTACACTGCCACCACACAGTAGTTTCCCCCACATTGCCCCCACACAGTAGTTTCCCCCACACTGCCCCCATATAATAGTTTCCACCACACAGTAGTTTCAACCACACTACCATCCACACAGTAGTTTCCCCCACACTGCCCCCACACAGTAGTTTCCCCTACACAGTAGTTTCCGCCACACTGCCCCCACACAGTAGTTTTCCCCACACTGCCCCCACACAGAAGTTTCCCCCACACTGTCCCCACACAGTAGTTTCCCCCACACTGCCCCCACACAGTAGTTTCCCCCACACTGCCCCCACACTGCCCCCACACAGTAGTTTCCCCCACACTGCCATCCACACAGTAGTTTCCCCCACACTGCGCCCACACAGTAGTTTGCCCCACACAGTAGTTTCCACCACACTGCCATCCACACAGTAGTTTCCCCCACACTGTCCCCACACAGTAGTTTCCCCCACACTGCCCCCACACAGTAGTTTCTCCCACACTGCCCCACACAGTAGTTTCCCCCACACTGCCCCACACAGTAGTTTCCCCCACACAGTAGTTTCCCCCACACTTCCCCCACACAGTAGTTTCCCCCACACTGCCACCACACAGTAGTTTCCCCCTACACTGCCCCCCACACAGTAGTTTCCCCCTACACTGCCCCCCACACAGTAGTTTCCCCCACACTGCCCCCACACTGTAGTTTCCCCCACACAGTAGTTTCCACCACACTGCCATCCACACAGTAGTTTCCCCCACACTGCCCCCACACAGTAGTTTCCCCCACACTGCCCCACATAGTAGTTTCCCCCATTCTTCCCCCCACACAGTAGTTTCCTCGCACTGCCCCCACACAGTAGTTTCCCCTGTACTGCCCCCACACAGTAGTTTCCCCTGTACTGCCCCCCACACAGCAGTTTGCCCCACACTGCCCCCACACAGTAGTTTTTCCCCACACTGCCATCCATACAGTAGTTTCCCCCCACACTGCCCCCCACACAGTAGTTTCCCCCACACTGCCCCCCACACAGTAGTTTTCCCCACACTGCCCCCAAAAAGTAGTTTCCCTACCACTGCCCCCAAAAAGTAGTTTCCCTACCACTGCCCCTAAAAAGTAGTTTCCCTACCACTGCCCCATATAGTAGTTTTCCACACACTGCCCCCACACAGTAGTTTCCCCCCCACACTGCCCCCACACAGTAGTTTTCGCCACTCTGCCCTACACAGTAGTTTACCCCACACTGCCCTACACATTAGTTTCCCCCACACTGCCCTGCACAGTAGTTTCCCCCCCACTGCCCCCACACAGTAGTTTCCCCCCCCACTGCCCCCACAAAGTAGTTTCCCCTACACAGTAGTTTCCGCCACACTGCCCCCACACAGTAGTTTTCCCCCACACAGTAGTTTTCCCCCACACTGCCTCCACACAGTAGTTTTCCCCCACACTGCCCCCACACAGTAGTTTCCCCCACACTGCCCCATACAGTAATTTCCCCCACACTGCCCCATACAGTAATTTCCCCCACACATTAGTTTCCCCCACACTGCCCCATACAGTAATTTCCCCCACACTGCCCCATACAGTAATTTCCCCCACACATTAGTTTCCCCCACACTGCCCCATACAGTAATTTCCCCCACACTGCCCCCTTATAGTAGTTTCCCCCACACTTCCCCCACACTGTAGTTTCCCCCACACTGCCCCCACACATTAGTTTCCCCCACACTGCCCCATACAGTAATTTCCCCCACACTGCCCCCTTATAGTAGTTTCCCCCACACTTCCCCCACACTGTAGTTTCCCCCACACTGCCCCCACACATTAGTTTCCCCCACACTGCCCCATACAGTAATTTCCCCCACACTGCCCCCTTATAGTAGTTTCCCCCACACTTCCCCCACACTGTAGTTTCCCCCACACTGCCCCCACACATTAGTTTCCCCCCACCACTGCCCCATACAGTAATTTCCCCCACACTGCCCCCTTCTAGTAGTTTCCCCCACACTGCCCCATATAGTAATTTCCCCCACACTGCCCCATATAGTAATTTCCCCCACACATTAGTTTCCCCCACACTGCCCCATACAGTAATTTCCCCACACTGCCCCATACAATAATTTCCCCACACTGCCCCATACAATAATTTCCCCCACACTGCCCCATACAGTAATTTCCCCCACACTGCCCCATACAGTAATTTCCCCCACACTGCCCCATACAGTAATTTCCCCCACACTGCCCCATACAGTAATTTCCCCCACACTGCCCCATACAGTAATTTCCCCCACACTGCCCCCATACAGTAATTTCCCCCACACTGCCCCATACAGTAATTTCCCCCACACTGCCCCATACAGTAATTTCCCCCACACTGCCCCATACAGTAATTTCCCCCACACTGCCCCATACAGTAATTTCCCCCACACTGCCCCATACAGTAATTTCCCCTACACATTAGTTTCCCCCACACTGCCCCATACAGTAGTTTCCCCCACACTGCCCCACATAGTAGTTTCCCCCATTCTTACCCCCACACAGTAGTTTCCTCGCACTGCCCCCACACAGTAGTTTCCCCTGTACTGCCCCCCACACAGTAGTTTCCCCTGTACTGCCCCCCACACAGTAGTTTCCCCTGTACTGCCCCCCACACAGTAGTTTCCCTCACACAGTAGTTTTTCCCCACACTGCCATCCACACAGTAGTTTCCCCCACACTGCCCCCACACAGTAGTTTCCCCCACACAGTAATTTCCCCCCCACGGCCCCCACACAGTAGTTTCCCCCACACTGCCCCAAGTAGTCGTTTCCCCCACAGTAATTTCCCCCATACAGTAATTTCCCCCTCACTGCCCCCACACAGTAGTTTCCCCCACACAGTAGTTTCCCCCACACTGCCCCCACATAGTAGTTTCTCCCACACTGCCCTCACAAAGTAGTTTCCAACACATTGCCCCCATATAGTAATTTCCCCCACACTGCCCCCCACATTATTACCCCACACTGCCCCCACAGTAATTTCCACCACACTGCCCCCATACAGTAATTTCCCCCACCCTGACCCATACAGTAATTTCAGACCACACATTAGTTTCCCCCTCACTGTCCCCATACAGTAATTTCCCCCACACTGCCCCCTTATAGTAGTTTTCCCCACCCTGCCTCCACACAGCAGTTTCCCCCACACAGTAGTTTCCGCCACACTGCCCCCACACAGTAGTTTCCCCCACATTGCCCCCACAAAGTAGTTTCTTCCACACTGCCCCCACACAGTAGTTTGCCCCACACAGTAGTTTCCCCCACACTGCCCCCACAAAGTAGTTTCTTCCACACTGCCCCCATACAGTAGTTTCCCCCACACTGCCACACCCCACATGGTAGTTTCCCCCACACTGCCCCCATACGGTAATTTCCCCCACACTGCCCTCATACAGTAATTTCCCCCACACATTAGTTTCCCCCACACTGCCCCATACAGTCATTTCCCCCACACTACCAACTTATAGTAGTTTCCCCCGCACTGCCCCCACACAGTAGTTTCCCCCACACAGTAATTTCCGCCACACTGACCCCCACACAGTAGTTTCCCCCACACAGTAGTTCCCCCCACAGTAGTTCGCCCAACACTGCCCCCACACAGTAGTTTCCCCGTCACTGCCCCCACAAAGTAGTTTCTCCCACACTGCCCCATATAGTGGTTTTCCCCACACTGCCCCTACAGTAGTTTCTCCCACACTGCCCCCACACAGTAATTTCCCCCCACACTGCCCCCACACAGTAGTTTCCCTCACACTGCCCCCACACAGTAGTTTCCCCCACACTGCCTCCACACTGTAGTTTCCCCCACACTGCAGTTTCCCACACACAGTAGTTTCCACCACACTGCCATCCACACAGTAGTTTCCCCCACGCTGCCCCCACACAGTAGTTTCCCCCACACAGTAATTTTCCCCACACTGCCCCCACACCGTAGATTCCTCCACACTGCCCCCACACTGTAGTTTCCCCCACACTGCCATCCACACAGTAGTTTCCCCCACACTGCCCCACACAGTTGTTTCCCCCACACTGCCCCACAAAGTAGTTTCCCACATACTGCCCCCATATAGTAATTTGTCCACACTGTAGTTTCCCCCACACAGTAGTTTCCCCCACACTGCCATCCACACAGTAGTTTCCCCCACACTGCCCCCCCACAGTAATTTCCCCCACACTGCCCCCCCACAGTAATTTCCCCTACACTGCCCATACAGTAATTTCCCCTACACTGCCCATACAGTAATTTCCCCCACACTGCCCCATACAGTAATTTCCCCACACTGCCCCATACAGTAATTTCCCCCACACTGCCCCATACAGTAATTTCCCCCACACTGCCCCTATACAGTAATTTCCCCCACACTGCCCCTATACAGTAATTTCCCCCACACTGCCCCTATACAGTAATTTCCCCCGCACTGCCCCTATACAGTAATTTCCCCCACACCGCCCCATACAGTAATTTCCCCCACACATTAGTTTCCCCCACACTTCCCCATACAGTAATTTCCCCACACTGCCCCCTTATAGTAGTCTCCCACACCACACTGCCCCCACACAGTAGTTTCCCCCACACAGTCATTTTCGCCACACTGCCCCCCACACAGTAGTTCCCCCCACACTGTGCCCTCTTAGTAGTTTCCCCCACACTGTGCCCTCTTAGAAGTTTCCCCCACACTGCCCCATATAGTAGTTTTCCCCACACTGCCCTTACACAGTTGTCACTGCCAGACATCTGAGAAGCTCTGTCAGACGTTCTTCAGAACCTCCTGCTTGAGGTTCTTTTGTTTTGCTTTCATTTTGTCATCTCGTTTCCCTCTCTCAGCTGTCATCTAGTTGCACTGATTGCATCCCTTTAAATCCCCTCCTATACTGCATCACTTTGCGGTTTATACAACTTCCTGGAGTGTGTACATACTGGATGCTACAATTGATGCTTCTACAGATGTCTGTTCATTGATTTGTGTTTTCCTGTGTGCTTGATCCTAAGTGACCCTGACTCCCTCCGTATCAAGTGTAGGGAGCTGGTGGTTGTGTCCCCTCACTATTATAGGGTGTTCAGGTGTCATACAGTCGAGGCACGAGGGCATGCAATTTTCTATCATAGAGATCTTTGCATGGGCTGAGAAGACAGGGAGAGTTTTAGGGCTTAAATAGGGGTCACCCTTTTGTTCCTTAGTTTCGGATCAAGCCAGTCGGATCCTTATTTGTAACTTCTTGTTTCCTGTTACACCATCCGTGACATTATAAACCACCTTAAGCATGAATCCGGTTTCAACCTTGATTGACCGCATGCAGGGTCTTTCACTGGAGGTAGCAGAACTCCGGAAAACTGTCTCTCAGTTTGAGGGGACCGTTTCTGGTGGCATTCATGGAATTTGTTCTGAGCCTAAAATCTCGCTTCCGGATACGTTCTCCAGGGGTAGTGAGAATTTTGTTTGTTTTAGAGAGGCTTGCAAACTCCATTTTCGCCTACTTCCCCATTCCTCTGGTGATGAGGAGTGGAGGGTGGGGATCATCATCTCGCTGCTCAGGGATAACGCTCAGTCTTGGGCCTTTTCGCTGCCGGTGGGGGCACGGCCCCTCCGTTCAGTGGATTAATTTTTTTTAGCCCTGGGTCAGATATATGATGATTCGGATCATATTGCTCTGGCTGAGTCTAGACTACGTCTTTTATGCCAGGGTAAACAGTCCGCAGAGTTATACTGTTCAGAATTTTGGAGATGGGCAGCTGATACTGGTTGGAATGATGCTGCACTCTGAAGTCAATTTTGCCATGGTCTTTCAGAGGGATTGAAAGATGCATTTGCCTTTCATGAGAGACCTACCTCCTTGGACTCTGCCATGTCTCGGGCCGTTCGTATTGACAGGCGTCTTAGAGAGAGAGGAGAGATCACTCCTTCCTGTCATACTCAGTCCAAGGACAGTGCGGCGGTCTCATTCAGTGTGCAGGGGTCTCAGTCTCTCTCAATCCCCTCTGAGCAGGAGCCCATGCAGCTGGGTTTGCTTGCCTCTGACAATAGAAGATTCAGCTCTCAGAGGAGGGTTTGTTTCTGTTGTGGAGGTATAAATCATTTGGCAAATGTTTGTCCCTCTAGGAGATTCAGGCAGTTTTTTTAGAGTAATAAAGAAACAAAAAGAAAAAAATCCTCTAAAAACGTTCCATCTGTTACTATTGGCAAGGTTGATGCGGAAATTGAAGGTTTTTCGTTTGCTTGTAGTTCCCGTTTTGTCCTACCTGCCAGAGTGGTGCTAGAGAGCAAGAACATTTTTTTGTGAGATTTTTGTAGATAGTGGAGCAGCTGTCAATCTCATTGATAATCAATTTGCTATAACACATGGTTTCCAGGTAGGCGCTTTGGGAAAGGATATACCGGTTTTTGCTATTGATTCCGCTCCACTTTCTCAGAAATCGTTAAAGGGCATAGTTCACAATATCCGTTTGATTGTGAGTGATACTCATGTTGAGGATGTGTCATGTTTCGTCCTAAGTGGGTTGCCTAGTCCTCTAGTGTTGGGGCTACCCTGGCTCACTAAACATAACCCCACCATTGATTGCCAAGCGAGGCAAATAAATGGTTGGAGTGACTTTTGCAGAGAGAATTGCCTTACGACATCTGTTTCAGAGGTTTCTACTAAGACCGTACCATCTTTTCTCTCTGAATTTTCGGATGTGTTCTCTGAGAGTGGTGTTCAGGAGCTGCCCTCTCACAGGGAGTACGATTGCCCTATTAATCTCATCCCAAGCGCCAAGCTGCCTAAATCTCGTTTATACAATCTCTCCCAACCTGAAAGGGTCGCCATGCGTGCTTATATCTCTAAGAGCCTGAGAAAGGGACACATACGACCCTCGAAGTCACCTGTTGCCGCAGTTTTTTTCTTTGTTAAGAAAAAAGATGGTTCTTTAAGACCATGTCTGGATTTCAGGGAGCTGAACAGTATCACAATTTGTGACCCTTATCCGCTTCCTCTGATCCCGGACCTGTTTAACCAGGTTGTTGGGGCTAAAGTTTTTCCAAGTTGGATCTAAGAGGGGCATACAACCTGGTCAGGGTCAGAGAAGGAGACAAATGGAAGACGGCCTTCAATACCCCTGAGGGCCATTTTGAGAATTTGGTTATGCCTTTTGGTTTGATGAATGCTCCAGCCATCTTTCAGCATTTTATGAACAGCATTTTTTATCATATAATGGGGAAATTCGTACTAGTGTATCTAGATGACATTTTGATTTTTTTTCCTGATTTCAAGACTCATAAGGACCACCTACGTCAGGTCTTGCTCATCCTGCGGGAGAATAAATTGTACGCTAAACTGGAAAAATGTGTTTGCGGTTCCAGAAATTCCTGGTCGGTAGAGGTGCGTAAGGCCTTTTCTAGTATCAAGGAGAGTTTTGCTTCCACTCCCATCTTGGAACAACCTGATATCTCTCTGCCCTTCATAGTTGAGGTGGATGCTTCTGAGGTGGGTGTGGGTGCGGTCTTGTCTCAGGGTCCCTCTCCCGCCAAATGGCGACCGTGTGCCTTTTTCTCGAAGAAACTCTTCTCCGCAGAAAGAAATTACGATGTGGGAGATATGGAGTTGTTGGCCAACAAGTTAGCTTTTGAGGAATGGCGCCATTGGCTAGAGGGAGCCAGACACCCTATTACCGTTTTTACTGACTATAAGAATCTGGCCTACTTGGAGTCAGCCAAGCGTCTGAACCCGAGACAAGCCAGATGGTCTTTGTTCTTTTCAACAGTAGTTTCCCCCACACTGCCCCCACACTGCAGTTTGCCCCACACTGCAGTTTCCCCCACACTGCAGTTTCCACCACACTGCCATCCACACAGTAGTTTCCCCCACACTGCCCCCACACAGTAGTTTCCCCCACACTGCCCCCACACAGTAATTTTCCCCACACATCCCCCACACCGTAGTTTCCCCCACACTGTCCCCAACATAGTAGTTTCCCCCGCACTGCCCCCACACAGTAGTTGTCCCCGCACTGCCCCCCACACAGTAGTTTCCCCTATACTGCCCCAACACAGTAGTTTCCCCCACACTGCCCCCACACAGTAGTTTCCCCCACACAGTAGTTTTTCCCCACACTGCCATCCACACAGTAGTTTCCCCCACACTGCCCCCACACTGCCCCCACACAGTAGTTTCCCCCACACTGCCCCCACACAGTACTTTCTCCCAAACTGCCCCCACACAGTACTTTACCCCACACTGCCCTCACACAGTAATTTACCCCACACTGCCCCCACACAGTAGTTTCCCCCACACTGCCCCCACACAGTAATTTTCCCCACACATCCCCCACACTGTAGTTTCCCCCACACTGCCCTTACATAGTAGTTTCCCCCACACTGCCCCCACACAGTAGTTTTCCCCGCACTGCCCCCCACACAGTAGTTTCCCCTACACAGTAGTTTCCCCCACACTGCCCCCACACTGTAGTTTCCCCCACACATTAGTTCTCCCCACACTGTAGTTTCCCCCACACAGTACTTTCCCCACACTGTCCCCGCACAGTAATTTCCCACAGATGGCCCCACATAGTAGTTTCCCCCACACTGCCCCCACACAGTAGTTTCCCCCACACTGCCCCCCACACTGTAGTTTCCTCCACATTTCCCTATATAGTAATTTTCCCCCCACTTAGTAATCCCTCCCATAATAATTTGCCCACACACAGTATCCCATCATAATTTTTTCCCCCCTCATGTCCTCCTGTGTCCCCCCGTGTCCCCCAAAGTTGGTGCATAAAATAAAAAAATAAAATTAAATAAATAAAAGCTAAATACTCATCTATGTCCAGGCACTTGCTCGCAGAGGAAGGCGCGCACACTTCACTGTGCTGCTGCGTCCCGGCACAGGCGCGCGTGATGGCGTCGTCATGCTCGCCTGCGCCAGGATTTTATTACTGCATAGGCCTTGGGCCTACTAGGCCTGAAGCCTATGGTGGTGATCGGCGGCGGGGCAGAGAACTATGCGCTCCCGTGCCCCGCTGCAGTATGTGGGCTGACAGCACTCCAGCAATGAGGGCTTTCTTCTGTATTGATGGAAGCGCTCATTGCTTGTGGAACCCCCTTAGAGCCGCCCCCCCCCCCCCCCCATGCACGCCTCTGCAAAGAACATCTAAACAAGCCTGCTGTATTTTTAAAACATGTCCTGTGGACCCATAAGACTAAAATAGAACTCTTTAGCCACAATGATAAAAGGTATGTTTGGAGAAAAAGGGCCCAGAATTTCATGAAAAGAATACCTTTCCAACCATTAAGCATGGGGGTGGATCAATCATGCTTTGGGGTTTTATTGCAGCCAATGGCACAGGGAACATTTACAGTTAGAGGGAAGAATTGATTCAATGAAATATTGATCCTAAACACACTTCAAAATCACAATAGACTATCTCTAAAGCTGAAGGTTTTTCCATGGCCCTCTGACAGTCCCCTGATCTGAACATCACTGTGGATAGACCTCCGAAGAGCAGTGCATGCAAGACAGCCCAGAAATCTCACAGAATTTTGCCAGGAAAAATGGATGAAAATCCCTCAGCACTACTTGGTACTAACTATGCAGGGTTCCTAAACTTTTGCTTCAGGCCCTTTTTTGTTATTTTGAAAATGTAAAAGATGAAAATAAAAAAAAAATTTCCTCTTCAACTTCAACAGAAATTTTGACCAGGTGTGCCCCAACTTTTGCATGCCACTGTAGTTTTTATGTTGCGTATTTAATAAAGTTGTTTTAAATTTTTGCTATATACTGTATGTGCACTATTCTTTGCTTGTGTTTGTTTTTGGGTTTAAATTTGCAAATCAAAGTTTACAGCATTTTCAGTTCTAATGATATGGAAGAATAGGATTACGGAAGCAATATTTGGTGCATTTATGCAGAAATCAGTTCAACGACCTAGTCATTTTTGCAGTTGTGAGGCAATTAAGCTAATCGATATCAATCCTTTATTTATCTGTTGAAGGACATTGAACCTTGTTATCTGTTTGCTTATTTCAGCCATCTGTCTAGTATATGTTTCTTTAAAGAGTGTACATTGCTCTGTATGTGTCACCAATACAGGGGAGGGGAGGGACACAAAACTAGGCCTCAAGGCTAGGGAAAGGGAAAAGGTCACCTCCTAGGAAGCCCCTAAACCTGGCCCTGACTTCTGTCAGTATGGTGGGAAAATACATACGCCGGAACCTAGACTCTAGGAGCCCTGGAATGCCCTAGGTAGTGGCAGGGAATGAGACTACTGGTTCCTTCCCAGATGAACAAACCAGCGTCTCCCTGAGGCCTAGTAACAAAAAGACAGGGGAACAACCAAATACAAAGAGCTGTACCAAACTTATCTTATAGCAAATGGATGAGCAGGAACACAGGTAAGGTCCACACACCAACTCTTCCAAATCCAAGCAGAGAAGATCAACCGCATGGTATGAAGTGTGAGACCAAACTAAGTAGGGAATGCAATAATGACCACGGGCTGCAGCTGGCAAGAGGTGATGTCATTGCCAAACCACAACACTGAGAATCAAGAGATTGTCAGTTAACCTCACGTGCAGTCAGTCTCTCCGATCTTCTAACCTCTGTTACAGAAGTTACCATGACAGTACCCCCCCTTCTACGAGTGACCTCCGGACACGAAAGGCTTTCACAAGGCGACTGGCATTAACGTTGGCCGCTGGAACCCCCATTCTCTCTCCTGGACTGTAACCCTTCCAGTGAACGAGATATTGGAGGGATCTACGGAGAATTCGGGAGTCCACTATCCTGGTGAATCTGAAATTCAAGATTACTATCCACCATGACAGAAGGGGGTGGCATGGAGGACAGTTCAGCAGGTTCGACATATCTCTTCAGTAATGATTTGTGGAAAACATTATGAATCTTTAAAGTCTGCAGAGATCTTATATGGACCAATAAACATTGGGCCCAACTTCCACAAAGGTACTTTCAACTTAATGTTTCTTGTGGACAGCCACTCTCAGGTCCAGACCAATCACATGCCTCTTGTCAGCCATTTGTTTATATTTCTTGCCCATCTTTTTCAGATTATTTAGCATTTTCCGCCAAATAGATGACAAAGAAGAGGAAAATCTTTTCTCTTCAGGTATACCAGAAGTCTCAGTACCAGAAAATGTGGCAAACTGCGGATGGAACCCATATGCCCCAAAAAACGGCGACTTATCAGTGGATTCCTGCCTACAGAACTCGGCCAAAGACAAGAAAGAAGACCACTCCTCCTGATTCTCTGAGACAAAACATCTTAGATAAGTCTCCAGATTCTGGTTAGTGCGCTCAGTCTGTCCATTCGACTCTCGCATGGCTGCTCTTTCGGGTTCAGAAAGATTATACAACCGAGATTTGGGCAATTTAGCTCTGGGAATAAGGTTGACAGGACAAACATACTCTCGATGTGGGGGTAACTCCTGGTCTCCACTTTCAGAGAATACATCAGCTAAATCAGAAATAAAGAAAGGTACAGCTTTAGTGGTTACAACAGAAAGCAACGTGCTAAGACAGTTGTCTATGCAATAATCACTCCAATCAAGAATCCGTCTCGCTTACCAATCGATGGTGGGTTATGTTTACTTAACCATGTTAAACCTAGCACCACCGAAGCAGGCAGACCCTCCAGCACAAAACACGAGATGGATTCTTGATGAAAATCACCCACCTTTAAACGGATGTCCTGCACAATTTGTGATAAACATTTTTGAGTCAGTGGAGTGGAATCAATTGCAACCGCCGAAATAATTTTGTCTAATACATTTGTTGTCAAACCATGCATACGAACAAACTGACCATCAACTAGGTTAACCCCTGCCCCACTGTCAATAAACACCTCAATTCCCACAGTTTTGGAGTCTAGCGCCACTTCGGCCGACAGGAGAAATCAGGTACTACCAGTAAATCAAAAAAGTAAGTTTTCTGGCTCCCCACCCACACCACCAATAGTAAGTTGATGATTAAGCGTTTTTTTTTTTTTTTCGTTTTCACCTTGACGCTGAATGTATGGACATATATTCACAAAATGTCCCTTCTTTCCACAACAAAAACAGATTCCCTTCATATGACCAACGCTCTTGCCAGCAGTTCCAGGTGTAGCTCCTCCTAGCTGCATAGGCTCGTCACAAGGCGTAACCACTGGTGTCTCTCCACCATAAGTGTCAAAGGAAGCCGCCACATTATTCAATAGTACGTCCTCAGGGTGAGGGACCCTAGATCTCTCTCTCAGGCGTCTATCAAGACATACAGCAAGGGACATAGCTGCTTCCAATGACGCGTCCTTCAGCCTCTCAGATAGACCCTGACAGAATTGGCTACGGAGAGCAGGATCATTCCACTCCGTATCTGTAGACCATCTCCTAAATTCAGAGCAATAGTTCTCTGCAGAGCGATCTCCCCGCCATAAATTACGTAATTTGGTCTTGGCCTGAGAGATCCAATCCGGGTCATCGTAAATAAGACCCAAGGCTCTAAAAAAGTTAATCTACTGACTGGAGGGACTGTGATCCAGTCGGCAGAGAAAAAGCCCAAGACTTGGTGTCACCTTTAAGCCCTTAAGAACACATGACATATCGGTATGGCATGTTTTCCGAGTCCTTAAGGTACATCATGTGTTGTTCCGATCACCGCTGCCCGGCGGGCGGTGATCGAAACAAGGTGCCTGCTCAAATCATTGAGCAGGACCCTTGGCTAAATGTGCGGGGGGGTCTCGTGACCCCCCCCCCCCCCCATGTCGGCGATTGCCGCAAACCGCCGGTCAATTCAGACCGGCGGTTTGCTGCGCTTTCTGCAGTTTCTGAAACTTTAAATTGCCCAAAATATATATTTTTCACCCCCCCTGCACCCCTGAATGATTTTATGTCGGCGGGTGGTGCAAGGGGGGAGTTGCATGCGGTGCGGAAGGTGGGCGGTGCGGCAGGGGGGATCGCGATCCCCCGCCCGCCTCCTCTTGGATAGTCATTGGTGTCCAGTGGTTATACCAGAGTGTCAGCACATTGCTGACACTCTGGTATAAACGGCTGACATCTGTGCTGTTGATGTCAGCCGTTTAACCCTTTCCATACAGCGGCCCGTACGGACCGCTGTATGGAAGAGGTTAAAAGTCAGGGAGCTCCCTCCCTCTCCCTTCGGGGGGCTGCTGTGCCTTTGCAGCCCCCAGACAGGGTGGGGTCACAGATGTGCCCCCCTCCTTCCCCTTCCCCGTCTGCTCAGTTATGGCGGACAGGGAAGTTTCCCATGGCAAAAGGACGCCTTCTCAGGCATCCTGCTGTTCATGGTGCTGAACAGATCTGTGCTAAAGGCAGAGATCTGTTAAGACAAAGTGTAAGTAAAATACAGTACAATACACTATATAGTGTACTGTACTGTATTATACAGACATCAGACCCACTGGATCTTCAAGAACCAAGTGGGTCTGGGTCAAAAAAATCTTTAAAAAATTAGCATATTTCATCCGACCAATAAAAGAAAAGTGTTTTTAATACAAAAAAAGTCAACCTTCCAATAATTATGTTCAGTTATGCACTCAATACTTGGTCGGGAATCCTTTTGCAGAAATGACTGCTTCAATGCGGCGTGGCATGGAGGCAATCAGCCTGTGGCACTGCTGAGGTGTTATGGAGGCCCAGGATGCTTCGATAGCGACCTTAAGCTCATCCAGAGTGTTGGGTCTTGCGTCTCTCAACTTTCTCTTCCCAATATCCCACAGATTCTCTATGGGGTTCAGGTCAGGAGAGTTGGCAGGCCAATTGAGCACAGTAATACCATGGTCAGTAAACCATTTACCAGTGGTTTTGGCACTATGAGCAGGTGCCAGGTCGTGCTGAAAAATGAAATCTTCATCTCCATAAAGCTTTTCAGCAGATGGAAGCATGAAGTGCTCTAAAATCTCCTGATAGCTAGCTGCATTGACCCTGCCCTTGATAAAACACAGTGGACCAACACCAGCAGCTGACATGGCACCCCAGACCATCACTGACTGTGGGTACTTGACACTGGACTTCAGGCATTTTGGCATTTCCCTCTCCCCAGTCTTCCTCCAGACTCTGGCACCTTGATTTCTGAATGACATGCAAAATTTGCTTTCATCCGAAAAAAGTACTTTGGACCACTGAGCAACAGTCCAGTGCTGCTTCTCTGTAGCCTAGGTCAGGTGCTTCTGCCGCTGTTTCTGGTTCAAAAGTGGCTTGACCTGGGGAATGCAGCACCTGTAGCCCATTTCCTGCACACGCCTGTACACGGTGGCTCTGGATGTTTCTACTCCAGACTCAGTCCACTGCTTCCGCAGGTCCCCCCCCCAAGGTCTGGAATCGGTCCTTCTCCTCAATCTTCCTCAGGGTCCAGCCACCTCTTCTCGTTGTGCAGCGTTTTCTGCCACACTTTTTCCTTCCACAAACTTCCCACTGAGGTGCCTTGATACAGCACTCTGGGAACAGCCTATTCGTTCAGAGATTTCTTTCTGTGACTTACCCTCTTGCTTGAGGGTGTCAATGATAGCCTTCTGGACAGCAGTCAGGTCGGCAGTCTTACCCATGATTGCGGTTTTGAGTAATGAACCAGGCTGGGAGTTTTTAAAAGCCTCAGGAATCTTTTGCAGGTGTTTAGAGTTAATTAGTTGATTCAGATGATTAGGTTAATAGCTCGTTTAGAGAACCTTTTCATGATATGCTAATTTTTTTAGATAGGAATTTTGGGTTTTCATGAGCTGTATGCCAAAATTATTAACACACTTACCTGCCACAGACACAATGACTGGAAACCGCGCACTAGTGCTGCTGCCCACACCAACATTAAAGGACACAGCACACACCCCAAACCACACAGAAACCCAGGACACCCATAGCTGCAATAAACATGAGACAGGGAAATGTCTAGTAAACATGCTGGACACCAAACGCCACCAGACAAGTAACACCAAACCAGACATACAAACATCCTGAACATAACCCACAAGGGTGGCCCTCACTGGACAGATGGGACACCCTGGACTGGAGAAGAGCTCCAGCACCAACCACAGCTTAAGTACAAATGACTCCAGCCAGGAAACCAGAGAAGATATAAGCCAAGTGACCATACCCAGTCAGGGAGTTAACCCTTACAGCACCAGACTGAGGGAGGCTACAACTTAAAGGGGAAGTGCACACACAAGCATACCAAACACATAACCACCGGCACCAGTATGTGTGGCAACCATGTCACGGCAATCACCCAGAAGGCCGAGACACTGCCACCGCATGCTCTCACAGCAACACGTTGCCGCGGGAAACCGCAAGTGTGGCAACAGAGTCACAGCGTACACAATAGGCCTTGACACAAATTAAGTCACACTTGAGATTGTGGTACCACTTAAGGACCTAGCATAGTCTCTCATAAAAGCTCCTTCATTCTACTTCTTGCTTTAACTTCATCATACAGATGTAGCAGGGTTAGCACTCCAGCTCTTAACTCAAATTTCTTAACTCATCGCGTTATCTTGAGACAAAAGCCATTGAAAAGCAATTGAAGGTGTTTGCTTAGATTAGATAACACAACTCAGAAATCTCAGAAAACAGGAGTGTTAACTCTGCTCCATCCGTAGTTTTCTGCAGATGATAGTTCTCTCATGAGCTTTACCAAATCTTTATTAACCGCAATACATGTTTCTATGTTCCTTACAATATCCTGGGAAGGTGTCATAATTGACCGCAGGTTGACATATGCTGCGATAAGCTCTGATTCAGATTCTTGTACCGTCTCTACCATATCACTCAAGTTCCCTTTTATACTTTCTTGCTTTAGCTTTTTACGAATGTCTTTAATGTATAATTTCCATTTATCATACATTCTGGTCAACTTTTTTCCTTTCAGTGCTGCTTCTTGCTCCAAATTTTCCAACATCTTTGGGGTCGGTTTTCTGGCAAGTGATAAACGTCTTAGTTCATCTGTTTGGGCTATATTTTTTTGAGGCAAGACTAATGCTATATCAGACTCAATCAAGGTTCCCTTGCTCTTCCCCCTCTACTCTATCTATCTTTGTATCCTCCAACAGTGGCATGGTAATACTAAGCTCAGACATTTTACTTTAAATGCTATAACAATCAATACGAATATTAAGAGTCCTTTCACTTTAAATGCAATACTGACAAATGCAGAAATAAATGAATGTCACTTTAAATAGAACAACGATAAATGCAGGCAATAAATGACTTTAACTTTAAATGCTTTAGAGTCAGTGTACTACAAACTGTCCTTTGTTTTTATTTAAAGTCTATTATTTCTGAACACAAAAAAATGTCTCTTTATGCCAAAGCCTATATGCAATTATAAGTAATAAAAGGAAAGCTCTGACCTTATTCTAAAGAGCAGGATACTGCGATCTGAAGGTTGCTGGAACAAATGTCTGTCTTAAAGGAGACTTGTATTTTCTTGATGTCATGCGATGCTCTGCGCTGACTTGCGATGCTTGTGCAGACTTGCAATGCTCTGCACTGAGTTGCGATGCTCTGTGCAGACTTGCTATGCTTTGTGATGACTTGCGATGATCTGTGATGACTTGCGATGATCTGTGATGACTTGCGATGCGCTGGCTTGGATACGTTGCTGCAGGTTTTGGGCCTAGTGGCGGTAAACTAGTTGGATGCAGTACGTGGTCTCTCCATGGATAGAGGTGCAGGCACTCTAGCTCTGGACTTTGGCCTCCCACCATGCGTCTCTTTCTCTCTCTAGGGATCGCAGGAGGGTTGGCGCTCTTTCTCTGACTATCTTGCCTTTGCCGTTCTGCCACTTTAAGAGTCGGCTGCAGTTTGACTAATGCGCACGTTCTATGGCCTCTATGGTAGCTCCGCTGAGGTGTCTTTGCTTGCTCACTCAGGGAATAGTTGCTGCTCCGCTGCTCTAATGTGCCCTTTACTGTGCAAGTTGAGGAGCGCTATCACTTCGCCCTCTGAGGGCAATAGTTCCACTGTGGCAGGCGCAGCACTATGAAGTGCTTTTTGCGCTGTGGCATTAGAAAAAAATTTGATATCTCTGACTTTTAGTCTAACCAGACTGTCTATTACTCTGTAATTCCTCTAGCGCCATTCTACAGAAACAGTAGGTTTAAAGAGCACACCAAATGCTTGAAATAACTTTTTTATTAACTTCAACTATTCTTCATATAACACTGCCGCCTGTGCAGCAGATAGTCCATGTACATAACACGTGTTGAAAAGATATCACAAAATGGCGGTATGATTAAGATGGTGGTTCAACTGTTCAATCTTGCCATTCAACATAAAATGGTGGATATATTTCTCTCTTCAGTATCTGTACTATCACTTTAAGTTATTTAAGCACTTTATGATCTCTCTGAGAGGTATATCTGAGATTTAACAGTTCTACTGACTAAGGGTACTTTCACACTAGCGTTTTTCTTTTCCTGCGCTGAGTTCCGTCCTAGGGGCTCAAATCCGGAAAAGAACTGATCAGTTTTATCCTAATGCATTCTGAATGGAGAGAAATCCGGATGCATCAGGATGTCTTCAGTTCAGTCTTTTTGACTGATCAGGCTTTTCAGAAAACCGTCAAAACGGATCCGGCTTTTGCATGTTAAACCCGAAAAATTTGAAAAAAAAGTTAAAGTCCATAAATGGCGGATCCGTTTTTTCCAATGCATTTTTTCATTGTGATCAAAATCCTGATCAGGATTCAAATGTAATCAGTTTTCACACGCAACTGGATCAGGAGACTCTGGCTCAATGTCCCCTGCTGCAATTTCTCCTTCTATGCAGGGTTTTAAACGGTTCCTGTGTAAAATTTGGGAGCCTTTATCTTCCCTAGAGATTTGATAAATGTGGGCCTCAGCATTAGGAATAGCAGAAATGACGTAGGGAGTCCTTTCCGACTTACTGTCCAGTTTACTGGTTCAGTGGTTATTTTTCAACCACACCATGTCTCCTATAGCTAGTGGCTCTGCATGAGCAGCCAGGTCATAGTCTCTCTGCTGTCGCTCTCGGGCACTTTCCATATGCTCCTGAACAATCTCTTTAGCAAGTAAGGAGATGCCTTTGATGCTCCACCACCCAATCAGTCCTTAGTAGTGGGTTGATGACATCAGGTACTTGTACATCCAGGGAGTGGTCAGCAGGCAACCTCCCCTGACGACCGAACATCAAATAAAAGGGCGTGTACCCGGTGGAGCAGTGAATTGTATTGTTATAGGTATACATGAGTTGTGGCAGCAGAGTAGGCCAACTACCCCTTGTCTCAACATTTCAATGAGAGTTTGATTCATCTTCTCACAGAATCCGTTACCTTGCGTATGATAGGCTGTGGTCCGGACCTTCTGGCAGTTATGTAGCAGTCACATCTCTTGGAATAACTGTGATTCAAACGCAGACCCCTGGTCGGTGAGGATCCTCTCTAGGCAGCCGTAGGGCAGGAGCAAATGCTTCCAGAATGCCTCTGCCGCAGTCTTGGCTGTCAGGTCTTTCACAGGCACTGCTACGACAAACTTAGTGAAGTGATCAATAATGGTCATGGCATAAGTATACCCTGAGCGACTTGGCTCCAACTTCACATGATCAATGGCAACAAGTTCTAAGGGAGTCTACTCACGATAGGATGGAGAGGTGCTCTCTGGTGATGGCGTTCATTTCTCCCAATGGCACAGGCAGTACATTCCGGGCACCATTTTTCAATGTCTTCTCTCATCCCGATCCAATAGAACCTCCTGCGAATGGTGGCGTCAGTTTTTTGCATGCCGAAGTGTCCGGATTGGTCATGATACATCTCTAACACCAGACTGGCATCTCAACGTGGTATGAGGATCTGGTACACCCTATAGCAGGACACTGGATCCAGGCTCCTCCTAAGCAACAGGCCTTTTTGGAGGAAGAGTTGGTGGCGATGTCCCCACAGTCTCATTAGTTCTGGGTCTGCACTCTTCCTGCGGACTCTCTCAGGAGTTCTCCCACTAGTAAGGAAGTCGAGCAGTTCACCGAGGACCCTAGTTTCTGACTGGAGCTTAATCCACTTTTCTTGTTCGCCCCTGGACTCAGGAGTATTTGATGAAGAGGGATCAGCAGCTGAGTGATTTTCAGTGCGAACATTATCTTGTTGAGCAAATTTGCTGTAGAACGCCGGCATCTCCACTTCTTCCCAGGCATCCTTAGGTTCATCTGGTGCTTCGATAGTGGGAAGCCATGACAGGGCATCAGCATTATCATTAGAGCGGCCTGCCCGGTATTTCACAGTGAAGTCATAGTTGGCAAGGCGGGAGGCCCATCTTTTCTCCAGCGCCCCTAACTTGGCCGTATTCAGATGCGCCAGGGGATTGTTGTCCGCGAAGGCGACAAACGGAGTGGCCACAAGATAGTCTTTGAACTTTTTAGTCACAGCCCACACTAAAGCAAGGAACTCCAGCTTGAAGGAACTATAGTTCTGATCGTTTTTCTCAGCTCCCCTCAGGGATCTGCTGGCATAAGCAATCACCCTCTCTTTGTTGTCTTGCACCTGAACCACGGCTCCCAGGCCTCTTTTACTGGCATCCGTATAGAGATGAAACGGCTTCTGATAATCCGGGTAACCCAGGACAGGGGGTTCAGTCAGCTTCTTCTTTAGGAGCTGGAAGGCAATCTCCCGGTCTTCATTCCATTCAACCGGAATAGGAATCTTTGGACTCTTTTTGGGATGCCCCCTTAGGAGTTCCTGGATCGGATCCGCAATCTGTGCAAAATGCGGGATGAAGCGTCTGTAATATCCTGCTTAGCTGAGGAAACTTCTCACCTCCTTCACGGTGGTAGGAGTAGGCCAATTACGGACAGCAGCAAGTTTATCAGGATCAGGCTGGACTCCTTCGGCACTAACAACGTGCCCTATGTATTTAACCACTGGCTTCAGCAGATGGCACTTGGACGGCTTGATTTTAAGGTCATATTTAATGAGGACTTGAAACACTTCAGCCAGGTGGTTTAAATGATCCTCATATATCTTGGAGTAGATAATAACGTCATCCAAGTATAGCAATACAGTCTCAAAGTTCTTATGGCCTAAACAACGCTCCATCAACCGCTGGAATGTCCCTGAAGCGTTACACAGTCCGAACGACATGTAATTAAACTCGAACAGGGTCGTAGGCGTAGTGAAAGCGGTCTTCTCCCGGTCTTCCGGGGCCATGGGTACCTGCCAGTATCCGCTGGTTAAATCCAGAGTGGAGATGTAGGCTGATGACCCCAGGGCAGTTAAGGACTCTTCAATGCGTGGCAATGGATATGCATCTTTATGTGTGATTTGATAGATTTTTCTATAATCCACGCAGAACCTAATGCTGCCATCTTTTTTTTCAGACAAGAACTAGGGGCGCAGCCCAGGGACTATGACTGTCCCGGATTATATTAGAGTCCTTCATTTCCTGTATCATCCCTTTATGGACTGATAGGTAGTAGGTGGTATGGGTCTGTATCTCTCCTTGATAGGAGGATGAGAGCCAGTGGGTATGGTGTGTTTGATTACACTGACCTCTCCGTAGTCCGTGGAGTGCTTGCTAAAGGCCTTGTGGTGTTCTTTCACCAGATTCAGGACTCCCTCTATTTGCTCCTTCGGGGTGGATTCGTTCCCCACATGAAGTTCCTCCCACCAGGATACTGAAGAGGCGCTGGCAGGGACGTTGCTGCTCTGTGCGGTCTGGAACGTCTCCGTGGCAGGCAGACGGATAACATCCTGGAAAGACACCTGGAAAAGCTGAGCAACGGGACAGTGCTTAGAGAAAGTAACAGGGTGATCACCGAAATTAATCAAATGGACAGGTACTTTACCTTGAGATACGGTCACCAGACTCTTGGCTGTTCGCATGAAGGGATGATTCTCAATTTAGATAGGTTTCACTAGGACTTGATAGTCCTGACCCTGGATCCCTAGTACAGCACGGCACCACAGGATGATCTGGGAATTCTGTGGCAGGATTACTGTCCGGTTATCCCGTTTCCGGGCAGTACAGATTTCTCCTTTTCTATTTGCTAATTTTTGTTGAGCACACAGCACGCTGATAGTCTTATGAATGACTCTTTTAGAAGCAGGTGAAGCTGAAGGTATGGATTGGTTAAACGCCTCAAGCACCTTGGAGTAACAATTTTTAAAAACATTAGTCCCTAAGATCACGGGGTGTCCCCTTTATCTCCGGCTTGCACCACAATCACACCTTGCTGTGGTAAGGTTGCTTCTCCCACCTGAATGGTAGGTTCCCAGTACCGATGGACTTTCACCGGCTTGCCGTTGCTAGCAATGATATCCAGCCGGGTCGTTGGCTGGTGGTGACCTGAGACCCAGTATCCAACAGGGCTTCAAAAGGTATCCCGTTGATGCAGACGTTCATTTTTGGGCGAGATCCTACGTATCTGGGCATCCAACTTGGATCCCTTGGACCTACTGTTCTACCTCCCGAGGGGCAGTCCTCGGCCTCGGGGTGGCCCGTTTAACTGCCAACATGTTGATTCATTAAGTCCATATTTTTTACAATAGTGGCAGACAGGCTGCTTGCGATTATTAGACCGGTAACTTGATCGTCCATCAGGTTCTTTGTGGTATACCTCTTTATATGCAGGCTGGAGCCTTTGATGAAGGGGGCTTTCATCTTCCAATAACAATGGTCTTACACATTCCTCTATTTTCCTGCACACCTTTTCCAGGCTCTTAGTGAGATGGTTAACTTGCTCCAATAATGCCGCCACCACATCTGTTACTGGAGCCTGAGTGGCTTGACTGGCTCCAGACGGCCTCACATTAATAGTTTTTGACTGGCAGGCCTGAGGTTCAAGGGAGGCCGCTGGCCCCGTGAGCGGGTTTTGGCCTAGGATACTGATGGCCAGCTCTTTAAAGTCCAAAAACGCACAATTGGGGTGTTGGGCCGACAGCATCCTCAGCTGGCCCTTTAAATGCTCAGTGTTTACACCAACAAGGAACTGCTCTCTTAGAGTCCGGTCCTGGTCCTCAGCCTCCCGGGGGTCTATCTGGACTACAGCCCTCAGGGTCTCTTGCAGGGACAAAGCAAAATCCCGGAGGGACACACCAGAGTGTTGCTTCCTGCTGAAAAATCGCATCTTAACTTCGGACACCGTTCTGGCCTCAAACGTGGTGCCGAGGCGATCGAAGATCTGTTCCAGGCTATTCTTTTCGGAGCTGGGCCATGACATGACTTCCCTGCGGGCGGCCCCTTCTAGCTGTGCTAAGAAGATCTCCATTTGTTGCTCAGTGGAGATAGGGTAGAGCCAGAACAAGGCCAGGATCTGGTCTCTAAAGTCTTTTAATTTGTGGGCTTCCTCGGAATATCGCGGGAACCAGGGGGCCCCGAAATAATATGGCATGGTCAGTGGCATCAGGCTAGATGCTGCCACAGCGGCGGGCGCCCTGTTATCAGCGGTGTTCATTTCAGGAGGTACATTGGGGACCGCCCGCTCCGCTTCTACAGGTGCGGACATTGCGTGGTCTCTGGTGGCCAGTTCTATAGGCAGTCACACACTGGCCTTCGCTTGCTTAAACGTTGCTAAGGGCGCCTACGGAGTGGATATGGCCCTTTAAGGAGCGACGGAGCAGGCCGGATCTAAGTTGGACGTACTTCCCTCCCGGGTTAAGTCTTTTGTTACTAGTGAGGGACCTTCCCCAGACTCTTTGTAAGGATCGGAACCTCCCCGGTGCTGGTATATAAAGGGGCCGGTGAATATGAAAGTTTTTACTTACTCCGGCGATGCTCAGTCAAAATCTCGCAAGGTACGTGGTTACGTTGTGCGTCAGAAGATAGGAGCGGCCTTTTGGAGCTCCGAGATTCAAGGTAGGCTGTATCTTCTTTACAGAAAGGGGGTGTGTTTTTCTTTTTGCAGGCTGGGCGGTACCTTCTCTTCTTCTTTTTCGCGCCAAACAGACACACGAGGCGCACCGATAATCCAGTCAGCTTAGGCGGCCATCTTTAAACACTGGACTGTCAATTCACTGACAGCAAGCGGTGACTTAAGAAGCGACTAACAGTCCATAATATACAGCTTTCACACCGCGATTTTAACAGTTCTTTGGCCCAGCAATTTGTCAAATAAACGGATAGGGCTTTTTCGCTTTATGGGCAAATAACGGCACACAGTTCAGATTCCACAATGGCGCAGGAATAATCGGATCCTGTTTGTGACGCCAAAATATGCAGTACGCAGCCCTGCAGGGTTAGGTGAGTGGTAGGTCACGGTTACTAGGCAGAACGAGGGTTGTACAGAGTACTCACAGTTCATAGAAGACCCTGGGCAGGTGTACAGCAGTGATGGAGAGGCTGGCACAGGGGTCCTCTGGGGCACTCTCTTTGTATAGAGACCAGGCCGGTGGTAGGTGAGGTGCCCAGGGTGTTGCAGGATTAACGTGCCGGTGGCAAGATCTCTTTAAGATTTGTGACGCCAGTGCCGGCAACGGTGGCACACCGATTTATGATAGGAATAATTGAGGAACACAATGTTGTGGTGAACCAAAACTTCCTTTTACTGGAACAAGCAACTATTTACAGTCTTTTTGGGAAAGTTCCATATAACAGCAGCAGTCAATAGCAGGCTTACACACATGGCAGGCTCAATGTGTCACGGAAGGTGTACAGGTAACAAGACAATGCAAAATGAATGTATGACTCACTGGATCCAAAACTAAGGAACAAAAGGGAGACCCCTGCATAAGACCTGGCACTCTCCCTGACTGCTCAGCCTATGTGAAAATCCCAATGGTAGATGATCGCATATCCTCGTACCTCGACTGTATAACACCTGAACACCCTACAATAGTGAGGGGACACGACCACCGGCTCCCTACACTAGACACGGAGGGAGTCAGGGTCACCTGGGATTCAGCAAACAGGAAATCACAAAGAATGTAACACTTATCTTGTAGATGACTGGGAAATAGGATCAGCATGCACACACACTCCAGGAAGTTGTATAAGCCGCACACTAATGCATTATGGGGAGGAATTTAAAGGGATGCAATCAGTCCAACTACATGACAGCTGAGAGAGGCTAACGAGATGAAGAACTGAAAACCAAAACAAAGAATAGCTCAAGGAGGAGGTTCTGAAAGGCATCTGTCAGAGCTTCTCAGATGTCTGGTTGTGACACAATGTTCTTGCAAGATACTCAGAGGGTTAAACACTTACAGATCAGGCTGCCCTTTTCCTCAGAATCCTGTCTGTCTTTATCCCAAGGCCTGCATGCCCTATTGATGGCTTTATCCTTGGTTAGGGAAACTTCCTCAGGTATATATCTCCTTGCATTAAATAGATCCTTCTGCCCTTCAGCTCTCTGGTTCAGCTGGAAACACTTCTGCTCTGCTCTGCACTGTACTTTTGTAGGAACTACAGGTTCCTCAGGAGGTAACTCTTCTCCTGGTGACAAACTTCTGAGCTACTCTTGCTCAGGAACCTCTGGCAGGCTAGACTGCACTAAGTAGCCTCCTGGACTACACTGCCCCTTTCCTGTCTGGGTCTAACTATATATATTAGGGGTTCCCTAGCTCCCTCTACTGTCTAGGAGGAGGAACTACACCCTAACAGGCCTGATACACAGATAACAGGGAAAATACACATAAAACATCATATATAATACAGGAGGTGGAGAGTAACGTGGCCATATTGACCCTTGTGTAGTGTCCACATTTACCTAGTGGGACACTACATATTGCTCTGATCTAAGGCACTGTCTCAAAACTGCTTCTTGCCTGGCACTGGCAATCAAAGTGAAGTGGGGGGATTGGCCATAAATACATAGCTCTGGTGCTCAGAGGGGCTCAGGCCTGTCCCTTGATGCAACATCTAAACTACATATTAATAAAAAGGGAATTTCTTCAAGAGTAGTGCAAATGATCTGCATAAGTGAGGCCTTTTTTTATTCAGCTGGATCAACCCTATCATGTATTGTGTTTGATTTAAAGGGGTTGATCCTGCTGACAAGTGCTCTTTAGCATTGACAGCCACAGGTTTCCCCAAGGTTTTTGCTTGGATTCTTCAAGTCATTAAAAATGATTCTAAATGCCATAAAATTAATTTTTTTAATATACTTGTTCATGCTTTACTTACAAAATAGGCAAAATGTAGGTGTCTATAGTGCTTTGGAATCTGCTTGCTAAAATATATTTTGTTTTGGACCAAAAAGCCATTTATAAGGTTTTGGAGCTCCACAAAAACCACAGGGAAAGCCATCAACTCCAAACAGAGAAGACTTCAGAGAGTGGTGAATCTTCCATAAGATGATTCCAAGAGCACAATACCTGACAACACATACCAGGAGAACAAAGGCCCTGTTCACACCATGCTTGGTAAAAATACTTTAAAGTATACCTAAACTTTAGCATTTTTTTTTAATTAAAGACTACTCTAAATGACATGTTATATTTTTGTAATATACTTTTTTTCTTCCATTTTCCTTACAAAGTAAACACCTGAAGTTCAGACATCTATTTTGGCGGTGTATGGATTCCACTGTTGGTCTGTAGTGAGTGCTATACAGGTAGACGCACACATCACTGCTCCTGCCCGTCTGCTCTACTAAAGTCAGGCATATCACATCTAATGTGTTATGCCAGAGTTTAGCAGAGTTGGCACAGGGAGGAGAGGTGATGTGCTATGTAGAGCTCTTGCTGGTGCCTGCTTGCTCCGCTAAAAAGCTTTACATAGCACAACAGGCTTTAGCAGAGCCAAGCTGGTACAGGCAGGAGCAGCAATGCCAGTACAATGCTCACTGTGGCCCGAGTGTATGGATTCCAAAGAGCTATAGGCACCTGAACTTCGAGTGCCTATTTTGTAAGTGGAACAGATGCTGCCACCCATTTTTTTTTTAATATATATCACTCCTGCGCCCCACTTCGCCCGCCTGAAGTTCTTGCGCTCAGTATGTAAATACTGAGCATCGGTACAGGGTGGAGGAGACGCCATGGTTTCTCAATGCGCGTCTCCTTCTCCCTGGCTGTGCCGCGATCCAATCACAGCGAAGAGCGTCACAGCCAGGGAGGTTTTTCCTCCGGGAAACTTCCCAGAGTAGCACCCGAGCAATGCTCCCAACATTAATTATAATATGAAGGGATAATGACATTTCCAATAAAGATGTCATTATCTATTCTACTTATTGTGTTTGGTGTACGTATAGGGAAATGCATAGGGCAGCATCCATGAACTCAAGCTGATGGGACATTGGATGATGCAACAGGACAATGACCAATACACACACAAGTAAATCTGCTGAAGAATGGCGCAAAAAGAAGATAATTTATACAAACCGGATTCCCAAAAAGTTGGGACACTAAACAAATTGTGAATAAAAACTGAAAGCAATGATGTGGAGATGGCAAATGTCAATATTTTATTTGTAATAGAACGTAGATGACAGATTAAACGTTTAATCCGAGTAAATGTATCATTTTAAAGGAAAAATACGTTGATTCAAATTTTCACGGTGTCAACAAATCCCCAAAAAGTTGGGACAAGTAGCAATAAGAGGCTGGAAAAAGTAAATTTGAGCATAACAAAGAGCTGGAAGACCAATTAACACTAATTAGGTCAATTGGCAACATGATTGGGTATAAAAAGAGCTTCTCAGAGTGGCAGTGTCTCTCAGAAGCCAAGATGGGTAGAGGATCACCAATTCCCACAATGTTGCGCAGAAAGATAGTGGAGCAATGTCAGAAAGGTGTTACCCAGCGAAAAATTGCAAAGACTTTGCATCTATCATCATCAACTGTGCATAACATCATCCGAAGATTCAGAGAATCTGGAACAATCTCTGTGCGTAAGGGTCAAGGCCGTAAAACCATACTGGATGCCCGTGATCTCCGGGCCCTTAAACGACACTGCACCACAAACAGGAATGCTACTGTAAAGGAAATCACAGAATGGGCTCAGAAATACTTCCAAAAACCATTGTCAGTGAACACAATCCACTGTGCCATCCGCCGTTGCCAGCTGAAACTCTACAGTGCAAAGAAGAAGCCATTTCTAAGCAGGATCCACAAGCTCAGGCGTTTTCACTGGGCCAGGGATCATTTAAAATGGAGTGTGGCAAAATGGAAGACTGTTCTGTGGTCAGACGAGTCACGATTCAAAGTTCTTTTTGTAAATCTGGGACGCCATGTCATCCGGACCAAAGAGGACAAGGACAACCCAAGTTGTTATCAACGCTCAGTTCAGAAGCCTGCATCTCTGATGGTATGGGGTTGCATGAGTGCGTGTGGCATGGGCAGCTTGCATGTCTGGAAAGGCATCATCAATGCAGAAAAATATATTCAGGGTCTAGAACAACATATGCTCCCATCCAGACGTCATCTCTTTCAGGGAAGACCCTGCATTTTTCAACAAGATAATGCCAGACCACATTCTGCATCAATCACAACATCATGGCTGCGTAGGAGAAGGATCCGGGTACTGAAATGGCCAGTCTGCAGTCCAGATCTTTCACCTATAGAGAACATTTGGCACATCATAAAGAGGAAGGTGCAACAAAGAAGGCCCAAGACGATTGAACAGCTAGAGGCCTGTATTAGACAAGAATGGGAGAGCATTACTATTTCTAAACTTGAGAAACTGGTCTCCTCGGTCCCCAGACGTCTGTTGAGTGTTGTAAGAAGAAAGGGAGATGCCACACAGTGGTGAAAATGGCCTTGTCCCAATTTTTGGGGGATTTGTTGACACCATGAAATTCTGATTCAACATATTTTTCCCTTAAAATGGTACATTTTCTCAGTTTAAACTTTTGTTCCGTGATTTATGTTCTATTCTGAATAAAATATTAGAAGTTGGCATCTCCACATCATTGCATTCAGTTTTTATTCACGATTTGTATAGTGTCCCAACTTTTTTGGAATCCGGTTTGTATTTTTTAAAAGGCAAGTCAGATTCCTGACCTAAGTTCTGTGGAGATGCTATGACATAGTATGGTTGAAAAAATACTTGATGTGTGTCCATCAAGTTCAACCAAGGTATTTTAAGTGGTTTGGATGAAGAGATGTGAAGTGAGAAAACAGAATTCTACACATTTCCATAAGCGTTAATGTTACTTTGGTCTAAGAAATCATTTAAAGGGGTTATACCATGACTATTGTAAAATTGAAAATATCATATAGTATATGACAATCTCTTTCTAACAAGTTTTAGACCCAGCCCTGTACCTTGCATAGATCCAGAGATCTCCACATTCATTACTCTGCTAGATTTATATCAAGCTGGCAGCTCAAGGGGCATGTCTTTTCTGCTGCAGCTCGGGGGGCGTGTCTGAGTTCTCCCTATCACAGCTCAAGAGGCAGTTAATGGATGAAACTGAGCATGTGCGGCCACCTCAGTGAGCTGGACAAAGAAATAAGAAAAGAAAAAAAACAGCAGGTGGCGCCATACAGATACATTTGATTGAATAACTCTGTGGCTATGCTAAATTTTTGAAAAAATAGGAGAGCGAGCACTCACTCTATGGCAAAACACTCAGATTTATTAATAAAATTGAATAATACACCTATAATCATTCAATGTAATAAAATAATACAATATCAATAACACAATAAAAAGATGAATAAAATCGTTGGTCGACCAGATTCACACCATAGGATAGTATCGCATTACAACTTGATAAAAGGGCATGTGTAAGTGGTGTTGGAACGGTGTCCTAAATAAGGGTGAACATGATACTATACGGTGGGTTGAATCAGATATAAGAATAAATATATAAATCCGATATATAAATCCTCAGTGTTAAATCAAATGAAGAATTCTCAGTGTTTCAAACGTGCTTCAAATCAATCAACATAAAAGTATACAATGATAATGGACAAATAGTTACAAAATTTGTTGCAAAAAAATGTGGGTGAACGAAGTGATAGGACACCTGGTAATGAACCTATACACCAAACCCTTGATACAAAATTCCTCCTGTAACGTTGAATAACCGCAACAAACACTGGCCGGATTAGCCGTAATGTTGTCTCAGCCTGATGGCTGTAGTACGTTTGGTGATGGCAGTTCAGTAAATGTCTTTGCTTAAAGGATAAACTTTCCTGAAAAAGGAGTCTTACCTCCTATGATGGTATACTTCTGCTGTGCAAGTGCGCTATCATCCACGCACTTGCTGTTCCTACTTGGAAATGCCGGCAGTCCGCTGTACGAGATGCGCTGATGTCCACGCTCTCGTTAGTGCTGCTTGTAAGGCAATCACGTCTGGTCTCGCGGTGTTATAGGTAAGACTTCCGTCCGATCTCTATGTCCGCTCCGACGTTGTACAGCAGTTTAATTATCCCAGCAAAGTAGTTTATGAAGAATGTCTCTTAGCGCATGGCCATGCGGAAAATCTTTCTCCTGGAGGTTATAGCAGAGTGTCGCCCAGACGCGTTTCGGGACTGTTCTGGTCCCTTCCTCAGTGGTAATGGCAGACACTCCTAAACCTCCTCCTTTTTAAGCATTTCCTTGGTGAACGGCAATTCCTGGTTGTATAGTCCAGACCAGGAGTAACAATACATGATTATCGCCATATTGCGATTCAGTTGCGTTTTTCTTGCAGTTTACAAAAAACGCATCAACCCGAAAAAAAACGCAAGAAAAACGCAACTGAATCGCAATATGGCGATAATCATGTATTGTTACTCCTGGTCAGGACTATACAACCAGGAATTGCCGTTCACCAAGGAAATGCTTAAAAAGGAGGAGGTTTAGGAGTGTCTGCCATTACCACTGAGGAAGGGACCAGAACAGTCCCGAAACGCGTCTGGGCGACACTCTGCTATAACCTCCAGGAGAAAGATTTTCCGCATGGCCATGCGCTAAGAGACATTCTTCATAAACTACTTTGCTGGGATAATTAAACTGCTGTACAACGTCGGAGCGGACATAGAGATCGGACGGAAGTCTTACCTATAACACCGCGAGACCAGACGTGATTGCCTTACAAGCAGCACTAACGAGAGCGTGGACATCAGCGCATCTCGTACAGCGGACTGCCGGCATTTCCAAGTAGGAACAGCAAGTGCGTGGATGATAGCGCACTTGCACAGCAGAAGTATACCATCATAGGAGGTAAGACTCCTTTTTCAGGAAAGTTTATCCTTTAAGCAAAGACATTTACTGAACTGCCATCACCAAACGTACTACAGCCATCAGGCTGAGACAACATTACGGCTAATCCGGCCAGTGTTTGTTGCGGTTATTCAACGTTACAGGAGGAATTTTGTATCAAGGGTTTGGTGTATAGGTTCATTACCAGGTGTCCTATCACTTCGTTCACCCACATTTTTTTGCAACAAATTTTGTAACTATTTGTCCATTATCATTGTATACTTTTATGTTGATTGATTTGAAGCACGTTTGAAACACTGAGAATTCTTCATTTGATTTAACACTGAGGATTTATATATCGGATTTATATATTTATTCTTATATCTGATTCAACCCACCGTATAGTATCACGTTCACCCTTATTTAGGACACCGTTCCAACACCACTTACACATGCCCTTTTATCAAGTTGTAATGCGATACTATCCTATGGTGTGAATCTGGTCGACCAACGATTTTATTCATCTTTTTATTGTGTTATTGATATTGTATTATTTTATTACATTGAATAATTATAGGTGTATTATTCAATTTTATTAATAAATCTGAGTATTTTGCCATAGAGTGAGTGCTCGCTCTCCTATTTTTTCAATTTTCCTTCACATTGAGGTGAGGCGTCCTCAATTCAAGTTTGAAGCACCACACCACCCACTAACAGCAGTGAGCCGCGTCATTTTTTGATTATGCTAAATTTTTAATTACATATAATTACAAAAATATTCAGATCCAGGTGTAGGTTTGAAAACTGTAGAATATTGTTCATGGGGCAGCCCCTTTTTAGAAGACTTTACCTGTTCCTGCAATGACCAGCTGCGAGGTATTGCATAGATTCATAGCGCTTAATGTAAAGAATCCTTGCTGGACTTGGAGATTAAACTATTTTCTACTCCAGGAGGAGACAATGCACCTTGGCTTTGAGGGAGTTTAATAAGGAACAGCTTTTCACTACATTTTATGTTGGAATAATAAAGGGATAGATGAGGTAATATTAATACCCAGGTATTTAATATATGTGGGTCGCCAATCCAGTCGGAATTTGGATTGAAGATAAGCCAGTTGATGTGTTGGGATGTTAAAGGGGAGGATTTGGGATTTGTTTTCATTCATCTTATAGTTTGAAAGTTTTCCAAATTGTTCAATGAGTGGAATAGCATGTTCCAATGACGTCTGAGGGGAGGATAAGGATAAAAGGATATTATCTGCGTAGAGAGATATACGGTGTTGTTTGTTCCCAAAGTCAATGCCAGTAATGTCAGGATGTATTCTAATGGCCTGTGCCAGGGGTTCAATGGCTAAAACAAAGATAAGTGGAGACAACGGGCAACCTTGGCGGGTTCCGTTAGTGATTGGGAAACTAGATGACACTGCTCCGTTTACAAAAACTTTCGCTGATGGGACCGAATATAATGCTCCAATGGCTGTGATCAGGGTCTCCTCCAGGCCTAGCTCCCTAAGGACCGAGAAGGCATACATCCAATTAAGGCGGTCAAACGCCTTCTCCGCGTCTAACACGATCATAAACGCTGGGGTCTTGTGTCGTACAATATGGTCTAAAATGTTCAGAGCCCTCCTTGTGTTATCTGTAAGTTGTCTCCCCTTAACAAATCCCACTTGGTCTATATTCACTAATAATGGAAGTATTTTTGAGAGCCTGTTGGCAAGTGCTTTGGCATATATTTTAACGTCTGAGTTCAGGAGAGATATGGGTCTAAAGTTTTGGGGTTTGTCTTGTGATTTACCAGGTTTCGGCAGGGTTACAATGGTGGCAGCTAACATCTCTGGGGGAAAAGATCCCTCAGAATACGCATGTGAGAGCACTGCCATCAAGTGGGGGATAAGACCAGGGGTAAAGGTTTTATAGTAAGCGTTGGAAAGGCCGTCAGGGCCCGGGGACTTGTGCAGAGGTAGAGAGGAGATAATTTGAGATATTTCAGTTGTCGTAAATGGAATAGCTAGGGCTTCTTGTTGTTGTGTATTCAATGTTGGGAGGTGAAGGGAGGTTAGGAAGGTGTTAATTTCCTCTGGTGTTGCTCGATAAATTTGTTGAGATCTGTCCAGATTGTATAATGAGGAATAATATTCCATGAACTGGTTGGCAATATCTTTAGGGTTAGAAACTTTGCTTTTGTTATCTGAGTGAAGTAGGAAAGGAATCCTAGATTTAATTGACCTTTGTTTGATCCTATTGGCCAGTAATTTACCCGCTTTATTGTTTTGGGAGTAATAACGGGCTCTAATTGAGGTGAGTTGCTTTTCATACCTGTGGAGTAGACACTTTTTGAGTTGCAATCTCAGGGAATTAATTTGCGACTTGCGCTCCTCTGTAAAGAGAGATTTGTTCAAGGTTTCCAAAGTGGATAATGTGGATGTAATGGTATCTATGTGTTGTTCTCGCTCCTTTTTCGCCCAATGACCTATTTTGATAAAGATAGCCCTAATAAATGCCTTATGGGCGTTCCAGAATGTAAAAGGGATGGACACAGAGCCCACATTTAATGAGAAGTATTCTAATAGCTCTTTCTCAATAGCAGACTTATAAGTGGGGTGAGACAATAAATAGTCATTGCAGCGCCACATAGTATCTCTGACGTTATAAGTTTCTGTGATAGACAAAGATATGGCGGCATGGTCTGACCATTTGATAGATTCAATAGTGGATTTGGAAGCTAATTGTAAAAGAGATCTGCCCAAGAGAAAGAGGTCAATACGCGAGTATGTGTTGTGTACAGAAGAACAAAAGGAGAAATCGCGTTCCTGGAGATGATGGATCCTCCATATATCATAAAGTTCTTCCCTATGCAACAGGGGACCCAGGGCTCCGCCTCAAATTCTGGAGGGGGCTGTGGAGTCCACCTCCGCATCAGGGACCGCATTACAATCCCCACATAGCAAAACATGACCTTGTTTCATCTTATTCGTTTTAGCCATAATTTTGTTGAAGAATCGTAATTGATGCTTGTTGGGTGCGTAGGCCACAACTACTGTGTATGTGATATTGTTTATATTACATACCTGGATAATGAACCTCCCATGCGGGTCAACTGTAGATAAAATTGGCTGATAAGCGATAGAAGCTTTGAAAGCTAACACCACTCCTCTCTGTTTTTTGTGATAGTGGGACTGGATAATGTGAGGGAATAGGCGGTGAGTCACTCTATGTGCATCCTGAGCGATGATATGCGACTCCTGGATACACATAATGTCTGCATTTAATTGGATGGCCTCTTTCCACATATAAGAGCGTTTTTGTGGGCTATTGAGGCCCCTAACATTAAGGGACATTACTTTAATCACCATTATGGTTGGATTAAAGTGCTATACTGCATGGGGAGTACAATAGTGGTAGCCCGCAACCCCATTGAATGGGAGACACTTACAAGAGAACCGCAGTAGTCAATAATATCAAATTTCTTGTATGACCTAGTAGTAAAACCACATAGTAAGGAAGAAAAACCAGGGGTTAAACAAAAAAACAAGGTTCTTATCTGCTGAATCAGATGTTTAGATGATAATAGACTTGAATCTATCATCCTAGCCACGGACGACTGTCGTGGGGGAACAGAGTCCATGTTGGTGCCGCTGGTCAGCGTGTCACTCTCCGGCACTATTAAGGAGTCGATTCAGTCAGTGTTTGGTCCCTCGGCGGGCGCCAGTGGTGCACCATTCCGATTCTAGCTTCTGTATTGGATGCCTGCTTGAAATGGGTGGATCCGCAGCCGCGATGTTCCAGGACCCCAGAAGCTTTTTACCTTCTACTGTATTGATGATATAATGTTTCCCCTCTTGCTGCAACAGAATTTTCACCGGGAAACCCCATTTGTACGCTATTTTGTGCTCTCTCAGAGCTATAGTAATTGGGGCTAGCATCCGGCGTTGTCGCAGAGTTCCCGCCGACAGGTCTGCGTACAATTTCACCGACTGATAAGGTGCCGGTAGTTCTGGCAACTGTCTCGCCGCTGCTAGAGCAGCTTCCTTGACGTGATAAAAATGTACGCGTGCTAGAGCGTCTCTAGGTGTAGAGTTGGGCAAATGGCGGTGCTTTGGAATTCTGTGAGCCCTATCAATTGTAACATCCATAGTGGAGCAGGAAGGGAGAAGTTGTTTAAAAAGGGCTTGCAGGTATGGAGTCAGCGCAGATGGGCTGATGTCTTCTGGTATCCCTCTGAACTTTATATTGTTCCACCTTCAGCGGTCTTCCAGATCCATAAGCTTAGCCTTGATAGCGTCCATATCTGTTTTCACCTCCTCATGGGAATCTATGAGCTGATTATGCGACGAGGCGAATTCGCCCATTTTGGTTTCGATATGGGCCACACGTGACTCTGTCTCCGCAATAGATAGTTTCAACGGGGTGAGTAAAGATATAAAGTCCTTATGCAGGGCAGAGCTGAATGCCATCAGCATATTTTTCATAAGGTTCCCTGAAGCAGGTTGATCTGAGGTAGGGAGGTGTTGGAGGACACTGGCCAGGTGGTCAGGGCGGCCTAATTCCCAGTCTGGGCCTACCTCAAGTGGGTCATCCCCCTGGAACTGCGGTTTCTGCTTAGCAGGGCTCCTGGTGTCCAGAATGTGCGATGCCGCGGGTGAATTGCGCACCCCGTCGGCTAGTGGGGTATCCGCTATTGTCTTCCGCGGCACTGAAGGGGAGACATCCTGCAGGGATGTTAGATGCAACGGAGAGTTGGTGTCTCCATGCGGTCGGAGCGATGGCGCGGAAGTGCGCTGGGGAGATGGCGGAGGCACATTGGAGTTCGCGCCCTCCGCTCCCGCTTCAAAGTATAATTCGAGCTTCCCCTGCTTCTGAGGCGCTCTTTTCCCCCGGGGCATCTCGCTGCTGATCCGGGACCCAAGCGGGGGTAAGCAGGGTACTGTATATTGAGGGACCTCGCTGTGTCGCGCTGTACAGGTTGCTTGGTGCTCGAGGTTCAAGCGGCCATTCCCGTCGGCAGCCAAGCCACGCCCTTTTCACTACATTTTATGTGCGGTCCAGTTACAGTATATAAATAAATGTAATTCTTTTAACCTTTTCTCATAACCAAGGGAGGGACAAGTGCCGATGGACAATAAACAAATCCATCAGTACTTGTTCATATTGAGCTATTGCACAGGCTGATGCAAAGTTAACGTAGGTGGTACAATTTCTACTCTTCCTATACTTTAAGGGGTATTCCGGTTACATTAAATTATCCTCTATCTATAGGATAGGGGACAACTATTAGATTGGTGGGGATCCTACCTTGTTCCGCCTACATAGACTTTGCATCAGCCTGTGTAATAGGTCAATATGAACAAGCGCTGATGGGCATGTTTATTGTCCATCGGCACTTGTCCTTCCCTTGGTTATAACTTATAGAATACGCTCATTTATTCCATTAGAATGTCAGTGCCATGGTTACTTTCTCTATGTGGGCACAGATGTATTCCTAACACAGAGCACCTCCCTAAATAATACCAGAGTGCCAACCACTATTCTCCAAAATTTATTTACTTAAAACCACTCCTGTGCCAACCTATCAGTGACTGGCAGCTATCTCTGTATACACATTGACACAGAGAATACTATTAATCCTTGATAACTTCCCTCTCGTGTACAACTGAAGTCAGAAATAGCAGAGATTTCAATGTATAAATACAGGGGTGGAATGGGAATTTTAAGGGGCACTCTGAAAAGAAAAAGCCGCCATGTGCTTTGAAACAGCAGGCGTCTATGGCACTCTTTCTGCTCCAAAGTGGGCACCATCTTTAAAGACCTGACATCATGCACATATATACATGTACGGTAGCTGTCAGGGAGGGCTTAATGCCAAAAAGTTTTAGGTAACGAAAAATAGTTAGCATTGTGGCTCATTAATTAGCATTGGTTCTTTGCAGTGATGGGGTCTGTGGTTTCAAATCCGACTTAGAGCAACATCTGCATTGAGTTTGTATGCTCTCAGTTGTTTCCTCCCCCCAAAGACTCACTGACAGGGAATCTACTTTTTGAGCCCCACTGAGGACAGTGAGTGATGAAAAAATCTGCAAAGTGCTGTGGACTACTGCAATCTTACATTCCAAGTGCATTCAGAAAGTCTTCAGATGGGAACTGTTTTGTTATGTTGTGGCCTTTTGTGCTAAAATAAAAATAAATTCCAGTTTTCCCACCAGTCATTCTGCACTCAATCCCCCTTGAAAACAGAATTTTAAAAATGTTTGCAAATGTATTAAAAAAAATAAAAAAATAATAATTTTGCATGGATGTAAGTATTCAGACCCTTTGCTATGACACTTAAAATTTTCCTATATCTCTTGATCATCTTTGAGAAGTTTGTACACCTTGTTTGGAGCCCACCCGTGGTAAATTCATTTGATAGGACATGATTTAGAAAGACACAGCCCTGTCTATATTTATCAGAGCAAAAACCAAGCCCGGAGGAGAAAAGAACTGTCTGTAGAACTCTAGGACAGGATTGTGTGGAGGTCTGGAGAAAGGTACCAGACAATTTCTGCTGCAATGAAAGAGCTCAGTGGCCTCCATAATTCTTATATGGAATAAGTTTGGAACAACCAGGTCTCTTTCTAGAGCTAGATGCCCCACCAAACTAAGTAATTAGAGGAAAAGGGGCCTTGGTAGGAGAGGTGACCAAGAACCCAGTGGTGACTCTGGCTGAGCTCCAAAGATCTTGAGTGCAGATAGGAGAAACTTAAAGAAGGTCAACCACTACTGCAGTGCTCCACAAATCTGGTATTTAGGGCAGAGTGGCCAAAAAATAGCCTCTCCTCAGTAAAACATATATTGCAAAAAATAAATAAAAAACTGTTAAAGGTGAAAAACACGATTTTCTGGTCTGATTAAACAAATATAGATTTTTTTTTTATTCTATTCTAAGCAACATGTTTGAAGGAAACTAGGCAATGCCCAATATCATCCCTACAGTGAAGCATGGTGGTGGCAGCATCATGCTGTGGGGCTATTTTCAGCGTACTGCCTGCATCTGTATGTCCATTCCAGCCGTTTTACTGACAAGGATAGGACTGTTCTACAGAGGACAGAACGTTCCGTTGCGCAAAATGCACACGGCCGATACCTGTGTTTTGCAGATCTGCAATATGCGGACAGCGAAACAGGCTATGGCCGCCTGCATGAGCCCTAAAAGCTCTGGGAACATGGGCAGGAGTATAGCAAAAAAAGGTGGCTCTCCACTGGTTTTCTGGCAGCAGGTGCTCTTGCCCAATTTGACTCACCCTAGTCAATTATAAATAGATTTAAAATAAGGTAATGGCGGGCAGGCACTCTATTTATGGGTTCATGGAAAGGCAATTTTATTAGTTAATTTAAATGACATAAATTGTATATACATAAAACAGTAGATGATGACGACAATATACGGTAACAACAATTAATACCTATAGAATAAATAATTTCAATATAACAGCAATTAAATAGCAGTTGACAATTAGCAGTTAATGGATAACAGAAATATTCGCAACAGTTGATGATAATGAAAAGCAGAAAGTTCTTCTATGGTTGATTTAATAGCACTAATTCCATATATGTTGTAGACCACTATTCTCAGTGGAAACAAGGTCTCTGTACCATGTAATAGTGTCGCAACAATGTTCTTATTTGTAGCAGTTGTGAGAATTTAGTTATAAAACTGATTGCAATTGATCACTGGGTATCTTCTTCTGTTTCTTTCATATATCATGCAGATAATCAAATATAGTCTCGTTTTGCACATTGATTATTTTGAATATTTTTGGATATTTCCTTTACTCACGGTTCGGCTGTTCTTTGGTGCGGCGTCCCGCTCCTATTCTGAAAAAGAGACTGACCTTTATGGCTTGGATCCTCCGATCGCAGCTTGTTTAAAAGTCGGCGTGCCACATGCTATGGCGGCGTCTCTGTTTGTTATTAGTTCCGCCCCTCCAATGTTCGGATCGCCTCTTCACTTCTTTATTTCAGCTGCCGGGGTTCCGCTTCATAGATAATAGGTCAATTTTCGTGAGTATTTTAAGTTAGATTCCTCTTGGAGCGCTCCAACAGTGTAATTCCGATTTTGTATGCTTGTTCACCCAAACATGTTTCGGAGCTCAAACTCGCTCCTTCCTCAGTGGTCAAGCATACTTTACATAATGTCCTCTTTTTATTTTGTGCCGATCTGTCGGAAAAGCCGGAGTCTAATCCAGAATCGTCTCTTTGTGTGTTCCATTGTATAAACTTCCAGTTCTCTATTATAGAGATATTTGAATCATTTATTTAATGCTGCTTTCAAACACTGTTATTTGTAAATATTTTTAGAGTATTTTTAAGTTGCTTTCAAATACAGTTGTTTGTAAATATTAAAATATTTATATAAAATATATAGAAGAAATATATATAAAAACTCTATAAAATATTGGAGAGGTATATATAATATCCATATTTCAATTATTAAAAATACGTGTGATTATAAATACAGTTATCCTATTATAAAATATCCTATTGTAAAATACATAGAGACCTCTGGAGAATTCATGCAGTTTTATGGGAGACCCCTCGTCAAGGGAGGACGGGGGTGCTGATATCAAACAGAAACCACCGTCGTCCGTCAACCAGGGGCACCCCATTTTACAGGAAGCCAAAGATCTCGAGTTCCGCATTCAAGCCATTTGGTTGAATGAAGTCGAACTCGAAAATTCTTCTTGACTCCTGTCGAGACATCCTAGATATGTGGTCGCCCCCCAGGAGTGCAAGGTCCGAATGCAGCCTTTTTGGAGGTGCAAGGGCTTGTATGGAGCCATATACGTGGGTTCTGGCTATATGATACAGCAGGCACCCGGTAGCAATAACGCAGAAACCGGTCATTTAACCCCTCGGATGCCACGTTCAAAGGAGAGGCAGGGGGGTTCGGCTCTGGTTGGTTACCAGGAAAGCCTGTTGCCTGCTGAAGGTTCCCAGACCTGTCATGGTAACCTTCCTGTAAAGCACAAGGCACAGCTTCACAGGCAGGCAGTGAAAATCATATAGATCACACATTATGGCCCCCTAATGGGGCTATTAGTTACTGAGTAAAAAAAAAAGTTTATAAATAAAATTATAAAAAAATTGTGATCACCCCTCTGTCCCAATTCTACACAGAAAAATATATAAACAATAAAAAAATAAACATAACAGGTATCGCTGCGTCCGAAAATGTCTGAACTATTCAAATATTTTTCCTCCGCGGTGAATGCTGTAAAGGAACAAAGGGTAAAAACACATGAATTGTCATTTTTTTTTTTTGTCTCGGCTCCCCCCTAAATATAAATAATGGAATAACAGTCAAAAAGTTGTATGTACCCCAAGAATAGTACCAATAAAAACTACAGTTCATCCTGCAAAAGACAAGCCCTCTTACAGCTTGGTAGACAGAAATATAAAAAAGTTATGGCCGTAAGAAAATGGGGATGCAGAAAATTGATTTTTTTTTTCAAACGTTTTTATTTTTTTCAAGTAATAAAACAAACAAATAAACTTTATATTGGATAACTGATATTATTAAATATGCAATTGTATATGTGTATGACATAGTTTCAGCAGAGTAGCTTCCCTTTAAAACACTCGTCCATACGCACGGCATACTCCATAGAACCCCTGGCTGTCCCACTGGGCAGAGCACGCCACATTGAAGACTCAGGAAGTTTGTCCCTTTTCGCACCCCGTAGCGTTGCGTCTCACTTCTCCGTCAGTGCGTTCCACTGTAGCGCCGCCCCATCCGGTAGAGTAGCAGGCATGTCTACCCGATCCAAGGTGGTCCTGGGTATCACGGGGGTCCTGTCTGTCGGCACCGTGGTTGGGGTACACGTGAAGCAGAATCTGGACAGAGAGGTCGGTGTGCGGGTGACCTGTCGTTTTGTGTTTGCAGGGGGTTGTGACGTATTGAAGGTCAAACAGAACGGTGGACCGGTGTGTGAGCACAGTGAGATGGGGTCAGCAGCTCTATAAGACATCGGGCTGCCTGGTGAATAGCCGTCTCCTGTGGGGGAGGGTAATAAAACCAGGGCGAAGGAGACCTGGAGCAGCCAATCGTCCTGCAGCTTTCATGTTCCAGCTTTCGAAAAATGAAAGCTGCAATCTAATTGGTTGCTAGGCGCAGCTGCCCCGCCTTTATTTTGCACACAGTTTGCAGCCTGCATTGTAGCGCTGTCTGATACAAGTCCAGTTATGTATATTTGCAGCTTCCCCCCCCCCCCCCAGTGTTTATGCTGCTCACTTGTTAAAAAGCTAAAGCCCCTCATGGTTTTCTTTTCCCCTTTGCCCTAAAATGACAAAAAATTTACAAAGAAAAAGTGTGTGGGGCTTAGTGGAAGGGGCGTGGCCTCTTTACCGTAATAAACACCAGAAACGGGCATACATAAGGGCTCATTCACACAACCACTTGGTCGCAGTTTCCCCTGTTACGGTCCGCAAATGCAGGCGCTAGCGGTATGAACTCCGCATCATTGATGTGAATGGGTCTGCGATCCGCAAGATATGGAAAAAAATAGGACGTGCTATCTTTTTACGTATCTTGCGGATCGCAGACCCCACATCCGTGATGCAGAGATCACACGGCCAGTGCCTATGTTTTGCAGACCGCAACAGGGGAACGGTGACCATACGGTCGTGTGAATGAGCCCTTTTTAATGCAAATCTACGCCATCTTATAGCTGGTATAGATTTGCTTTTCTGGCGCACAGGTTTGCAGGAGATGCACCAAATTTATAAAGGAGTCTGCGGCAAACTTTTTAGAGGGGACCTGTCCTCTCTCCTGTCATGTCTGCACTTACAGTCCCCATGTAGTAACAATTCTGGAGCCTCTATTCTTATGTCTGTATGTTGTGCCATTCCTCTATTACTTACTTCTACTACAAGTGTGCGAATGAATTGTCAGCAGCTTGCAGTAAAGGTACAGATGGGTGTTACCAGTTAGGAGCTGTGTCCCTGCACAGTCAAACAGCAGCACTTGGACATAGTCACACTCACCCGCTACTGGTAACGACCAGCAGTACCTTTACTGCAGACTGCTGACAATTTATACGTTGTGCCGTTCCTGTATTATTCTAGAAGTTTGCAAATAATAGTCCTAAGAATAGATGCTCCAGATTTGTTTCTACATGGGGAATGAAAGGAGGTACTAGAACAGACATGTCAGGAGAGGTAACAGCTCCTCTTTAAAGGGTTGTCTCATCATCGACAATGGGGGCATATCACTAGGATATGCCCCCATTGTCTTATAGGTGTGGGTCCCACCGCTGGGACCCGTACCTATATCCAGAACAGAGCCCCGAAAGTGAAGGAGAGCACACGCGCAGCCGCCCTCCATTCATTTCTATGGGGCCACCGAACATAGCTGAGCGCCGAACATAGCTCGGCTATTGCCCTCCGCCCCATAGAAATGAATGGGAGCATGGGCCGCGCATGCGCGGCATGCTCCCATTCACTTCTGTGGGAGAGGCGGGGATTAGCGCTTGGTGGTGGACGGACCCCGGGAAATCTGGGGTCCTCCAGCCACAGCGCTCCCCGCTCCGTTCTCGATATAGCGGTGGGACCCGCACCTATCAGACAATGGGGGCATATCCTAGCGATATGCCCCCATTGTCTAAGATGGAAATACCCCTTTAAGGCCACGACTGTATTTTTCATCTCTGCATTATTTTTTTTCTTTGCGTATAGTGATCCATTCATGCCCCCCCCCCCCCAAAAAAAGAAATGCCTGGGCCCCTCATACTGGTCATGCCTACCCCGCTCCCTGGCACCATGTTAATTCTGATGCCCGCCACAGCATTGCGCGATCAAAAGATGTGGGGACATGGGGGTTTGGGGGCTGTTTGCAGCCAATAGAGGCCGTCACCTGCGACGCTAAGGAGGCTCGTCCCCCTATTAAGTAGTCACCAATGAATTGTACAGTTAAATTAGATGATTATAATTTTTTTATTTCTTTTTTTTATCTGTTCAGAGGCTGCGTTTGGGTGTCGTCCATGATCTGGAAAGGCAGAGGCGGAAAGAGGAAAATCGGCGTCTTTTGCAAGAACAGATTGATTTAACCAAACAGCTGGAGTCAGAACGAGACAAGAGTCTTTCACATGCGGCGACAAACCAATCTTAAGGCCGGACCCGTCCCCCTGCCGCGGACTTGTTAGAAGTGACGGGATGATTACGGGTAGTTTCTGCTTTCTGTAAATCATCATCTCGGAGGCTGATGATCACTTTTGGAACTTTTGCGTTAAAATACGTCATGGACTTGTAATAAAGGTGCCATGCCCTCTATGAACTTGTCTAGTGTGGTCTCTGCAGTTTTTTTTTGTTTAATGTTGGCAGATCTGGAACAATACACGGCAGCTGCTAAATATTAGAAACCAACGGAGCTCAATTAGAGTTGATCCTGCTGTGCGTAGACAATGGATACTTCTGCCCACATCACGCCTGTGGATGATGACGCCACTAGAACATCTGCCTCCGAGGGCTTGGAGGAGGGCGAAGTGGAAGGGGAGACTCTCTTGCTGGTAGAGTCTGAAGATCAGGCATCTATTGACTTGTCTCATGATCAAAGTGGTGACTCGCTGAACAGTGACATTGGTGATGACATAGAGCCACCATGGATGGAGGAGATGCCATTTCATTGTGAGAAATGTCAAAAATGGATTCCAGCAAGTAAGCAATTTTTCTCTTTAAAGGGGATTCTCAAGAAAAGATGAGTGTGGCGCCTCTGCATAAGTTGCTGTATTAGTCTTATTTGTATGAATTGAATCGCTGGGACCCCTGCCCAGTTCAGTACAAGTCCAACCACTGGGACACTGCAAATCCATCAACTTGCTCAGTCCATTAGACCGCACGATTGTTGGGAACAAGCCTTCATAGGCTTGTGTAATCGAGTGGCCGCTCGTTCATCAGGATAAAAGATTTCCAATTATTGGCAGCACATCTCCCGGTGTAATCAGGGATGTGCTGCCGATAATGAATAGAAGAGAATAAGGGAGGAACGACTACAGCAGTGATCGTTCCTCCTACATTTGGTTTGCATTGTCCTGCGTAATCAGCACTGATAGACGTGTTTTCATCCATCGGCCCTTGCACTGCCCATACATCGGGGTTGGTGGGGTCCTATTCACAGAGATGAGACATTTACGATAAGTCCAGTAGATGCAACATAGTAGACTTTGAAGGGAACCTACCTGGGAGGGCACCAGCAGGTCTGGACATTTTGAGCTTTCCTTAGCAAATAAAACCCAAATGACCTGAGAGTGGGATTGGGCACAATATGAAACGCCTTGCTTCACTGCACACGCCCTATGCAGTAATGTGAGGGACCCCCATGACATGTTGCACCTGTTCTGCGTGTAGGTGATAAATATGGTTAGTGGGACTCCTCCTTAATACTGCTTCCCACCAGTCTGATCCATTCTGGCCTTTGTTGCACAGTTCATCACATCCTTAAAGGGGTATTCCAGTAGATACAAGTTATCCCCTATCTATCAGATCGGCGGGGGTCCTACCGCTGGGACTCTCACCGGTCACTAGAACGGGGGGCCCCGTACCCCCTGCAGGCCATGGCCCTGCCTGCTGCTCAACAAGCCACTCTGTTAATTTCAGGGGAGCTGCAGGGGGTACGTGATCGGTGGGGGTCCCAGCAGTAGGACCCCCACTGATCTGATAGTTATCTCCTATCCTGTGGATAGGGGATAACGTGTACCTACCGGAATTCCCCTTTAACCTTGGCATCTCTGAAAAAACAACTGAGGCTCCTGATTGCATTTGAGTGGCCCCAAAACTTCTGTTTTAGGAGCTATTAAAAAGCCCCCCGTATATATTCTACATTCGTTCCCACGCAGCCAACTCCTTTACATTGTCCTTTTGCAGATCAGCTGAGAGGCGATCCCCCAAGTTATCTGAAAGGAGACAATTTCTTCAAACTCGCATGTAACGACTGTTCGGAGGATGGAAAAGAGCAGTTTGAGCGTTTACGGCTAACTTGGCAGCAGGTAAGTCGGTGATGGCTTTTAGCGGTAATGGATTATGGCGCACAGCTCTGGTTCTCATACGTGAAATTTGTCATTTTCCAGGTTGTCATGTTGGCCATGTACAACTTATCCCTGGAGGGGTCTGGCCGCCAGGGCTACTTCAGATGGAAAGAGGACATCTGCTTATTTATAGAGAAGCACTGGACCTTCCTCCTGGGAAACAGGTGAATGTTTGTGGAATTGAGTATGAGGAATCTGATGCATGGGGTTTTCACCCAGATTTAGATTTAATCTTGAATTACCTTAGAAAGCGCTGCTTTTGGAATAACTGTTACCCTGGCAACGTCGGATACCTTTTCCAAAAGATTATTTTCTATGCTATCAGCTGTGCCCATATAGGCCTCTATCACACGAGCGATGCAGATTGTATCAGGATGTGTTCAATTTATGGCTTTGCATGCAAATTCAGTCCGTTATTTCCGCTATTGCGGTCAGTGTTTCCGGATTGTATGCGTTTTTCACATGCGTGAATCAAAGCTGAAGAATAACAGTCTATATCTCCTAGCGATCATCAGTGAAAATGCCTTCCGTTTTTCACACAAGCCCCATTCACTTCTGTGGAGCCAGAGGTTCGTGAAAAAAACGCACAATATAGAACATGCTGTGATTTTTTCCTGAACGCAAAGATGGTGCGTTAAAAATGGTGCTCATGTACACAGACCCATTAAAATGAATGGGTTAGGATTCAGTCTGTTCACTATACATATATCTCACCCAGAAAACTCACTTGTATTAAAGAGGCCTGAGGGCTTGTTCACATCTGCGTTGGAGGCTCAGTTCGGGGCCTTTATTGCAGGTTCTGCCAAAGAGTGACAGAAAAGTCCTGTATGCAGATTATTGTGGTCCATTTCAGTTATGTGGCGCTCCCATTATTTTTGTTGTTCTGCTCCTCTAACGGAGCAGAAAAACAGAAAGTATGAACATTGCCGAAAAAGAGTTGTCCGGGCTTTTAATATTGATGACCTATCCTCAGGACCCCCGCTGATCAGCTGTATGAGAAGACGGCGCGAGCTGCTTCTGTCTATAGCAAAGCAGCGGTGAGCAGGAATAGAGAAGGGAAACGGCAGGTGCACACTGCGCGCGCTGTCTCCTCAGACAGCTGATCAATGAGGGTGTCAGGTGTCGGACCCCCGCTGATCTGATATGAATGTCCTATCCTGAGGATAGATCATCAATATTATGAGCCTGGATAACCTCTTTAATATTTAAATTTCCTGTTACTTGTATATCCCGTTATATTCATCTGCACTAAGCAGAGAGAGTCTTCTGTCCTTGCCCCCAGTGGGGCTCCCAATTCAGTTTTCCAGTCTCAAACATAACAGGCCCTGGGGCCATTCTCTGCGCCACTGGTCCGGTCCTACTGTCGACGCCAGTTTACGAATTGCAGTGGAGATGTGCCGCTATACAGCTTGTGACCACTGGCTGCAGCAGTCACATGCTGTATAGCGGCACATCAGGGGGTGAGTATTACTTGATTTAAATTTTTATATTTTTTGCTATTAGAGAGCTTGTGCGAGATGTTAAAGAGGACCTTTCATCAGGCTAGCTCTAGCCTAATTATTATCCTACCTTTATAGGGCGGCCCCCACTGATGCCATGGCACATATTATTTTTTTTTCTACAGAACCCCCTGTTCGTCCGCTGTTGGCCCCGTATATTTTGGCGCCTTATATTATGATATTAGTGCCATGGCATCAGTGGGGGACGCCCTATAAGGTAGGATAATAAAAAGATGCGCTGTTAAAAAATGGCTACTAGGACACATTGGATAAATGGTTATTCAGCTGGTTCCACAACCAAATCCATGTAATGCTTAGTTGTTAGTGTACTTTAAATGAAGACTAGAGGAGTCCAGCTACTGTACGTGATATAATCCTGGGAGTAGGGCCAGAGTGACATTCTCTTGTGAAGGCCTCTTTTATGGTGTTGCCCACATGGTCTCCAGACCAATCTCCAGCTTTCATTGTGTCTGAGACAAAAGCGGGACTCCTCATTGAAGAGGTTAGACCTCCTTTCAGCCTCCATTGCCTTCTTGCTGTGCAACACATCTAGCTGGATGTCTGGCTTATACCCCAATGTCGTGCACAGCCTTCTGATCGTTTGCGTAGACACTATTTGCCGCTTAAGGCTTGGGCTGTGACGTCCAATTTCATTTGCAGTACAGAATGGATCACTACGCACCATTATTGTAATCAGGCGATTTATCTGTGCACCTCTTGCTGTCATTCCAGTTTGTCTTTGCTCTCCCAAACACTGGAATGCACAACCTTGAACAGTGCTGACATTTCAGCCTAGGTGCTTAGCGATCAGCCAGATGATAAACCAAGATCTTTCAGCTCAAGAATCCTGTCCCTCTCAGTTTGTGATTAGTGGAGATAAATGGCATCACACAATCATCCCGCATGACTTAAAGGGAGTCTGTCACGACATTTGAGCATATTAGACTGATCAAATAGCGTTATATGTGCCACCGAGAACTTAAAAACGATACCTTTGTTGTATCTAATGGAGTTTTCTTTCAGCCAAAAATGAACTTTTAAGATTCTGTAAATGCGCCCTCTCAAGTGCCCAGGGTGGCGTCTCAATCGTCTGAGCCCCAGGCAGCACCTCCTCAACGGCTCATAACCCCGCCCTCCATGTGCCTCTGCCCGCCCGTTTACTCTCCTCCTCTCTCCTTTTCCACTGCGCCCGCTACGAATTTGACCGCGCAGCCGCAGTGGAAAAGGAGAGAAAAGAGTAAATGGGCGGGCAGAGGCACATGGAGGGCGGGGTTATGAGCCGTCGAGGAGGTGCTGCCTGGGGCTCGGACGATTGAGACGCCGCCCTGGGCACTTGAGAGGGCCCATTTACAGAATCTTAAAAGTTCATTTTTGGCTGAAAGAAAACTCCATTAGATACAACAAAGGTACCGTTTTTAAGTTCTCGGTGGCACATATAACGCTATTTGATCAGTCTAATATGCTCAAATGTGGTGACAGACTCCCTTTTAATCCTGATTTTTGAGGTTTCATGTGGCTAAAGAACTTTGTTTTCAATCTGGCTTGTCTGCCTCTCCCACATGCCACAGATTGGAGCTAGGTGCTTGGAAATGTGATCATCTGCATATTTTAGCGACCCCTCGATTTGCATAACCCTACGACTTGTTCTTCTTGGTGTTGCTCTTCCAATGTTGAGGAGCATAGTATACACATGTATGAGCCTTCTTGTGTTTTTCAGGAAGAAGACCTCTACATGGTGGAGCACGGTTGCAGGATGTCTCTCTGTGGGCAGTCCGATGTTCTTCAAATCTGGAGCCCAGGACTTTGGAGAACCAGGGTGGTGGAAGCTTGTTCACAACAAACCTCCTGTTATGAAACCTGAAGGAGACAAGTATATATCTACTTCACAAAAAATAAAAAGTATGTATTTGAATATGTCACCCCCCTAGCAGGTGACCCTATGTTGTCTACAAACAATCTACAGTCAAAAATGTTGGTCATCCTATTCACATCATTACAACATTCATCGCCTGAAGATTCAGTTTTACATTGAATGTCCAGAAGTTCACATAGACCTAAAGTCCCAAATTCTACACTTTGGGTTTACAAACATTGCAGATGCACCACGGCTGCAGCTAAAAGCAGTTTCATTGTTAACGGCCACCCGTTTATGCAGCTAAACAGCAGTTTACCACGTGGCCATTACCAATGAAACTGGCTTTAGCTGCAGTCAATTAGAAAATAGCGATCTAGATTCGGACGCATTGAAGGCAAGTCTTGGACGCAGTACCTTCTCGGTGTGTGAACCTAGCTTTTATGTCCCTTATTTGGTCCATGCAGGTGAATGCTTAATTCTTGCTTTAAAGGGGGTTCCCAGTTTTTAGATATTGATTACTTATACTTTAGATAGGTCATCAGTATCAGATCGCTTTGGGAGAAGTACGCCAGCATGGCCACTACACAGTGGATGGAGCCTTCTGCTTCCACCGAACTCCACTGTTTCGTTTCTGATGCTGGTGGCTAACTAAATCAGCTGATTGGTGTGGATGCCAGTTGTCGGACCCTCACAGATCTGATTTTGATGACCTATCTTGGGATGGGTCCTCAGTATCCAAAAGCTGGAATACCCCTTTAAATCAAGAAGGTGAAGTGACATTATATGAGTGACTCCAGCTAGTAATCCTTCATGTACTAATTCTGGATATTCAGTGGAAGCTCTATTTTCATGCTTTGGTGGTATTCTGGATTCTAACCTCTTTCTCCTGGTTGCTCTTTATGACTTGTGGTTTTGCTAACAATCCATTGGCTATCAATAGGTAATAATTCTATGGGATTGACACTCCAGGCTCCTGGTTTCAGCAGTAATGGAGGTTTCTTTGGGATACCTGATTTTCCTTCTTATTTTACTTTCTAATGTTTTCTTCATATAATGTTGATCATGATATATATGCAATATGTGATGTACATTAAAAATCAAGCTGAATAGGTTTTACTTTTGAAAATAATGACACTTTAGTGGTCCCAACCAGAGGCTTGGCACCTGGTCTGTGTGACCTCGCTCCTGGAGCCCTGAGTTATGGTCCTGTACACTAGTTACAATAATCTTCCACATTGCCAATTATTGCAGACATGTCCTACCCAATGAACGGTGATCATTTGGAGGGTATAATACTCATCATCAGACTAGTACCATACATGTAGACAAGACCTCTTGTCTTGTCCAGCATTCTCGTGGATAGACAGCATGTTAGTGGCTGTCCTGAATTAAACAGAGGCTGTGGGTGCTGGAGTGGAGGGCAGAATAAATGGACGATTTCATTACTTTGAATGCATACCTGTCTTTAAAGAAATTTGCTTGTCAACCCCTTAAAAATACCGTACAGGCCTTTTTTATTTTTTTTATCTTCTCCACCTACTGTAGTAACCTGAATATTGTGCTTACTCTGGGGTTTCCATGGCATTCTTTATTAGAAAGGTCACATGACATCAGTCTATTTGTGGGAGTAACTGTTCATGCCACCATGGAAATCTCAGAGCAAGCTCAACAAATTATTATTTTCAAGTCGTAATCTATTGAGCTATGTTTACCGTGCCCCTTTAAATTTTAAGGATGAAAGGATGTTATAACAGCACAACTTAGTGGTTCATGATTTCTCTAGCTCCCAGTAAGTCTAGCTTGGACCCAGTGATCACAGTAGAAGGACTCAGAAAGAGATCTAGAGGGAACCCGGTTGAGTCTGCTATAGAGCTAAAAGAAAAGAGATCCCGTACCCAGGAGGCAAAAGACATCAGGAGGGCCCAGAAAGAAGCCTCTGGATTTGTGGATCACAGCTCATGTTCTACTCCAGTAAAATTCTCCAGCAGTCGGAACCGTCGCCCAGATATTGTGCTTGAGAAAGGGGAAGTAATAGACTTCTCCTCTATGAGTTCATCAGACCGGACGCCCATGACCAGTCCTTCTCCATCTCCTTCTTTGGATTTCTCTGCTCCGGGTACACCAGCTTCTCACTCAGCAACACCAAGCCTACTCTCAGAGGCTGATCTAATTCCAGATGTCATGCCACCCCAAGCTTTATTTCATGGTTAGTATATCTGGCAGCTTTCATAAGAACAAATCTATTTTTCTATATCCTTTTGTTTAGCTCAAGGTAAAAATGTGTCCTACTGAGAGCAAACTATCCCATTACATAATTTGTATGCAGGAATGGTTTCTAATCTTTATGGCGTATTGGGCAAGAATTATGAATGCAGCTCTGGAGTACAATTCATCTTTAACTCCAGATTGGTACAAGATATGCAATGTATTTAACAAGTTACTTGACATTTTATGCAAGTTTCTAAAATAAACTACCGTCGCGTTCAATGATGAGCATACGACTGTGATAAATGTCATAGTAATTTGGAGACTTGTTTCCTCAGATTCTCTTTCTTATATTTTTTTGGTTCAAAGATCAGAAATCATTCCTTGTGGCAAACGTGCAGATATCAATGTCACCTGGAAAATACATTTTCTAATCCCTGTAATGAAAGTTATTTTACAGAATATCTGTCATTGCTTGCATTTTGGCAGGTGGTCTTCAACTTGGAAAACATCTACAACAAGACTATTATGTTATAGATCGTAATTTTAAGTAAGGGGTTTTCCAGGAGTACAAAATGAGTGACCTATCTTTAGGATACTTCATCAATATTTGATCGGTGGGGGTCCAACTCCCAACACCCCCACCAATCAGCTGTTTGAAAGGGCCACAGCACTCTTGTGAGCGCTCTACATTGTATAGTGGCTGTGCTTGGTATTGCAGCCCAGGCCCATTGACTTGAATGGGACATACCATGAACGTGATATCGCTGGTCTCTTCAAACCGCTTAGCAAGGGTGTCAGGAGTCGGGCCCCCACTGATCAGATATTGATGACCTTTCTTGAAGATAGATCATCCATATTTTCCTCCTTGAAAACCCTTTAAAAGGGTATGCCCATCTTATAAAGTAATGTCACATCGCTCTCTCACTAATCTTGAGAATGAAGGGAAAGCAGTGCGTTCCTGGCACAGCAGTGCCCTGTTCACCCTCTGTACAGCACAGGTCGGGCCGGCTGCAGTTCAAAGGGAATGCAGTGATAGGCCAGCACTGCCCCCCATTCATTCTTGGGATTGGTGGGGGTCGTAGTGATCTGCCATCACTTTATGAAATGGAAATTCCCCTGACAAGCGGATTATGTCCCATTTTCTATAGCACTTTTTATTTCATAGATGTGACTTTATCGCCCCCATGTTTTGTGGCTCAGATCAGGGGATGGAGAGGTAACCCGGAAGTTGCTCATGGTGCAGCTTTGTTGGTTCTCCGTGGGAAAAAAAGTGCTAAGCGACTTTTTTTATTCAATGTGTTTTATCCCCATCTGGAACTATTAATGTTGTAACTGTGATTTAACCACAATTCACATGTGACTTTGATTTTGTCATGTAGCCCAGGTCTTACGGGTTTAGTCCTGCTGAGATCAACGTGGCAGTAGATATCAAAGGACTTTCTATGGTGTGTTGATACGTGTATGTAGTGTGTTAGGTAAAAGCTGCATTGCTTCATGAAGTATTACCTGGCCAGTGGTCTCTGTGGCCCTACAGGGAGTGGGTCTCATTACATTCTGCAACCGGCATCTTGGATCCCTGAATTTTCCAAGTTGTGGAGTACCTTGAGCAGTGTCCAACAGGAGAACAATGTGAAGGGTTTTAGGGAAAGGTGTTTGAGCTGACTTTCTCTTTCAGACCATTTACAGGACTCAAGTGATTTCCAGATTATCACAGTGTTGCTGTTGAGACTAATGGCGGTCAATCTGGTGTGTTTTTGGGGGGATGAATTAAACTTTCCAATGTAATCATTTCAGATGATGAAGAGATGGATGTCGATGGTGTCATTGATCCTGGAATTGAATACTTGCCTTCTCCCAACACCACCCACTCAACTCCTATATGTCAAAAGAATTTCAAGTCGTCTGTGCATGTGAAACAAGAAATAGAGAGCGAAGAGGAGAAACTGGACCGGGTAGAGGGTGAACTGCATAAGGGCCCATCTGGGGATAGAGCCCGCGACAAGAGACGTATTCAACCCATAGAGAAGGATAAAAACAAATCTTCTCAATACCATGCCATCAGCCTTTATGAAGAAAAGCTGCTCTTGAAACGCATCGAGGCCTGTCCCAATGCTGTAGCTGTGACGCCAGAAGCTAGACGGCTCAGGCGGAAGCTGCTTGTCCGTAAGGCCAAGCGTGAAAGAGGTTTGCCTCTCTTTGACTTGGATCAAGCAGTGAATGCAGCACTAATGCTTGTTGGAGGGGTCTATGGAGCCAGGGAAGGGTCCGTTTCTAGGCCAGTATCCAATCGGCCTGAATACAAGGCAACAAGCAAGGATCGGCAGATCTTGGACAGATATCAGGTGAGTAGTTATTTGGTCCATGTACCTGCAGAGATCGGTGTAGTCATCAGCTCTTTTGTGAAGCATTATTGCTGTGGATTGAAAATACTATGAATGGGCATTGATTGAACCACTACCATCCTTATTTTTCAGTTTACAGTAGTATTTTTTTTCTTGTAGACTGCTGTGCCCACAACCAAAGGAGTCCGTCAGTCCGCTGTGCGTTTCTTGTATCGGCTTGGAGCAGCTGAAGATAAAGAGGCAGACCTCAGCATAGTTAGTCCCTACACTGCTCGCATTCTGAAGCCATATATAAGGTAAGGGTTTACAGTTGGTAATACTATTTCTTAAAACAAAAGCCTATACAGACAAACTATTAGCCCAAACAAAATAAGGCAACAAATATATATAAAATATATCAAAATTTATTAAGGATATAGTCAAACAAATATAAAGGTGAAAATAACGAAAAAAGAAGGGGGAAAAGGGGACAAGATGTAAAAATCCCACTGAACTCCTGCAGAACGGAGACCACACAGGTATACAAACAGCCACTATGGGTATATATTGTGAATAGAATCAGGCCACCAAGGGCCCCCTAACCCCTCAAAATAAATAGCCCGGTTGTAGGAAATTACAAATATCATAGCACACCGAGCACAAGGGAGATATAAACCCCAAAGTTATTAGCTAATAATGCTACAGGGTTACGCTTGCAAGACCAGTAAGAATATCAGCTACGTACTTGCATATCATGGTAAAATACACCTTAGGGTCCATTTACACGTCCGTAGTGTATTGCGGATCCGCAATACACCCGGCCGGCACCCCCCAAAGAACTGCCGTTTTGCGGACAAGAATAGGACATGTTCTATTTTTATGCGGAGCTCTCCGCATCCATTCCTGCCCCATTGAGAATGAATGGGTCCGCACCTGTTCCCGATATTGCGGAACAGATGCGGACCCATATGAACCCTTAATCAGTTACTGGCACTAATATAAATAAGCAGTAACTCTGCAGCATAAAGTAACAAGAAGGGCAGAGTCAAACAGTAAGAAATCAATTATCCATGTCAATGCGCCGTCTGGTCCACCTGGCTGGTAAGACTACCTCGAAGCGCATTTCGTCAACCCACTGGCTTCGTCAGGAGGCAAGGATAAAGTGGAGTGTTGAGGTATAAATAGTAAAATTACACCTGTGTTCAATATAGGTTGTGTTCCCCGCATGATATGGATGCTGACATCACCACAGCATGCTTAGTCGCCCCCCACGTGACGTAGCCGGGCGCGTCTGTGCGGACCAGCATGCGCATCCAGGAAGTGGATACCACGCTCTGACACGCAGAAACGCGCTCCCGGCCATCACCACGGAGACGACCAACGTGGAGCATGCAGCAATACAGAGTCCCAGCGCACGCCTGGAACGAACATATACTATGAAAGACGCCAGATACAAATGAGGACCAGACATAAGGGTAAAATACTATTTAGTCTAGCCCTAAAAGACTATATATAAAAAGACATAAGATATAAGTGAGATATACCCATACATAATTAGTGAAAAACACATGATGAAATATCAAAACCGTGAAACAATAAATCCAAAACATGATTAATACAATAATATGACTCACTGCCTAGAAGAACGGTTAAAAAGAACATAACAAAACTTTATAAAGAATATATATAATAAATAAAATAAGGCTAATCCCTCTTAGTGTATAGAGATAGGCAGATGGGGAAAATGCTCCAAATACGTCATTTGCAAAAAATACTTGGCCGCTCAGATCCCGTGGTCGTGACAGATCGACGTATATACAGACTCCACATGTAACAAAAATCATGTCTTCCTCCATATAAACTCCATTTAACTTCCCCAAAACATCTGATGTATCCCTAACATAAGACGGCAGGGTCTCCACACATCACATCTCCACAGATAAAAGTCCACAAATCTACTGGCTTGCTCACAAAGACTTCCAATTCCTGACATGATAGGTCATTCTGGAGGGTTGGACCTGTCCTTATGTATTTTGGGCAGCAAATAAAATGTAGGTGTTACCGGACGGTCCACCGACAAGCCCTCTTTTAATCTAGGGGGGAGTATCTGATAACACACTCCAGATTCTATCTTGAATTTCGAAATGGGATTGTAGTCAAGATAGGGGTGGGCGATATATGCGATATGCACTGATATGAATCTGTGCAACGATACAGATTTTGTCCATATCGCCGGACCGCGATCTGACCACGGAGCGGTAGTGAATTGAAGAAGCTTCTCCCGACTCCGCGCTGTACTGGAGTGGCCAGGGCCTGGCATGCACACAGCGTCAGCCCCCTGGCTAACGCTGTGTGTGACGTCAGGTCCCGCCCAATGCATGCTGGGAAGAAGACTCGACACCTGCGGACTGCCGAGCACACTGAAGGAAAGGTAAGTATAGCGATTCTTCTGGGGGCGGGGGGGATCTGTTTGCAAAGGATGGCCATGGGGCTGATCTGATGGCACTGGCTCTGGGGGACATGTCTGATGGCAGATGATGGCAAATGCCATGGGGCTGATGGCACTGGCCCTGGGGGACATTCATGATGGCAATTGCAAATGCCATGGGGATGATGGCACTGGCTCTGGGCCACAGGGGGACATGTATGATGATGGCAAATGCCATAGGGCTGATGGCACTGGTTCTGAGGGACATGTCTGATGGCAGATAATGGCAAATGCCATAGGGCTTGGGGCTGATGGCACTGGCTCTGGGAGACATGTATGATGATGGCAATTAGCAAATGCCAAAAGGCTGATGGCACTGGCTCTGGGCCAGGTTTTGTAATTAGTATTTTTTGTATACATACAGAAGAAAATATATCGCAATATATATTGCATAACGCACATGTTTCAAATTATATTGCAATATAGATTTTAGGCCATATTGCCCACACCTAAGTTAAGACGTCTATATAACATTCTTTCTCGTTTAAAGAGGACCTTTCACCGATCCTGACATTGTGAACTAAGTATCATGACATATACAGCGGCGCCCAGGGATCTCCCTGCACTTACTATTATCCCTGGGCGCCGCTCCGTTCTCCCGTTATGTCCTCCGGTATGTTCGGGGACTTGGTTATAGTAGGTGGAGACTTAGGGGACTTGGTTATAGTAGGCGGAGTCTGCCCTTGTTCTGCTGGGCGTCTCCTCCTCCTAGGCTGTAGCGCTGGCCAATCGCAGCGCAGAGCTCACAGCCTGGGAGTTTTTTTTTTTCTTCTCCCAGGCTGTGAGCTCTGCGCTGCGATTGGCCAGCGCTACAGCCTAGGAGGAGGAGACGCCCAGCAGAACAAGGGCAGACTCCGCCTACTATAACCAAGTCCCCGAACATACCGGAGGACATAACGGGAGAACGGAGCGGCGCCCAGGGATAATAGTAAGTGCAGGGAGATCCCTGGCCGTCGCTGTATATGTCAGGATACTTGGTTCCCAATGTCAGGATCGGTGAAAGGTCTGCTGGTTTGATTACCACATCTCTAAGATTTCATAATTCCTTAATTGCTTGAAGTTGAGACCACTTAAGATTATGATGACTCCGATCTGTAGGAATAGATTCAAACTCCTTTTTCACCATCTTCATAAATATGTCTACTGGTGCACAAGTATTACGAGGGGGGAAAAGTTGTGAACGGCGACACAGATACATGGGCAATTTAGAGGTAGATTCAGCCTCCTCTAGCAGGGATTGTAGATCATTTAATGCCTGTTGTTGTGCCGGTGATGGTAAGCCCACTACCTCCAGATTTTTGCTGAAATATATTTTTAAGCAATAATTTCCTACCAAATAACTGTAAATCTTGCACTGCCATAAAAATATCAAAGCCACTGGAAGGAGCAAAGGTAAGACCTTTCTGGAGCACATCTATCTGAGACTTTGTAAGTTTAAAGGTAGACAAATTAATTACCTTCAATGTTTCATGTGTCTCTTTTAAATCCGGTTTGTATTTCTGGTCTTTCTTTTAATATCGGGGTGTTGGGTGCGTGAGGGTGGAACACCCATTCTGCACCATTTTCCAACACCCCCCGTCCGTCTAAAAAATAATCCCCACATGACTCTTCCAAAGTTATTGAGCTCCTGGATACAGATGGGGTAATGGAACCAGTTCTATCCTGTCTATGTTGCCAACGGTGGACCTTCTTAGCCTGAAAGTCCACCAAATCTCTTTTAACTTTCAAATCCTGTATATCTTTTTCCCATAGACAGAGATCTTCCTCAAGCTTTTTATCAAAAGCCTCTATCCCTCCTTACCCAGTATGCTATGATATTTGTAATTTTTTTTTTTTTTTACAACCGGGCTATTTATTTTGAAGATCAAATTATAAATAAAAATAACCCCCCAAAAAAGGGGGGGGGGGGGGGGGGGGGAGAATCGCATATAAACACAGACGAAAGTTACAGTCCCCAGATCAGTATTGTCCTTTTGCGCTGCAGTTTTTCTTGTGAGGTGGTGGGTACCCTTCACAAATAAGCAATGTATATAATATAGAAAACCGCTCTGCTTCAACCTTTTGTCTCCTTCAGTGTGAACTGCACTCAAGTTGAAGCAGCGCGGTTTTCTATATTATCTACGTTATTTATTTTGCGGGGTTAGGGGGCCCTTGGTGGCCTGATTTCTATTCACAATATATACCCATAGTGGCTGTCTGTATACCCGTGTGGTCTCCATTCTGCAGGGGTTCGTGGGATTTTTACATCTTGTCCCCTTTTCCTCCTCCTTTTTTCCGTTGTTTTCACCTTTTATATTTGTTTGATTATATCCTTAATACATTTTGATATATTTTATATACATTTGTTGCTTTATTTTGTTTGGGCTATTATTTTGTCTGTATAGGCTTTTGCTTTGGTATATATCTACTAGGCCCTATATATGCTATCATTTGGCTGGGGTACTGGATGGTTTAAAGGGACACTGACAGGCCCAATAAGCATATTTAGCTATAATTATGACTGCACAGGTCTTCTAATGTGTATTAAAATCATATAAGTGTCCACCTTATGAATACAGTAAACTCATGTTTTATAACCTGATAGAATCGTCTTCAAAACGGCGGTTGGGGCGAGTCTGGCTGGGCGCAAGTGAAGCTGAAACGCCGCCCCTTGGGCAGAAAGAAGACGATTCTATCAGGTTATAAAACATGAGTTTACTGTATTTGTAAGGTGGACAGGGGGGTATACTTATATGATTTTAATACACATTAGAAGACCTGTGCAGTCATAATTATAGCTAAATATGCTTATTGGGCCTGTCAGTGTCCCTTTAAGGTAATACTATTTATTTACAGGTAAAATTTAAAAATGATAATTTTTCTTTTCAGATTGGCGGTGTTGTACAATTGTATGATTTTTTACTTAGAATTCATAGTATGGACCTCCATCTGTTAACTCAGAATTCAGTCTGACATGTAAGGCTACTTTCACATCCTGGGCTCTCACAAGCGGTCCAAAACGGATCAGTTTTGCCCTAATGCATTCTAAATGGAAAAGGATCCGTTCAGAATGCATCAGTGGAGTACCGTGGAGGGGCCAGGTGATCTGGAGTACCGTGGAGGGGCCAGGTGATCTGGAGTACCGTGGAGGGGCCAGGTGATCTGGAGTACCGTGGAGGGGCCAGGTGATCTGGAGTACCGTGGAGGGGCCAGGTGATCTGGAGTACCGTGGAGGGGCCAGGTGATCTGGAGTACCGTGGAGGGGCCAGGTGATCTGGAGTACCGTGGAGGGGCCAGGTGATCTGGAGTACCGTGGAGGGGCCAGGTGATCTGGAGTACCGTGGAGGGGCCAGGTGATCTGGAGTACCGTGGAGGGGCCAGGTGCTTTGGATCCCACCAATCTGATAAATATACTGGTCTAACTGCTATTTAGTGGTTGTTTCTGAAATATATTTGTCAAGTGTATACGTTTTCTGTGGGCCTGTACACTGCTCTGTAGCCAAACACAATACAATGTCACACCACTCAGACAGGCCCTTTTATCTCTTCAGTTTCATGATTTTTGGGGTTCTTATCCCTGGAACCTGTACAGCTGAAGGAATTGTCTTTTTCTTTTAATTTAAAGGGACATAAGTCAGTCATATATACTAGTTCCTGTCCAGAGTCTTTAACTTTTGCTCTGTATGGACTTTCTGCATGGCAGAGAGTCTCACTTAACACCATTTCTCAGACCATCAGTCAGACCACTGAGGAGTGAAAGGCAGTACGTTTATTCGTGTAGTGTTCCTCAACTCCAGTCCTCAGGGGCCCACCTACCAGTCATGTTTTCTGGATTTCCTTAGTACTGAGCAGGTGATATAATTAGTGTCAGTGCATCAGGAATTATCACAGGTATTCATTCTGTGGGATATTCTCAAATCATGACTGGTAGGTGGGCCCTGAGGACTAGAGTCGAGGAAAACAGTTTTTGAGCATCACACCTCTGCTCTGTTGTCTCAGTAGGTTGGCTGGCTAGGGCTTCTCACGTTACACTAGTCAGTGCAATGCGATATGAAGAGAAAAATAGAGCTTTTATTCTGTCGGTCATTTCCAACCTCCACCTACTATTCTAATAATGATTACCTTCCAGACAAACCCTTTTCTGTGCAGCAGGATCATAAACTTAAATTACTGTGCTGTCCCATTGAGGATTTTTGTCTCTCTCGTACATTACTGCTAAAGAACAATTTTTATTTTTTTGTTTAGGGTACTTTCACACTAGCGGCAGGGGACTCCGGCAGGCTGTTCCGGCAGGTGAACAGCCTATAGGATCTGTCCTGCTGCTAGTTCACGTGTGCCCCCCGGACTACCGCTCCGTCCCCATTGACTATAATGGGGGCGGAGTTCTGATGGCAGCGCACTTTGAGAGGCAGCCGGAACTTTTAGTCTGGCCGCCTCTCTGTGTGCGCTGCCGGAACTCCGCCCCCGCCCCCATTATAGTCAATGGGGACGGAGCGGTAGTCCGGGAGGCACACGTGAACTAGCGGCAGGACGGAACCTATAGGCTGTTCACCCGCCGGAACAGCCTGCTGGAGTCCCCTGCCGCTAGTGTGAACCTTACTTGCTGAAAGTAAAAAAAAACAACAAAAAAACTGCTGAACAGTCTAAAAAAAAAAAAAAAAAAAAAAAAAAGTTTTTTTATATTAATATTGTGTTCAACAATACCTTTTTCTGAAGTTTCTGGTGGAAGTTATGTTTGCATGTGTAATCCATTGTTTAATGGGATCTTGGCCAGTAGAGAACAGTCGGATCCTTTGTATGTTCCAGGGTATCTTTCCGTGTTCATTGATAGTATCATCTGAATACTAATGTTCTGGTTGTGTCTGTTCCGATTGAAGAGTGTTCATTTCCTTTTGCTTTTGTTTTATTTACCTTTCTTAACCTTAGGCTCCATTCACACGTCCGCAATTTCGTTCCGCACATTGCGGAACGGAATTGCGGACCCATTCATTCCTATGGGGCAGCACGATGTGCTTCCTGGACACGGAATTGCGGATCCGCACTTTCGTTCCGCAAAAAAATAGAACATGTCCTATTCTTGTCTGCAATTGCGGACAAGAACAGGCATATTCTATTAGTGCCGGCAATGTGCTGTCTGCAAAATGCGGAACGCACATTGCCGCTTTCCGTGTTTTGCGGCTCCGTGGATCCGCAAAACACGCTGCGGACGTGTGAATGGAGCCCTTAGTAATACTCAGAATGCTTGGAATCTTTCTAGATTAACCCCTTCAGGACCCTGCCATTTTTCACCTTATGGACTAGGCCATTTTTTGCAAATCTGACTAGTGTCACTTTATGTGGTGATAACTTTTACTTATCCAGGCCATTCTGAGATTTTCTCGTCACATATTGTACTTCATAACAGTGGTAAATATTTCATTTTTATTTATTAAAAAAATACCACATTTACAAAAAAAAACATAGTTATTACTTTACATTCCCCATATGTCTACTTCATATTTGGATCATTTTGAAAATTCAATTTTTTTTTTTTTTTTTGGGACGTTAGAAGGCTTAGGAGTTAAGAAGCAAATCTTAAAATTTTTAAGAAAATTTCCAAAACCCAATTTCTTAAGGACCAGTTCAGTTATGAAGTCACTTTGTGGTGCTCGCATATTCGAAACCACCCATAACTCACCCCATTTTTTTTTTAGCAGATTTTACATTTTAATCTATTATTTCTGCAACACATCAAGGGTTAACAGCCAAACAAAACTTAAAATCTATTACCCTGAATCTGGAGTTTACAGAAACCCCTCATATGTGCTCAAAAACTGATGTATGGGCGCACAGCAGGCTTCAGAGTGGAAGGAGCACCATATGGCTTTAGGAGAGCTGATTTAGCTGGAATGGTAATTGGGAGCTATGTCGAATATGAAGACACCCTGAGGGGGCCCTACAGTGTAAACCCCCAAAAACTGACCCCATTTTGGAAACTACACCCTTCAAGGACTCTTTCAAGGTGTGTAGTGAGCACTTTGACCTCAAAGGTGTTTCCTAGAATTAGGAAAAAATTGACGGTGAAAATTGCATTTTTCTCACAAAAAAGTTGCTTTACACCCACATTTTTCACTTTCCCAAAGGGTAACAGGACAAAATGCACCCCACATTTAGTTTCCTATTTCCCCCCGAATACAGCAACACCCCATATGTGCTAGAAAAATGATGTATGGGCGCACAGCAGGGCTCTAGAGTCAAACAGCAAAATATGGATTTTGCTGACCTGAATTGGCAGACTTTGGTTTTAGGTGCCATGTTGCATTAAAAAAATTCCTGAGGTCTCCAGAAATTAAAAACCCCAAGAAGTGATGCCATTTTGGAAAGAGCACCGCCATCCGAACATTTCAAGTGGTGGAAAGGGTACTTTTCAGCAAGCAGGTGTCTCACAGAAGGCAGAAACGCTTGTTAAAGGATTTCAAAGCACACATTTGTGAAAATGAAAAATTACAAGCAGACCCCAATTTTAAGGGGTTAAAGGAGAAAATGCACCCCAGTATGTGTTCCCTATTTTCTCCCCATTCAGGAAACACTCCATATGTGCTTGTAGCCTGCTGTATGGGCGCACAGCAGGCAAACGGCAAAATATGGATTTTGCTGGCAGGCCTGAATTGGCAGACATAGATTTTAGGTGCCATGTCGCATTAAAAAAATTCCTGAGGTCCCCAGAAATTAAAAACCCCAAGAAGTGACCCCATTTTGGAAAGAGCACCCCTGTACAAACATTTTAAAGGGTGGAAAGGGCACTTTTGACCTAAAAGGTGTTTCACAGAAATGAATATGTAGTGGTTAGTGAAAAGTGGATCTGTAAGCTATGCGGACTAAATTAGAGATACACTGCCTGTCCCAAAAGAAAGTTGCTACCTGGATTTAACTAAGCAAATGGTTATGAGCCTCCTATTGGATAATTACTGCATGGGGGCGATTTCAGCTGGCAATAAGTAATTAAACCCCAACTGGTGCAATGAGTTGCTTCTCATTTCTTAAACAACCATGTCAAGACACATCTCGTGGTCGTGGAAAAGATGTTAGTCTGTTTGAGAAGGGTTCAATCATTGGCATGCATCAAGCAGAGAAAACATCTCAGGAGATTGCAGAAACTGCTAAAATTAGGTTAAGAACTGTCCAACGCATTATTAAAAACTGGAAGGATAGTGGGGACCCATCGTATTCGAGGAAGAAATGCGTCGATAAAAAAATCCTGAATTATCGTGATCGGCGATCACTTAAACGTTTGGTCAAATCAAATCGAAGAAAAACAACAGTAGAACTCAGGGGTATGTTTTAATAGTGAAGGTAAGAGCACTTCCACATGCACAATGTGAAGGGAACTCAAGGGATTGGGACTGAACAGCTGTGTAGCTGTAAGAAAACCACTAATCAGTGAGGCAAACCAGAAAAAAATGGCTTCAATTTGCTAGGGAGCATAAAGATTGGACTCTGGAGCAATGGAAGAAGGTCATGTGGTCTGATGAGTCAAGATTTACCCTGTTCCAGAGTGATGGGTGCATCAGGATAAGAAGAGAGGCAGATGAAGTGATGCACCCATCATGCCTAGTACCTACTGTACAAGCCTGTGGGGGCAGTGCTATGATCTGGGGTTGCTGCAGTTGGTCAGGTCTAGGTTCAGCAACAGTATGTGCTCCAATAATGAGGTCAGCTGACGACCTGAACATACTAAATGACCAGGTTATTCCATCAATGGATTTTTTCTTCCCTGATGGCACAGGCATATTCCAAGATGACAATGCCAGGTTTCATTGGGCTCAAATTGTGAAAGAGTGGTTCAGGGAGCATGAGACATCATTGTCACACATGGATTGGCCACCACAGAGTCCAGACCTTAACCCCATTGAGAATCTTATTTTTTTTTTTTTTTGGACAGGCAGTATATAAGGTGGTAAAACTACAGGGTACATCATGGATGAAATTAAATGATAACTCCATGGATGAGTGGTAGATTTTAAAACACTCCTGCATGCACAGGCCAGGTTTTTCAGGGCAGGATTCGCAGTGGTAAATGGTGTCTTTCCTTATCCCCCTTTTGGTTCCTCCTTTCCTTGCTGTCTGGGCGACTTGACTTGGAAAATGTTGCCCTGGTACAACACTGGCACCATGACTTTCTGAAGTACTGGACCCTAACCGGCCTGGCTTTGAAAAATTAGGGCCTTGATAACCACCTCTTTGAACTGAAGGAAAGTTTCTGTGTGGCCTGCAGATTGAAATAGCCCTAACGCGTTTGCACATTGCCATCTGTACAATGTGTACGGCTAGCTTTTTGTACTACATTTTCGTTTTTCGTGTAGCACTGTAGTGCTTCAGAAGTTGATCTAAAAGATCCTCCCCTACCATGTGCCTGTTGTAGTCCAGGATAAAAAAACTGATATGGGGGTAGTGGTTGTGGTACCTCGTACAGGAGCAGGGGAGCTGGGGTTAGTGTGAATGGTGGTCAGTACAAGGATGTCCCTCTTGTCCTTGTACTTAACCAAACAATCCCAAATAAACGCAAAGCGAAACAAACGGCACTGTTGCTGTCCTAGACCAATTAAGTATATCAAACCAAAGCTAGACTCAGAACAGCATGATTTAAACAAGTACAGAAATCTTTTATTGGACATACATTTGTTAAAACATACATATCCATATATATAAATAAGCAGCACAAAGCCACACAGGATAACACTTACAGGTCTGTTGTAAAAAATAACAATGAATGATCCCAGACTGTGCAGAGTGTATTCAAACACAGCCCGCAGTCAAGACAGTACAAAGTGCATAGTGCTTATTGTAAACAATGACCTAGGGAAAATACATAAATGAATACAGACCAAGTCCTCCTGGATCCCTACACGTGTTTCGCGTTTTGCTTCCTCACGTTAAAGGTTGTCAGAGTTATGGAAAAAAATATATATAGCACTGTGAATCTGATGGGCAGCAATATATAACTGAGCTAAGCAAGTTTTTGGTAAAAAATTATATTTCCTCATTTCGCTGGTTCTCTTCTGGCCCTTTGTTTACCTGCAATAACAGTCTCTGCCCCGCCCCCTGCAGTGCAAAGAGAGTGAATACAAGTACTGCCCTGAGTGGCATTTCTGCCTGCTGGGAAATTTAACAGCATGTTGTATTTGTAGGACTAAAAGTCCCAGCTGTACAAACACACTGCTGATACACACAGGATCTTCCCCCTACCTGTTCTTGTGCAGAACTCCACTAGTCTGTGAGCTCCTATACCCAGCATTTGTCTCCTAACTGCCTGCAGCTACTCAGTAAAGACTTCAGCCCTGAGTCTGTGCGGCTGAAGGGGTTAAGAATCCAGGGAGAGAGCAGAGGGCAGTGAAGGGGGGGGGGGGGGGCGTGGCCAACACAGTGACCTCTGGTGTGCAGACACACACCTGCTCTTCCTGGCTTGTGCACAAATCCTCATCAGAGCAGGGAGAGAGGCTGACATCACAGGTCATGTGACCCTCAGTGAAATCCGAGAAAGCAGCAACTGGAGATAAAGTGAATTGTAAAGTCCTTACATTTGCCGGATGCACGCACACACAGACTGTTGCGTGCATGCAAAAATCTACACTAACACTACTTAACTAAAATTGATTTCTATATACTGGTATATGTAAATATATACAGTACAGACCAAAAGTTTGGACACACCTTCTCATTCAAAGAGTTTTCTTTATTTTCATTGTAGATTCACACTGAAGGCATCAAAACTATGAATTAACACATGTGGAATTATATACATAACAAAAAAGTGTGAAACAACTGAAAATATGTCATATTCTAGGTTCTTCAAAGTAGCCACCTTTTGCTTTGATTACTGCTTTGCACACTCTTGGCATTTTCTTGATGAGCTTCAAGAGGTAGTCACCTGAAATGGTCTTCCAACAGTCTTGAAGGAGTTCCCAGAGATGCTTAGCACTTGTTGGCACTCTGCGGTCCAGCTCACCCCAAACCATCTCGATTGGGTTCAGGTCCGGTGACTGTGGAGGCCAGGTCATCTGGCGCAACACCCCATCACTCTCCTTCATGGTCAAATAGCCCTTACACAGCCTGGAGGTGTGTTTGGGGTCATTGTCCTGTTGAAAAATAAATGATGGTCCAACTAAACGCAAACCGGATGGAATAGCATGCCGCTGCAAGATGCTGTGGTAGCCATGCTGGTTCAGTATGCCTTCAATTTTGAATAAATCCCCAACAGTGTCACCAGCAAAGCACCATCACACCTCCTCCTCCATGCTTAACAGTTGTTGTAGAGATGTGTCTGCTGCTAGAACTCTGTGTGGCATTGACCTGGTCTTTAATCTGAGCAGCTGTTAACCTGCGATTTCTGAGGCTGGTGACTCGGATGAACTTATCCTCCGCAGCAGAGGTGACTCTTGGTCTTCCTTTCCTGGGGCGGTCCGCATGTGAGCCAGTTTCTTTGTAGCGCTTGATGGTTTTTGTGACTGCACTTGGGGACACTTTCAAAGTTTTTCCAATTTTTCGGACTGACTGACCTTCATTTCTTAAAGTAATGATGGCCACTCGTTTTTCTTTACTTAGCTGCTTTTTTCTTGCCATAATACAAATTCTAACAGTCTATTCAGTAGGACTATCAGTTGTGTATCCACCTGACTTCTCCACAACGCAACTGATGGTCCCAACACCATTTATAAGGCAAGAAATCCCACTTATTAAACCTCACAGGGCACACCTGTAAAGGGTAAAACCATTTCAGGTGACTACCTCTTGAAGCTCATCAAGAGAATGCCAAGAGTGTGCAAAGCAGTAATCAAAGCAAAAGGTGGCTACTTTGAAGAACCTAGAATATGACATATTTTAAGTTTTCACACTTTTTTGTTATGTATATAATTCCACATGTGTTAATTCATAGTTTTGATGAATTCAGTGTGAATCTACAATTTTCATAGTCATGAAAATAAAGAACTCCTTGAATGAGAAGGTGTGTCCAAACTTTTGGTCTGTACTGTATATGCCAGATATTCAGATTATTTATTGTTACCTCTGAAAAAATTGAATGAGAGAGCCTATACTATTGGCACCCTATCACCGTCTTCATATGACGCCACTATAATGGTACTTTTGAAGCCTGGGAAAACTCCAGTTGAGTGTGGATCATACCGTCCATTATCATTACTGAACCTAGATTAGAAAATACTAGCTAAAATCCTGGCCACACAATTGGCGAAGTGCATACTGACTGTTATACACCTGGATCAATCTGGCTTGATGCCCAGTAAATCCACTAGAGACAATATTAGGCGGGTTCAAGTCATCACCCAGATTGGTCTCTGACAGCAGAAGCATTGGGCCTTGGCGTTTCTTGATGCCGCCAAGGCTTCCGATTCAGTTGAATGGCTGTATTTACTAGCTACCCTTAAATGCTTTGGTTTTGGTCCTTCATTTTGTCACGGTGGGTAGGATACAAGATACAATAAACACACAGAAAACCTCAAAACAAGCGTCTAGGCCAGAAGCTGGGGATAAAGGTCACCTCCTGACAATTCCCTACCAGCTCTTCCTGGACTTCTGTGCCCACGTTCAGACCCTACAGGTGGGAATCAACGTGCCCCCTGTGCCTAAGGCTGAAGATTCCCTAAAGTCCCTAAGATGGTGGAAAGGGGGAAAGAGGCAGCCTGCTTCCTCAGGTCCTGGAGGAGGCAGGTGTCTTTCTAACAGCCTAGACAGAACACAAAAAGGAAACCAAAACCAACTTATCTTGTAGCAGAGCAGAAACAGCAGCTCCACCATTCCTCAGAGCAAGATAGAAGCTATAACCCGCACAGGACACTGGGTAGGGGCGTAATTTAAACTCACATAAACAACCCCACCCAGTGCACCTGAAAGGGGGGTGGTAACCTGGCAGACCTCCGCATATAACCTGAGCAGGGCATGACACATTTATCAAGTGGGTGTCTATTCTTCTATTCTCTATAACAGCCCCAGATCCAATATATCTGTTAATAGGATACAGTCTTCTTCCCACTGGGAAGAGGAACGAGGCAGGGGGGTCCGCTCTCCCCACTGCTGTTTGCACGGACCATAGAGCCTCTGGCTATCTATATAAGAGTACTTTCACACTAGCGTTTTAGTTTTCCGGTATTGAGTTCCGTCCTACGGGCTCAATACCGGAAAAAAATTGATCAGTTTTATCCTAATGCATTCTGAATGGAGAGCAATCCGTTCAGGATGCATCAGGATGTCTTCAGTTCAGTCCCTCTTAGGCCCCATGCACACGGCCGTGTTTCACAGCCGCGTGCGGGCCGTGGAACCGCGGCCTGGATCCCTCCTGAGAGCAGGAGCGCACGGCGTCACTGGTTGCTATGACGCCGTGCGCTCCCTGCTGCCGGCACAGTACAGTAATACACTGGTATAGATCATACCAGTGTATTACTGTACTGTGCCGGCAGCAGGGAGCGCACGGCGTCATAGCAACCAGTGACGCCGTGCGCTCCTGCTCTCAGGAGGGATCCAGGCCGCGGTTCCACGGCCTGCACGCGGCTGTGAAACCCGGCCGTGTGCATGGGGCCTTACATTAGGCATTAATTTACGTTGAAGTGTATTAGTGCTGGATCTGTCATTTAAGTGTTCTGGCAAAACGGATCCGGCTTTCCGGTGTACGCATGCGTAGACCTTTTAAAAATGCAAAAAAATTGAATACCGGATCCGTTTTTCTGGATGACACCGGAGAGACGGATCCGGTATTTCAATGCATTTGTCAGATGGATCCGCATCCGGATCCGTCTGACAAATGCCATCAGTTTGTGTCTGGATTGCCAGAGCCGGCAGGCAGTTCCGGTGATGGAACTGCCTGCCGGAATCCTCTGCCGCAAGTGTGAAAGTACCCTAAGACTTAACCAACTATACTATGGTGTCTGAATGGGGGACAGAGTGGGATTATTTGCTGATGATTGAGTGCTCTTTATGTCTAGGGTGGAGGACACTCTCCCTCTCGCAATGTCTCTTATAAACACCTTTGGTCAGTACTCAAGTTTACAGATAAACTGGGACAAATCTACCCTGTTACTGTTATACCATGCCGATTGGTCACTTATCAGGGATGACTTCCTGGTTGTTCCTCACGTTATATATTTGGGCATAGTCATTACCAAAGACTCTACTACTTTTCACATTCAGCCTATTTTGGATTACTGCAGAGATAAATTCTGTGTATGAGGAGCTCTGCCTCTGCCAGTCTCTGGTCCTGTTAACCTGATCAGGATGATTTCATTGCCTAAATGTTTATATATCTTGAACATGCTTCGTATATTGTTCCTAAGGCCATTTTTCAACACCTTAACTCCCTACTGTCTCCATTTATATAGGGGTCTACCGGACCTAAGCTTTCCATATCGACACTGTGTCTTCCTAAAGAGCGAGGGGGTTGTCTTTACCTGATTTTTACTTTTATGATTTGGCGGGTCAGCTCCTCTATTTAAAGATGAGGCTATCTCCATATAAACAGCTTCCAAGCTCTGAGGCTCACCTAGCTATGTATCTTAATTGAAGATCCCTGTGGCCAGTGTTGGAGAAACCTCAGGTGTCCCTCATGTCCTTTTTGCCTATTCATAGAGTAGCTATACAAGTCTGGGCAGCTAGAAGGGGTATTCATGCCTATCGGGGAACTATGGCTGAGACGCCTTTATGGGTTAACCCTATGTTCTCTGCTCTAAAATCTCTCACTTCAGGAAATCTCTTGGTGTGCATACTCTGATGTGGACAATCGGAGGACAGTGTGTTTAAAACATTCGATGTCTTACGTGTTCGTTATGATCTGCCTCGGACGGAGTTTTATAGATGTTTTGAACTCTGATATGCCCTCAATTCTCACTTTGTAGGCACCCAGATAGCTATTTCTAATTACCCTTTGGTGTATTCTGCTCACAGGGACCGTGTGGATTTATATCTGCTCTGTATACTCACCTGTTGGGCGCTAACAGTCTGTTCCAGTCCCACCTATTAAAAGCCATGATACCACAGAAGATTACTTCCCAGACGTTCTTTAATCACCCCTTTATGTTTCTCCTGCTATTAACAATAATTTTATACAAGTATGTATTCACCAAAGTTACCTTTCACCTTCACGACTACACAAGATGGACAGACTTCCCCACACCAGATGTCATAGGTGCTCGATGGTGGTGGCAAATTTTTGGCACCTCATGTTGACCTGTCCCTATATGAAAACATTCTTGGCAGGAATTACAAAATTTCTGTCTGATGTTAAGGACATCCCTTTACCTACCCATCCGACTATCTTTCTGTTTGGTATCCTCATTATACTACTACCTTATTCCTAGCATACAAAGCTATTGCCCACAGATGGATGGTTTATGGATGCTCTTCCTTATCCCAATAGAAGTTGATCGTTAATGTAATCATTCCATATGAACATATAGTACAGGGATGGCCAACCTGTGGCTCTCCAGCTGTTGCAAAGCTACAACTCCCAGCATGCCCTGACAGCCTACAGCAGGGCATGATGGAAATTGTAGTTTTACAACAGCTGGAGAGTCGCAGGTTGGCCGGCTCTGATATAGTATATATAAACAGGGGTGTTCTTCTTAATGTTTGAAGATCTGGGGATCACAGTGTGGCTGTTCGTACCTTATTTAGCGTATATTTTTGGTATATTTCTAGGATATGCTAGAAATGTCAGGTAGGTGCGAATCCCACCTCTGGGACCCACTTCTATCTCCAGAATGGGACCACATAGCAAAGCGAGAGCGAGCTGTGTATACACAGCCGTCCTTCTAGCTGTGAACAGAGAGGATGCCACATCTGTCTGATAATACAGAATATTTTAAGGAAGTTTTCTCTGTGTGTTACTGGTGAAGAAACCTGTGTGGACAAATTTTAATCTGAGAACAACAATCTTCTACTTTTCTCTGTCAGACGTGACTATGAGACCAGGCCATGTAGACTGCACCTTTTGGCTCAGATCAGGGCTTACACCCACAGAAATGATGCCGGCTGGGCACCAGGAATGGAAGCTCCCATCGACTACTGCTATGTCCGTCCAGGCCACATCCCCACAATCAACTCCATATGCCAGGAATTTTTCTGGCCAGGTATTGTAACTTTTTTAAAACTTTGAAATGTGCATTTAGGCCCCTTGCAGACGAGCGTGTCCGGATTAGGTCCGGGTGCATTCAGTGATAACTGCACAATTTTGCAGGCAAAGTCATTCAGTTTTTGCCTGCGATCGCGTTCAGTTGTTTGGTTTTTATCACGCAGGTGCAATGCGATTTAATGCGTTTTGCACGTGCGTGATAAAAAACTGAATGTGTACAAACATCTCTTAACAACCATGCGTGAAAAACGCATCGCATCCCCACTTGCTTGCGGATGCGATGCGATTTTCACACAGCTCCATTCACTTCTATGGGGCCAGCGTTGCGTGAAAATCGCTGAATATAGAACATGCTGCAATTTTCACGCAAAGCACAAGCGATGCGTGAAAACCAACGCACATGTACACAGCTCCATTGAAATGAATGGGTCCGGATTCCGTGCGGGCGCAATGCGTTCACATCACGCATTGCACCCTCGCGGAATAATCGCTTGTGTGAAAGGGGCCTTTACTATTCTGCTGACTGCTAAGCCCAAAATGAGGAGAAAATCTACTGGGTTGTCCCTTTAAGACAATCTGTGAATAGAGGATGTGCCTGATCAGCAGGGGTCTGACTTCTGGGGCCCCACGTTGATCACAAGAGTAGGGGACTGTGATCTCCCCTCCCCCCCTCTTTTAATGGAATGGCAGTCGGGCGTGCTCCATTCAGCTTTATGAGGTTGCCGGACATAGCTAAAGGTTTGAGCTAGGCAGTCCCCTAGAGTTGATTGGAGCAGCGCATACACATCTATGTCTCCCACTCCATTCAAACAGAGAGCATGTGCTTCCATTCTTGTGAAAAAAAGTCAGCACCCCGCTAATCAAACACTTATCCACTATCCTGCAGATAGGGTCAAGTGGTCTTAAAGGGGCTCTGTCAACAGGATCAACCCTATTAAATCAGACATACTGGCTGGTAGGGCTCGTCATGCTGATTAAAACTATACCTTTCTTTTGTCTGTATGCTAAACAACTGTAGAGATATGCGTTTTATTCATATGTTCAGCAGGGCTGAACTCTTTGAGCTCTGCTATGTAACACCCCTGTTCTCTGCACATGCCCCCCTGCTTTTGATTGATAGGGCTAGACATGCTGAGGGGAGAGCGGTGTCCTAATATGTATATGTCATGTACACTATGTACTATAGCTTCACCATACCGAGAACTGCTCAGAAAGCTATATACATATTACTGCTTTATTCACAAGCACAATTTAAAATTAGGCTACTCTCACACTCGCGTTTTGGCTTTCTGTTTGGGAGATCTGTTCAGAGCTCTCACAAGCGGCCCAAAACGGATTAGTTTTGCCCTTAATGCATTCTGAATGGAAAAGGATCCGCTCAGAATGCATCAGTTTGGCTCAGTTTGGTGTCCGTCTGACGAAACTGAGCCAAACGGATCCGTCCTGACACACAATGTAAGTCAATGGGGACAGATCCGTTTTCTATGACAGTCTGGCACAATAGAAAACTGATCCGCCCCCCTTTGACTTTCAATGGTGTTTAAGACGGATCCGTTTTGGCTATGTTAAAGATAATACAAACGGATCTGTTCAGAACGGATGCAGACGGTTGTATTATCTGAACGGATCCGCACCAAACGCGAGTGTGAAAGTAGCCTTATACAGACACCAGTAATATGTGTTAGCTTATAAGCATAGAAAAATAATTAATTTCTGTGTGGTAATGCTATAGCTTATTGGTAAGTGGTCTGTTGTGTTCAAATCCCCAGAGAGACTTATCTAAACTTTTTTTTTTTTTCTGTTTATTTTTTCCCTCTTTTATTTAACCCATAATAAAAGGCAATACTATAATAAATCATATAATAACAATAAGGACTTACTATATTGAGAATATTTTTTTATTTTTATTTTTTCTAAGAAACCTGAAACCTATTACTGGTTTATTCACAGCCAATATATGAATATAAAGAAACCAGCAATATTTATTAGCTTTCTAAAAACATTATTCTCAA